>NC_086326.1:82084720-83284720 GCF_036172605.1 Pelobates fuscus | reverse complement strand
GACTTGTGACGTCGTGCGTCCCGGTGTGTCGTTTGGTTGGTTTGGCGTCGGTCGGTGTCTCGTCCCATAGCAGTTCAGGTCGTGGCCCCGTCCACACCTATGTAGTGTAAAGTTAGCCTATTGTTTGGCCCTCTCTATGGGTTCCTGTAGTGGGTGCCGTGTAGTTTTTGGTGCTTGTCCGTGTGTGTGGTTACCCCGCTTCCCCGCGTTTCGGCGTCTGTGGGGGATGGCGCCCGGTGTGATATCAGGCGTTACTGTGTGGCATTCTCCTATCGCTGAAGAAGTGGGTGCCATCCGTGCGTGTTGAGTTGTGTCTTGTGCGTCGTGCAGGGATGTAGCTGTTCCGGGGCTGGCCATGTGTCAGCTCCCAAGTCATGTGGAAAGCATGGGCATTGTGGGCGGGGTTCATTATGTGTCCGTATCACCGGGTCTGAGTGGCCGGGTGTTGTCTGTTACCCTACTGGGTTCTGTGCCAACCCGGTTCTTCTGTGGATGTGTGGGTTGTCTGGTTCGGATCTTGGGATTGGTCGGTAATTGGCGTATGAGTGGTGGTGAGGTCGACCGTGGGTGTATGTGTCGCGGTAGCAGTAGCCTGTGGAAAGTCTGTGGGTGGTGTGTGTCCTCTCGCTGTAACGTGGTTAGGGTAGTGTAGTGGTGTATCTGGGTTATAGTGGGTAGTCGTGGTTATTGTCCTTTATGTAGTGCATCCGTCTGGGTAGGAGGGGGTAAAGGGTCTGGGGGGGGTTATGTCCTCCGTCGCCGCTCCAGGACCACCGCCCCCCGGGGCCGCATTCCGACACCCTCTGGGTCCACCCGTGTCTCCCATCTCGTTCCTGCTTACGGTTCGGCAATGTGTTGCAGGAAGTCGTCCGAATTAAGGTGACGTAACCAGTAGAACCAGTGTTTTGTGTAGGTATCCCTCTGTTTTGGGGTGGTTGCTTTCATGTCTTCGTATCTTCTTATGTCCTCTACTTCCTCCACCCAACGTCTCATGGGCGGTGTGCTTGTCTGTTTCCAAAACATGGGGACCGTAGCCTTGGCCGCGTTAAGGAGTCTCGGGATGACGGATCTGGTGTACGTCAGTGTTGGCATGGTGGTATGATGGAGGAGGAAGGCGGCTGGCGTCCGCGGTAGTGTCTCGTCCGTTACGTCTCATATCACTTTTCGGATCTTCTCCCAGAAGGGTCGGATTCGGGCGCATTCCCACCAGATATGTTTAAAGGTGCCTGCCGCTGTTTCACATCGCCAGCACTTATCTGGGATCTGAGGGTCTCTGACATGGAGGCTCGATGGGGTTACGTACCACCCGGGAAATCCGGGTTGCCTGTCAGTGGGAGTAGCGGGCCTGGATCCGTTGTTAAGTATTGTTTTGTGCCCTGTCTGTGCCAGATCTGCATGGTCGCCGCCACAAATGGGTTCAGTATTCGTATACGGCGGTATGCGGCTTTCGTAATCCATGGCAGAGTACGTAGATTGCAGTTGGTAATGTCTGATTCCAGCTGGGCCCATATTTTCGTGCAGCCCTCCACTGACCAGCTCATGAGCCTATTAAGGTGCGTCGCCTGGTAATTTTTTTCAAAATCGGGGAGCGCCAATCCCCCTCGGAGTTTGGGCAGTGTCAGTTGGGAATGGGCTATGCGCGGAGATCTTCCCTTCCATACAAACTTGTGGACCTCCAATTTCAGGGTCGAGAAGAATGAATCAGGGGCCAGTATTGGCACTGTCTGGAATATGAAGAGGAGTTTGGGTAGCAGCGTCATCTTGATCGCGCTCGCCCTGCCGTGCCAGGAGATATAGAATGGGTTCCACGTGTGTAGTTCCTCAATCGCCTTCTTTAAGATGGGGATGTAGTTATGGGTATAGAGATCTGCCGGGTTCGGTGTTAGCCAGACTCCCAGGTAACGCATATGGTGATCGCACCAGCGATATGGGTATTGTCGTCGGAGTGTCTGTCTGAGCGTGTGGTCGATAGATAGGCCTAGGATTTCTGACTTCGTAAAATTGATTTGGAGGTTTGAAACTCGGCCGTACGCTTCGGATTCCGACTGGATGGCTTGCAAGGTCGATTCTGGGGTCGTGACTATGAATAGGAGGTCGTCTGCGTATGCCAGGGTTTTGTGGTGAGTCCGTCCTATCTTCATCACTTGGATGCCGTCATTTTGTCTTATTCTATTTAGGAAGGTTTCCAGTGTCAGTGCAAAGAGCAGGAGTGATAGCGGGCAGCCCTGTCTGGTCCCATTATGGATCTGGATTTGTTTTCTGGGATGTACAGCTAGGACTTGCGCTGTTTTAGGAGGTTCGCCAGTAGCCTCCAACACTTGTTCCCATGTTCATATATTACGTGTTTGAAGTGTTGGTATGATCGCTGTATCGAGCGGTTCAGGTGCGAGGAGAGTTGTTCCCTTTTGATGACCAGGTCCCTGTAGACCTCCGCGTCTAAGGTGCGTTTGTAGATTGTTCAGATTGTGTACACCAGTAGACACTCTTGCTCTGCACAGAGTAACTTCAGTGCATTCAGCCCGAGTGCTCAGAAGTGCCCTGTATATGGGTAGCTCTGAGCATGGTTGTCCAGAGAGTCTGCCAATAACCTTGGCATATACACCTTGTAGACTGGCATGCCCCTTTTCTGTGTGGCATGATTGGCATCCCCACTTTTTGGACAAGCTGGCCCCAGTTCACACTCACACCACATTGCCATCCCTTCAACTAGCCTGTTCCAGTTTCAAATGGAGCTAAGTCTAGATTATGCAGATAAGCAACAACACAAAGATGAAAAAACACCCAGTCATATCAGAATCTGCTCTCAGCTAAACTAACAAAGAGGCACCAAGATTTAAACTGTATACCATTAAAACAAACTCCTCCAATTTTTTAAAATGTCATCTCTGTCTGTGTGTCTTGGTGACAATGCCACTGTTTAAAAAGCAGGCACTTTCCTTCGCAGTACTTTCTGTTGGCATATGGTGTTTTTTGTTTATACACTGAATCACCATTGCATTATTTTTACTTATAAATCCTATTAAAAGTTATGATTTGATTAATTACGAGCCTTTAATAATACTGCTTTAGAAGTTTATCAGGTGTTCTGCGCAGATGGTGAAATGAAAGCATTGATTAAATCACCAGCTAAAAGAATTTGGCAAGAAGAACTCATTCAATTACGCTAAATTATCTTCTGTATTCATGGCAAGATTTCATTTCAGGAGAAACTGTTATGTAGATTCATCTGGCTGCGACTTTGCATCTCATTATCTTGTCTGGAGTATATCTTAAAATGTGATGCAAACAATCTATCAAACTTCAAAAGTAAACATCTCAGTATTGAGCAAACAAAATAAAAATGTTTATTCGTCCGTGTGTCAATTCTAAAAGGAATACTAAATAAGTTCCTAAGTGAATTGTCGACTAGAGTTTAACACATCAATTCAACCGTAAAGCTACCAACCAAAATATCCGCAGCTCATTAGAATATTGCAAAGAAGATCCTGATAGCATTGCGAGAATGAAAATGTAACTCCACCAAAATTAAATGTGCTTCTGTAGTCTTTGTATATTGTCCAAAGACCTCTGATGCATGTGTAAGAGTACCACACTTATGTCTACAGGGAATCATGTGAAGTTGAAGGAGCCTTGTGGCATTTTTGTCCCAGTAATGGACCTTCATCTAGTCTCTTTGATATTTATGGATACTTAGAACTGTGCACTACTGTTTTATTTGCATTTGTAACTCAGTAAATTGCTGTATTTATCGGGCTAGTAGATGGGACAACATCAAGTAGGAAGTTGATCCTCCCACCGGCTAAAATTAATCATTTCTCACATAGTAACTTTTCCATAGATGAGCACTAGTGAATAACCATTTCTTAGGTGAGCCAGATATATATCCTAGGATAACGGTCTATTGGTGCTCACTGCGCAACATAGTCACCTTAGATAGCCCCTAAATAGAAAACATTTATCAATTTATTGAATGTATCAACATGTTTGTAAACACACACAATGACACAAGAGATGACTGAAAGAGATATGGCTGAGTTTTTTAAGGATTTACTTGTAAACTTACTTGTAAACTTTTAAATGTTTAAAAATAGATTTTGGAGGCATATCTTAATAATGCTGCTATAAAGGCCTCAATTTATATAAAATGTACAAGGGACCAATTGACAAATGATGTATATTCTAGAACGGGGAATTGTGAAACTTAAAAAACACCTCGATAGATGGAAGGTGCCAATGGTTTAAGCTAAATATGGGGCACATCTTGTTTTCTTGTCAAACTGTGTAATGTTTCCAAAATGCTGATCGAGTTGGCTTCTGCGTAAGCCCAAGCGTTGCCGTACTCTTGCTATCTTCATTGAGTGAAAAATGAAGAATTTAAAAATATGATGAAGGGTTCGCAAGGGGCCCCATACACCGCCCTCATGCCTGAATCGGAATTAAAATATCTTGATGGGGGGGTGGTTGTGCGGGGATGCTAGAAGGGCTCTCATGGCCTGCTTGATTTGCATTGTTTTAACACATATATTTATCCTGTTGGCTTCAGCGTAAGCCCAAAAGTTTTCTATACACTTGTTTTCATCTGTTGAGTAAAGATAATTTAAAAAAAATAACAAAAATCCTTGACAAGTTGCCAAATAAGCTTACTGTTATACGTGCTTGTTTAAATATCTATCATATAAGACACTGTATGAATATGTATGAACATGTTGTACAACGATGGGCTTTTGCACAAGCCGTACACACTATTATTTGCACGCTTTTCTTGTCAAGATGAAAAATAAAGAATTAAAAAAAAAAAAAATGTACAAGGGACGAGTACCCACACAAACAAATGTATTGTTTTAGGTCTTTTCAGGTTATTTAAAATCACTTTACTATCACATATAAGGAAAAAACAGTATTAGAAACATTATATGGTCATGTCAGGTTTTTTTTTTTTTTAATTCTTTATTTTTACTTGTGCATGAGGTAACAACAAGCGTGTGGCGCCACAACAGTCGCCACGTGCCTTTTATAGCATTTTTCAACATGTGGCAGGTTAAACAGCACAATTTTTTTTAAAAAGACATGAAAATAACAGGATATTAATATTAATTACTAGAGTATGTGTATCAGTGTGTTGCCTGCTACAGTCTAAGAGTTTGTGACACATACTGAGTATTGGTTTAGGTACGTCTGAGGTTTACATGTTATGTTCATCTAGTAATAGTTATAGGTGCGACTATACACTTTATTCTGACAGCTCACTACTGTGTATGAATCATCGTTTATCAGGGCATATAGCCGCCCTCGTTCTTTGTCCTTCTCCCGGTCATGTCAGGTTTTAATATGGAAAATTAACATTCCAACGGTAAAATGTAGTACTTTAACGGTTTCAAATGCTCCGTTCAAATTTATTTTTTCAGTTATATTTAATGGGCCACCTGTGAGTGGAGGTAGCACTTATGTAAACAATCAATATCGATCGGGTTTTGCATGTTGTTCACCAGTAGTAGCAATAAAAAGCAATGTACAAGATAAAAACTAGAGATAGCAATAAAAGTGAAACACTATGTAACAGTGCATATATTCTGTGAGTAACCTAACCACATGCAATCTTTAATAATAAGGGAAATAGCTTAAAGGAATGGTTTAAGCATTACAACAATCTAATCAAATTAAGTTGTTAAGGTGCCAGAACATCCCTGGTGTTGGCTCATCTTAAGGGGTTAAACCATTCTCAAATGATTTGGACTTTCTTTAAGGTGTGTATCTTCATTTAAGGAACGATTATAATTGGCAATATAAGCCCTCTCTTTCTTTATATTGCAATGACTTCTTCACAGAAACACTATGCAAAGCGGGACAGGTGAATGGGCCTGAGCGGGAGCATCACTGGTGATGCCCACAATTAGCAGAACCACATGGAAAAAGGTGCAGTACCATTGACTTTGGGACTGAAGGGACCTGCAGTAGGACAGAAGGGGCCTGTCTGGCTGACCACGTTCTGAGAGAGTTGATCAAGCACTGTCTGTGGGGTCCTAGTGCCTGTGCACAGCGTGAGAGTATCTAATGATGCGATTGCGCTGTGCTTTCCAAGGACATTTCCCTGGTGTCCCAAAATCTGGGACACCAGGGAACTAATTTGGGACTGCGGGAGAGGACCCTAAAATCATGACTTTCCAACCAGAATCAGGATTGTTGGGTGGCATGTATTACTGAAAGGATTTGATTTTTGAAGTACCTAGTGTATGTGGCTATTAATGGATTTAATGCAAAAGATCTGGTATAAAGGAATCACCTGACAAGATATAATTGAAAAACTCAGAATTGAAGGAGGCTATTATTCCTTCAAATTTAAAAACTTTGAAGTAACGTTGAATGCCCCAGTTATAAAATAACTCATATAGCCAAAAGTCACAGTTTGACATGGCTGGATATAAACGAATCAGGCAAAAATCAGCTAGCAAAAACAAAATAATTTTAGAAAAGTCTCTTTAGGGAGTTTTTGTACAAGGTTGTTTTGGTAAAACAAAACCGCAGTCAATATGAATAGGTGATTGCATCTTACATAGATAAATACTAATCCTACTGTGATTTGCAGTATTGAGTATGGTAGGAGAAAAATCTTATTCCATAGCCACACACCTGTATGATACGAATTGAAAAACATATAATTCTATATAAAACTATGTTTTGCACATGAAAATATAGGAATTCAGGCGCATTATATGGCCCTGTGATACTTAGAGCGCTAATACGTTAAAAGAACCTTATTTAGTATATTATAATGAAGATGATCCTTATGTATTATGACCAACAGAAATATATGATATAATGATGGCTTGGCATGCTATGTCTACACCTGTTGACCATTTTATTAAGCACACCTGCAAGTCTGATTGTTAAAAATTATCTACGCCACTGAACCTGTAGCAGTAACCGAAAACATGATGCAACATGCAAACATGGTCAACAGGTTCAGTTGCTCTCTAAGGCAAACATCAGAACAGGAAAGAAATGTGATCCCTGTGACTTTGTCTGTGAAATGATTACTGTTGTAAAATGTGGTGGTTAGAGCGTGTAAGAAACTGCTGATCTACTGGGCGTTACGCACACACAACAGACTCGTGTTTACAGAAAATTATATGAAATAAACAAAGATCTAGGGGTCAGGAGTTATGTGGGCAAATATGTCTTGTAAGTGGGAGAGGTCAGAGGAGAATGACAAGAAAGGTTCAAGCTGACAGACTGCGCTGTATAATTAACTCCAACAAATAGGGCATTAAAGTGGTACTGTCACAAATTATATAACTGGAGGTGTTGTTTCTCTAATATAGATTATTGGCTAGCAATGAAAGGGTGTCATTGAAGTGGTCTGGGAGCACTGTCCCTGTCACCCTTAGTCCTGAAATTTAAAACATTGTAAAAGATTGCAGTTTTAGAAACTGCTAAGACTGCCTTTAGTGGCTGTCTACCAGACAGTCACTGTCTACCAGACAGCCACTAGAGGCGCTTCCTGAAGTCTCATGGAGTTAAACTCTGCCTAACTACGCTGGATGCCATCTCGCTCTGCATGAGGCCATCCAGCATCAGAGAAAACCCCATAGGAAAGCATTGGCACACATGCGCATTAGGTCCTCCCATCTGATGACTTTGGAGGAAGCGGACTGCGATCACACCCCTGAAATTGGGTAAGAAAATAAAGGGTTATTATTTTTTTGTAAATCATATTTTATTGAGATTTTTTGTTTTCAATAGAGAATGAAGAGTAAGAGGAGCGCGCAGGCTCCTAAAAGGTGTATCAGCATTTTAACATTACATATATTTTCAAATTAAGATCTGTTGTTAAACATAAAGTGTGTTTCATTTAAATGTGTATCACCAGCATAACCATGTCGATCATAATGAATAAAGGGTTATTTACTGTGTGAATGCGGGGGTAAGAAACACGTTAGTGTCCTGATTACATCTTGGTGTTCCTTTAAACTCAGAGCTTTGTAGGACCTCACCTGGGCCCCCACTAGTAACACCCCTACCATAACTACACAAGTGCAAACTGATTTCAGGGAAAGGGAGACAGATGAATGCGTTGAGGCTACGTAACATGATTTTGTATTCTTTACTATATTCCTTTTCACTCATTAGTAACTCTTCTTTTTATTAGAAGTAATTCTCTACAGTTTGTCTTTCATTTATTGGAAAACTGCTATTTTGATGCTGTTTATCCTTTGTCATTATATTATTTTATTTAGTGACATCAACAAACCATGTGGATAACAAGGTCAATTTCATATAGGCATCAATTCAATATAATGGCCATTGGAGTGATACAAAAAAACCTCCAGTCATTTAAATATGCATAGGGATTTGAGGCAGTGCACAGGTAATTCTTTTCTTAGGATTCTATTGTGAGTATTGGGGCTGATGTGTGCTGTGGTCAGTGCTGCCACCCAGGAGTAGTGGGAGTCTGAGCTCAGGACTTATTTTTGTGTATTTGTATTTGCTTTTGTAAGACACAGCCATGTTACAATGCTGCCGCCCATCCCATGTGTTCCCTATTAAAGGTTAATAAGCATGTAGGGGTTTAGAAAAATACCCCTCTCCGTCTCAGAGATTTTTTTAACCTGAAGCTGAAAGGGAAACTATATTCACTAGAACAACTACAACTAATGTAGTTGTTCTGGAGAGTATAATCATTCCCTTCAGGCATTTTAATGCAAACACTGCCTTTTCATAGCACTGCACCCTAGGGACACCTCCAATTAGCCACTCCTCAGATGACTAATGGAGGTGCTTCCTGGGGCAGTGCTGCATAGTAGGCCTGCCATTTAGCCTCTCCACGCTCTGCATGGGGACCCTGAATTTTCCTCATACAGATGCAATGATTCTATACATCTCTATAAGGAGGTGCTGATTGGCTAAAACGGCGTTTGACCCCACCCCCTTAACGATTTCAGCCAATCCAATGCTTTCCTTAGTGGAAAGCATTGGGTTGTCTAGAAATCTGCAATTTGATGATGTCACCAAGAAGGCAGACTGGGGGCGGGGCCAGCATCATGGGGACCTGTGCAGTGCTGGAAATCAGGTGAGTTTTCACCTTTTCTAAGGGGGCTACGGAAGGGCAAGGCACCTAAATGTTGGGCTTAACACTATAGGCTCAGGATTACTTGTTTGTGTTCCTGACCCTATAGCGTTCCTTAAAGCAACAAGGTGAATTGTTAGTGTAGGTCTCACCTAAGAGGTTTGCCTTGACGTGGCAGGGGGGCTTCCATCTAATGGCCATTGGATTGAAACAAAGAAAACGTAATTTGTTTAAATATGCATAGGGATTTGGGGTAGTGCACATGTAACTTTTTTCTTTTTCTTTTTTTTTTATCAATTCCATCTAGATATAAATTAACAGCAGAATAATAGATTAAAAACTATACTTATGGGAATATTGCATGCTCCTGGACCAGCATGTTGGCCCCAGAGTGGATAGGATGGCTGGATGTGTAGATGTTATGCCCCCTGATGACGCGCAATGCTAGTGTGTAAATGTATGAATTACGTAGATCATGCTTAACAACGTTATAAATAAATACCTTTTTTGATGTTAGTGTTTCTTTAAATATAAAGCAAGGCTGTGTATAAATGCAGTGATTTTGCAATTAGTTGTTATTAAATTGCTTAAAGGTTAATTCTTACCCTTCCTCCATAACCTTTTCTTTCAAAAACACTTGTACTCCACGTGGAGTTCATAAGGTGTTCTCTTTTCTTAAATGTTTTTCTCAAGAGCAGTAAATTAAAATAATAGTCCTTTTTAGAAATGAATGGGAAAGGTATAAAAGTTATATCCTGTTTTGTAAGAACTGCAAATAGAAACATCTGCCAATGTCATATTTAAGTCTTTTGCAAATAAGAAGTTTTATAAACTTTTTGTTACAGTGAACCATTTCATTGTACTCGAGTTGCACTTCAATAAATTAAAAAAAATCTAAATCACTCCAGTGCCAACACCTTGTGTACATATATTTAGAGCACTAATCTGCTATTTTGGTTACTTAGTAATCTGATGTCCTCTTAGTGTTACAAGCCAATATCTACTGGTTCAGTAATGGAACAGTTTAAGGAGTTTCTAAATGAATTGCAAATTTTATTAATATCATATGAATCAATTCTCCTGCATTTGTTTATTAAAATGACTCTATAGTCAAAAGGTTACTGCGATCATCATAACCACTATGGCCCCTTGTAATTGTTATGGTACTGGGAGTAACCTGCCCCGCTTCCTCCGTACCCCTTTCCTGGTCCACACCTGGCTAATATACTTTCTGGTGGTCCGGTGAAATGCTTTCGGCTTCTGCAGTGGCCATCGCCATTCATTGACTGAGAGGGTTATCTGACAGCTCTCAGCCATTGATTGACATCCTCTGCATTGATTGTTGCACAGAATTGACATTAGAAATGCCAGAATTCTAGTTTCAGGCTGGTTGATGACACATCAATAACTCCACCTCCAGCAGCAGAGGGTTAAATTCTATATGTGCAGCGTTACCTAGCGAAACTCTGCACATATTGACTCCAGGCACCATAACCACTGAAATACTCATGGTGCTTGGAGTAAACCTTTAACAGTAATCTTTTACAATTGAAGGTTACCTGAATTGAGCTGAAAGGATCTCATTACTGCAGTGACTGTCATTTGGAAACCGATCAACTGAATTTCCATGTTACAAGAAAAAAGTACACACAATGAACAGGGTAATATATAAAGAAGGCATAATCAATATTATGTTAATTAGCAAAATAGTGTAACAGAAAAAGAGGCAACTTTTATTTTACCCTATTTTCCAGCAGGGGAGAATGGATTGAAGATTTTCGTAGATGATCCCAACTCAGAATATTAATACTTTAAAAGGAGAATCCAAAATGCAGAGTAGTCATTTGAAGTCAAAAGTCCTGTTCTAATCAATCATCGAATAGAAAGTTTGCAATCCAAAGGAAAAGGTTGGGACAAGTAGAGCAGCCGGAGAGATTTTATATTAAAATCAAAATCCTTTTTACCAAAGCTGAGTAAAGGGTGAGATTTTAACAAAAGATCCAGCGTCAGCTGATCGCTCTAAGCCCGTGAGCTAAGCCGTGCATAGCCGTGCACCTCCATCTCTTAGGACATGGTAGTGGAAGCAGGGAGCGGCACCCGGTGGTTGTCTTCTGCCAATAGGGTGGGGAGGAATGAAGGGTACCAGGGCAGCTACTGGCAACATAACTACTATAGCAAGCTGCAGTGGTTATGGTGCTTGCAGTGTCCCTTAAAATCCAATTTACAAAACTGAGGCTTAAATAGCCAGGCCGCATTTAAAAAAATTTCCAGACCATCTTTTTTTTTATTTTATTTTATTTTTGCGGCCCGGTGCTGAGGGCGGGGGGGGGGGGTTCTAGAGCCGCACGATCAGCGCTGCGGCCCAAGACAGGGTGAGCCCACCAGGAAATACCCGGTGGGCGCCCCCAGCAGGCCGCGCCCTAGGCGAATGCCTAGTTCACCTAACGGTGGCGCCAGCCCTGTCTGTGTATGTGTGTGCTGGCTAGTGAGTGAGCTTGTCTGTGTGTGTGTGTCTGCTAGTGAGAGAGCTTGTGTGTGTGTGCCTGCTAGTGAGAGAGCTTGTGTGTGTGTGTCTGCCTGCTAGTGAGTGAGCTTGTGTGTGTGTATATGTCTGCTAGTGAGGGAGCTCGTGTGTGTGCCTGCTAGTGAGTGAGCTTGTGTGTGTGTGTGTGTGTGTGCATTCTAGTGAGTGAGCTTGTGTGTGTGTGAGTTTGTCTGTAGTAAGCTTGTGCGTGTGTGTGTGTGTGTGAGCTTGTCTGTAGTAAGCTTTTGCGTGTCAGAGCTTGTCTGTAGTAAGCTTGTGCTTGTCAGAGTTTGTCTGTACTACACTTGCGTGTGTGTATGCCAATAAGCTTGTCTGTGCATGTCAGTGAGATTGTCTGTCAGTGAGCCTATTTGTGTGCATCTGTAAACTTGTGTATTTATTACAATGAGCTTATATATATCAGTGAGATTGTTTGTCTATGACGCTGTGTATCAATGAGCTTGCGTATGTCAGTGAGATTGTCTGTGTCTGCATGTGAGTATGCTTACTGTATAATTAAATGTTTGACTCTGAAAGGAATATTTTATATTAGAAAAAACAAATGTATATATTGACCGATAATATGTAAGGGGCTATGTCTTGCCACCCCAGATGATTGAGTCATATATAAATACATATTATAATATGTATTTATATATGACTCAGTCATCTGGGGTGGCAAGACATAGCCGTACGTATTACATGTGACAATACGTGGCGCAATGACTTATGGGGCTGGCATAGATTTTTTTCCAGGGTTGCTTTGTATCCTCAGTCTAGCCCTGCGCACCATAAATGTACTGTGACTTTAAATAAACAGGCTTCAACTAAAACACACACACAGTGCCACATTGTATACACAATATAAGTTATTTGTGCCAACAGTAATAACTTAAAACAAAACAAAACATGCACTGTAAATATGTACATGCCTGCAAGTCTGCAGCATTTTTATAGGATTATAGAGCAATCAAGATTCATATAGAAATTCTAGATATTTCGATACAGCTGATCCTTAAACATAACAGGTAGGGATTGCTATGTAATATTCAGGGCATTTAGCACACGTATGTGTTTTAGAAACTAATTTAAAAAGACATTGGAATTAGTGAATTTGACAAAGTAAGTTGGTGGATTAATCTGTGCAGTTGTTTCTTGCAACGTAAGTCATGACTCTGTATTTCAGCATTCCCTGGCAACTGTTATTTAAACCCCGGGGCCGGATGTCACATTCTGGCAAGTTCGCTGTGTTGTGTTTAAAGAGTGTCCCTATTATTGGCTACAGGGGAACACCTGGGCCGCACCGACCAATAGGATACAGCCTTTTGTCTAGACCTGTGAACTTGGGTAGGAGAGGTAACTGTAGGTCAAAGACTTCAAGAGTTTCACGTCTGTAACAGCCTATAGCTCCTGACCAGCCACCCACCAATCACAAATCATGACATAGTTGTCTGATCCTTGCTAGCCAATCAGCAACCAGCTAGGGTTTTCCCCTCTTTCTCTTTCTGAATCACTACTTTCACAGCTGCCGAGGGCATGGCTGTAACACTATGCTTGCTGGGAATTAATCCCATTCATTCAGAGCCTACAGTGAGCTGCTAACTGCTAACATAAGTCTTAACATGAAACTGCGTAACTCGTATGGCAGCAATATGTAAATAACAGTGTGCTGTATTCATAGGGTGTAGGCAGTGTCAAAATATTCAGGTTTTAAGTGTGGGCTTTTCAGAGGACGTGCATATTTGCATGCGTGTGGTTAAAATTGTGCAGGAGATGTGTTAAATTAATTTGCATAAAATCTCAACGCAGTACTTCAATAGTCTAAATAAACTCTTAGAGGTTCCATCGGATGGACAATGTGATTGCCATAAAGGGTTACTTTTATTTAATATTATTTTATTTAATCTATGCAGCGACAATATAGCTACATTCACAATTTAAGGGTATGTATATACGTAGGTACTTTAGTGGGAACGTCATTAAATAACGTGTGCTATGTGTTTTATATTTATCACTTATTCAGTAATAGTTACATAAACAAAATATAACAAATAATAATAATTCATATGTCTCACTATTATCCAGACAACAGAAATATTAATGTATAAGTCTATAGTTTCATATTACAGCACCGTTCGCAATAATTTAATATGAAATGTTATATATATATATCTCTCAATATACAGAAATAAGCCCAGAGCTCAAACTGCGTCTACTCTTGGGCGGGATCAATAGCTATAGTATTCATCAGCACAAATGCAAAATCAAAACCAAAAAAGTTACCTGCATACTACCCCATATCAGTATGCACATTTAAATAACACTATAATAAATATAGTACCACTGCAAGTAAGCTCACGTCCCACGTCAAAATAAAACACTTAGGTGAGTATTAAGCTAACAATTCATGATGCTGCTTTCCGCTTAAAGGCACAATGTCTTATGAGACAGAAAAGGGTGTTCTTATAAACACCTACAAACAAATTAATTATAAATAGGGCACGCACTGGATGGGCGGCAGCACTGAATTCCATGCAGTTTGGCTTTGCAAACATGTACTTTGACTTTAAAAGCGCACCATTGATGTACTGTGACTTTAAATAAACAGGCTTCAAATAAAACGCACACAGTGTATTGTGTAGTGTACAGTGTACAGTGTATTGTATTGTATAGACAATAGAAGTAATTTGTGCCAAAATAATAACTAAAAACAAACAAAACATCATGGACTGTTAATATGTACATGCCTGCAAGTCTGCTGCATTTTGTAGAAATAAAGAGCAAACAAGATTCATATAAATAATTTTATATATATATATATATATATATATATATATATATACTGCTGTACAGTGACCATCTAGCTAAAGTCACAATGTAAGACTCTCTATGTACATCTGTTCATTAGTGGACATGTTATTAATTAGTATCTGTACTAAGTGTTTTATATTTACCACTTATTCAGTAATAGTTACATATAGAAACATATAATAAATACAATATATATATATACTAAAAACCAAAAAGCCTTACACTCCTACCAAAACAGGATTAAAACTTACATTTCAGGTGTGTTACTAGCTAATTTTAAATTTTTTCCAGCCTCTGATCAAGAAACGCCGGGGACCATCTCCTTCCGGCTTGCGCTCGCGCTATCACGTGATTTGAGTGTCATCATCACGTTTTTCGTCACTATGGAGATCGAGACGCCGTTCGCGTCTAACGATCTGCTCTTCAGTTACTTCCTGATTGACCGCGTTTCCCGTCACTATGGGAACGCTCAGCGTATGCGCACTTAGCTCACTGTCCTGATCTCTAAGTACACGCTCGTAACCATAGTACGAGCAGACTTTTGCTGATAAAGAAATGGGGAAAAATACCTATACATGAGTCCACTTCCTCTACCCTACCAAGTGATATATATATCAATAAAGAATAGTAAAGAATAAGTAAAGAGGGATATGATCAATCTAGAGGTTGCTATTACTAAGCAAGCCAAAGAAAATTACTTAGTGCAATTACTGTATAATAAAACATCCCAATGTGAGGATCCATATTCTCCTATTAAATTCAATCTATAAAGTGGCTCACTACTAAAGTGCTAAAAAAGTGCCTTGCAAATAATCATCACTGAAGAGAGGTGACCAGCAGGTAAAGAGCAAACCTGCTCTACATATGACTATAATAATGTGCATACTAGGCATCCTTACGGATGTCTCCTAAACATAGTCAAATTCAAAATATTAATGATCTGCCCATACCTCTATCTGTGTATGTGCCTATATTGGTCATAAAGTGCAAAGTGCAAATAAGTGAGAAAATAATATCAATACATTTAAAGTGGTAAGTGCCCAAAATCCAAAAATCTACTAGCACCACAACAACCAGGGTAAAGTGAAATCCAACCTACCCTATAGTGCTCAATAAGGGAGGTCCCAGCCTGAGAGGCAAGAGAAAAGACATCCCAAAAGTGTATCTATTATAAGACCCACAATGGAAAGGATCACTGTATAGTATAATAACTAAGCACCTGAATAGAAAATCCTAATCGGAAAGACATAAAGTATAAGTGATTTTAAACACTAAATATATATCAACTAACGTGAGTTGAAAATAGAGATGAATTGAAATCATTATAAAGAGGGGCTGGCACTCTTACACAAAAGGTACCATAACCAGTTCCATATTTCATCCTAATACAACTTATTTCACCCCTTCTCTTTTAGATCTATCATAAGAAAGCAATAAACGACAATTTTTCATTTAGTCCATGTGGGGCTAAAGTTCCCAATTTTTTGATCCACCACGTTTCTCTTTGTAATAAACGTTCCTGTCTGTTACCACCTCTTCTTGAAACAGGAACATGGTCTATGGCCACACTGGATTACACTGGATTACAGTGAAAATCTAGTATACAGATGGCTAACAGGTGATCAAAGACAAAGACCAAGGCGCTTCCGTAAGAAAATAATGAAGCCCAATATTTCTACCATAGACATAACGTCGGGAGAATCCGCCTCTGAAAACGAGGGTACAACTACACAGAGATCAGTCACTTTTTTAGAGGTCAGCGAATCAACGGAGGCTACCCCGCTACGCAAGACCACAAGAAGCAGTCGGAAAAACGAAGGAGACAAGTCACAAGGAGAGGCCAGAGGCCAGAGGGGGCATCCCCACTGGTCTCAGGGACAGACCTCCTCTCCAGAAATGATACCCGTTTTCAATCTATCGGACAGGGAACTGTCATTAGGGGAAATTAACATTCTGAATAAGGATCTTTCATTTATCCCCACTACGAGAGCCAACAGTTTTCAATGGAATGTGGAATTTTTCAAATTTGGAAGAAGTCTTCGATTGAAAGACTTTTTTAATAAAACACAGAAGGACCAACCATCGAACCAAATACAACAAGATTTAAAAATCCTAGCAAGTTTGATCCACCCTTGTGTCATTCTACAATTAAGACTTTCTTAACAACAGTTAAAGCAAAGACGGAGGAAATCCTATCTAAGAAACATTTAAGACATTCCAATCTCTCTAAAGAACAGAGAGATATGGTACAGAAATTATCACAAGACGCAACCATAACGATACGACCGGCAGACAAAGGAGGGGGAATTGTGATTCAGAACTACAGGGACTATGCATTGGAAATATTTAGACAGTTGGAAGATGAGAACACCTATCAAATCCTCAACTGTGGGTATAGCACAGAAAATACAAGAAACCCTTACATTTGGGCTGACGGCAGGGTATATCGATGTACAATTGTTCCAATTTCTGAATAAAAGCAATCCACGTACCCCTATTTTGTATACGCTCCCAAAAATTCACAAGGATGCTTTGAAGCCACCCAGACGACCAATTGTTTCAGCAGTGGACGGAGTCCTGGAGCCGATCGCAAAATACTTGGATTTTGTATTCAAATCACCAGTTAACGCAATTCCAACTTGCCTGAAAGATACGGCACAGCTAATAGAGGAGCTTAAGAAATTGGAACATATTGAATCGATTATCTTTATCACTTTGGATGTTTCAAGTTTGTACACGGTAATTCCACATGAAGGGGGAATAGAAGCGATGCGAGAATTGCTCTCAGAAACGGAACACTACCAAGGACCCCCCATTGAGTATACGCTCGAATTGCTGTCTCTAGCCCTTAAGAATAATTACTTCAGGTTTTAAACCAAGTGGTACCTACAGAAAGCAGGAACATCCATGGGGGCGGCAATGGCCCCCATGTATGCTAATTCATATATGTATCAGTTTGAGAAAGAACATATCTTTAAAAGACACTCAATGCTCATACTGAAATACTTTCGGTATATAGATGATATACTGATATTATGGAGGGGCACCACAGAGGAAGCACAAAAGTTGGTGAAAGAGATCAATGAGTCAGATACTCCCATCCAAGTAACAATTTTTGGATTTAGAGATATCATTGGAACAAGGGAAAATAGAATTCCAATTGTATACCAAACCAACTGACCGCAACACCTTGCTTCACTATGAAAGTGCCCACCCCAAACATGTTAAGGATTCATTGCCATTCTCCCAGTTCCTAAGGGTCATAAGAAACAATTCGGACGTTATCCGATGTGAGGAACAAATACAGCAAATGCATAATAAATTCGCACAGACAGGCTACACACGAGCCATACTTGACAAAGCACTCAGGAAAGCCAGGGATCATATGGCTGAGGGGGTGACAAGGACTCGGGACAAGAAAGCTTGAATTCCTTTTCCAATGACATATAATGCATCTACTACCAACATCTGTCGAGAGATTAATATGAATTGGCATGTCATGGAGAATGACAAAAGTCTCCCTGAGAGCTTTCGAAGCAAACCACTATTTTCATATAAAAATAATAATAGCCTGAGGGATCTTCTAGTTCGGACTGATCCAATCCAGAGTTATCTGCCAGTGAATAAAAACATGAGCAACAACGGATGCATAAGATGTTTAGGATGCGTAACTTGTGGCCATCTGATTCCCTGTAAAACTTTCAACCATCCACATACGGGACAGACTTTTAAAATCCAACATAGAATCACCTGTCGGACTGACTTTGTGATTTATAAACTTTCCTGTCCCTGCGGACTCAACTATGTTGGGAAGACCGAGACTGCCCTCTGCGAGAGGATTAGGGGACATAGGTCCAGCATTAGATTGGCCTATAGGGACAACAAGACTGACAAACCAGTCGCACGCCATTTTTTGGAAAAAGGGCACCCCCTCACAACATTGAAATGTGTGGCCATAGACCATGTTCCTGTTTCATGAAGAGGTGGTAACAGACAGGAACGTTTATTACAAAGAGAAACGTGGTGGATCAAAAAATTGGGAACTTTAGCCCCACAACCAGAGGACATAGTCTTAAATTAGAGGGACAAAGGTTTAAAAATAATATCAGGAAGTATTACTTTACTGAGAGGGTAGTGGATGCATGGAATAGCCTTCCAGCTGAAGTGGTAGAGGTTAACACAGTAAAGGAGTTTAAGCATGCGTGGGATAGGCATAAGGCTATCCTAACTATAAGATAATGCCAGGGACTAATGAAAGTATTTAGAAAACTGGGCAGACTAGATGGGCCGAATGGTTCTTATCTGCCGTCACATTCTATGTTTCTATGTTTCTATGTTTCACATGGACTAAATGAAAAATTGTCGTTTATTGCTTTCTTATGATAGATCTAAAAGAGAAGGGGTGAAATAAGTTGTATTAGGATGAAATATGGAACTGGTTATGGTACCTTTTGTGTAAGAGTGCCAGCCCCTCTTTATAATGATTTCAATTCATCTCTATTTTTAACTCACGTTAGTTGATATATATTTAGTGTTTAAAATCACTTATACTTTATGTCTTTCCGATTAGGATTTTCTATTCAGGTGCTTAGTTATTATACTATACAGTGATCCTTTCCATTGTGGGTCTTATAATAGATACACTTTTGGGATGTCTATTTCTCTTGCCTCTCAGGCTGGGACCTCCCTTATTGAGCACTATAGGGTAGGTTGGATTTCACTTTACTCTGGTTGTTGTGGTGCTAGTAGATTTTTGGATTTTGGGCACTTACCACTTTAAATGTATTGATATCATTTTCTCACTTATTTGCACTTTGCACTTTATGACCAATGTAGGCACATAAACAGATTGAAGCCCATGGATCAGCGCAGTCAGGGGAATGGGCCTTGACAGAGCCAAGGAGTAGGCAGGTGGAGCTATAGATTCGGGGGTGGGGTTTAGGGTGGAGCATGCTAAAGGGTGTGGAAAAGTGCGAGTATATTAAGCGGCCATTTTAGCAAACGGCCATTTTAATTCAGAATCTGCACTTACCTGTTAATTGTTTTGGCAGGCTGTGTGGTTTCTTTTCTTCTGTTTTTCAGATGGCTTCGCTTGAAGAGATCCTGGACGGTGTGAGGGCAGCAGTGAGAGACAGGGGGATGGCATGGCTGCAGCAGCAACTGGCGGTTCCTGGGACCAGCGGTAACCCCCCAGCGGCTGTGGAGAGGCGTTCGGTGCGGAGGGCGAGACCGCCCCAGCGGCTGAGCCCGGACGTGATGCCCGCAGCGCGTCGGAGACGGAGTCCTTCCAGGGAGGCGAGCGGATCATCGGTTGGGGAAGCAGGCCGGTCGGAGCCAACGAAAACGCCGCCGGCCCCGTCTGTGCGACGTGGCGCCGGTAAGGCAAGGGCGGTGATTAGGCCTGGCATGGTGTCGCGGCCTACCACGAGGAGCGCTGCTCGCAGGACGGCGGGCGGCACGGCGGCAAAATTAGCGACGGCCTCCGAGGAGACCGGGACCGCGGAGGATGTCGGAGGTGTGGATGGAGCCCAGACACGTCCCGGTGAGTCTGCCGCCGGTTTACATACCGGGCGGCAAGGAAAGGCACTGGGGATTGGGAAGGACGGGCTGACGCCACCTCAGAGGGCAGCAAGGGATTCCAGTGGAGGAGGACTTGATCATGCGGGCGAGGCAAGGCCCAGGCAAGGCAGCGGGGGGACGGCAGGACAGGTCACCCAGCTAGGGCAGCAGGACCAAGTCAGGGCGACAGCGGAAGGGGCTTCCGTTTGTCAGGGTCAGCGCAGCGCTTCCCCAGTGGACAGGGGAGCGGACAGTGAGGGATTGTCCCAGGGGTATGACACACACTCTGACAGCGGGGTTAGGAGTGTACGGGAGGGCCATAAATGTTGCTCCCGGGGACCGCATGATTACAGAGACAACCCTAGGCCTGCGGATTGCAAGAGGCGGCGCAGGGCAGGCGCCAGGCAAAGACGGGCAGGGTGTGTCAGGGAGAGGAGCCCGTCTACTGACGGGTGCAGTAGGCGGGGATCAGTCTACAGTGCCAGGAGGAGAAGGGAACGGCGCAGCGAGTCTGGGTCATCCAACGGGAGCACCCAAGGACGGCCGGATAGTTCTTACGGCCCAGAGGGCCTGGCTACTAGGCGGGAGAGGCGCAGGGTTGACGACAGGGAACGTAAGGAGGAAGGGCGGGTAGATGGGCACTCGAACAGACTACCCAGGTGTTCTTCTCCCTACAGGTCACGGAGCGGTACACCTACGGTCCCACGGCGGGATCTGGCGGAAGGGAGTCGGCGTCAATTGGACACCCCGGAGCCGCACGCGGCGGAGGGAAGGAAAACGACCCCGCGGCCTTCCGCGGCCGGAGGCTCTGGCGGTGAGTTGCCTGTTACATCACATTCTGATTCCATGTTAACTTGCCTAAAATCATTGTTAGATTCATGGGGCGGTGGGGAGGGGGCTTCACCGCAATTTTCGAGGGTATGGGTTCCGGAAGTAGGTTCCGGGACGTCGGGTCAGGCGAAGGGGGCGGTGAGTGGTGTCTCCGGACGGAGCACGCCCGAACCAGGTGAGAGGACAGGCTTAAGTTCGGTAGGAGGAGGGGAGGTTTCTGACGCGGCGCGGCAGAATGTACATGTCTCTTTCGCGGGCCCCTTGGGATGTCACCTGAAGTCTGAGGTGAAGGACAGGATTTGGAAAGGTGAGTTTGTAGAGGTTTTTTCTCTCCTTCCTCTGGAGGAGTTCCTTGATCTAAAGGATGAGGATAAAAAGGATGCGAAGAAGGAGGAGGAAGAGAAGAAGCGTAGGTATCGGAAGATACCCAAGACGTTTGCGAACTGGTTGCGGGCTTTTTGCATACTGGCCAGCGTCATCGGGGAAAAGTTTCCCGATCGCTGTTCGCAACTTTTTTGCTACTTGGACGGGATAGGGGACGCTTACCGGACGTATGGTGGGATTGCTTGGTGGAAATACGATGAGCAGTTCCGCCAACGTTTGGCAGCGAACCCGAGCATGAGATGGGATCAGATGGATCTGCCCCTGTGGATGCGGCTCATGATGGCGCAGAAGGCTGCGCCCTTTCACGGGGCGGCCGGTGCAGCACCTGGAGGAGCGGCGCCGGCCGGACAAAAGAAGGGTTTCTGCTGGCTTTTCAACGAGGGCCAATGTAAATGGGGCTCGTCGTGTAGATTCAAACACGAGTGTTCCGGTTGCGGCGGTACACATGGAGTCAATAGGTGCTTCAAGAGAGGCAAATCGACTAGCGGGGGAGGTCCCAGTGGCGCCACGGCCCCTGCCGCTGCCACTGGGGGCAACTCCGGTGAAGGTAGGCGAGATGCTGCCGTGGCTAAAGCGCTACGCTAATCGGGCTGACGCGGAATTTTTGAGGAAAGGATTCACAGAGGGGTTTAGGATACCGTTTAAAGGGAAGGGGTCAGGGACTTTATGTTTGAATTTACGATCCGTTCGGGATCACCCAGGGGTGGTGCGGGACAAATTGATGTCGGAGGTACGGCTTGGCAGGATGGCGGGACCCTATGCGGTCCCACCTTTGCCGAACTTGAGGGTGTCTCCATTGGGGGTGGTCCCCAAGAAGGAACCAGGCAAATTTCGGTTGATACACCATTTGTCTTACCCAAAAAGGGGCGTCTGTTAACGACGACATTGACGCGGCCCTAAGCTCGGTGTCATACGCGTCATTCGATCAAGCGGTTGAGTTGGTACGGAGAGCGGGGCCGGGAGCGTTGATGGCGAAGGTGGACGTGGAGGCGGCTTTCAGGTTGCTTCCTATTCACCCGACATGTCACCACTTATTGGGTTGTTTCTTTGAGGAGGGTTTTTTCGTGGATTTGTGTTTACCCATGGGCTGCTCTATTTCTTGCTCATACTTTGAAAAGTTCAGCTCTTTCTTTGAATGGGTGGTGCGTCTGGAGTCGGCTGGGGGTGCAGTAGTGCACTATCTGGATGACTTTTTGTGCGTAGGTCCGGGAGGGTCCGATCGTTGTGGGCAAGTACTAGGGGTGTTGCAATGGGCGGCGCAGGTCTTTGGGATCCCGTTGGCGGCTGAGAAGACGGTGGGCCCGACGGAATGCTTGAGCTTCCTAGGGCTGGAAATAGATTCGGTGAAGGGTGAATGTAGGTTACCCGCGGATAAATTGACAGCGCTCCGCCAGCGGGTGGGGGTAGTCAGGGGTTCGAAGAAGGTGACCTTGAGGCAGTTACAGTCCCTGCTGGGGAGCTTGAACTTTGCTTGTAAAGTGATCCCTATGGGGAGGGTTTTTTGCAGGCAGTTGGCTCGAGCGACCTGCGGTGCGCGGTTGCCAGGTCATTATATCAGAGTCTCCGCTGCGATGAAGGCGGATCTGGATGTTTGGTTGTGTTTCTTACAGGAGTTCAATGGTCGGGTGTATTTTAGGGATGAGGCGACATCATCAGAAGCGATAGGCTTATATACGGACGCTTCCGGGAGCGTAGGTTTCGGGGCCTACCTGGCAGGGAGATGGTGCGCGGAAGAGTGGCTGGAGGCGTGGAAGGAAAGCGCCTTGATCAGGAACCTGGCCTTCCTTGAGCTCTTTCCTGTGGTAGTGGCGGTATCTTTATGGGGCGAAGAGCTCGCGAACAGGAAGGTGATCTTTCATTCTGATAACATGGCAGTGGTGCAGGCGGTTAATAATATCTCGGCCTCTTCGCTGCCTGTGGTACGGTTGTTGAGGCGTTTGGTGCTGCTGTGCATGTCTTGGAATATTGTGTTTAGGGCGAAACACGTCCCGGGATTGTTGAATGTTATCGCTGACGCCTTATCTCGTTCGCAGTGGGAACGTTTTCGGGCAGCGGCGCCGGGAGCTCAGGAGACAGGTCAGTCATGCCCGGCGGAGATGTGGCGGCTCGGGACGTCTTGCTTGGGGGCTTTATAAGAAGTTCCCTGGCGACCGGAACGTGGACAGCGTACACCAAGGTATGGTATGAATGGGAGGAGATGATGGGGCAGTCCGGAGGGGCGAATTCGCAGGCAGGTAGGTTGGACACGCTATTATGGTTGTTGTGTCGGTTATTCGCGGGAGGGGCTTCTCCCGCGAAGGTGGACCGTTACATGTCAGCATTAGCATTTTGGTTTAAATTCACGGGTAAAGAGGATATTACAAAAACTTTTTTGGTGAAGCAGGTGTTGAGAGGCTTTCGTAAAGGACGTAGGACTGTAGACTCGAGACGGCCAGTGTCGTTTAACATTCTACATGGCTTGACTGAAAGGCTACATGACGTTTGTACATCTATGTTTGAAGTGCTCTTGTTTACCGTAGCTTTTGTTTGGGCGTTTTTTGGGGCGTTCCGCATCGGCGAACTGGTCAGTTCTAATAAGTCAGGGGCGAACGGGATCCGGTTCGAGGATGTGGTGCTGGGGCAGGACAAAGTCGAGATACGCCTGAGGTGCTCCAAGACGGATGTCTTTGGGAGAGGTAAGACGATAATTTTGTTTGCGTTGCCAGGGTCGGTAGTCTGCCCAGTAGCGTGTGGGCACAAATACTTGGGCGTGCGCCCTCGAAGCTCGGGGTGCTTCCTCGTTCACGAGGATGGTCGTGCGCTGTCGCGCTTCCAATTTGTTAGGGTATTTCGCATGGGGCTGCAACAGTTGGGCTTGCATCCCATGCAATTTGGGACTCATTCATTTCGCATCGGGGCTGCAACGGAAGCAGCGCGGCTCGGACTCGGGGATGATCGGATTAAACAGATAGGTCGGTGGGAGTCCGCGCGTTTTAGGACTTATGTACGAACAGATAAGTTGGTTTAAAGGGGGTGTCTTGTTGGGTTTGAGTTGTGGTGTCGATGCTCTGCTAGTTAATAACTTGTGTTTCTTTCCAGGTCGGGTTGTGTGGTTGGTGGGTCACTCCTACGTTTATTGGGCGCAGAAGAGGGCCGCAGTTCGGAAGAATGGAGCACAACTGGGCTTTCTTCAGGACACTGTACAGTTACAATGGTTTGGTTTTCGTGGTTTCAGCTGGCAGAGCATTAGCGGAGTGATTTTTGGTAAATTGTTGGAAGGAAATCCCCCGGACGTAATACTGATACATGGTGGGGGTAACGATTTGGGGCTTATCCCTCAGAGGGAGCTAATTAGGAGAATGAAACAGGATTTGGATCGCCTCCGGGAACGGGTGCCGGGAGTGATTATAGTGTGGTCTGAGATGGTGCCTAGATTTAATTGGAGACACGCCAGGGACACAGCTGCGGTGGCGAGATGTCGGGGGAAGGTTAATAAGGCCATGTCAGTTTTCGTTAGGAGGTCAGGCGGGGTCCCGGTAAGGCAGTGGGAGCTAGAGGGTATGTTACCTGGGTATTATCGTAAGGATGGGGTGCACCTTTCGGAGGTGGGTTGTGACTTGCTAAACCTCGGTTTTCAGGAAGGGATCTCCCGGGCCCTATTTCTGTGTGGTGGGGGGCGCTCGAGACATTAAGGGATCAAGTCTCGGGCTGTGGCGGGATAGGGCTAGGGTAATTGGGATGGAAGTGGATTAGCAAGTGGCTAGGCTAAGCTTAAGTTGAATTAGGCCAGAGTTGGAAGTGGTCTGTTGGTTCGAGCTCATCGGTGGCTCCGAACCTGGTGGTGTAGGGGTGTCTCGGTACACCCCTACAGTTAATAAAGTTATAATTATGGGGCCTCTTTGGTAGGCCGTGTGTTATATTTATGTGTTATTTATATTGTTATATATTGTTTGTGGTATGGGGTCATTGTCTGGGTTAATGCTGTACGGATGGGGGTGGGGGTAAATTAATTTATTTGGCAATGACCCCAATTTGTTATCTTGTTTATTGAAAAATTTAAATAAAGCTGTGGACTTTTATTTTCCAACAGAAAATTGGTGTCTGTGTTTATTGGTGGGTTATGGGGAAGAAAATGCCACAAGCCGAATAACGAATGTGCGCATGTCATGAAGCCCATGGATCAGCGCAGTCAGGGGAATGGGCCTTGACAGAGCCAAGGAGTAGGCAGGTGGAGCTATAGATTCGGGGGTGGGGTTTAGGGTGGAGCATGCTAAAGGGTGTGGAAAAGTGCGAGTATATTAAGCGGCCATTTTAGCAAACGGCCATTTTAATTCAGAATCTGCACTTACCTGTTAATTGTCCCTCCCACCCTCCCTAGGTTTTTAGCAGGTCCCGTTTTGTCACAGCGGCGGGATAGGGCTAGGGTAATTGGGATGGAAGTGGATTAGCAAGTGGCTAGGCTAAGCTTAAGTTGAATTAGGCCAGAGTTGGAAGTGGTCTGTTGGTTCGAGCTCATCGGTGGCTCCGAACCTGGTGGTGTAGGGGTGTCTCGGTACACCCCTACAGTTAATAAAGTTATAATTATGGGGCCTCTTTGGTAGGCCGTGTGTTATATTTATGTGTTATTTATATTGTTATATATTGTTTATGGTATGGGGTCATTGTCTGGGTTAATGCTGTACGGATGGGGGTGGGGGTAAATTAATTTATTTGGCAATGACCCCAATTTGTTATCTTGTTTATTGAAAAATTTAAATAAAGCTGTGGACTTTTATTTTCCAACAGAAAATTGGTGTCTGTGTTTATTGGTGGGTTATGGGGAAGAAAATGCCACAAGCCGAATAACGACTGTGCGCATGTCAAGAGGTATGGGCAGATCATTAATATTTTGAATTTGACTATGTTTAGGAGACATCCGTAAGGATGCCTAGTATGCACATTATTATAGTCATATGTAGAGCAGGTTTGCTCTTTACCTGCTGGTCACCTCTCTTCAGTGATGATTATTTGCAAGGCACTTTTTTTTAGCACTTTAGTAGTGAGCCACTTTATAGATTGAATTTAATAGGAGAATATGGATCCTCACATTGGGATGTTTTATTATACAGTAATTGCACTAAGTAATTTTCTTTGGCTTGCTTAGTAATAGCAACCTCTAGATTGATCATATCCCTCTTTACTTATTCTTTACTATTCTTTATTGATATATATATCACTTGGTAGGGTAGAGGAAGTGGACTCATGTATAGGTATTTTTCCCCATTTTTTTATCAGCAAAAGTCTGCTCGTACTATCGTTACGAGCGTGTACTTAGAGATCAGGACAGTGAGCTAAGTGCGCATACGCTGAGCGTTCCCATAGTGACGGGAAACGCGGTCAATCAGGAAGTAACTGAAGAGCAGATCGTTAGACGCGAACGGCGTCTCGATCTCCATAGTGACGAAAAACGTGATGATGACACTCAAATCACGTTAGATAGATGATAGCGCGAGCGCAAACCGGAAGGAGACGGTCCCCGGCGTTTCTTGATCAGAGGCTGGAAAAAATTGAAAATTAGCTAGCAACACACCTGAAATGTAAGTTTTAATCTGATTGATGTTCTTATTTAAGCAATGTAATGTTCATTTGTATTTTGTATGCTGTCCTGATGAAAGCACACAAGAGGTGCTGAAACGTTGACTATGGAGTAAAGTATTTTTTTGCTTATTTGTAAATCCTGGGAGTGCTGATTATTTTTTGTCTCTCTCTCTCTCTCTCTATATATATATATATATATAAAACTATCCATGGATAATTCATATATCTCACTATTATCCAGACAATAGAAATAGACACAAGAAATAATAATATACAAGTCTAAAGTTTTATAGCACCATACGCAATATTTTAAAGGACCACTATAGTGCCAGGAAAACACACTCGTTTTCCTGGCACTATAGTGCCCCGAGGGTGCCCCCACGCTCAGGGCCCCCTTCCCGCCGGGCTCTAAAGGGTGGAAGGGGTTAAACTGACCTCTTTCTCCAGCACCAGGCGGGGGACTCTCCTCCTCCTCGGCTGAATGCACATGCGCGGCACGAGCCACGCGCGCATTCAGCCAGTCCATAGGAAAGCATTCACAATGCTTTCCTATGGAAACTGGCGTCTTCTCACTATGAAAATCACAGTGAGAAGCACGGAAGCGCCTCTAGCGGCTGTCAATGAGACAGCCACTAGAGGCTGGATTAATCCTAATGTAAACATAGCAGTTTCTCTGAAACTGCTATGTTTATAGAAAAAAGGGTTAAACCTAGCTGGACCTCGCACCCAGACCACTTCATTGAGCTGAAGTGGTCTGGGTGCCTATAATGGTCCTTTAATATTAAACGTTATATATATAAAATTATACAGAATCAAGCCCAGAGCTCAAACTTCCTCTATCCTTGGGCAGCATCAATAGCTATCGTATTCATCAGCACAAATAAATAAATCAAAACCAAAAAATGAAAGGCGACATAGCCAACAGGTTTAGGATAATGGCGACCACGACGATTGTAATCTATAAGATGCTTAGTACATAACGTATGTGATGAAACTGGCATTACCATACTGTAACTCGCACTGATCATGTTCATTGATGATGTAATGTCCCCCCCTCCCTTATTCCTTTCTGTATCCCTCCTGAACTCTTTATATAACATGAAAATCTTAATAAAAACGAGATAATGAAGAAAAAAAAAAATGTTACCTGCACACTACCCCATATCAGTATGCACATTTAAAAAACAATTTAATAAATATAGTACCACTGACCATAAAAGTGTTAGCTCACCACCAACATCAAGGTAAAAGTCTTAGGTGAGTACTACTTTAACAATTCACATTGTTGCTTTCAACTTACAGGGATACTGTAGTGCCAGGAATACAATAGTGTGCCTCCCCTCACTCGCGCCCCAGGGTCGGCGCATCCTATAGGCGACTGCGGCAGTTGCCTAGGGCGCCCTTAGCAGGGGGTGCCGTCAGGAGCATCGGCCCCTAAAATGCTGCAGCCGCCTGAGCACTCTATAGAAAGCCTTTGGCGGCTGCAGCACTGCCCGGGCCAGCATGTACATTAGGGCGCAAGATTTGAGGGCCCGGCAGGAGGGAAGAGCACAGCGCTCTCTCCTGCCAGTCCCTCAGTGTAGCATGGCCGAGCTCCGATCCGGTCCACAGTACAGAAGCATCCGTTTCCTGTACCTGGCTGGACTGACAGGAAGTGAGCACTTCCTGTCAGTCTGGCCAGGAACAGGAAACAGAACCTCCTGTACCGTGGACAGGACCGGAGCTCAGCCACGCTACAATAGAGGTATGGGAGGGAGAGAGTCCACTAAGGGAGGAAGATGGGTGGAGGAGAGATCACTTTTGGAGGGTTGGGGTGAGGAGAGACCACTAAGGTTGGGGGGTGAGGAGTGACCACTGAGGGAGGGAAGGGGTGGAGAGACCACTAGGGAGTGGTAGGGGGAGAGGAGAGATGACTAAAGGAGGGGGGGTGGAGGAGGAGGAGAGACCACTAAGGGAGGGGGGTGAGAAGAGACCACTAAGGGTGGGGGGAGAGGAGAGGCCACTATGGGAGGGGGGCAGAGGAGAGACCACTAAGGTGGAGGGGGGAGAGGAGAGACTACTAAGAGAGGGAGGAAGTAGAGACAACAAGGGTGGAGAGGAGAGACCACTAGGGGGAGGGGGGGGAGGAGAGACCACTGGGCACTGGGTGGGGGGGGCAGAGGAGAGCAGAGACCACTAAGGGAGGCGGGGGAGGAGAGGAGAGACCACTAATGGGGTGGGGGAGAGGAGAGACCACTAAAGGACAGAGGAGGAGAGGAGAGACCACTAAGGGGCAGGGGAGAGCTCTAAAGGACAGGGGGCAGGGGTAGGAGAGAGCACTAAAGGGATGGGGGGGCACCAAGGGACGGCGGGGTAGGGGGGAGCACTAGGAGACAGGAGGGGAGAGATCTAAGAGACAGGAGGGGAGAACAGTAAGGCACAAGAGGGGAGAGAGGCTGAGGAAGGGGGGAAAGAAAAGCACAAAGGGGCTGGTAGGACTCAGCCCCTATCCTACCCCACAAACTCTCTCTTTCACACTGCACACACACACATACACACACAATGCTTCCCTATACATACACAGAAACACACAATGCATTCCTACACACATAGAAACACACCATGCATTTCTACACACATAGAAACACACCATGCTTCCCTTACACACAGATAAACACACAATGCATCCATTATACACACACACACTGCAACCCTTACACACAAAGTCAATGCATCCCTTGCACACATACACAGAAACACACAATACATTCCTTACACACAGAAACACATAATGCATCCCTTACACACACACACACACACACACACACACACACACACAAACACAAACACACAATGCTTCTCTTACACAAGCACAGATACACAATGCATCTCTTACACACTCAATGTACCCCTTACACACACTTAATGCATCCCTTACATACACAGAAACACACCTTGGATCCATTACACATACAAACAGAGATTCACACATTACATCCCTTACACACAAACACACACTGCTTTCTATCCCTTACACAAAAACACACTGCATCCACTACACACACACACACACACACACACACTGCATCACCTACACAAACTGGTATCCCTATACACTACATTCCATAAGCACACACTTTAGATCCTCTTCAATAACACATAACACATCCCCTACACACTCCACTCCCTATGAGCAAACTCATGGTGGAACATGTAGATGGACTTATGGGTGGGCCTTATGGGTATACTCACCGTCAGGCCCTGGGGCCCAGACCTTGAGCTGTGTAAGGGACCCCCAGGACATTGATTTTTGTGACCACAGTTAGAAACAGCCTCCAGAGAGCCTGTTCTACACCAGACCAGTGGAGTCAGACTGCAGCCAGAGCCCATCATCTTCATCTGGTTGTGAGTAGGCAATCTAGAATATAATTTGTGGCACTAATCTCTAATTTACCTCACATTAAAGGGACACTATAGTCCCCAGAACCACTGCAACTTAATGTAGTGGTTCTGGTGTCTATAGCCTGTCACTGCAGGCTTTTTAATGTAAACACACACTGTGTGCAGCACTGGCATTAGTTCATATGGCAGATCATATGGGTGGGGCATTGTGATGTCACATGGGGGGGCGGCAAGTTTTTATTTTGCCTAGGGCGGCAAAAATAATTGCACCGGCCCTGCTGGCACCGCCACCCTGGTAAATAATGGGTTAAAACTCCTTTATTTACTCACCTTATCCCGTCCCGTGGCGAGCGAGGTCTAGTGCGCATATGCGGCAAATGCTGCACACATTAGACCTCCCCATATGAAAGCATTGAATCAATGCTTTCCTATGGGGAACAATCTGATGCTGGAGGTCCACATGCAGAGCGTGAGGACGTCCAGTGTCAGATACCGGACCAAAGGTCCGTTTCAATTCAGGAAGCCCTTTAGTGGCTGTCTGGTAGACAGCCACTGTGGGCAGACTTAGAGCTTCAATGTAAACATTGCAGTTTCAATGGAACTATACTGTTTAACATCGCAGCACTAAGTGCAAAAGGGTCCCAACACTAAGACCACTTCATTTACCTGAAGTGGATTGGGTGCCTACTGTGTTCCTTTAAAGGCAAAATATCTAATGAGACAGAAAAGGGTATTCATATACGCGCCTATAAACAAATTAACTATAAATAGGGCACACATCGGGTGGGCGGTAGCACTGTATCACCATGGTGTAATGCAAAAGCAAATAAACACTCAAACTCCCAATATTCTTGGGCAGCAGCAATATCTACAGAATTCATTAGCTCAAATACATAAAACAAAAAAGCTACTTGTGCACTAGCCCAAATTGCTACGCACATTTAAATAACAGAGGATTATATTACCCATTGCAATGGCCATTAAAGTATAAGCTCACAAGTCAAGGCCAGGACATGTAGACCAGTTACATTAAATGTATATGACTAACAATTACACATACTATTTCAAATATCATTTATAAGCATGCATTAAAAGTCCAATTTTCAAGTAAAAATTTCCTTTTTTCTAGTTTCTTTGTTCTCTATCTAAATAGCTGTATTTATAAACTCGTTTACATCCATAGATATCCAACAGATACGCGTTAATATGGGTTTGCTTATTTCAACACAATGCATGCTTATTTGAAACACAAAGTACTTGTTTACGCTATCACTGATAATTATGTTGTTGGCCAATTGGCCTGAATTTGTGGGAGGAGTTATGACCCTATATAAACCCTACCCCCCTACTTACCTTTGCCGTTCAAGCTGTGTTGACTGCCACCATAGTTACCTGCATTTCCTGTCAGCTGTTCCCGCCAAAATTCTGCAGCAAGCAAGCAGTCTCCCTCCAGCAGCACCTACCGAGGACTTCAGGGCTCGTCCACCGGCTGCCCCGCGGCTTTCCCGACTCGCTACCCGGCTGTCGAGCTTCCGGTCACGAGACCGGCACGCAAACGTAAGCTTCAACGTGGGGAATAGCGTTCGGCTATTTCCTACGTTCGGGCATAAAAACGCGGGGATAGGCTCCCTAGATATATTATTTACCTGTTCGTTTAATCCGCCGTTCATGTACTTCTGCGTTCGGGCAATTTTTAGCCGACCGCATAGTGCACACGAATTTTGTTCATTCTTACGTACGCTTATACTCACCTTACGTTCGCCTGTTTCTCACTTTTGTTAGACAAAACACATACGAACGGCTGGGTCACAAAACATTTATTTTTTTCCATTAATCTACATCCAGTCATAGTATATCTCTCTCACACGTTCGGTAGACGAATGCATAAGGTTCTGTGCATTTTATAAAAAATTTATATTCAAGTATGTACCTCTATGTATGATTTTATTTATGTTCACGACACTACCTACAATTTTTTCCTTATTCTAAATGTCATTATTTCACCACACTGTCACATTTAAATTATGTATATATCCCAGGCTTTTTTTCTCTGAAAGAAACAGTTTCCTCTTTACGGTTGCAGGGCCTAGCCCCACAAAAAAAACCTCTATAAAATTATCAAACTTGCTCACTTTTCCAGTAGTTTTATTTGCAAATCCATGTTAATTGTAATACTATACTCAGGTTCCTTCATTAAAAAAAAAAACTGTTTTAGGTTGTACTACTTATTCTGTCAAGAAGACTCCAGGAGGTGGCTCCAGTATCCAGTACCACGGTATCAGGTAAATAAGGTTAAAAAAATGTACGTTTCTCCTGAGGCCTCATTTCAGCCTCCACTGCCTTTTTACAATACCCTCCCACCTCCCAAAGTGGGATCAAAACTTTAAACACATCAGGTTAAAAGATGCCTCACTCTCAAGGGTACTATTATGTTAAATGTTAAATTCTGTTTTAATTTCTACATATCTTTACGCAGACCTGCACCTTTGCGCAGATTCACTATGCCTCCTACATCCATCAGTCTACCTGGTTCCCGACGTTCCAGTAGTAGGTATCCCTAATCTTACTCACTTCTATTACGTCCTTCTAAGGCCTCACTTTGCCTGCATATCTGTCAAATAATATTGCTCAGTTCTGGGATCCCAGGGGCTTGTCTCAAAAAAGATTTGGACCTACGTTCAGGTCTCTCTCATTACACGAGCGTTTATGATACAGTGTTTTTGTTACACACCATTCCATAGGTTCTACATTTTTACACTTGGATTACCAATTGCACGCCTCTGGCCTACTAGCATCTTTCTTGCCCCTAGGTTCCAGGTCTGGACCTGATTATACAAAGTATATATAGACCTATATATTGAAGTCGCCTGAGCAATTTCCTATATACAGAACTAACACTCAAGGTCAGTGTCTACATACGTTACATACTTCCTGCAAGAGACAAGCCCCCGTCAGGGTAGAGAACTGGCTTTCAGGGTCAGGTGCTGGCCCTAGCTTCCCCCAATAATACTACGGTCCGCGAGGTCTACACCCCTACCTCATACACGGAGGTTCAGCCCCACGACCAAATCATAGCTAGCCACCTCGCTCGCTCTTCTTTAGGGCTTCATTCAGGGCTTCCCATGTCACGGCCACACGTTTTGAATCTCTTACAGTCACCGAGAGGCCGACATCCTGCCACCTCCTTCTGGTGGCCACAAAATCCCCTCGGCCCAAATCATAGGTAGAGCCTCTCACCGCCACTTGGCAATAGCAGGGCCTCATCTGTCACTTGGTTCTAAAATTTTAATTCTTCGCTTCGGCATTAGCTAGCAGGCCAGTTCTCCGGAGGTTTCATCCCACCTCCACCATACTCTACTTATCCATATCATTATTCCTTTCAGGCTGTCGCAAGAACCAATCATCAATCCCCCATCAGACGATATACCCAACATGCCAGCCAGGCCTGAGTCTCCGGTGGAATCCCTCACTTCTTCTACTCCCAGATCCCTAAGATATTGGACCATTCCTAAAATATCGGCTGAACTTAGGCTCAGGGGAATCCCCTTTCCAGCCACCGCCAGGAAAGCAGAACTTTCACAAGGGCCTTCAGTTGGCTTTTCTGATTCCACCCAGGAAACTCTGGCGGCTATACTGGCCAATCTGCAATCCATTAACAGCAGGTTGCTGAAGGTGGAATCAGCCATAGCCACTCCAGGTGACTTAGCAGCCCCAGCAGTCCCTACACAGGTAACCTCGACCGCTCTGACTGGCATACCCCTCATTTCCCCTCCCCCACCTACCACTACCACTCCCACTACCCACACCTCACCAGCCCTATCTGTTCCGGCTTCCATCAAGAAAGATATTCTTGATGAAAAAGACGTCAGTTTAATGTCCCTCCTCATAGCCTCCCAAGACGTCTTAGAGAACAGAGTTTACAACTACGGGGGCATGTCCGAAGTTTAAGAGCCAGAGACCCACGTTTGAATAAAAAACTCACCATCCCACACTTTGTTATCGCGTTCGGCACTTATCGCAATGTTATCTGCATGGTGTACCCTCATCGGAGAGAAGAGCTTGATTTATATATGCACAAGGTGGTTGATTTGGGCATCAAGTATGAGGGTCCTCATTTTACGATTACCACAAATCCATTTCGGCCAAGGCAGCTACTCATCTGACACAATTCAATATTAGAATCGATTGGTGTCAGATAGATACTGAGTTATTCTGCCGTCATTTTGCTGGTCTGAGGCCCCCATCTTGTGCCTCTTGTGGTTCCACTTCACACTCCACCGATCTATGCCCTGGGGATGCAGACCCTTCCGCGCCCACTTTTTCACCCCACCACTCCCTCACCCCACTCCCTAGACAGGAAGGTGTCCAGAGAGACAAGCTGGACAGGCCCATCACCTTCTTGGGCAAGGCGCAGGTGTGTAATAACTTTAACACTGGCATATGCAGCTACAGTGCATGCAGGTTGTTGCACATCTGCTCCATATGCTTCAGAGCACACACCAAGTCCATGTGCCCAACCCGTCTGACACCGAACAAATAAGCTGGTCCAGCACACATTTAATTATACAACGACACCACGTCCAGTTAATGGCACTTTCTCTTCGCAACCTTCCTCATCTCGGGGGGGGGGGCTCTTTCACGCTCTTTATTTACAGGTCTCTGGTCGGGCTCCCCCTCCGGCACACCTTCAATCAGCCAGGACGCCATCGTTCCTACGGCTAACCCTGGTTTAAACAAACTATTACTCCATGCACAAACACTCACGCACCAAGCACTGTCTCCCAACACCACCATCTCTTACGCTAGGGCACTGACTATCTTTAACAAATTCACAGCCGAGTTTTGCTTACAAGATGACCTTTCCATCAAAACCATGGTGGCTTTTGCCTCCTTTTGCCATTTACACCTTAAACTCTCTTATAATACCATCAAACTCTACCTCAACGGAGTACAACACCACATCCTCACTAATTTCCCTAACCACGTTCCATTTCTGTCTTCCTACCCCATTAAGAAAATCCTCAAAGGTATTTTTAAGGTCTCAGTCTCTCCTAGTACGACTAGGCTACCAATAGACAGTCCAATATTCCGGCTCCTAAGCGACTTATTGGACAAATCCCCTTTTGACCACAATACCAATTTAGTCATGAAATCTGCAATTTTTTTGGCCTTTCATGGGCTCCTCAGACCTAGAGAGTTCACAGTGGTACATCAAGGAGACACAGTACGATGCCTCAAACTTTCTTACTTAAAGAGAGTAGACGACCATTTTGTACTCTCTTTGCCTTCTACCAAGACTAATCACTCAGCCTATCCCACTATCATTCCCCTCTATCCTACCGAGAATTTGTGGTGCCCTGTACATGTTCTGGATATGCTCCTGGTTTCTCACCTCACGCACTCACCAGATACTCCACTACTTCTACTCCAAGGACACCCACTCACCACAGCTAAATTTATGTCACACATCAGAATTCTATTGTCTAGGTTAGGCTACAACCCAGCCTCCTTCTCTGGTCACTCATTTCGCATTTTGGCGCAGCATCATCAGCCTCTAGCATTAACACCCCGGTACACATCATTAAGAGGCTGGGACGCTCGAAATCCTCGATATACAACTCCTACATCCCTCAACCAGCTCAGGCAGGCTTTCAGAAATCTCGCAATTTAAACTTGCAATAAAGTATGTTTACTTTAAATTCCTTTTTGCCCTCTTTTTTACAGGCCTACTCGTACATTGGTTTCAGCACACCTCAACCAACTTTGCTCTTTCTCTACATTCCATTAACATAATAGAGATTCCGAGCTAAGTTGGAAGGCCAATTGGCCTGAATTTTTGGGAGGAGTTATGACCCTATATAAACCCTACCCCCTACTTACCTTTGCCGTTCAAGCTGTGTTGACCCCACCCACCTACACCCTCCTTTACATATTTCTCTTTGAGGCCCTCTTTTTTACAGGCCTACTCGTACGTTGGTTTCGGCACACCTCAACCAACTTTGCTCTTTCTCTACATTCCATTAACATAATAGAGATTCCGAGCACAAATATATTAATCTTGCATGGCCAAGATAGGTCACAAAGCATGTAACGGATCACCTGGCACCCCGACTGGGTACCTCCGTTGAAGACTGCTCCTAGCACTTCCTGAGGGTTTCCAGCACTCCAGCAGACACCATAACCACCGTAGACTCATCCAGAGAGCAAGGCAGGAACAAGCTCTTACAAGAGCTTAGTAGTGATTTAGCAAGGTAGTGTGACAAGCATAGCAATCCCTTGTAGCAGATTCCCCCAATAAGAGATGACACTCCAAATTGAGGGTGAAGTAAAACTGAAGCTTTTAATCAAACACTCTGCTTTTATTCCCATTTTACAAACATAGTACCGCCCACAGGGTTTTTTTTTTTTTTTTAATTCTTTCTTTTTATCGTGCATGAGTAACAATCAAATGACAGTAATGCCACAACAGCATACTTAGACGATGTGAACATACAAGAGCGTGAACTGTTATGTAGCATTCAGAAGGTACGCACATATTTTTATATAGTAATAATAGCAGAATCAAGCTGGGTACATGCTGGTTAGCAATAATGATTTTTCCTGTTGTTTGGTAACAGTAGCGTGGGGTTAGTTAGTGTGTTGAATGTCATCGCTTTAACCTCGGGCCCTAGGTATTGTCTTGTTTAACTGCACTCAAGTGTAGTATACATATATTCCAAGCAATAATAGGCTGTCTGACCAGTCATATCCTACAGTAAATAGACATTTAGGTAGTATTAACCAGATACATTAAGTATGCTCGTTCAAATCCTGCTTATGTCAAATTAGTTGAACAGTAATTAACCATGCTTTTATGATTATAAGTAATGACAGTTATCTAGTAACTGGTTGGATGGGTCAACAAGCTGTGTGCTCATATTTACAGTGTGGTCTTTGGGCAAACATATTGATGGAGTATATCTCCAGGCAGCAGATCCCATGCGGTAGTGGTACAGAGTTCCTGAGGGAAAGATGGTGAAAGGTAAAACAGTTCCGGTTGTAAAAGTCCCTCTTCAGAGGAATGATATATGTCCCCTGCAGTTGTTGATGTATTGTATCAGGGCGCCCGGTCTGTTGCCGGTTGCTGACGATCTCTTCGACAACAGTGGTGTGTATGATTAATTCTTCGCTTCTCCATGTGTCGCTGGTGTCCCTGTGGGGCGATTTGTTTCCCTGCCTTGAAGAGTGAGGGAGTACAGGGAGGTCTCTGAGGGTTCTGTTTCAGTGAAGGTGGGAGTCCTTCTAGGGTGCAAGGGTACTTGCAGGTGGGTGGTCTGTATCTGTGGTGTTTACAATCCGCTCTTTGTACTGCCGCTGTGGATAAACAGCCTGTGAGGGTTCTGGTCCCAACGCCATTCCACGTGGCCTCCGCCATCTTGGTGTCATTGCCTGGAGCGTGGGTCTAGGCGGCCCTGCTGCTTCACTTGTTGCACTTGTCGGTGGTCGGTGGAGACCGGGATCACCCCCCCGGTCAAGAGGGGGGAAGGGTACGGGGCCGGTAACCTCGCAGGTCTGACTTTGAGCACCGAACAGTATGCGGCAGGGCAGCGGTAAAGTCAGGTAGGATTCCTCCTCCAGGGGACTGAAGCCTGTTGGGCCAGCCTCACCCTGGATCCAGGGCTCTCCGCCCGGTGAGGGCCACCGTTGCCGGCTGGTTTTGTGCCAAAAATCGCCAATATATCGCCTATTTCTGTCTTAGGCTGCAGGAGCTGGTCTCGCATGCGACCAGCCCGCTCGGCGGTCCGGCCCCGCCCCTCGCTCATAGGGTTTTGAAAAACTGAGGTCCCTTTCCTTCATTTTCATCTGTAAATACCAAACAAAAATAGTAATTGAGGCAGTCAGCTAGACCTTTATCCTCTTCTACATACCTTCCTTCTTTTGTTTTTAATCTGACTAATCCTTGTTTTACTTTTCTTTTCTCATTTATGTATCTAAAAAAAGTTTTATCCCCCTTTTTTACTGACTGTGCTATTTTCTCTTCTGTGTGTGATTTGGAAGCTCTTATAACTTGTATCCTTGTTTGCTGGACAGATGACAATTCCTAGTATTATGATTTCGCAGCTTGATGTCGCTGGTGATAACAGACGCGCACCATAGCAAAAATGAGGAGTCAATTCTAAAACGTCCTTTATAAAACTTGCTGTCAGTAACATAATGATACCTCATTAGCTGGAGGGTGGAGTTTTGCACTAGATATCAGCAAATGATAGAAGCTGTGAGAAGTTGGAACAAGTAAGGGCTGTTTTGCAGTTTATTAAACATATTCATCCATATTCATCCAATTGGGACATCTATAATGTGGACCACGGGCAGAAAAAAACTTGTGATGCCCCAACCAGGTTCCCTGTTCTCCACATTAATCCCATTAATCTTTTTCACTGTTATTTACTAAACTGGGAAGTACCAAGAAATGGCTAAGGAATATCAAATTCTCTAGACCAGTGTTTACCAAACCAGTCCTCCAGACCCACCAACAGTCCAGATTTTGTCAGTATCTCTACTGGAATAAAACCGGGAAACACATAAATCCTGGATTAGTGGTGGGCCATGAAGACTGGTTTGGGGACCTCTGATCTAAACCATAACTAGGGAATTGGAAAAATTCTTGTAGCAAACTTATCCACTTCGTGAATTTCTCTATCTATTCTCAAATATTTCTGTTTTTACAAATTTCTTTTTTAGCAATTTGTTATTTTGGCCTAACATTTTTATTACCTTCTAAGAGAATGTACGGAATGTACATTCAATACAACAATATGTTATCCTTGTGACAGTGGCCTGCAGTGGAACACGAGAAAGAAACAATGTTGTAATAAAATAGCATAAAAATTACATCTAATTTTATTATGCTATTTGCTTTCAGGGTCACAAGTCTGTTTTCTTTTTTTTTTTTTTTTCTGGAATAGCAACGTTTTGAAATTGTAGCCTAAGCTTCTGGATCAAGTTAGGCCATTATAGTAGACAGAACCAGGATACCATAAACACTTCATAGTGGTTACAGTGCCTGGAGTCGGACCTGGATTATCCATAAGGCGGAATTGGCAGCCACCTAAGACCTGGGCTCAGTCAGGGACCTTGTGGGCCTCTGTCTGGGCCTGGAGATCTGGCTTTATTTATGAGGGGGCTCTCCCTGTGCTGGCAGGAAGATCAATAGATCTGCCTTTCCCACACGCAACACTCAGCTACACTCACCTTCACACACAATACTTAGACTCCTACCAGGGGTGGGCTGGGAGGGGGGCAATGGCCCCCCAGGGCGCTCTAAATCCAGGGCCATCCGCATCCATCAAAAAAAGGAAAAATCCAAATCCCCTGCCTCTGGCTGGGGACTCGGATTTTTCAATTTACCTCACTCAGCCTGCAGCCAGTGAAGTCGGCCAGCCTCTCCTGATGATGTCAGGAGGAGGGGGCGTGACTTTCACTGCTCTTCTCCCAGGACCGCTGAGGAGCCTGGGAGAAGAGCAGAGGAAGTCATGCCCCCTCCTCCTGACATCATCAGGAGAGGCAGGCCGACTCCACTACTGCTGGCTGCTACTCTTGCTGGCTGCAGGCTCCTGCTGGCTCCTGCCCACCCCTCCCTGGCCTAAGGTAAGACCCAGGGAGGGGAGAATACACTTTATTTTTTATTTTTTTTATTTTTTATCGCCTTCCTTAGCCCCTGCCCCCCTTCCTCAGCCCCTGTCTCTTTGCTCAGCCCCTGCCCCCTTGCTAAGCCCTGTTACCCTTCCTCTGTCCCTTTCCTCAGGCCTGTTCCTTTCTTCAGCCCCTGTCCCCTTGCTCAGCCCTGTCCCCCTTCCTCAGCCCATGTCCTTCTTATTCAGCTCCTGTCCCCCCCTCTTTGCTCCTGTCTCCCCTCTCAGCGCCTGTCCCCCTCTCAGCTCCTGTCCCCCACTCTCAGCTCCTGTCCCCTCTCTTTGCTCCTGTCTCCCCTCTCAGCTCCTGTCCCCCTTCTCAGCTCCTGTCCCCCCTCTCAGCTCCTGTCCCCCACTCTCAGCTCCTGTCCTCCACTCTCAGCTCTTGTTCCCCCTCTCAGCTCCTGCCCTCCCCTTTATGCTACTGTTCCCCTACCTCAGCCCCATGCCCCCCACAGCCCCCATAACATCCCCACTACAGCTCCTCTCCCCAACTGCAACCCATATCACCCACACCACAGCCCCTTTCCCAAATTGTAGCCATCAACCTACTTCAGCCCCTATCCCCTCGCTACATTTCCTAACCCCCCAATTACAGCTCATACCCCCACTACAGTCCCTAGCCCCCTACTTCAACCCTGTCCCCTTACTCAGCCCCTGTCTACTGGCTTTAAAAGTGTAAAGTGTGTGTGTGTGTATGAGTATGTCTGTGTGTGTCAGTATGTCTCTGTGTGAGTGTAAGTATGTCTCTGTGTGTGTCAGCATCACTATGTCTGTCTGTGTGAGTCAGTATGCCTGTAACAGTGTGTGTGTGTGCCTATCAGTGAGTGTGTGTTTGTTAGTGAGTGTTAAATCAGCAAGTGTGTGTGTGCCTGTCAGTGAGTGTGTTTGTTTAGGTGACTGCTCCCCCCTCCCCCCTTTCAATTACATAGGAAAGGTGTTTTTACTCTCCTCTAGGTGCAATGGGCCATTTGACTGGATTTGGCCATTTGACCTCCTAGGCCTAAGGCTGCCAGCCCTCCCCTGACTCCTACACACATACAACACTCAACCGAGGCCCGCTCCGCCTCCCCTCCATACAGCTCTCAGTCTCCCACACACAACATTTACAGAAAAGAGGGCAATCTTAATCTGCCTTGAGTCCCTAAATGTGAACTCTGCCTGAAGTCCCTAAATGTGAAGGCGAATGTGACAGTTATCAGAACTTACATGTTATCCAAGGTTTCTCAAACACCTTATATGTTATCCAAGGTTTCTCAAACACCTATGTTTTTCAAGAAAATTTGCCATAAATATTATTTATTTATAATTTATTTCTAAAATATTTTACCAGGATGTATACATTGACATTTCTCTTGTTTTCAAGTATGTCCTGGGTCCACAAAAGATTGGATTGATACAATAGGGTACAATAAAATACAAAAACAATATTAATACACAATATATACACATTTAACATAGAACAGGTAAGACATGTATAATCAACCATGACAGGTGCATTCTGTTTTGGGATATGCAGAGAGGGATCTCTTAAAGGATTTTAGGCTTGGGGAAGATTTGAAAGTGTGCGGTAGGTCGTTCCATAATTGCGGTGCTCTATAGGAAAGAGGATCGAGCTGCTTTCTTTTTGTATTGAGGTAGACTATATAAAGTGCTGGTACTGGATCGGAGGTTATATGTTGAGGGAACAGCCGGGGAGAGCATTCTGCTCAGGTAGGGTGGGAGTTTCCCAGAAAAGCTCTTAAACACAAGGCTGGAAAGATGAAGGGTGCGTCTGGATTCCAGCGACAGACAGTTTAGTTCTTTTAGCATGTCACAATGGTGGGTCATGTAATTACATTGTAGCACAAAGCAGCAGAACTGGTTATACAATGTATTAAGTTTATTTAGGTGAGTTTGCGGTGCATGTGCATATACTACATCCCCATAATAAATGATTGGCATCAGCATTTGCTCTACAATCTTTACCTTTACTGTAGGGCTTAGGCAGGATTTGTTTCTGTACAGGTCACCTAGTTTTGGATAAAGTTTATATGCAAGTGTTTCTATGTGGGGGCCAAAAGATAGATTGGGGTCTAACAAGATACCCAAGTATTTTAACCCCTTAAGGACACATGACATGTGTGACATGTCATGATTCCCTTTTATTCCAGAAGTTTGGTCCTTAAGGGGTTAAAGAGTGAACTGAGGGGGCCTGGCTACCTGCCGAGCAAGATGGCTGTTTAATCTTTAGCTCCGGCACCTGGGCTCCCTAATAAACATCAGAAAGGAGGCTAACAGAGCAGTTACCAGTCCCAAAGCATGATGTCTCACCCAAAAGGCAAAAAGCAACAAGCCAAAGCTGAAAGAGCAGCAATCCGCGCGAGCCAGGCCGCACAGATGCTCACTCAAGATAGAGGGAGCAACTCGGGAGAAAGTAGCCCTTCATGAGGCCCAGATGAACTGAACTCGGAGGAAACGATCATGAAGCGATTCCTCTTGGAACAGCTGGTTACCCTGTCCCAAAAGCTTTTAAAATCTTGGGCACAGAGCTTTGATAGCTTAAAAAAGAGGTACATAACATGGGGTCCCGTGTATCCCATGTGGAGGAGAAGATGGAGGAATACATGGAGGTGCCCAATAGCCTGGCGGATCATGGGCAGGCAATGGAGGACAAGCTACAACAAATGGAGAATAAGCTCATAGATCTGGAGGACTGGGCATGGAGGAACAATCTCCGCATTAGGGGCATCCCAGAGGTAGTAACAAACGAGGACCTACCTGCCTTCCTGCACGAGCTGTTCCACACACTGGCACCAGACATCCCTGCTGACATGCTCCTGCTAGACAGAGCACACAGAGTCCCCAAACCGAAACACTTACCAGCATCCACATCGAGAGACGTGATTCTGTGTGCTCATTATCACCACATAAAGGAGATAATACTGAGAAACAGCAGGACGATGAAGAATCTCCCAAAGAAATTCGAAAGCATAATTATTTTTGTGAACCTGTCGGCAGCAACACTATAAAAGAGGTGTGCATTCCAGAGGATCACCAGCACCCTCAGACAACATCAAATAATCTACAGATGGGCTACCTATTGAAACTGATCATCCTCAGAAACAGATACGAAACGGCCATTGACACACAAGAAGAAGGCGACTATGGCGGAACCAACCTCGCCACGAAGCACTGGAGAAGCCTGGTTGTTCACCTGCTCCCTCTGGACTATGGCCCCATGTTTAACGCTGTTATTTTCCTCTGCAGAAAGGCTGGTTCGTGCCTTTCTGCCTGGGCGTTCGGTAGATTGAATCTACCGAACCAACGCACGAATGGGGGGGCCACCTGGGCAAGGAGTGCACCAGTGATTTACCTGAGAACTGAGGCACTCTTGCAAAAGTCAAAGAGTGATTCCCCCTTCTAGAGTCACAGCAATTGAATGACCTATTCCTGATTGTGTGTAATAGCAGTTTATGTCATTTTTAGAGTTGCACACCAGCAGCATGGTATAACATAAAGGATAATGATAGGTGCACTCAGAGTTCAAGTTAATGATCTATATGATATACATTAGTCCTGCATTTTGTCATTATTTCTGTATTGCCACTTTGTGTGGAAAGAATGTACAGTGATTGATGTAAAATCATATTTGGGCGTTAGTTAGTAGTTGTGGGTTGTTCAATTAGAAAGTGGGTAGTTTGAGGCTTTAGGTTAGTGGACTTTACTGTAATAGTACAAATCAGGGTTACACAGGGTCATTCCCAAAACTGTGTACTAACCGGGAACGGTAAATCAAACGTTAAAGCAAAATAGCAAAATTGGACAAATTACCCAAGGCAGCTATCATTCCAGATCTTGGCCTAAAAAAAGAGTTTAGTGTACAATCCTACTAGTTTAAAAAAAATAACCCACATAGAGGAAATGTAAAGTGTGTTAAGTACATTATAAAGTGATATTTCTCCACCTATTTGACAGAACTCAATTGTCCCGGGTTATTTACAAGAGTGGAAACTGCAAATAATTGAGAATTTTAGGCTACTATCAGGGCCGGACTGGCCCACCGGGATACCAGAAAAATTCCCAGTGAGCCGCGGCACCTGGGGCCGGTCTGACAGCGCTGATCAGTCCTGTCAGTCTCCCAGCACAATTAACCTTAATTTCAGGCGCATGCCCCACCTCCGCACACAAGCTCTGCCTCCTGAACATAGATCCGCCCCCTTGCAGAAGCCCCGCCCCACACACGTTGCTCGCCGGAAGGAAGAGGCTAAAAAAATTGAAACTTCACCTACCAGGTAAGCTTCAGCCATGACTGTGATTGTGTGTGCCTGCTAGTGAGTGAGCTTGTCTGTCTGTGTGCACGCCTGCTAGTGAGGGAGCTTGTCTGTGTGTGTGTGTGTGTGTGTGTGTGTGCGCCTGCTACTGAGTGAGCTTGTCTGTGTGTGTGTGTGTAAATGAGCTTGTGTGTGTGTGCGTGCCTGCTAGTGAGTGAGCTTGTCTGTGTGTGTGTAAATGAGCTTGTGTGTGTGTGCGTGCCTGCTAGTGAGTGAGCTTGTCTGTGTGTGTGTGTGCCTGCTAGTGAGTGAGCTTGTCTGTCTGTGTGCGCGCCTGCTAGTGAGTGAGCTTGTCTGTGTGTGTGTGTGCGCGCCTGCTAGTGAGTGAGCTTGTCTGTGTGTGTGTGTAAATGAGCTTGCGTGTGTGTGTATGCCTGCTAGTGAGTGAGCTTGTCTGTGTGCAGGGCTTGTGCAAGGATTTCTGCCGTCCCAGGCAAAGATCCATTTTGCCCCTTCATGTCACTCACTGACAGACACACACACGCTGACACACATACACTCACTTACTGACACACACACACAGAAACTCACCGACAGACATACACTCAATCACTGACAGACACACACACACAGACAGAGACACTCGCTGACAGACATACACACAGACTCACTGACATGCATACACACACTCACTGACAGACATACTCAATGACAGACAAACACACACACACTGACATGCATGTACTCACTCAATGACAAACACACAGACACTTACTGAGAGACATACACACACACTCACTGACAGACATTCACTCACTGACATACACATTCACACAGACACTCACTGACAGACATTCACTCACTCACTGACACACACACTCACTGACAGATATACACTCACTCAGTCACTGATAGACACACACATTCACTGACAGACATATACTCACTCATTCACACACACACACACACACTCACTGACAGACATATACTCACTCACTGAGAGACAGACACACACACAGACAGACACTCACTGACAGACATACACTCACTCACTGACACACACACTCACTGACAGATATACACTTACTCAGTGACAGCCAGACAAACACAGTCACTGACATACACACACATTCACTGACAGACATATACTCACTCACTGAGAGACACACACACACTCACTGACAGACATATACTCACTCACTGAGAGACACACACAGACAGACACTCAGTGACAGACATACACTCACTTACTGACAGACACTCACTGACAGACACAGACACTCATTGACACACACACACACACACACAGGCACTCAGTGTCACACACACACTCACTGACAAACACTTAAACACTCACCTCCCTAGGATCCAGTGTGGGGCAGCTTCTCACTCCTCCCGCCCGTCGTTTAGTATGCTGGGGCCGGAATTACGTCATATTCCGGCTCACGGCATCACAGAGGGCGCATGAGGGAGGAGTGAGAGGCTGCAAGAACAGCCTCCCTCACCGCCTTCTCCTTCCCCCCTCTCCTCCGGTCACCAGGATTTTATGGCAGAGCAGGCACATGTCATCAAGGTAAGAAGGTGCCTGCTCTGCCATACTGTGACAGGCCCAAGACGGGGTGAGCCCACCAGGAAATTCCCAGTGGGCGCCCCCCAGCAGGCCGACGCCCTAGGCGAATGCCTAGTTCACCTAATGGTGGCGCCAGCCCTGTCTGTGTGTGTGTGTGCCGGCTAGTGAGTGAGCTTGTCTGTGTGTGTGTGTCTGCTAGTGAGAGAGCTTGTGTGTGTGTGTGTGTGTGTGCCTGCTAGTGAGTGAGCTTGTCTGTGTGTGTGTCTGCTAGTGAAAGAGCTTGTGTGTGTGTGTGCCTGCTAGTGAGTGAGCTTGTCTGTGTGTATATGTCTGCTAGTGAGAGAGCTTGTGTGTGTGCCTGCTAGTGAGTGAGCTTGTGTGTGTGTGTGTGTGTGCATTCTAGTGAGTGAGCTTGTGTGTGTGTGTGTGTGTGTGAACTTGTCTGTAGTAAGCTTGTGTGTGTCAGAGCTTGTCTGTAGTAAGCTTGTGCGTGTCAGAGTTTGTCTGTACTACATTTGTGTGTGTGTATGGCAATAAGCTTGTCTGTGCAGGTCAGTGAGATTGTCTGTCAGTGAGCCTATTTGTGTGCATCTGTAAACTTGTGTATTTATGTCAATGAGCATATATATATATCAGTGAGATTGTTTGTCTATGACGCTGTGTATCAATGAGCTTGCTGTGTCTGCATGTGAGTATGCTTACTGTATAATTAAATGTTTGACTCTGAAAGGAATATTTTATATTAGAAAAAACAAATATATATATTGACCAATAATATCTAATGGGCTATGTCTTGCCACCCCAGATGATTGAGTCATATATAAATACATATTATTGGTCAATATATATATATTTGTTTTTTCTGATATAAAATATTCCTTTCAGAGTCAAACATTTAATTATACAGTAAGCATACTCACATGCAGACACAGACAATCTCACTGACATACGCAAGCTCATTGATACACAGCGTCATAGACAAACAATCTCACTGATATTTATAAGCTCATTGACATAAATACACAAGTTTACAGATGCACACAAATTGGCATACACACACAAATGTAGTACAGACAAACTCTGACACGCACAAGCTTACTACAGACAAGCTCACACACACACACAAGCTCACTCACTAGAATGCACACACACACGCACACACACATATAATATGGATTTATATATGACTCAATCATCTGTGGTGGCAAGACATAGCCGTACGTATTACATGTGACAATACGTGGCGCAATGACTTATGGGGCTGGTATAGATTTTTTTTCCAGGGCTGCTTTGTATCCCCAGTCCGGCCCTGGCTACGATCGACAAATGGTGAAATTCTCTGGTCCAGTTACACTTCCAGCTTGGCACTTTCATCCTACAATTTAAAATCCACTTGTTAATTCATTGTTTACTGAATAAACCCCATGCGTTTTTTTTTTATATACCTTGCTGCTACAATGAAAAAATAAATTCACATTTTTTTGTGTCCTCTGTTTGTGCCGCATGACTATGATCTATGGCCACAAAAACCTACAAAATGAAATATATATTCACAATGAGAGTGGCGATATTCTTACTTTATGAACCTAGTTTTGAAAGAGTTTTTTGTTACAGCTGTGTAACTTAGGCAATCAGCATAATTAAAGGATGTAGTAAACTAATCGCTCATTCAGAACTGAAGTGGTTAAGTACTTAAGTAAGCATTGCTTATGTACAAGTTACTGCTCGTTTTGGGAGGTTACACAGTTCATTTGAAATCTGATTATCGTTGAAGAACATGAATAAAAGGAATTTTAACATTAGTTTTTGTACATCCAATCAGTATTGTGTACTTTTTTTCAATCAAACTATGGTCTCATGGTGCAAATTGGAGTCTGGTGATGTGGGTGGTGCTTTGGGGTGTGTCATGATCACAACTGATTGGGCAAAATCTGCTTTCCCCACACATCTGATGTTCACAGGTATGTACTGTATGAAAAGCAATATGATATCCACCCATGGGCTACAAGTTTCAATATTATCAAAGGAAATATCAAAATGACAAGAGCTTTTCTTAACTCTGAATGACAAATAAAGATTTGTGAAGTTTATTTTGTTTTTTTAAAGGAAGTAGAATTAAATATATTTTTGGCATCATTTTCTAGTAGTGTTGGCTGTTCCAATATGTGTTCTTGGGCACATATCAAAAAAGTGCAACCGGACAGTATATACGAATCAAACAATACAAGAAGGAAACTGAGCAGTCCCATGAAGTTTCTTCACACAGATTTTAATTTGCTACAATGTTGTGTTTAGTGAATAAAGTCATTTTACCCTTAATAAATTAATAATTCCAAGGCAACTCCTACAGCAGTTATCATGTGCAAGGCAGCACTTTTCATATGTTGTCCAACATAAGCACAGTTTATTAGGCAAACATACTTGCAAGCCTTGTTAACTCTCTTTAAAAAAAAAAAAAAAGGAAAGAAATATGGCATGAATTATATAGTCTTAGATTGTATTGCTCGGATGGTCTTTATTTCCGTATTTTAAAGGTTTCACGTTTTTCACGCATTCCAAAGCTGTTGGTCTTGAAATGAAAGCTTTCAATTGTATTGCAGGTTAAAGAGAGACACCGCCGGCCAAATGACAAATACGTAGAATTCATGGTTTAGTAGATATACATCCAATAAATAAATGCATTTTTTTCATGCATGTATTCATTGGGGGGTATATCTTACAACAGTTTGTAAAAGCCGCAGTTCTTATTAACTGCATTCTTTGCAAGCATTCCATGTTTTTCAGGAAGAGACTGTCTCTTCACATAGAAATAGCCAATCAGACCATTCTCATTGAGAAGCCTCTGAAGTGCTCTTACTATGGGCGCGAGAGCACCCTCACAGCATTCTGATCTGAGGTCTGACAATCAGGTATGCATGGGGGGAGTATGGCATGCTCAAGTAGACCACGCTTGCCACTTTTTTTTAGCTCAGGGTTTCATGAATTATTTCTCTTAGAAATCTGCACTTTTATAAACTGTCATTATAATGGGATATTCTTTATCCGTAAAGCACTTTAAGAAGCTGAAGTGCTTTATGGGTGTGGAGTGTTTTTTTTTTTTTAAGTTCTCATAAATTTATAAAGAGTTGCAGAGCATAAAGAAGGCTAATGGTAAGCGTCAAAAGGGTAACAAAATTAGGTCAAACTTCAAATGAAAAAATTGTATGTAATGTAATAATTATGGAGAATCATAGTAGAACTATTATGATATGATATTTAGTTCACCAAAATACATTCCGTATCAACTCGGGAAAATAGTTGAAGAATCTAACAGAGCAGGTTTTCAAGTGACTCAATTATTCAATGAGTGTGTCTGCCGCCTCCTGTTTCTCTTACAGGTAACCCAAAGTTGCACATGATAAATTTATATAGGTTGGATTTTTTTACCAAGTGATCACACAGGAAAAAAATTTCAGGCACTCACGGAATTAAAGCCACAGGCAGATTTATTGGATCAGGAAGGCAAAGCAACGTTTCGACCTATTAATAGGTCTTTATCAAGCTTTTTTATTTTCTTGTTTTGGATTTGCTGGTCCTGCTTTGGTGCGCCTGGTTTTAATTGCGGTTAATTTTTCTCTGTTTTAAAAGAAAATGATGAGGAAAAATACACATGTAAACAAATGTTATTCTATTTAAAAATGTTATTAAGATTTTCCAAAGTACAGTCATTAAACATCATACACCGTACTTTGTACTGAAAATGGATAATCAAAGACCAAGGTCCATATAAGAAATATAACAATGACAAGGTCAAGTAAAAGCAATATTGAGTAACAGAAGGTACAAGTTATATAGTACTTGGTACAAAAGTGTCAAAATCAAGGATCGAGGTCCGTATAAGGAAAAGCACAGTAGAGGCAGTGTTGTGTATAGAGGCAGTGTTGTGGGCCCAGATCATATATAAATAATGTGTATATATATTTTTATATATATATATATATCATAAGTGTCCAATGCCACCCTTAGACTAGTGAGTATTTCATTCATACTAGCCGGGTTATTCACTAACGTGAGAATTGTCAGAAATTAAAAGCAAATTTCAAAACGTAGGCCCAAACAACAGGATAAAAAAAAAAAAAAGTTTACAAGTCAATTCTATTTTCACCTTGGCCGTTTTGGCCTTAAGGACACATGACGGAAATATTCCGTCATGATTCCCTTTTATTCCAGAAGTTGTGTCCTTAAGGGGTTAAACGTGAAATTCACTCCAGTATATTTTAATGAATAACCCTATAACTCACAATAACGAGAATTATCAGGAATTCAGTGATTGAGGATTGGTATATTGTTAAAATTACCTATTCTTATTGTCTGGGGTTGCCGTATCTCTCGTGCAGAGGGAACATGCTGGCATTTCGGATCTTGACTGCCCGTTCAGGTGGCACTAGACTGATATGCTACAGATATGTTCTCTCTGTAATGGCACAAGTTGAGCTAAAACCAGCTTGAGATCTGAGTGCGGACCCACCGAACGGCAAGCTAATTGAGTCCATTCTCACCTCTCTTGCTACTTGCTTTTCTCTCTTTAAGTTTAAAGGACAATCCAGACGTGGACCCCTTGCTCAAGGTGCCTAGAGGGATATTGGCTATACCTCACTGATGATACCTTGCAATGTTGAAATGATCGTCTGGGATCGTTGCTGTATCTCTCGTGCAGAGGCAACTTGCTGGCATTTTGGATCTGGACTGCCCGTTCAGGTGGCACTAGACTGATATGCTACAGATATGTTCTCTCTGTAATGGCACAAGTTGAGCTAAAACCAGCTTGAGATCTGAGTGCGGACCCACCGAACGGCAAGCTAATTGAGTCCATTCTCACCTCTCTTGCTACTTGCTTTTCTCTCTTTAAGTTTAAAGGACAATCCAGACGTGGACCCCTTGCTCAAGGTGCCTAGAGGGATATTGGCTATACCTCACTGATGATACCTTGCAATGTTGAAATGATCTGGGATCGTTGCTGTATCTCTCGTGCAGAGGCAACTTGCTGGCATTTTGGATCTGGACTGCCCGTATGGGTGGGACCAGTCTGATATGTTCTCTCTGTAATGGCACAAGATGAGCTAAAACCAGCTTGAGATCTGAGCAGGGACCCACTGAAGGGCAGGTTAATTGACCTGTTGTCCGTTCTCACCTCTCTTGCTACTTGTTTTTCTCTTCTTATAGTTACTGTTTGCGGGACTCGGGTTGCTGGTGTCATTCCTCTGACCAGTAAAGTAGGGATTGGATTAAACCAATTAAAAAGATGTAATGCAATTTAACCATTTGTGTACAGTTCAACTGGAAAATGTGTATCAAGATTCATCTGATTTAATGTATTTTTAATATCTCACCCCACAGCAGCCAAATTTAGAATAAATATAGCTGAAAAATTTACGTTTTCCGTTTTGTTTAGCTGTGTGGTTTTCCTATAACACACTACTGGGGAGATTGTTGGACTGTATTTTGTTTGCTGAATAGACTGATTTTATTATTTGCTTTGGCTGTTTTAGCCGAAATGTTGCAGTTCTCCTGTGCAAAAGGAACAAAGGAATAAAATAAAATAAACAATCATGTATATCCACACGTGCACGCAATAAAACCCACAGGGGAAAAAATATCAAATGGAGAGGAAAAAAGGTGAATCTTTTAAAACAATGGTTGGAAACATGAAACCTCCGCCCCCACAACTAGCAGGCCGTCAGCTATAGAGTAGTTGATATGCAGGCTGTAAATTAATCTGGAATGAAGCAGAATAGATTGAATGCACCACTATACAATTATACCAGTCAGGGTAGGTGAGAAATGATGGAAATACAAGCAAAACAATTAGGGCTATTCACTAGGTTCTCTGTAAGGACAATCGGGTGACAAAACGCAGGTTAAAATAACCAACAAGTGAATATAGCTAGGTTGTAGATCTTACCCTCCAACCCCCGAAAAGATAATTGAGCCTCAGTTTTGGCATCTCGATTTGCCAAAGTTTGAAGCTTAGTGAATAATCCCCGTTTTCTGTATCTAAACAGGGTGGAAACGAATATGCAGCCCAGAAGTGTCAATTGACCACCAATTTTTTTTTCTCTTTAATTTGGCTACTTTGTCCTAGAATTTGCATTTTATTTATTGATTCTCTGAGTCACACTTTTGTGCGTGTGTGTATGGGGTGCAGTCTTTGAAGGGTGCAATATGTGTATGAAGGGATAGTGTGTGTATTGGGGAAGTGTGTATTAGAGGGGTAGTGTGTGAGGGGTGTGATGTGTATGGGGTAGTGTGTGTGTGGGGTGTAATATGTGTATGGGGTAGTGTGTGTGTGTGTATATGGGGGTGCAGTGTGTGTATTGAGGAAGTGTGTGTGTGTGTGTGTGTGTAGGAGGGGGGAAGTGTGTGTGTGTGTGTGCGTGATTGGTGCCTAGTTGCCCCCCTGGATCCAACACTGCTGTGGCATGGCAGGGGTGGGCATTAGGGAGGTTTTGAAACACCTTTATAATTATATTTTAGGGCATATTGTACCCATAGGTTTTTTTAATTTATTTTTTGTAAAAGACTAACAGGGTAGTTCAGCGTACAAGGTATATTTATCAACCATTTTCATACAAACAGCTTGACCCTTTAACTTTTCAGGGACTAAAATAGTACACTGAGTGTAACAGTTCCTTGGCATCAGGGATCTCAAACTCTGACATCTAGATGTCAATGACATGCAAATCTCAAATTCCTTTTAATGCAATAGGTGGTCAAAGAATCATGGGAGTTGTAGCAATATCTTGGGAGCAGTGGCGGATCCAGAGCCTGATCTCGGGAGGGGCACTTGTAGATTATTTAAAGAAATAATCCAGACACAATAACCACTACAGCTCAGTGTAGTGGTTATGGTGTCAATAGTGCCGGGACCCCCTCCCAGAGTAAGTAGTCAAAGCATATAAGAACAGTTTGACAACTTACCTGAGATCTGCTAGGAAATGGGGCTGTAGTAGGGCATAGGAGCAGTGGTGTGTGTGAGTGGTGCAATGTGTAAGGGGTGCAGTGTGTGTGTGTGAGAGAGGGGGACAGTGTGTGAGTAGTGTGTGTGTGTGTGAAGGTTGTAGTGTGTGAGTGAGGGCGGCAGTGTATGTCAGGGATGCAGTGTATGTGTGGGACAGCATGTGTGTGTAACAGTTGCAGTGTGTGTGTGTGAGTATTGCAGTGTATGTGTGAGTGTGGGCAATGTGTGTGTATGGGGCGGCAGTGTATGGGGCAGTGTGTGTGTATGGGGCAGCAGTGTATGGGGCAGTGTGTGTGTGTATGGAGGGCAGTATGGGGGCAATGTGTGTGTGTATGGGGGGTAGTATGGGGGGCAATGTGTGTGTATGGAGAGCAGTAGGGGGGCAGTGTGTGTGTATGGGGGCAGTGTGTGTATGGGGGGCAGTATGCTGGGCAATGTGTGTATACGGGGCAGTATGTGTATATGGGGCAGTATGGGGGGCAATGTGTGTGTATTTGGGCAGTATGGGGGCAATGTGTGTGTGTATTTGGGCAGTATGGGGGGGCAGTATGTGTGTATAGGGCAGTATGTGTATATGGGGGCAGTATGGGGGTCAATGTGTGTGTATTTGGGCAGTATGGGGGGCAATGTGTGTGTGTGTATTTGGGCAGTATGGGGGGGCAATGTGTGTGTATGGGGGCAGTATGTGTGTATGGGGAGCAATGTGTGTGTATGGGGGGCAATGTGTGTGTATGGGGGGCAGTATGTGTGTATGGGGGCAGTATGTATGTATGGGGGCAGTATGTGTATGGGGGGCAATGTATGTGTGTAGAGTGGGTGTGTGTGATAAGGGTAGGGGGGCTTTTTTATATATATATAATATATATATATTTTTTTTTATTTAATTAAAATAAATATTGATGTCTCCCCCCCTTCTTACCTTTACTGGGAGGAGGGGGGACATTTCCCTGGTGGTCCCAGTGGGATTTCCTGGTGGTCCGGTGGTGGTGAGGTGAACTCTAGCCCGCGCTCCAGGGCTAGAGTTCACTCTGGCGAGATTTGGAGCGTTGCCGTGGTAACCTCGGCAACGCTCCAAGCTCGCGAGAGGAGGAACCGGAGGAGCTGCAGGCTGAGCTCCCGGGTCCTCTCTCCTCCCTACCCCTGCCGGCTGTCAGCATAGTGCCTGCGGAACGGGGAGACCCGGTGCTGGCAGGGGAGAGGGAGACCGTCGGCCCCGTTGCCCCCCCCCACCCCCCTGTATCGGCCACTGCTTGGGAGCAGAGTTTTAGACGCCCAACTTACACTAACATATTAACTTGAGCTAGAACTATCCCTGAAGCTTTGAAGCATGTTAAGCCATTCCACTGGCAACCAGCGCTTTTTGAACTGCATCGTCTATGACATGGGTGTCCAACCTTTTGGCTTCCCTGGGCCACATTAAGGGAAGAGGAATTGTCTTGGGTTGCACATAAAATATTTAATATAATTAATTAATGTAATAAAACTACAAAAGCCCTTTTCATAATTTTGATATTTCAATTGTTTAGTAGATAACTTCCTTATTTGTTTTCCCAGTGGTTCCCAAACTTTTTAGGTTCAAGGCGCCCTTAATATTTAAATATTTTTCCAAGGCACCCCAAGTAAAACAAAATGTCTGGGTTGTATATATGTACAGCGCTGCGGCATATACTGTTCAGCAGAAATGTTTCCCTGTCAAGGGCGAATCCAGAACCTAATTTCGGGAGGGGCAGAGGTAGATTATTTAAAAAACAATCCAGGCACAATAACCACTACAGCACTATGAAGTGATCATGGTGCCAGGAGTGCCCTGTTTAAGAACAGTTTAACAACTTACCTGGGGGGTCTGCTGGGATATGGGCTGTAGTAGGGAATAGATGCAGTAGTATTTGTGGGTGGGTGTGTGTGCGTGTGGGATTAAGTGTGTGTGTATGGGGGTGCATTGTGTTTGTGAAGGGGGCATTGTGTGTGTGTGTGTGTGTGTGTGTGTGTGTGTATAGGGGGAAATTAATAAATATATATATTTTTTTAAAATTAAAAATAATAATTTTCATATCCCCCTTCCCTTCTTACCTTTGCCTGGGATGGGGGACAATACAAATCCCTGGTGGTCTGGTGGAGAAGCCCTGGTGGTCCAAGTGGTGAGGGTAAACTCTAGCAGCTCCTGAGGTTAGAGTTCGCTTTTGCAAGATTCGGAGCACTGCGGTGTTAACCGTGGCAACGTTCCAAGCTCTCTAGAGGAGGACCCGACGGAGCTGCAGGTTAGAGCTCCCTCCCCTGCCAGCTGCAGCATTACACTGCTAGCGGTCCTGAGGGAGGCACAGTTCTCGGTGCTATGATCATAAAACTGGGGAAATATTTAGCAGTTATCCCCCTGGTTATCCTTATGTGGGATTGCCATATTTAAGGGTGCCAAATAAGAAAGCTATCTACTAAACAAATGTATACATACACATAACCACAGATACACACACAATCAGACAAACACACATAACATAATCACAGACCTATACACCCAATTGTATACACATAATTACAGATATTGACACACAATCACATACATACACGCAATCACAGATACACAGACAGACATACACACAATCACAGACATACACATCAACATACACACATAATCACAGATATGCACAATCACAGACCCATGAATAAACAATCACACACATAATTACTGGCATACACATGCAAAAATTACTCTCATATACACATATTTAGTAATTAATAGGTCCATCCAGCCTCCCTACCTTGCACTGGGAGGGCTGGAGTAGCTCCTCTCTCCCCCAGTGGCCATTGGTTGCTGCTGTGATGGGATCACTGTGCTCTCGTGCACCCAGTAGTAATGCCCATGCCAGGATTATGTTATAGATTCCCAGCTGCCAGCTCATTGCAGGGTGTGCAAGGAAGCTGTGCAAAAAGAGCACAAACAAGTAATGGGCTCCCTGCCTCTCTAGCCACCCGGTAACTTGGCCGCATTACAAGCTGTTCAGGGCCACAGTTTAAACATGACTGGTTTATGATATTCAACCAGCTTTTGATGTTACCTCACATTCACATACTTCCAAGTGTCCCTATTTTGGACCCAAATCCCTTTTGTCCCTCTTTCCTCTCCTAAGGTTCCTCTTTTCTAAAAGCTTCATATTATTGGTGCGTCTGAGTATATAACAGAGTTTCAAAGCAATACAATTCCCTTTCCTGTAATGTCTTTAAACTTCAATAAATGTGTTTAGAAATAAGCTCATATGCCCCATCTGGTGGTTCCTGGGTCCACTTTGCTCCACTCCAGATCCTGACACTGCATGGAGACTAGCCTCTATCAACACTTGGGCACAGAGACCCGCACTGCCTTGCTGTGTTGCAGAAATGCAAGGTACTGCTACAGCTCGTCCTGGCAGAATTACCTCATCTGAAGGCATCTGGGCCCAGAGGCTTACAATGCCTCAACACGCTGCAGGACTATCATGTACCCTCGGCGGGCATCAGCTGACTGAGCTCTGGGACTATGCAAGAATGGACAGACACTGCAAGTAGTTAATCTCTGTCTGGCAAACCTAATGCCCTTATTACTTTTATTGGTTTATACTTTTTTCACTCCTACATTAAGGCTCATATCATTTTCCTGGAAGTGATATTTAGTCCTGGTGGTCTTACCTACTACTTACAGTATGTGCAACACTAAACTATAGCTCTCTCAGCCATACCACTCTTGCTTATTATAATGTTCAGAATATCATGCTACTTCTACTCTCTCAGTTGCACCTACATCTCGGTACATTTACTCATATTGTTTATCACAGCTCTAGACATGTAAAGTTTATCTTTTCTATACTTTATATTCTAAAATGTGCAATGCCTCTCCAAGCCACACACTTGATACACTATATATACTGACGATTCTCATGTGTATGCTGTCGTGGCATTGCATGTATGTTTGTAATCACCTATTTGCACGAAAAAATAAAGAATATAAATAAAAAAATAACAAAGAAATAAGTAGATGTAAATAGCATACAGTATCCTTGTGGTAAATTACCTTTTAGGTGCAAGAATTATTAGTAAGTCACCTAAATGTTCTCAAAAACCGCCTCTGGTCACACCCCCAACTCAAAATGAAAGTGTCCCTCTTTGTACTTTTGAAATGTTGGGAGGTATGCATTGAACACCTGCTGAAAAGGGTGCTAGCCTTTGCGTGTCTTCTTTCATGAACTTGTGTATCATGTACCCAGGGCAAACAGCTAGCAGAGGAGTGACTCTGAAAATGAGAAGTGCATGGCAATAACAAATTACATGCCATCAGATTGTGCATGTGGCGAGATATCCCCACTTTCATAATCCAGATAATATGAAGACGTGATACACACAGCGTGATACACATTTGCTCCTTGATCTGAAGGGTACTTTATTGTTACGAAGGGTAGGACACAACAGTTGTAAACTTACCAATGAAATAAACTAGAAGAGAAACACTGAAGATAAGAAATAATAAAGTATAGATTAGACTGAAAACAACTTCCATCCCGATAACAGAGAGAAATACTTGTAGCATTATTGTAAAGTATTAATCTGCTTCTGATAATTTCCAAAGGCGGTTATGACTGTTTGTATAGGGCTGCTATCTTCCGCATGATACCCTACTGAGATAACTCGGGAATGTCAACAGATAAGACCTTTCTTGTGTACAATGTTGCAATTCTTATTCCACATGTAATATTTGTAACCCCAGGACAGTGATTAGAATAAGTTCTATTAAAGGTGAAGATCCACCTATACAAAATAATGTCAAAAGAAGAATTCTCGCCCCCACACACCACCATTTTTATCAATATCTTCTTGGCCCTAAAATGGTAACTGTCATGTATTTTTTTTTTTTTTTTAACAAATCTGTAAATAAAAAAAAAAACACCCTTTTTGTAGGTTTGTCTACTCTACAGTTTTTTTTTTTTTTTTTTTAAAGAATCTGGTGCTCTTTTTGCCAAATAATTTTGTCAAGTTATTACAGTTCAAAATGAAATGGCTGAGAAAATGGAAACAATTAATAGTCATGCTATGCTTAGTTATAAAGGTTAGTAGGTTAAGCGGTGCCTTTAATTGCTTATATCTAGATCCCAATAGGTTCCATCTGACATCCCTGTGAAATCACAGCTGGCTCCCTTTAGATTTTATTTTACATCAAATGTATAATTTCTCTCTGCTTTAATTACTGCTTTATTTATGTCTGTCTGTTGTGCACTGAAATAGCATTTTTTTTCTGTTTGGTAGATGATTACTTTATTCTATTATCATATTGGAGTCAAGCAGATCTAGAGGTTTTGGATATAGTCATGCTACGAAGGCTAGATGCCTAATTTCTCCATCTGCAATCCACTCGAGGTGAGTTATTACAGCGCTCACCTACAATAACTGTTCAGCAATGTTTGCGTAAGTCAATAACATTTAATTGTATTAAAGTCAAAGATGCGTCACTCAAAAAAAACACTTGATCGTAATCAATAGAATTTGAAACCAGTCAATGTATATATATATTTTTTTTTTTAAATAATCTTTTTAATGCATTCTGTAATATGAAGTTGTATCCTACCTGAGCATATTTTATAAGGAAACTGCTTAAAGTTTCTGCACCTTTATATATATCTATATATATATATATATATATACACCACACCCCCACGGGACCTTTCCCATGAGGATGTTTTCCCTTCTGATGGGAAAGGCAGGAGTCCAGGTGTTCTGGACAAGTGTTTGTGAGCTTCAAATAAAAGAACAGCAGGACATGCTTCTAGGGGGGTAAACTAGGCTGAGACAATCCTTCTCGTTCCCCAAACCTGAACGATCCAGTTACAACCTGACACATTTCCAGGTAAGGGAATAAAGCCTATCACAGAGCTTTAAAATTTACAAAAATATTAATCACACAGTACAATTCAATCATGTGCATGCTAGGGAGTACTGTATTTTTCCATGTATAAGACTGTTTTTATTTATTTTTTTCTAAATTTGTTTAGTCTAAAATTGGGGGTCATCTTATACATGAAATGTCACTGCAGGGATTTAAAAAACAAAACAAAAACACTTGTGCAAGGGGCCTAATTTAAGATGGCGCCTGCCTCGTTTCACTGTGCCATAGCCCACACACATACCTGGCCTCCCTCCCGCCCTTCCACTTCTGAATGATGTGGCAAGGAGAAAGAGGGCTCTATATGTGTGGGAGCTGCAGCAGACATCAGCACTTACCACCAACGGAGCTCCAGAGGCATACCACACCATAAAAGGAGCAACCATATTAAGGTTTGTTCCACCTCAGGTAGGTCTTGCTTTCTGATTTATATTTATGGGGAAGGAAATGGAGAGCAGAGGGAATACTACTGCGATGTCCCAGCATGCCCTCACACCACTTGCTGTATTGTGTGAGCTGTAGTCTCCCAGCTTGCACTATTGAGCCGCTAACTTCACAGAGTACCGTAGCACAGGGGAGGCATGAGAATCAGAAGTGTGTTGTTCTCCTCAGAAGTCACCTCTAAAATTTCAAAGCTGTTCTATTTGATGCTTAAAATATTGATTTCTTAATTTTGGGCTCAACAAATATTTGTCTTATACACAGAAAAATACAGTATGTGCTAATTACAAGAGATAGGTACCATGAGGTGAGCTGTCCCTCTCATCCTTTTTCTGCTGGCTGTAGCGGTTATTGGACTTGGACTTTTCTTTTAACTACTTTTATGTTTTTTAAAGGGGCACTATAGGGTCAGGAACACAAACATGTATTTCTGACCCTATAAAGTTAAAACCACCATCTAGACCACCTTGCCCCTTAAACATAGTAAACTCTTTTTCAAGTCTAGAGCTGCATGCTTTGTCCCTGTTTCCTTTAGACCTGCCCACTGCCTGCTGACATCAGCAGAAGTGGTAGCCTGATCCAATCACAATGCTTCGCCATAAGATTGGCTGAGACTGACAAAGAGGCAGATCAGGGGCAGAGCCAGCACAATTCAAGCACCGCCCTGGCCAATCAGCATCTCATCATAGATATTAATTGAATCAATGAATCTCTATGAGGAAAGTTCAGTGTCTGCATGCAGAGGGAGGAGACACTGAATGTTTGGATGCATTTTAGGCAGCCATGACCCAGGAAGGATCTCTAACAGCCATCTGAGGAGTGACCAGTGAAGTTATCACTAGGCCGTAATGTAAACACTTCATTTTCTCTGAAAAGACAGTGTTTACAGCAAAAAGCCAGAAGGTAATGATTCTACTCACCAGAACAAATTCAATAAGCTGTAGTTGTTCTGGTGACTATAGTGTCCCTTTAACAATCATAAATCCATGTAAAAGCTCTTAATACCCAATGGATATTGCATGCTTCTCATTTAGTATCTGCTGACATCACAGCTAAGTGTGATGGTACCTTGCTGTAAAGTTACCCTCGTGAAATGGAGGTTTTACACAGCATTTTAATTGTTCCATATTCTTGTGTGTGCTGTTCTTTTCTACAATGGCTATAGATAATTGACACATTGGCTTCATTATGAGGCCAGCAAGGCTTAGGGCCTGCTCACGAGAATTCCAGTTGGCTGCATTTAACCTCACACTCTTGTGTTCATATATACTTCTATATTTCAGTTTTATTTTGCATATTTAAAGCATTTTAACGTTTCACTCTGTAACCTTATACATTTTAAGTATTTTGTAAGGGCAGAATGTTAACCTAAATTATTTAAGAGCCAGTGACATAACCGGATCTTTGGATGGTATGTGACCCATTGTTTACTGAATGTTAATGTATTTGATTAAGTGTTATTTCGAAAACTCCTTCAACTTTTGCAAGATTGTAACTCTTGCTGATTGAATTTGGCACCTCTGGATGGTGTGCTTGTAATGCATTTCTCAGAGTCCTTCTAGTGAGATCATTTTCTGTTGTATTGTGCCAGCTATGTTATTGGGGTTAAAGTATTTTATTCTAGCCTGATTGTGAGTAACTGAATCCCAGTCTTCAGGGCAGCCATGTGATAGAGTAGTGACAGTCACTGTTCCAGACTGTGACTGTGTCGCTGTTCATAGATCACAGTAATAGCCATTGTGCTCTCATTTTGAGCTTTATGTTTACAGATATTTCTAGTAGCTTCATAAAACTTTGAATCTCTGTGATTTCCTGAAATGTATTTTTTCAAAAGCCTTAAAGGGACACTACAAGTTTTATAACCCCTTATGTTATGTTTCTTGCTTAGGGCATTGGGATAGCTAAGTTGCATGCATGTAAGTGAATTGGTGCTGTGATCTGCCTCGAGAGGCAGCGCATGTTATTATGGGTTTATCAGAGATACTTAGGCTGAGGTGGATGGTAGGGCCCTCCTGATCAAGGTGCATATCCTTTGCCCTTCCAATGCTGATATTGCCAAACTTGTTGAATCTTCAATTTCATGGTAACAGGACTAATTTATTTGCCCCTCAGCAAACTGCTCTGTCACCAGGTGAGGAGTACAAAGACAGGTGTTTCTTGCCTACAGTCAAGCATGGTGGTGCGAGTGTCATTATCTGGGTCTGCATGAGTGCTGCCAGCACTGGGGAGCTACAGTTCATTGAGGGAACCATGAATGCCAACATGTACTGTGACATACTGAAGCCGAGCATGATCCCCACCCTTTGGAGACTGGGCCGCAGGGCAGTATTGCAACATGATAACGACCCCAAACACACCTCCAAGACGACCACTGCCTTGCTAAAGAAGCTGGAGGTAAAGGTGATGGACTGGCCAAGCATGTCTCCAGGCCTAAACCCTATTGAGCATTTGTGGGGCATCCTCAAACGGAAAGTGGGGGAGTGCAAGGTCTCTAACATCCACCAGCTCCGTGATGTCATCATGGAGGAGTGGAAGAGGACTCCAGTGACATCCTGTGAAGCTATGGTGAAGTCCATGCCCTTGAGGGTTAAGGCAGAGCTGGAAAATAATGGTGGCCACACAAAATATTGACACTTTGGGCCCAATTTGGACATTTCCACTTAGGGGTGTACTCACTTTTTTTTCCCAACGGTTTAGACATTAATGGCTGTGTGTTGTTATTTTGAGGGGACAGCAAATTTGCACTGCTATACAGGCTGTACACTTACTACTTTACATTGTAGCAGAGTTACATTTCTTCAGTGTTGTCATATTAAAAGATATAAAATATTTACAAAAATGTGAGGCGTGTACTCACTTTTGTGAGATACTGTGTGTGTCTGTGTGTGTGTGTGTGTGTATATATATATATATATATATATATATATATATATGTATATGTATGTATGTATTAAGGCCGTTTGGCCTTTATTTGTGGGAGGGGCTTAAATTAATTAACTCCCCTATACAGGGAGTGCAGAATTATTAGGCAAATTAGTATTTTGAACACATCATCCTCTTTATGCATGTTGTCTTACTCCAAGCTGTATAGGCTCGAAAGCCTACTACCAATTAAGCATATTAGGTGATGTGCATCTCTGTAATGAGAAGGGGTGTGGTCTAATGACATCAACACCCTATATCAGGTGTGCATAATTATTAGGCAACTTCCTTTCCTTTGGCAAAATGGGTCAAAAGAAGGACTTGACAGGCTCAGAAAAGTCAAAAATAGTGAGATATCTTGCAGAGGGATGCAGCACTCTTAAAATTGCAAAGCTTCTGAAGCGTGATCATCGAACAATCAAGCGTTTCATTCAAAATAGTCTACAGGGTCGCAAGAAGCGTGTGGACAAACCAAGGCGCAAAATAACTGCCCATGAACTGAGAAAAGTCAAGCGTGCAGCTGCCAAGATGCCACTTGCCACCAGTTTGGTCATATTTCAGAGCTGCAACATCACTGGAGTGCCCAAAAGCACAAGGTGTGCAATACTCAGAGACATGGCCAAGGTAAGAAAGGCTGAAAGACGACCACCACTGAACAAGACACACAAGCTGAAACGTCAAGACTGGGCCAAGAAATATCTCAAGACTGATTTTTCTAAGGTTTTATGGACTGATGAAATGAGAGTGAGTCTTGATGGGCCAGATGGATGGGCCCGTGGCTGGATTGGTAAAGGGCAGAGAGCTCCAGTCCGACTCAGACGCCAGCAAGGTGGAGGTGGAGTACTGGTTTGGGCTGGTATCATCAAAGATGAGCTTGTGGGGCCTTTTCGGGTTGAGTATGGAGTCAAGCTCAACTCCCAGTCCTACTGCCAGTTTCTGGAAAACACCTTCTTCAAGCAGTGGTACAGGAAGAAGTCTGCATCCTTCAAGAAAAACATGATTTTCATGCAGGACAATGCTCCATCACACGCGTCCAAGTACTCCACAGCGTGGCTGGCAAGAAAGGGTATAAAAGAAGAAAATCTAATGACATGGCCTCCTTGTTCACCTGATCTGAACCCCATTGAGAACCTGTGGTCCATCATCAAATGTGAGATTTACAAGGAGGGAAAATAGTACACCTCTCTGAACAGTGTCTGGGAGGCTGTGGTTGCTTCTGCACGCAATGTTGATGGTGAACAGATCAAAACACTGACAGAATCCATGGATGGCAGGCTTTTGAGTGTCCTTGCAAAGAAAGGTGGCTATATTGGTCACTGATTTGTTTTTGTTTTGTTTTTGAATGTCAGAAATGTATATTTGTGAATGTTGAGATGTTATATTGGTTTCACTGGTAAAAATAAATAATTGAAATGGGTATATAGTTACATAGTTACATAGTTAGATAGCTGAAAAGAGACTTGCGTCCATCAAGTTCAGCCTTCCTCACACCTGTTTTTTGCTGTTGATCCAAAAGGCGCAAAAAAAAAAAAAAACCCCAGTTTGAAGCACAATTTTGCAACAAGCTAGGACAAAAAATTCCTTCTTGACCCCAGAATGGCAGTCATATTTATCCTTGAATCAAGCAGTTATTACCCTACATTGAAAGATTATATCCTTGAATATTCTGTCTTTGCAAGTATGCATCTAGTAGCTGTTTGAACATCTGTATGGACTCTGATAAAACCACTTCTTCAGGCAGAGAATTCCACATCCTGATTGTTCTTACAGTAAAAAAACCTTTCCTTTGCCTTAGACGAAATCTTCTTTCTTCCAGTCTAAACGCATGGCCTCGTGTCCTATGTAAAGTCCGGTTTGTGAATACATTTCCACACAATGGTTTGTATTGGCCCCGAATATATTTGTATAATGTTATCATATCCCCTCTCAGGCGACATTTTTCTAAACTAAATAGGTTTAAATTTGTTAACCTTTCTTCATAGCTGATATGTTCCATTCCTTTTATTAATTTTGTAGCCCGCCTCTGCACTTTTTCTAGTGCCATGATATCCTTCTTTAGAACAGGTGCCCAAAATTGCACAGCATATTCAATATGTGGTCTTACCAGTGATTTATAGAGAGGCAAAATGATATTCTCGTCCCGAGAATGAATGCCCTTTTTCATGCATGACAATACCTTACTGGCCTTGGCCACTGCTGATTGACATTGCACATTGTTGCATAGTTTGTTGTCTATAACAATTCCCAAGTCCTTTTCGTGTGTTGTTATCCCTAATTCACTTCCATTAAGGGTATACGTTGCTTGTGTATTCTTTACGCCGAAGTGCATAACTTTGCATTTTTCAACATTAAATTTCATCTGCCATTTGAGTGCCCAGTCCTCCAGTCTATCTAAATCCTTCTGCAGCAAAGTAATATCTTGCTCACATTGTATTATTTTACAAAGTTTTGTGTCATCTGCAAACACTGAAACATGACTTTCAATGCTTTTTTCAAGATCATTTATAAAAATGTTAAATAGAAGGGGTCCCAGAACAGACCCCTGAGGGACACCACTTGCCACCTCTGTCCAGCTTGAAAATTTACCATTAACGACAACTCTTTGTATTCTGTTTTTAAGCCAATGTTCTACCCAAGAACAAGCATTTTCATCGAGACCGATTTCCTTGAGTTTGAACACTAATCTTTTGTGTGGAACTGTATCAAATGCCTTGGCAAAATCCAAATAGATCACATCCACTGCAACACCCTGATCTATACTTCTACTTACTTCTTCGTAGAACGCAATCAAGTTAGTTTGACATGACCTGTGCTTCATAAAACCGTGCTGATTTTTGCTGATAACCATATTCTTCTCAAGGAATTCTTGAATATTATCCCTTAATAACCTTTCAAATATTTTACCAGCCACAGAAGTTAAGCTCACAGGTCTATAATTTCCAGGCAAGGATTTTGAACCCTTTTTGAATATAGGAACCACATCTGCCTTCCTCCAATCCTCCGGAACACTTCCTGAAAGAAAAGAATCTTGAAAGATTAAAAACAGAGGTTCACTTATTTCTACACTTAGTTCCTTAAGTACACGTGGATGGATACCGTCAGGCCCTGGAGCTTTGTTTATATTAACTTTCTTTAGTTGCTGCAGCACATTGTCTTGAGTTAACCAATTACAATTATTCTGCAAGTTTTTAGTAGCAATCATTTGCACATCTATTGCCATGGGTTCTTTTTTGTTTTTTGTTAAGTTGCCTAATAATTATGCACAGTAATAGTCACCTGCACACACAGATATTCCCCTAAAATAGCTAAAACTAAAAACAAACTAAAAACTACTTCCAAAAATATTCAGCTTTGATATTAATGAGTTTTTTGGGTTCATTGAGAACATGGTTGTTGTTCAATAATAAAATTAATCCTCAAAAATACAACTTGCCTAATAATTCTGCACTCCCTGTATAAGGGACACCCCTTACCTGACTCATATCGCTTGAGGTCAGCATCAGAATGATTTCCACTTCCGGGTCATCCAGACGCCATTTTACCTGATTACTCCATGAGGTTTTCTAAGCTGAGCTGTGTCAGGAATCCAGCCACATGCTTTTCCGGCCTACCACCTTCTTTCTTCAATCCATCGCTGTGGATGGTGTCCAAGTGACTCACAAACCGTAAGTCGACCTACCCATTATCGCATTTCATATACAAACCAACGAACCACTGCATTTTCGCCTACACACTGACCCCTACCGGTCATTCGGTGTACTACAGGCTTCTCAGACATTAGTGCATTTCATGTACAAACCAACGAACCACCGCATTTTTCACCTACACACTGACCCTTATCGGTCTTTCGGTGTACTACAGGCTTCTTAGACGTTTTCTGCATTTTCATGTACAAACCAATAAACCACTGCATTTTCGCCTACACACTGACCCCTACCGGTTTTTGGTGTACTACAGACATCTTAGACATTATTGCATTTCATGTACAAACCAACGAACCACCGCATTTTTCACCTACACACTGACCCTTATCGGTCTTTCGGTGTACTACAGGCTTCTTAGACGTTTTCTGCATTTTCATGTACAAACCAATAAACCACTGCATTTTCGCCTACACACTGACCCCTACCGGTTTTTGGTGTACTACAGACATCTTAGACATTATTGCATTTCATGTACAAATCAACGAACCACTGCATTTTCGCCTACACACTGACCCCTACCGGTCATTCGGTGTACTACAGGCTTCTCAGACATTAGTGCATTTCATGTACAAACCAACGAACCACCGCATTTTTCACCTACACACTGACCCTTATCGGTCTTTCGGTGTACTACAGGCTTCTTAGACATTATCGCATTTCATGTACAAATCAACGAACCACTGTATTTGTGCCTACACACTGACCCCTATCGGTCATTCAGTGTACTATAGGCTTCTCAGACATTATTGCATTTCATCTACAAACCAACAAACCACTGCATTTTTCACCTACACACTGACCCCTAACAGACATTCGGTGTACTACAGGCTTCCTAGACGTTTTTGCTTTTCATGTACAAAACAATAAACCACTGCATTTTCACCTACACACTGACCCCTACCGGTCATTCAGTGTACTACAGGCTTCTCAGACATTATTGCATTTCATGTACAAACCAACGAACCACTGCATTTGCGCCTACACACTGACCCCTACCGGTCATACGGTGTACTACAGGCTTCTCAGACATTATTGCATTTCATGTACAAACCAACGAACCACGGCATTTTCGCCTACATGCTGACCCCTACCGGTCAATCGGTATACTACATGCTTCTCAGACTTTATTTCACTTCATAAGCAAACAAACTAACTACAACATTTTCACTTTTATACTTACTCCTATCTGTCAAACGGTAGGATTAACCCCTTCAGGACACATGACATGTGTGACATGTCATGATTCCATTTTATTCCAGAAGTTTGGTCCTTAAGGGGTTAAAGGGTATTTTTACCATACAATCAGCATTTCTGACCCCTACTGGTCAACAGAAAAACCGTCTTCACATGTCATATACAATTTACCAGCCAATATAAATTACACATAAGTTTGTTTTAAACATAACCATAAACCATAAATTAAACTCCAGCATGGGCTCAACTTCAGGTTTAATTCACAATAATTTACATTTCACATCAAGACCAACAGTGGTTCTATCAACACTGCCACTTACATGTCTGTCAAGTACATTGACAATTTTCATGGGGTTTTACAAACACCAAAACACTGACACCTATAGGTCAACAGACAAACAACATTTCACATACCAATCATATCCAACTACACTGCCACCTATAGGGCACTCGGCAGATCTCCAGTGCAATTGCATTTTGCAACACCATGTTCACTGACCCCTACCATTCAATAAGACATACAACAATTCACATAGCAAGTACTATATCAAACATCTGGTATAAATACATATATTATTACACAGTAGCAGACGCATCTGTATATATACGTAACTGGTAATATAGTTCACATACATTTTTCACAGCACGCTGCTCACACAACAGACTTTCCCCTAGCAAGGGGACATACAACATACAAGGTGGGGACAGACCACTTTTTCACTTGTACATACGGCACTTATTGGGTTAAGATTGATACATATTTAACCAGTATGGCTATGATGTTTAATATTTACACATCATGGCACTTTACTTTTCACATATACTGTATGTATTAAGATAAGCTTGGTCTATGCCATATTTCCAATGCCATACGGTTTTATCCATTCAGGTTACAGTTACTACTAAAAAGCCTATACGGATTGTCAGGTTCAATATCATACTACCAGGTACATACACCTGTTCACGTAGTTATCCATCTCTTACCTTCCCTGGAATAGTAATAGTGTACTGGCAATTAGGGTTCTAGGGCCCAATAGGTATTACCCCCTTTTTTCTCTGCATTATGCTTTGGTTAGTGGTCCCGCGAGGCCAACACCCCGCCTCACACTCGGAGGCATACACCCCTCGAGCCACTCGTGAGCTAGCCACCTCACATTGTATCATAGAGAGGGCCTCACCTGTCACTCCCCTTCCTATTTTCTGGTTACGGTCACCGAGAGGCCAACATCCTGCCACAACGTTCGGTGGCAACACAAAATCCCCTCGCGCCAAGCATAGATAGAGCATCTCAAGCCACTTGGCAACTAGCAGGGCCTCACCAGTCACCAAAAAACACCTTACGGCTTAGCTAGCAAGCCAGTACAAGACCCCTGAGTACAAATAATAATTGCAATCTTTATTGTTATTTAAGTATTTCTCAAAAAGATGGTGAAGAATCACCTCTTCCTAGCACCCCGGCTAGAATTGATACACCTTCAAGGAGAGGAGATGTTGCTAGTCCAGCAGCAATCAGATCCTGGACGATCCCACACATTACCACCGACCTAAGGAGGTGACAAATCCCCTACCCTGCCACAGCAAGGAAACCAGAGTTATTCAAACTCCTCCATACATCAACGGACAACACGGAGGCAGGGGAAGGCCCAGCTACACCAACTCAGGTGACACCCAGGCCATGCTAGCCTCACTCATAAACTCATGAGCCAAAATATTTGACAGACTGGCAATCTCGAGGCGGTCACCACAGCCCTCACAAGGCTGGGCTTCACGCTACTGTACAACCAGCACCAACCGAAACTCGGTTACCTGGTACAATCAATTCTTATGACACACAAGACGTTAACCCTGCACATCTGATCCCAGCACATTGGGGAAGCATGGCATATATATGTATGATGATGTATCTGTGATGGTCAGATCCAGGGATTCCAGGTAAATCGGGAACTGACCATCCCTTGGTTGGGTTGGCATTTGGAATATGTAGAGATGTTTATTTGTGCAGGTACCCATACAGAAGGGATTTTGTCCCAAACAAATGGACGAGCACTCTCAGGCTCCAGGTACCAGCACCTCTGAACTACCATAGACAATGGATGTGATTAGTTGCATTGCATATAGACTGTTGCATATATGTTCAAATGATTCAGGGCACATGACAAACCATGTGTCCCAATACAACTTACAAATAACGTACTCACCATCTGTACACACCAATGCATTTTGAACACTCCTGACTCATCACCCTTCCAGACTTGTAGTACATTTACCAAAGCTCTGGAGCTTCAAAGGGCTCCCATACAGGTATCATAAATACAGCTTCAATGAATATAGCATGCCCTCGCTTACAGTCAGCACAACAGAACCATTGGCTGTAAACACACTCATAGCCAAGATTTGCAGAGGGGTCTTCCAATCTCCACCATTTACAGCATGGCACCAAACACAAACACATTGGTATTGTCACAAGGAAATCTTCCCTTAAACAAAGACTAACCGTAGACTTATTGGCACCACACACCTCTGCTACCCCAAGTCTCAACTCCCTCATACCCTCCGAGGAGTTTCCTTACTATACAACACCATTGATCTACCTTTACAACTATCACTCAAGCATGGGTTGAAGCTTGGTTAAGTAAGACCAATATCATCAACGCAGTAAACGGCTACCATCTACCCTACACATTGGCACTTACATGGCATAAAATGGGCAATCCTTTCACCGCTCAACTTTCTGGCTACAGATTAGCCTACTATCGATATTCGCAGATACTCTGTGCTGGTTATGATAACATATCCAGAGGCCTTACAGTCATACACTATCTAGAAGACTTCTTGTTGATCAAAGATAACATATTTTTCACTAGAAGCCTCACGGCAGCTTAGTCTGGTTAACCACTTGGGCGTCCCAGTACCCCTTAAGAAACAGAAGGCCCAGACACTATCATCACATTACTGGGCATACGACTTGAGTCGGCATCCATACACGCAAGTTACCACAAGACAAATAGGGAACATTCTCCACTACATCAATCACTGCCTCCTGCTTAGTACTTACAACTGCAAGGAACTACAATCCCTACCAGGTTCCTTAATTTTGCCATGCCAATCATACCACAAGACCACGCTTTCACATCCAGAGTACTTTCCCCTTTTTTCCACACTTCCAACATGACAATCAGAGGGTGTCCCTAGACACCCCAGCAACAGCAGACCTGCACATGGGGGGGAATTTCTTAACCACTTTGCATGGTAAAAGGATTGTCTGACACTTCTCCAACCAGATGGTCAGACGTGGCGTCTACCACGGGTTTGGCACGATCTACCGGGATCGATTGCTTTGGAGCGGTTGGCCATGGCATCCGGGTTTGGAAATTTTTCCGCCACCTCAGCCCCTTTGGAGGATCTACCCCATTGTAGCAGCTGCTGTGGCATGGGGTAAATCATGGTCAGGGTCATTAATCTGTTGTTACTCAGACAACTAAGCACATGTCATATCATCAACAAACGCCACTACTCATCCATAAGGTCATGATATTTCTGGGAAACTCACTTGGTTGGCAACTTATCACATTTATTTTACTTTCATGTACCAGGCGGGGGTATACATCCCTGCCGACAATTGTCTCATGTATATTCCAGGCATGTTCATCATACGCTTCCTACAGCCGCCCATACAGTCAGGGACACTCTTTCGTTCCAGAGACAAAAACATGGATTAGACATACTCTACCCCACCTAGCACTTTCGTCCCATACTTGTAGAACGCATAACACAGCTTTTCACCTGGCTTAAAGAATCTCATTGGAACACGACCTAGCTCAACCTGTGTCATAACATTTCTCCTAGGTTTTGCTTCTTTTTGCCACCTTAAACTATCTCACACACCATTAATTATATATTTTACAGGCATTCAACAACACAGCATAACCTATGGCCAAAACTACCATAACTTCATGCTATTATACCAGACAAGAATATACTCAGAGGTTTTCAGGAATCCATTCCCCCACGTTCCTCTCAGAGATTACCAATAGCCATCCAATTTTTCATCCTTATCGGACCTATTCGATCTACAACCATTCAATTATCCTACCAAGTCGGCCATTACCAGCCATGCACATTGCCTTTTATGCCTTTCTCAGGCCAGAGAATCCACTACCATCACCACCACTCGGACAGATCATTGTCTTCAAACGATCCCACATACGTAAAAACATATATCATTACCTATTGGCTCTACCACATTCCGAAATGAGTCAACACGCAGCAACAGTAGAGATAACATACTATCCTACCCACAACAAATGGTGTCCACTTTCGGTCCTAGATTCCTACCTTCAAAATTAAATACTGTAATGCATTTAAGGAAATGTCTGGTTAATTTGTATATATTTGTTGACTGTATTAAATCTTTGATTATTCATTTTTGCCCTCTTTATTTACAGGCCTACCGTATCGTCGGTCTCGGCACACCACAACCGACTTGCTCCCTTTATACTATCCTACGCTTATGCTGGATCCTTACTCCATATACGGCTATTTGCCCCTTACACAAGTATTAAGGCCATTTGGCCTGTATTTGTGGGAGGGGCTTAAATTAATTAACTCCCCTATATAAGGGACACCCCTTACCTGACTCATATCGCTTGAGGTCAGCATCAGAATGACCCTCCCACCCACTCCTCATTTCAACACTTTCTCTTTTCTTTCCATTTACTTTACTTTCTTACTCCTTGGTGGGCCCTCTTTATTTACAGGCCTACCGTATCGTCGGTCTCGGCACACCACAACCGACTTGTTCCCTTTATACTATATATATCCTACGCTTATGCTGGATCCTTACTCCATATACGGCTATTTGCCCCTTACACAAATATATATATATATATATATGTGTGTGTGTGTGTGTGTTACTTTCAATAAATAATACTTTTTTTGATTTTTGTTCTGAAACATCTCTTGCAGAATCAAATATTTTTCCTTGGTTATTTCATTTTATAACCATCCAATGACCTGGTTTCATCATTTATTTATTTTGTTTGTTTGCCAATGTAGTTTCAAAACTGTTTAAGGTTATCAGAGTTCATTGCCAAGAATTTTCAGCACTAGAGTTTACTAGGGTTCAGATATCCAATAAGTCGATCTGATATTTATAGAAAGTAAAATAGTACTGGTGTACAAAATCAATACTTAGAAGACAAAAGGGATTACAGAAATATATATAAAAAAAATCACAAAAGACATGTCTTGCCTTTGTACAGAATTTCAATATCTTTTGATTTTTGTATTTTTCTGTAATCCTTTTTGTCTTCTGTGTATTGATTATGTACCCCAGAATTACTTTACTTTCTGTAGATATCAGATTGATCTATTTGTATTTGATCCTTTTTGTACTTTAGATGTATATGTATGTGTGTGTGTGTCAGTTACTGTCACTACACACACATATTCATATACATCTTTAGTACAAAAGATTGAAGATGAATATGGTAGCTTTAGTGTTCTAATAATCTTCATTTTAATACTGACAGGAGGCGAGTGTTTTTTCATAAACTTCCTTTACTACTCCCATAGCATCAAATAAACACATAGGAAAAAAGGAACCAAACAGAAACAGGCAGATAGTATAACCTACACCTCCCACTGAGGCACTTCCTCTTGATAATAGCGACGTCACAAGATGAATTCAAGAAACATATGGAATAAGAAAAATAGTCCAAAACTTCAAGAAACGATGAAGAAACTGCTGTAAAATCCATTCGGAAATGTAACCCAGGTATAGACTTTTGATGCTTTTCTCTCTGTGATGCATTAAGCTGAAAGAGACTGAGAAGGTTTTAGTGGTATTAAATGTAAATGTGAACAATAGACATATGCAATTTGTTTCGTTCCAAATGTGAATTCTGACGAATTTCGGCAATACGATCATATGGATTCTTCCGAAGTGCTTCGAATTTCTGAAAAGTGGCAAAACAAGAGAGGAAAAAAAAATTACTTGAATGATGACCGGAATCTAACCCTACCCCTACCTCTAACCCTACCCCTAACTCTACCTCTAGCCCTAACCAAGATGTGTAAGGGGTTAGGGTTGGGATTAGGGTTAGGGAATTGCCGAAGTCCCGAATTTCGGAAGTCCTGAAACAAATTTTTTGCCCATGCACATCCCTAGTGAACAATACTAGAAACCATTGACATGAAAGATGTGGTAATTCAAACTATTACAATTAATCATGACCTACATATATGAGTCATACTATTTAGACTAAGGCATTGAGTAAATATATACCATGTACATTGTAAAAAAACAAAAAAAAGCCCAAGTAATATGTATGTAACCATATGTGAACCATCCCCACAATACATAAAACTGCAATATATACTTTGCTGTTTTAACGCTAGAGCAATAGGGAGAAAGCGGCATGAGAAGAGGGGCGGAAGTAGAACGTCGTGACTAGAGATGTCGCGAACATAAAATTTTCCGTTCGCGAACGACGAACGCGAATTTCCGCAAATGTAAGCGAACCGGGCGAACCGCCATAGACTTCAATAGGCAGGCGAATTTTAAAACCCACAGGGACTCTTTCTGGCCACAATAGTGGTGGAAAAGTTGTTTCAAGGGGACTAACACCTGGACTGTGGCATGCCGGAGGGGGATCCATGGCAAAACTCCCATGGAAAATTACATAGTTGATGCAGAGTCTGGTTTTAATCCATAAAGGGCATAAATCACCTAACATTCCTAAATTGTTTGGAATAACGTGCTTTAAAACATCAGGTATGATGTTGTATCGATCAGGTAGTGTAAGGGTTACGCCCGCTTCACAGTGACAGACCAAACTCCCCGTTTAACGCACCGCAAACAGTCCATTTGCACAACCGCAAACTCCCCATTTGCACAAGGTTGGATACCAAGCAAGCCTTGTCCAGTTCCTTGTCCTCACTGATGTCCTCACTATTCTTATAAGTTTAATCCCTGTTACGTCCCCTATCAGGGGACGTGTCTATGGCATCGATTTTAGGAACCGGGAGATGCTTGGTTGGTCCTCCTACTTCAAATTTGGGGCACTGCGCGTGCAATCTAATGTGCCACCAGATAGGAGTGGTGTGTAGTACTATTAAGTAGTACTATTCTTATCAGTTTAATCCCTGTTACGTCCCCCTCATCAGGCCTTTTTTAGTCGAATGTATTGCCCACTGTCAGTCCCTTCGGGATCCATCCCTCATTCATCTTAATAAAGGTTAGGTAATCTAGATTTTTTTGACCTAGGCGACTTCTCTTCTCAGTGACAATACCTCCTGCTGCACTGAAGGTCCTTTCTGACAGGACACTTGAAGCGGGGCAGGCCAGAAGTTCTATCGCAAATTGGGATAGCTCAGGCCACAGGTCAAGCCTGCACACCCAGTAGTCAAGGGGTTCATCGCTAAAACAAATGGTATGATGTCGCTGATGGTGCCTTCGGTGCAACTGACTAGGTTTGTCACCTCCTCAAAAGGACGCATGAGCCTACAGGCATTGCGCCTGAGCGTCCAGTAACGTGGCAAAAAAATTCCCAGCTCCGCAGAGGCTGTTCTAGCACCCCGGTCATACAAATAGTCGTTAATGGCTTTTTCTTGTTGGAGCAGGCGGTCGAACATTAGGAGTGTTGAATTCCAACATGTCGGGCTGTCGCAAATCAAGGGCCTCACTGGCATGTTGTTTCGCCACTGGATATCGGAAAAGTGCGCCATGGCCGTGTAGGAACGCCTGAAATGGCCACACACCTTCCTGGCCTGCTTCAGGACATCCTGTAAGCCTGGGTACTTATGCACAAAGCGTTGTACGATCAGATTACACACATGTGCCATGCACGGCACATGTGTCAACTTGCCCAAATTCAATGCCGCCAACAAATTTCTTCCGTTGTCACAAACCACTTTGCCGATCTCCAGTTGGTGCGGAGTCAGCCACTGATCCACCTGTGCGTTCAGGGCGGACAGGAGTGCTGGTCCGGTGTGACTCTCTGCTTTCAGGCAAGTCAACCACAAGACGGCGTGACACTGCCGTATCCGGGATGTGGAATAGTACCTGGGGAGCTGGGGGGGTGCCGTTGATGTGGAGCAAGACGCAGCAGCAGAAGAATGCTCAGCCTGCAAGTCGTGGCAGTGTCCCCAACTCCTCTGCAGAGCCACGCATTCCATGCTTGGCAGCCGTCAGCAGGTTTACCCAATGCGCAGTGTAGGTGATATACCTGCCCTGACATGCTTTGCAGACCAGGTATCAGTGGTCAGATGGACCCTTGCCCCAACACTGTGTGCCAGACATGCCATTACTTCCTTTTGCACAATCGAGTACAGGTTGGGGATTGCCTTTTGTGCAAAGAAATTTCGTCCGGGTACCTTCCACTGCGGTGTCCCAATAGCTACAAATTTTTGGAATGCCTCAGACTCCACCAGCTTGTATGGTAAACGCTGGCGGGCTAAGAGTTCAGACAAGCCAGTTGTCAGATGCCGGGCAAGGGGGTGACTTTGTGACATTGGCTTCTTACGCTCAAACATGTCTGTGGTGACATTCTGTCATCAAACTAACATGGTGACCAGGGGTCATGTGATCAAGTTCATGTAGATCTTTCTTACAGGGGGATAAGCTTTACTTTGATATGGTAAGTAGGTAATTCAATACCTTTACAAGTCAGGAGAGAGAGAGACACTCCCCCCTATCCTCATTCCTCTCTGTTCCTTCTTGGCTCTGCTGCAGAGCAGATGTGCAGACGCCATGTGCTAGCATGGGGAACCATGTTACACTCTGTTTTCTTCCTTGGTGGATGTGATGTTGGACTTGCAGCAGTGAGCCATTACTAGATGTGAAGGCCTAACCGTGGGTGAGATCAAACATGTGGGGAAGGGGATTACTATATAGATAGATAGATTTAAAAGGGTTGTTGCTCCGTGGGTCTGGGCTGTGTGTTTGTGATACATTTATAATATTGTGTTGTTGTCTTCTAAATAAATACCTTTTAATGTAGACGAACCTTGTGTAATATATATATTAATTTGGTGATACACCACAATGTCCTTGACAGACACCTGACTGTGGGCAGATGAGCAGGAACTGCTCAAGGCGAGAGACGGAGTGGATGATGGTTGAGAGGGGGCAAGGAGGACAGCAGTGGTTGACGTGGCTGAAGATGCTGGACCAGGAGGAGGATGGCGGCTTTGAGTTTGTGTGCTGCTTGTACTCATGTGTTGATCCCATAGGTGTTTGTGATGTGCGATCATGTGCCTTCGCAAAGCAGTTGTACCTAGGTGGGTGTTGGACTTCCCACAACTCAGTTTATTTTGGCACAGGTTACAAATGGCATCGCTGTTGTCAGAGGCAGACACACAAAAAAAATGCCACACTGCTGAGCTCTGCAATGACGGCATTCTGGTGGTGGCAACAGCATGCGTTGATTGGTGTGCTGTCTGGCTGACCCCGGGTGCCGATGCATGCTGTCTGACTGTGCCTTGCGACGACCTCCCCCTGCTTCCAACTCGTCTCCTCCTCCTCCTCCTCTCTGTCTCCCCATCTGAACTTTCCCCCTGTTCTTCTTCTCTTCTAGCGGGCACCCACGTGACATCCACGGACGCATCGTCATCATCAATCGCTTCACTTGTATCTGACAACTCCGCAAAGGAAGCAGCAGCGGGTACAACATCGTCATCATCACACCGTACGTCCATGTGTGTAATGCTGCCTGCCTGAGACATATCCCTGTTATCTACATCCTCTGGCAATAATGGTTGCGCATCATTCATTTCTTCCAACTGATGTGTAAATAACTCCTCTGACAGATCATGTGAAGCGGCTGTGGTGCTAGTGTTGGTGGTGGCAGCAGGCGGGCGAGTGGTAACTTGAGAGGTGCCCGAAGCTAAGCTGGAAGAGGATGGTGCGTCATGGTTCCGAGCGGAAGCTGTAGAAGATTGGGTGTGCTTTGTTAGCCAGTCAATTATGTCCTCAGAACTTTTCGAGTTCAGGGTACGTGGCCTCTGAACACTGGGCATTATTCTAGGGCCAAAGGGAATCACATCACCACGACCACGACGGCCCCTGCGGGGTGGCCTGCCTCTGCCTGTCATTTTTTTTTCGATTAGTGGTACTATGCGTGCAAGCTACTGTGACAACAGATATGAGTGGCACTGTGCACTGTCAGAAGTTGGCAGAGTAGACGCTGTAGGCCTGACACACACGCTTGCAGACAACTAACTGCTATTCAATCTATTACAGTCAAACAAAATTTTTTTTTTAAATGTACACTACTGTTACACCAGATATGAGTTGCACTGGTATGACACTGTGCCCTGGCAGGCCCTGAAACGCACACGTGTGAAGGAAACTGACTGCTATTATTTCACAGTCAAATTTCTAGTTTTGTTTTTAATGTACACTACTGTTACACCAGATATGAGTTGCACTGGTGTGACACTATGCCCTGGCAGGCCCTGAAACGCACACGTGTGAAGGAAACTAACTGCTATTATTTCACAGTCAAATTTCTCGTTTTATTTTAATGTACACTACCGTTACACCAGATATGAAAAGCACTGGTATGACACTGTTCCCGGGCAGGCCCTGAAACGCACACGTGTGAAGGAAACTGACTGCTATTATATTACAGTCAAAACTTTTTTTTTTTGTTTTTAAATGCAAGCTATTGACTCACCAGATATGAGTGGTGGCACTGGGCAAGTGGGCACAGTATACGCTGTGAGCCTGACACACACACTGACAGGCAGGCAACTGCAATTAGATTACACAGGAAAAAAAAAAGCAGCCTGATGTTCTAACCCTAAAAAGGGCTTTTTGGGGTGCTGTCCTTACAGCAGAGATCAGATGAGTCCTTCAGGACTGTAGTGGACACTGAATACACTAGCCTAGCTATCGATTTGCCTATTAAATCAGCATCAGCTACACTGTCCCTCCTCTCACTAAGAATGCAGCTTCCGAATGAATCTAAAATGGATGCTGTCCAGGAGGTGTGAGGGTCTGGGAGGGAGGGAGGGTCTGCTGCTGATTGGCTGGAATGTGTCTGCTGACTGTAAGGTACAGGGTCAAAGTTTACTCAATGATGACGAATAGGGGGCGGACCGAACATCGCATATGTTCGCCCACCGTGGCGAATGCGAACAAGCTATGTTGGCCAGGAACTATTCGCAGGCGAACTATTCGGGGCATCTCTAGTCGTGACCAGTCTGCCACAAGTATGTCTGATAAGGAGGCCCCCGCCATGCAGGCGGAATAGGCCGCTGCACTCCGAGCCAAGTGTGCACCAAAAGAAGAGTCAATCCCTGCTAGAGATAAAAGTAATTGTACCCATCGGAACAATGTGGTAACCGACATGTGGCCTAACATAGGAAACCAATAATTGTTGGGATAAAGTAGAGCGTAGCGTAGCTGTAGTAGTCACGTAGGCATGTAATGTCTAGACCACACAAATATGGGATTCTGATGAGAAACGCGGATTAAAAAAATTCCTGTTGTGAGGGGGGAACTGAGGAGGTGTTATCATTTGTTGGGATCACTGGTCATGCATGCTTTCTTTTTTTAAGGGGAGCCTTACATTTCGAAGGCTTTGACTTGGAACCTTCGCACTTCCAATGGCGTTTCGTCTGGCTTCCTTGGTCCTTTGTATAGTAGTCTGAATCGTCTGATACTTTTCTCAGTTGAGAGTGTTTAGATGGCCCTTTGGTAGTGGCCTGATTAACAGATAAGGCCTTCTCCACTGATGCGGCAACCGCTGCGTTGATCAAAGGTTGAAAATAAGAGGGCATCTCTGTGAGTCTTTCAAATTGGAGTACACCAGTAGTATTTGGGGCTCACCCAAATTAGAATCCGTGAGTAAGTAAGTACTGTGAGGCAAATTGGGAACAGGGACTGCCTGGGGGGTACATTGGTCAAATACGTGACGCACAATAATTCAAACTGAGGCAAATGCTGGCGCTCACCCAATAATAAGGAGAGTGCAAGCACAGCTCCACTCGGCAGCAATATATATATATATATATATATATATATATATATATATATATATATATATGTGTGTGTGTGTGTGTGTGTGTGGGGGCTCAGCCCAAGCCGGGTTAATAGGTTGAGACCTGACTGGTTGACTCACCCCCAAGGTTGAACCTAACCTGTAACAGGTCACTGTGGAAGGTAATGAGTAACAGAAAATAAATCTGCATAGTTTTCGACAAAAATGACAGCACACAAATTATTTCTGTCTATCCTGTTAAAACAAGGTTTAAGATGGCCGCCACAGATCTTGCTATGTGAGATCTAAAATGACCGCAAAACGCGATTAGTTGGTAATGTGCTGAAAGTTAGCCAAAAAACATGCGAACGGAGGAGAGAAGGGAATGAATGGGGAAAACCCGAATAGGAAACAGGCGAACGGCACAAAAACCTGAACGCTAAAAGGCCGCAAATGAGAAGCAGTTGGCAAACCAACCCAGTGGAAAAAGGAGACCAATGCGAAGGTTGAATTGCGTTCATGCAGTGAACGGCCTGGGTGGCCGAACCAGTCCAAAAACAGGTGAACGCTAGCGCACAAACGAATGCGAAATGCAAATGCCTGGTGGACGTGAGAGTCTCAATGGCGCCTCACTAGTGTTGCGTTTGCCACCGCGGGCGAACACATGCGATTTTCGATCCGCCCCCGTCATCGTCATCAAAAAACAATAAGGGGGACCTATTGTCCTCCCCCCGGCCCCCCACCCCTGCGCGGTTGGTGGGGGCCATAAATCACATTGGGGGGACCTACTGTCCCCCCCCAGCCCCACCCCTGAGCGGTGGGTGGGGGCCCTAAAAAAAACAATAGGGGGGGACCTACTGTCCCCCCGACCCCCACCCCTGAGTGGTGGGTGGGGGCCCTAAGAAAAACAATAAGGGGGGGACCTACTGTCCCCCCCAGCCCCCACCCCTGAGCGGTGGGTGGGGGCCCTAAAAAAACAAGGGGGGGACCTACTGTCCCCCCCGGCCCCCAACCCTGAGCGGCGGGTGGGGGCCCTAAATACAAATGGGGGGGACCCTAGTCACCCCCTCCCCCCCAAAAAAGAATTATCCCCCTACCTACCCCCCTCACTAGGGTCCCCCCATTTGTATTTAGGGCCCCCACCCGCCGCTCAGGGGTGGGGGCCAGGGGGGAGGACATTAGGTCCCCCCTTATTAGTTTTTAGGGCCCCCACCCACCGCTCAGGGGTGGGGGCCAGGGGGGGAAAGTAGGTCCCCCCTTATTGTTTTTTTTAGGGCCCCCACCCACCACTCAGGGGTGGGGGCCGGGGGGGACAGTAGGTCCCCCCTTATTGTTTTTTTCAGGGCCCCCACCCGCCGCACAGGGGTGGGGGTCCGAGAGTGGGAGGACAGTAGGGTCCCCACCATTATCTTTATGGCCCCCACCCGCCGCCCAGGGGTGGGGCCGGGTGGGAGGACAGTAGGTCCCCCCCCCTCATTATCTTTATGGCCCCCACCCGCCGCCCAGGGGTGGGGGCCGGGGGAAGGACAGTAGGTTCCCCCCTCATTATCTTTATGGCCCCCACCCACCGCCCAGGGGTGGGGCCGGGTGGGAGGACAGTAGGCCCCCCCTCATTATCATTATGGCCCGCACCCGTCGCCCAGGGGTGGGGGCCGGAGAGGGGGAGGACAGTAGGTTCCCCCCTCATTATCTTTATGGCCCCCACCCACCGCCCAGGGGTGGGGCCGGGTGGGAGGACAGTAGGCCCCCCCTCATTATCATTATGGCCCGCACCCGCCGCCCAGGGGTGGGGGCCGGGGGGGGAGGACAGTAGGTCCCCCCCCTCATTATCATTATGGCCCCCACCCGCTGCCCAGGGGTGGGGACCTGGGGGGGAGGACAGTAGGTCCCCCCCCTGATTATCTTTATGGCCCCAACCCGCTGCCCAGGGGTGGGGGCCGGGGGGGGAGGAGAGTAGGTCTCCCCCCCCCCCTTCAATCACTATTGTGGCCAGAAAAACCCTGTGGGTTTTAAAATTCGCCTGCCTATTAAAGTCTATGGTGGTTCGCCCGGTTCGCCCGGTTCGCCCGGTTCGCCCGGTTCGTGAACATTTGCAGAAATTTGCGTTTGCGGTTCGCGAACTGAAAATGTTATGTTCGCGACATCACTACGCCTCACTTCCCCTCAATGGGGAGCATAGCCACAGAAGCGGAGGGGAACCCTGACAGGCAACAGGGAAACCCAGGAAAGAGGGGTATGTAAAGGAGAGGGAGCAGGGAAGGTTAGGGAGAAGGGGGTTAAACAAATCCAGACCACCCAGGAAGGGGATTCCTTGTTTGACAGGGAACCCACAGACCCAGACGCTCACCACAAGATAGAGAATACATGAAAATAAAATTATAAATATAAAAAGTATATAAACATATACATAAAACAAGACAAGCCCAAAATGTGTAGTTACACAATATTCTGACCTGACTTGTGATGGAGCAGCAAAGAAAGAGGAAGTGCCTTAGTGGGAGGTGTATGCTATACTCTCTGCCTGTTTCTGATTGGTTACTTTTTTCTGTGTGTTCTTTGCTGCTATTGAGTAGTAAAAGAAGTTAATGCAAAATATGAACCCTCCTGTCATAAAATTATGTATTTTTTAATATATCAAATAAAGTTTTAATGTTAATTTTTTATTTAAGCTAATAGATGTGCAGTTGGTACTTATTGATAGTTATATGCATGTTTGATCACTAGAGAAAGCAGCTGGTCCAACTTTTTGCACCCTTTGTAGCAGATCCATTTCCATTCAAATGACCCCCCTAATACATGAAAAGTTTTTTTTATCAGCAAACATTTTTATTCCTTACCCCGTTGTTCGTCTCCAAAATGACTGGTGGTGTGTGGTCACCTGGCTGTTAAGCACAAATTAACAGCTTGACACCTTTGCTTGAGTGCTTTCCCTGGGTGGCCGCCATTTTGTGTCCTGAACGCAGGCAGCAGTACCTGGTCACCGAATGCCTGAAACTATTTTCGGCCTCGCGTCTCCGCGAACCCGGGCGGAGTTCATACCGCTGCCCTTTAAACTTCCCGACCATCTAGACGAACGACGTTTGGGAGATATGATCTACCAAACAGGGGGAGCGTTTGTCAGTGTTCGCACAGGAACCCCCGAAAGCCGACCGGCCATCCTGCCCAATCCTCTGGAACTGTTTCTTGGTCAAATCTTTATTTGACCATAACTTTCTTTCTACCAAACCGATCTGAGTGCTTTTTGGATATGTTGTGAACTCAGATCGGGGCTATGCGGGAATAAATAATTATTTATAATTGTTATTTTTGTGGGGTTCCTGTACTCCTTTCATGTATTTTGGGGGAATATTAAAATTGTATAAAAGTTTCTGTATTTGAGAGATAATTGAATTATCTTAAATTGAGCTCAATTATCTCTCGAACACAAAGGCTCTTGGGAAAGATACCCCTGAGTTCTTGATCTGGAAACCCCATGCTAGGGGCAATGCATAAAAGCCGTGTGTGGCAAAATAAAGTCAGTTGTACTCCCAGAACTGTGTGTCGTCCAGTTGCTGGGGAGGAGGTGGGCTATTTACTTGGTATTTCCTTGTTCTTAAATCTACTCTTTGTGATCCAGCGGAGGAAAGTCCCTGTTAGGACTAGGGCTCCACTACACCCTTCTCATATTATTACAAACTTTTGCTTTGGGGCTGACGATTCAGAAACTAATATAGATGGACATAATTTCCTGCCTGTCTCAAATGGGCGGCTGTATGTCTGGATCTAAGGAATAAAAATGTTTGCTGATAAAAAAAACTTTTCATGTATTAGGGGGGTCATTTGAATGGAAAACACTGACTCCAAATGTATGATATCCTCTGAAAATAATCTAAATATATAATATTACTTTCTAGAAATAAAAATAAAGTTTTTTTTTTCTTGTAATATTGCTGAATCAAATATTTGTCATTTGATATGCTGTTTTACAGAAATCAAATGACATGGTTCCATCGTTATAGGTATCTTATTAGTTTGGTACTTTAATTTCAAAACTGGTTGTTAATCAGAGTTCATTGCCAAGAATTTTCAGCACTAGGGTTTACTAGGGTTCAGATTTGTGTTGACTTTTTTGAATATATGGGATATTTCTCCATCTAGTGGAAGCATTTGTGTATAACATGCAGCAGTGTATACCTGCATCTGTCATCTATGTACCATCACTCTTTGGCTTTGTACTATAGTGAACCCTATTAGAATTATGTCTACGTAATAGAAGACTGTCATGTAGAGGAGTGTTAAATCATTTACAAGTGTTATATTGAAAATAATTAAATAATTTACATTTGGCAAGTTCACGTCTCCGTTCCAAGGATTTGCGTGCATGGTCCACAACATTTTTTTAAATCTCTGATTCTTTTTATCTCAGATTTCTTGAAAATGCTTATGCAAAACTGGCATTTGTAGTACTAGTGGTCACTTTCTTTTGATATCAGCAATACTAATGAAGTTGTAAGGTGCTAAGAATTTTACGGCATTAACACTATCCCTTATTGTGTGGTTAATCGAGATATTAAAATAGGATCTCATAAAGATAGTTGTAAGACTAGTAATCATTTCTTTTAATATCAATAATGCTGACATGATTTAATCAATTTAATGACACATATTGAGTCCAAATTTAGGCAATTACATTCCAATTTTAGTTGATAGCATACAGTGATGAATCTAAATAAAAAATACAGAGAAAATAGTTTCCACCAATAAGTAATAATATGTGAAAAAATTCTTAGCTTAGTTTATATAGTACCCATATGTACTCGATTAACCACACGATAAGGGATGACTTTAATTCAGTAATTTTCTTAGCACTTTTCAACTTCTTTAGTATTGTTGATATGAAACAATATTTTTAATATCTCGACTAACCCCACATTAAGGGTTCAATTTAATTCAGTAATTTGTTAGCATTTAACAACCTCATTCGACTCGCTATTTCCGTAGATATTGAAGTCTACGTATATGAGGTCTTGTAAACAAAAGTAGACGGCATCAAATAACACTAAAATTGGATAAGTCTGTGTTTGTCACCATCTTTGTAGCGTAAGTTTATACATGATCGCCCATTTGTCACTATTTACAATGGGACTTTGGTCTCGTATCGTACTTAGACATTAATGTTCAGAAACCTATGTGAGCAGTTTTTACCATTTGTGCACATGTGCACCTGGCTTTTTTACTTTTGCATTACATCATGGATGTCAAACTCGAGGCCCGCAAGCCGCATGCGGCCCACAATCAATATCTGGGGTTTTGTAGAGGGAGGGTCGGAGATGGGTGGAAAACATAAATTTTATCATTGTTCTTGTTTTTTTATATATACTGTACTTTCTATGAAAATGTAAGTTTTGGGGGTTTTTTTGTGGCCCACATAAACTTAAACCTTTTATTTTTTTGGCCCATGTTAGCCTTTGAGTATGACATGCTTGCCCGGTATTACATAATTCCTGGTTTACTTCAACATTTTTTTACTAGTCTCTGATCTTAGGTCAAGTTGTGGGACAATTTACCTCTAGGAGCGTGTTTTCAGTAACGTTCAGGAGTCCTGCCCACTGGGTCCTCGGATTGGTTTTGCCTGTATGTTTACACGTAGACTCGCGTTCATGGGTCGGATGGCTCCAAGTGATCGATGTTACATGATCATTATGACACTATCACTCTTGCAGGATCAGAGTTACAAAGTACGCATTGGGATTTTGGTCCACTTTAATTTTTGATGAGCTGTGTCATATACATTCTAACAGTAAATACATGTGCCCACTGAGCGTCTTGACAGAATGGCCTTTTTCTGGGGTATTAGCTTCTTGATACATGGTGTTCTTGGACTGCCATCCTGGGGTCAAGAAGGAATTATTTCCTAGTTTGTTGTAAAATTGGATGCGTTTTTGCCTTCTTTTGGATCAACAGCAAACAAATGTGAGAAAGGCTGAACTTGATTGACTCGTGTCTATTTTCAGCTATGTAACTATATAATTGCCTTGTAGGATATTCATTTTCTTTGGCATCACTTTAGTTGAAATACAGTGCAAAGTTTAATTTACTTATTCAATCTGATGGTGTGGCATAGACACGTTACTTCAAAGACTATGAAATGTATCTATCTTTACATATGCCACTGTTCAAAACTCGGAACATGACAAGGCTCTGCCCCAGTTACTCCAATTGACTGTTAAACAATCAATCTAACAATAAATCAATCTTCTATTGGTGAAGCATTATCACTTGAAAAACTTGGTTCTCCAATCAGGAATAATCGCACCCTTTTTAAAACGGATTTACAAAGATGCTAGTTCCCCTCTGTTGAGCCTTCTCTGGCTAAACATGTGTGGCAGGAGCTCGGGTGGACTCCCTGTCTAATACTTACATTTGTTTTTACAGACTGTCTAGATTTTTTATGGAGGCACCACTAACAGCTCTTTTATAATTTTACTGCTACTTTGGGGTCAGTTTGCTAAACATGGATTTAATTTACTCAGGGACTTCTAGATACAGGGTTGTGGACTAAGTGTGTAGATAAATGCCCTTAAAGGCACCATAAGCAGTGATGTATTTATTGTAAGGCTTACAAGGCATTTGCCTCGGGTGGCACTTTCTGGTTGCGGCAAACAAACAAAAAAAAACGCCCCCCAAATGCCTTGTCAGCTTCTTGTCCTGGGGGGCCCAAGAAGTGGCCGGCTGGCCACCTTGGGCCCCCCCAAGCTGGCACCTGTTCTGTTTGTGGGCGGGCGGCGAGGGAGCACTCTCCCCTGAGCTCTCTCTGCTCCCTCACGTGCACCGCAGTGACGTCACTCTGGCCCTGATATCACTAAGCAGCACGTGAAGGATCAGAGTAGGGAGATCAGAGCTCCTTCACCACCTCCTTTAACCGCCTGCACTCCCGGCCGTCTAGCACCACAGAAACAAGCCCAGCAGCCCCACTGGACCCCAGGGAAATCAAGAATCAACACCTGCACTCCCAAAGGTAGCAAGTCTGGGTGGATTGAAATTTAAAAAAATAATAAATTGTGAGTGTGTTAGTATCAGTGTGTGTGTGTGTGTGTATCTGTCAGTGATTGTGTATGCATGTGTTTCTACCAAAGAGTGTGTATGTGTGTGTCTGTCAGTAAAAGTGTGTCTCGCAATGTGTGTGTGTCTGACTCTGATTGGGTGCATGTCTGTCAGTGAGAGTGTGTGTATGTCTGCCAGGGAGTGTGTATATGTCTGCCAGTGAGTGTGTGTATGTCTGCCAGTGAGTGTGTGTATGTCTGCCAGTGAGTGTGTGTATGTCTGCCAGTGAGTGTGTGTATGTCTGCCAGTGAGTGTGTGTCTGTCACTGAGAGTGTGTGTCTGTCACTGAGAGTGTGTGTCTGTCACTGAGAGTGTGTGTCTGTCACTGAGAGTGTGTGTCTGTCACTGAGAGTGTGTGTGTCTGCCAGTGAGTGTGTGTGTGTCTGCCAGTGAGTGTGTATATCTGCCAGTGAGTGTGTGTGTCTGTCACTGGGAGTGTGTATGTCTGCCAGTGAGTGTGTATGTCTGCCAGTGAGTGTGTGTGTCTGCCAGTGAGTGTGTGTGTCTGCCAGTGAGTGTGTGTGTCTGTCACTGAGAGTGTGTCTGCCAGTGAGTGTGTGTGTGTGTGTATGTCTGCCAGTGAGTGTGTGTGTCTGTTATTGAGTGTGTGTGTGTCTCTCTCAGTGTGTGTCTGACAGGTGTGTGTTTGTTAGAGAGAGTTTATATCTGTGTTTCAGTGAGTGTGTCTGTCAGTGAGCGTCTGCCAGTGAGTGTGTATGTATGTCTGTCAGTGTGTGTGTCCATCAGTGAATGTGTATGTAGCTGGTGGGTGTGTATGTATGTCTTTCAGTGAATGTGTATGTCTGTCAGTGTGTGTGTCCCGTCAGTGAATGTGTGTGTGTGTGCGCGCACGCATCGAGGGTGCCAGAGTTTCGTCATGCCTAGGGCAGCACAAAGTCAAAATACACCACTGACCATAAGGGACACCTAAGGGCAGCTTATCAGCATTTGCAGTGACATAATTTATAGCATTATTTATAGCGCTCTTCTGTATTTTGCAACTACACTAAGTGACAACAGTATTCTTTGTATTCCCTTGGCTCAAACAGCATAGTCAATTTCCCTATCATAGCAACTAAGTGGTTATTCCGCTTCATGCCTACTGCTGCTAAGATTTTCCTGGTACTCTCAAACTGGTTTATTATATATTGAAACACCAGAGAGGGTGTCTTGAAGGAGACCACCTGTTTTGATAAATGAGGGTAGCCTGTTATATCTATATACCGTATGGAAGCTTTGGTTTCCTTTATCTGGATTGGTCAGTTCCTCTATCTTCTTAAGTAATGCCTGTATTTGCCTGGCCTGTTCCTGTTTACGGTGCGTTCATAGAGATATGAATGTGCCCCGGATGCTACTTGTGTGCTATCCATACATTGTCCGTAAAAAGTTTTTGTAGGACTTCTCTTATCTTGGTGACCATTTCTGCATCTATCAGCGTCGCTTCATTTAGGCTCCAGTGTCTTTGTTTAGGTCTTTGGAATGGGGTTGTCAGTGTGACATTCACTGCGGAGTAGTCCGACCATTCCGTTATGCCTATGTATGTGGTCTGGATGTGTGTCAGGTATTCCTGGGCCAGGAACACATAATCCAGTTGGGAGTGTGCGTTAAAGGCTGCGGAATAGTATGTGTAATTCTGACCCTCCGAATGTAGCACGCACCAACAACCTGCCAGGCCCGGCTGTCCCAGTATTGTTCATACCCTCCATATTTGCTACATTGGGATGGAGCTGCTGCCTCTAGAGGTGTCTATGCGCGGGTCTACCGTCATGTTGAGGTCTACCTCCACATCGAAGGTGCCTTTGCGAAAGTCGGCCAGTTGTTTCAGTGTATAGGTGATCAAATATGGTCCCTTTTAAGAAGAGAGAGCGCCCATTTGTATCCAATTTGCTATCTTGTACTTGGAAGGGGATGTGCAAATAATATTGCAATGCCCGCCCTTTTGGCTTGTGTGTTTTTTTTTTGCAAAGAAAGTTGTTGGGTATCTGCGGTCATGCAGTGCTGGTGCACTAACTTGAAGTGCATTTCTTGAATCATTGCTACACTCTCCCTACTTTCCCACAGCTCACGGAGAAGTTGCGAGCGCCTTTCTGGTTTGTTTAATCCCCTCCATTTGTTTCTTTAAAATCCACGATTATACAAGGGGATTGATAGTTCTAGTATGTTAGGGGAATTTGCCCCAACTTCCACCTCCGCCTTAGACCAATGTGTACAATGGAGTCTACCCCAGTAGATGTGTGGCTGTCAGCATTTTCACCTCCAGTTATGGTACGTCAGGAAGGTTGGATATACTTCATTATACAATAGCACCTGCAGCCTCACGGCCCTTCTCACCCTATTTGTACCTAGTCGCTAAAGCAGATCTAATGAATGGGGTACCACTACTGTGGCTAACTACCAAAAGCCTGTCTCCAAGACTGTGGTCATACCAGTGCCTGCCTTACCATTTCCCTTTAAATCAGTAATATTGTTTCTAATAACATTGTCTGTCCCATCATTTAAGTTCTCTTCTACCCCTCTCTGGCCATTATCAGTCAGCTATTCCCCACAATTGGGTCTAGTGGTGCCTGTTGAACCCCTTTTCAGCAGATGGGAAGACCTTGGTTTTGTTTGCCCGCCACCACTGCATCTGAGGGTCTACCTGGTCTTCCCCCCGTATTCCTAACATCGCCCTATTCGTCCCTCTTCTGTAGCATACCCATTCTTTCATACTCAAATGGATATTTCTGCTTGTTTGCTGCCCCTACACACTTTCTACGCTGAAACTGTCTTCTGGGTTATTCTATGACATTTCCACCGCCCTATCTTCCATACGTGTCCCCTTTGTCTGCGTGTCTATCGTGCACCACGTGCTCTGCTATGAAACCAGAACATGTGAGGATACTATGTCAGGCCTTGTCTATGCATTCCTCCACTGTCAGTGTGTCCCCTGTCTCCCTCTGTATTAAAGCCTCCCCTAGGTCAGTACCCAAGCTGACCCTTTCCACCCTCAGATGTCTTAGCACGAGCCACATTGCCTCTACATGATTTGACAGACAAGAGGTAAAAGGTAAGAGTTCAAGCTTTCTCCGGGTATATAGTTGACTCACAGCCTTTTTCTGGATGTGTGGAAGCCCATACTGGTACATCCCCACTGATAATGGCCTTATAGACTTATAGGTGACGTTGGATCTTTCTTGGGGATAGGTGGTGTACAAGGCTGCATGGGTTTACATGTTCTTAGCCTTGTTACCCTGTCCCACATTAGCCCGTCCCCCACCCAAGTAGCTGTGGTCCCCCTGTTTTGGTATTTTCTTGAGTGGGCAACTCTTGTGTATTATCAGGCCCAAGGACCGCTTTACCTCCCTAAAGAAAAGACAGACACCTTTAATGTTTAATGTCCCATATATAGGCATGGGGGAACCCAGGCAGTACCCAGGATTTTATGCCAGTCAGTAGGAAGTTCCGTATCTCTGGGGTTATTCTCCTTGGTGGTTACTGCTGTGTTACTCCTCTGGGCAACCAAAACCTCCTTGTTGTCTGGGGTAGCGTGGCTCTGGTCCCGGATCTTGTCCTCCAGGTGTGGAACGTGGGGAAGGATCTCTCCATCTGGGTGGTACCTCTAGTACCGAGTTACTCACAATTGTGGCCAGTAGTTGCATCGCATGTAGGAATCTAAGGGCACCGGAGGGTGTGCCACGTGTTACCACTGCAAGCTTGTAAGCTGAAGGGAAAGCCCCACCAATATGGTATTCCTTTAGCTCTTAGCTACTGAGTTATGGGGCGCAAGGCTCCTGTGGCTTCCAGGGTCAGAATCGATAGATCCTGGCATAGGGTAACTTTAGCTACTATGTATGTGATGGATGTTTTTTGTAGTGTGGCAATATGGAACGTATGATTAGTGGAGGTGTTCTCCAGGGCACCCATCCTACCCGACAGGCCTTAGATGTCTGAGCGTAGTGCCGCTATATTTGATATTTTTCTGCAGATCAGTCATCAGTGTGTGGTGTGTGTGTAATTTTATTTTAACTCTATTTCTATGTATTAATATATACATATTGGTAGCAAAATACACTTAGAATAAAGAATGGTGAATTTCCAGAACAGGTTTGGGTATGTATCTGGAGTTAGTAGAGGACTTCCATTGTCCTAAAGTTTTAATAATATGTACCGGTATATTTTTGCTGAAAGCAGTGGTGGCTGCTGTGATTCGGAAGGAGTGACCTGAGTAGTTGGCTGGATTAAGGCCTAATCCTCACATGTAATATATGGACATAAAGCATGAACTTATTTGTCGTGAGAGTTGTTCCGTGCAATGCTAGTAGAGACTGATCAGAGGAAACATAAAGAGAGGTTAGGTCGTTCTCTAGGATTTTAACTGGGCACCACTTATTGTCGATAGGGTAATAGGGGACCTTTGCCATCTGATCCATCTGGTTAGTCTTGGTGTGTTTGAATGTTAAAACATAGTGGTCTTACAATTTCATAAGGTGAGACCTTTTAAGGTAGTCCGTAGAAGTATAATTTATGGTTGTACATTCTCTTGAGGGTCTGAGAAACCCATAGAAAGCCAGATACATGGCATTTTTTATCACGTGATTCATTCGCCCTGAAACATTGCGAACATACGTGCAACAACCTGCAGGCATTGAAACAACAAGTGCATTGAAATTATTACAATATTTCATCCCAATTTGTCCTTCATTACTTTCTCAAGCTTTCCCGTGGTGACAGGGGTGGGAAAGTTAGACCACACCTCCAGGGTATTAGGACATAGGTTAGTTGTGTGAGAGTTTTAGGAGCAAATGGCACAAGCTGGTGTCTTGAGGCCCGCAAGGTGTCTGCAGAAGAGCTCTGTATCCAGCTGACTCCAGTCAGACTGAATATTAAACTGTGCCAGAGCAGCAGACGCCTTCTAAAATATGATCTGTGTTAATTATAAAAAGTTGTACCTCCATATTTGTGCCCCAAGTCCACCAGCTTGGGGCAACTCCTCTCTACGATTGGGATATACTGAGCAGACCACATCCCTATATATGCCGAAAGTCAGGACAAACTCGGGTATAGACAATTTCCTATTTAACCTGGGATCCCTAGAATTAAAGACCACAGAAACATCACCATCAGAATAAGTCTTATTCTTCAATATATCTTGGGAGGCAATCAGGAATGAGGCCAGATTGACATCTTTGCCATCCAAGATATCTTTTCTAATGTTTGCTGGTACCATAAGCGCTGGGTTTATAACATTAGGGGTTTTCAGACTGATTGGGGAATTACCCATTTGAATGCTGGGGAGATTTATTGGTTCGGGAGTAAGTAGTACAGAAGGTGAATTAGGTCGGTTCCCAGACTCCAAGCGGTCTAGCGTATGGTTGATCCATCCCAATGAGGACAGGACCGATAATAATACGGCATGGATATCGGATGTCTGGCCACCACTGGACCCTTCTCCTGCCCCAGTGTTATCTGTGGTAGTGTTGAAAAGTCTGTACAGCTCTGCCTTCCTGGCAGTGGCAGGGTAGAGTATGTTCCTTCTCCTCATTCAGCTGTTATCCTAGTAATGTTCCAAGACCTGAGAGAAGTAGGGCTAGCATTGTCCACTCCGCGTGATGGAGTGATTGACCTTGCTGGGGTGCCAAGGATAGACAAATCCTCGCCACATTCTGGTAGTAGACACATACTAAAAATTTAATGAACAGTAAGTTATAAAGGGGATCCCACACTGTACTGGCTCGCTGACTAATGCCAAGTGTCAAAATAATTACCTGGAGGTGAGGCCCTGCTAATTGCCAAGCTGCTTGAGAGGCTCTATCTGTACGTTGGTCTGAGGGGATTTCGTGGCAACCGAACTATGTGGCAGGGTGTCCACCTCTCTGTGACTAGTAAGCAGAAGATAGAATAGGAGTGACAGTTGAGGGCCTCTCTATGTTACCATGTGAGGCGAATAACTATGAGTTGTTCCTGATGGGCGAAATACCACAGAGGATGAGGATGGGTGTTGGCTATGGCATAAAGGTCTGAGAAAATATTAACCCTAGAAGTCAGTATCCAACTATCTAAGGTTGTAACATGTAGGAGGTGTGGGGGAGTATAATAATATTGAAAATTGACATACCTGTAGCGTATTGTTGGGTATGGAGTGAGTCACAGGTAGAGAACACGGGCAATACCTATGAGATTAGTCAATGTGGTAACATAATGCGTGATACTATAAGAATAACATAGGAAATGTGAACATATGAGGTTTGGAAATGGATCGTGAGGGCCAGATTGTGAACCCAAATAAGTATTATAAACCACTAGCCTAAATAATCACCAGTGTACAAGGAGTGAAGCAATTGCTGCTCAAATGATGAGCACCCTGTAACTTGTAACACATGATAATATGCAGAAACCTGAGACAATCAATGTAACCACTAATAACATAGTAAATATAGACCCACCTAAAAAGGTTGTGGATCACTGAAGTTCTGTTCAGGAATCCTGAATAAGGTACCTATAAGAACATATGAAATGTAATTACTCAGATTGTCGAGAGGTCCAATGGCCTTTTATTATAACAACCATACACATAAAACAGTGGAAATAGACCTCACCTATGAGTTTCAGACAGGATATAACCCAGACCACAAACTGAAGAAAATGAAATAATTCTGTAGTCTTAACTTCTAGCAACCTACAAAAATATGCATTCTGTTAAAACATACATGATAACAATCTGTGACATGGAATTTAATAAGTATCAAGAAATGAACTTTACTTAATCCATCAATCAGAAACAAATTAAATGAGCTTAATGCAGACTGGCTGTAATACAATGGATCAACCACTAGAGGGCTGATATTAACTGAACGCCATTCTCCTATACTGTTCGTGTAAAGTCAGCATAAAACAATTCGAACCCATTTAGAACCTATGAGGGCATGATAGATTGTTCGGTTGCAAATACATGAACGGCCCACATATGGAAGGCAATACTATGAACAGAATCACTCCGTTCCTAAATCATTTGTGAAAAACTTCTATGTATATGAACAACTTATCATAATGCATTTGTGAGTATTGGAGTCGAACAGGATGTGTGCATGTGCATTCTCCCGAATGCATAATAATCGTGAAAACAAACATCCGAAATAACCATCTAGGCTGAGAAAGTAGCCGAAAGCCCAGCTGCAAAGTACCCATTCATATCAATTAACCCTTTAAGGACACATGACATGTGTGACATGTCATGATTCCCTTTTATTCCAGAAGTTTGGTCCTTAAGGGGTTAAACAAATGATACTAACAAAAGGATGCATTTGAATAAGGTAAGTGTTGAAACATAGAGCCAAACCGTGATGACGCTGTGTGCCAGTGACTGAGGCGCGCCGGCCGGCTTTATGACTCCCTGTTTACAAGGTTTCCTGGTCAATCTTCGAAGAGCCGGAGAAAAGCACGGGTGTCTGGAGAGCCTGAGACTGCTGAGGAGATCAGTTTTCCAGATAAGGAAGTCTGTTGAAGTGGCTGGAGTACCGGAGAGTTCCCTCAAGGAGAAGGTAAGTAAATGGCGATTTGCTCAGACCGGAAGTTGCAGTATGCAAATCACCAGATCAGTTGGGATAGGTCTGGCATCCCAGCCTTATAAACATATATATATATATATATATATATATATATATATATATATATTTATTGGAGAAATAAAGTAAACCGAGTGCAGGTCAGGAGTCCGGATACAAGTCAAGGGCTCATAAGCTGCACCACTGTAACCACCTAATAGGGAGCTCCAATGAAGGGGTAACCCTCCAAAAAAGTAGGTAATAGGAGTAGGTGATGTGTAGAGTCCCACAAGGGGAAACCAACATCAGGAGAGCTCCACTGTATAAGAAATGAGGAAGGGAGGCCCTACCTTTAATCAATCTAAGGATAAAAAGGAATATGCAAACAAAAAGTATAACTTGAAAAAAAGGGAGATCCCAGGGAATCAATTGTCTGGAGTACTAGCGAGCATCTAAGTTCCAGTTCCCCTAGTGTCCGACTGACAGGAAGGTAGTGTAAACGAGGTTAGGGAGAGAGAAGAGGCACAGGGTCCCCAGAGAACAAGGGACCGGGTAATGAGGTCTAAACGCAGATGAAAGCCTCACACAAAAAATAAATAAATAAATCTCTCAATTCACCCTAAAAGTTACCTCAACACCGTGGTCTAACCACTAGTGTCTACCTGAACCAACTCTGCCTACTAAAGTTATAAATAAATAAATAAACACCTAAAAAAAAAATCAATAACCATAGTGGTAACAAAAATAAAGTGCTACCAAGTGCAGAGATTAAAGAAAAAGAAAATGCTTGACGCGCGTTTTGGCGAGTTTTATCCTTAGATTGATTAAAGGTAGGGCCTCCCTTCCTCATTTCTTATACAGTGGAGCTCTCCTGATGTTGGTTTCCCCTTGTGGGACTCTACACATCACCTACTCCTATTACATATATATATATATATATATATATATATATACACACACACACACAGTACATATATAAATTATATGTATAATTACATACATAAATAAATATTGTGAAGAAAAACCCCATCTTATGGACTTCGTTCGACTATTTTACCCAATTCTCCCCTTTGTTCGCCCAGTTGTTCGGTAACCGAACGGAGACCCCCCTCCTAGAACACCAATTAAGTTATTAACACTATGGGCATTCGAAAACCACATCAAAAGGATTCCGCCGAACGCTGTACTGGGTGCCCGCCATTTCGTGCAGTCGAATGCACGTGGTGAGAACAATGGATAGCGGCCATCTTGACACACAAATACACTCAGCTGGACTTGGTCGTCGAGTGCCTGGAACTGTTTTCGGCCAGGCACTCTGCTGAACCCCGGTTGACTTCCATACATGGTCCATTCGCTGAATATTTTGTATTCACGAACACCGTTCAGTAAAAGTAAACTACCGAACGAGGGGAATATCATTCATGAACCAGCGTTCGCATAACTCTTATGGTTTTCGGCAAAAAGCCTCACAAACTGAGACTGGCTCTTGCCACATTTTCTCTGGAACTGTTTCCGGCTTACTCCTCGTGGCAGACCGGTCAAAACTTCCATGCGATGGTATGGACAAACCACCAAACGGATCCGGATCTGATTTTCTAATATATTGTTTACCCATATCCTACCTATCCAACGATGGGACTTTTGTGGGGTTACAGTGTGGGGTGTTTTAAAAATGTTGTATTTTTTTTTGTCCTGGAAATAATTGAGCTTGGCCCAGCCCCTAACTCAATTATCTCCCAGGCTCAGAGGAGGAGTTTGTATAATGCATAAATACTGTTGCTGTGTGTTTGCCATTAACCCCTTAAGTACCAAACTTCATGTAATGTGTCCTTAAGGGGTTAAACAGATCTCTACCCAGCATTAAAGGACCACTATAGGCACCCAGACCACTTCAGCTTAATGAAGTGGTCTGGGTGCCAGGTCCACATAGGATTAACCCTTTCTGCTGTAAACATAGCAGTTTCAGAGAAACTGCTATGTTTACTTTAGGGTTAATCCAGCCTCTAGTGGCTGTCTCATTGACAGCCGCTAGAGGCGCATCCGCGCTTCTCACTGTGATTTTCAGAGTGAGAAGACGCCAGCGTCCATAGGAAGGCATTGAGAATGCTTTCCTATGAGACTTGGCTGAATGCGCGCGCGGCTCTTGACACGCATGCGCATTCAGCCGATGACGGGGAAAGGATGAGGAGAGTCTCCAGCACCAAGGGAGCCTGGCGCTGGAGAAAGATATGTGTTTAACCCTCTTCCACCCCATCCAGCCCAGCGGGAGTGGGACCCTGAGGGTGGGGGCACCCTCAGGGCACTATAGTGCCAGTAAAATGAGTATGTTTTCCTGGCACTATAGTGGTCCTTTAAGCCTCGGGTCATGTGTGGGGGGGTTATGCTATGCTTGTGTCTACACTCTGCCTGGAAGGATTATTTGCTATTTACTGGATAAAAGGGAACCCGAGAGGGTTAGACCGTCACATATGTATTTAAATTCTACATGTATTTATGTAATCTTTTTACGTAATTATGTGATTTTATTAAAGTAGGAAATGGTTTGTCTTACACAATTAATCATTGGACATCATTGGCATCATCTTGCACAATGATTTGCTAAGGAAGTACTACTTCACTATATATGACTGTAGTAACAAGGAGACCACTGCACAATGTGTAAATGTGTAAATCAAAAGAAGATAGCAATGGACTTAACCAAGGTAGACAGAAGATGCATTAGAAGAAGAGTGCACACTAGCTGTAGAACATACTAGTGGAGTGCTGTCTGTCTTCTCCAGACTCTCCTGCTCTGGCTCATTGACTACCTCCTGGCCAGAGATAAATTAAGTATGAGTGCAGTAGTGATGGAAAGAGCAATATCATCATCACCAGATTCATTGCCACCACCACCAAGACCAGACATCGGGGACACTACTTCAGTACTCTGCTGTCCTCGTGCATAAAGGTTGTCTCTGATGACACTGATAATCCAGACTCTGCTGAGTTGCTATTTTGGGTTCTAGAGGCACTAGTACAAATTGTACCAGTTCAGCTGTAGCTCCCGAAGGCGCTCTGTCTGTGTTTGGGGAACTCCAGCATGCTTTGCAAACACACTGCTGCTAATAGTGAATCTAACTGACTCTGCTGCTACAGCTTTAGATTCTTCTCACCAATAAGTACAGCATAAAGAAAAAAGCATTTGCCTCCTAAGTGGTGAATCAGATGTAAAAGACGTGCTAGTCCCACTATCCTGAGGCGGAATACTGCCTAGAGTGGTGTTATTTCTGCTGGTGTTGGTGATGTCAGCAGAGTTGTCAGCAGTGCTCATAGCCTCCTACCCTCCCACAGTTTCTCCCAGGGATTCGGATGTAACATTGATGATGATCGGTTTGTTTTTATTACTACAATAAATTGGGGTATATTTGTGTTTATTAATAGATATTTGTGCAATATGCTATGTGTTTGTTTGTTTTTTTAAACTGAGCCACACTCTCCTCCTCCTCCTGGTTTGATGTCCACAAACCGCTTTAGAGAAACATTTTTTGACTGAAGTGCAAATTGGACTAAAAATCCAAGTGTTGTTTGTGTTCAAAATCTTCATTTCTTTGCCAGATTTTTGAGGTTCATGAGGAAACACAGCTAAATAGGTGTCAGAACTCAGAGTTAAAAAAAACAAACAAAAAAACATAGGAAAGTTTCATCACCAATTCATTTTTTTTTTTTTTTTTTCAACACCACACTCAACCACCGGGGACTTGATACTCTATTTCTCAGAGTTTTCATTGCCATAAAGTCAGAAAGGGAATTAAAATTAGAATAACTGATACAATGGCTGATGTTCCCATTACATGTATGATCCTACTTTGCTAATTGAAACATCTAATCTGTTATGCCAGCCACCAATAACCACCTGTCTCTGCATGGTATATAGTTGAACGTTGTCTGCCAGACATTGATAACAACCCTTCATACAAAGCCACACTTTAGAAACAACAAACATTAAACATTCTACAGGCAAAATGAAATGTTATCTGTAGGGAGTCTGTTAGTAGAATAAGATAGGCAGCTCTCCTCCGGTTCCTACACCTATGCCACCAGAGATGCCACAAATTGCATATGTGTGTGCATGTGAATATAAATATATATACGTATGATATATAATGTCCAGAGTCCTCTTCATGCGAGTTATTAAATTCCGCTTATACAGCATTATAAGGTATTGATGAAAACATGCATCAGTATCTGTAATAAAACATACACATATTTTTTAGTAAAAATCATAGGAAGACCAAGTATATTGCCACTTGATCACCACATAACACAGGAAAATAATGAGTTGTTAGTGCCCTAGTGGCTAACATGCACATTGTTTAACAGAAAACACACCCATTGTTATTGCAAACAGGTTCAGTCAGTACTGAAAAAGAGGAAAGGTTATCTCTCATTGAACCGAGGTTGGTAGCCTCTTACATATGCGCGATTATCTTTTAATTATAATATGAATACAATTCTGTTTGTCTCTTACCTTTGTTGCCGGCCGCACATGAAGTTCTGCATAAAATTGCAGTTAAATAGGCTATCAATTGCCCAGTGATAAAATGAAGAATCTGAAATAACAATAGCTAAAGGGATTTTACCTTATTTAGATTTGATTAGTTTGTTGTCCTTAGATTTTGCAACAGAGAAAAAACAGACCCCCTAAGTTGATATGATCCCACTGAACAGAGTAATTGAGAGTTAAACCACTTTAGCCAAATGAGTGCATACATTTTTGAACAAAATGCCATTTGTGACTGGCACCAACACTATACCAATAAGCAACATATAGGACAGAGGACTACTGTACAAACATTCAATACATTTCAATCATTCAAAAATGGTAATCAAAATGCTAGGTAAACCTGTCCTGATTTCTGTAACAAATGTAGAATGGAAATTTTTAAATAGCTTCTCCAATAGCTAAATTTACACAATATCTAAAAAAAAAAGATATTGATATAATAACGTAAATAGTGTCCATAAGGATCTTGAAATAAAAATGTAGTAACAGGACATGTGTGAGAGTATCTGGGTGTTGGAAACATAGTGACTATTATGAAATAGGCTGAATATGTTACATAAGAGCAAAAATCAAGAGATTATGGTACACTTGGATCATATCACAACATAAAGAGCAGCGGAATTGTATACATCCAGATTTCAATTCCATGTTGATAAATGCAAAAAAAAAAAAAAAAAAAACATCCAGTCCTGATTTTAGTGGGGAAAAAAAATCAAAATGGCCTTGTTGTGACAGATTGTAATACCTAAATGGACAAAATAATTAAAATTAAAATTAGTCCTTATACCCATTAAAGAGACACTCCAAACCCCTAAAACTTTGGCTTGCTGAAAACCTTTATGTGTGAAGAGTGTCTCCTTTTTTTCATTTTGGTAATTGTGCAGAATTTAGTTTAAATGTACACTTTTATAAATTAGAATGGTTACATCCCCTGGCTTTTCTTGCAGACAAGAGGTCCTGTTACTTCCTGGTTTCGTACGCTTGTTTGCACTGGACTCCAGAGGCAGCAATTGCCCAGATCACTTGCCTTGCAAAGACTTCTCATTGAGCTGCATTTGGAAGTCGGTGATTGGACAGCCACAGAAAGCATGGGTGGGGTTAGAAGAGGAAGGCTTGTAAAGGTAGCCGACAAAGAGAACTACAGATTTTGCAAGCTGTTTTCAGATATAACTCGATATAAAGATATAAAATGCATGCAAGTGTATTTGGGCAGTGGAGTGTCTTTTTAAGCATGTAGGAAAAAAATGATTAGGCTTATAGTTACAGATACCTATCTCATTAACTGGCGCTTGGTAGCTAACAACCACAAGTTTTAATACCCACACAAATCTCCTAAATCATAGTGCTCAAAGTGAAAAGGTGAAATAAGATCACAAACTGCCTGACACGTGTTTTGGTGCTACATTGCATCTTTGTCAGGGGACTCGCTCATTCGCAGGATTTAAAAAAATGCCTTCATGTTAGGACAATCAAAACTCGTGGGTGGTTTGTAAGCACGAGACTTTGTCTAATTGAATACTCTGCCTCCCATATGATGTCATAGGTTAAATTCAGTTTGCCTGATGTAATAGATCTTCCTGTTCTGTCAAGACATTTTGCTGATGAAATAAGGGTACAAGCCCAGTATAGTTCTGGTAATAGCCAACTGACTAGCTACACCAGTCCCATTGAGAAAAGCCAGTGGCTGCTCACTGTAAAAAGACTAGTGACTGTGCAGCTGCCCAGTCAAAAGTAACATACTTCCACCCATGGGCATCGGGTGTGGGCTTCAATTTAAAGAACAGGGGGTGGACAGATCACTGCCCACCCACCTTGCCCCCACAGTGGGGCTTTCAATGTAAGAAATAAAGTGGGTGGGACGTAGTGTCCCCTTGTGCCCTCAAGGTGGGGTTCTTATAGTAATAATAATTTGTGCCCCCCACCCATGGGCAGCTGGTGGGGGCTCTTATATTGATAAGAGTTGACCTAGTATTCCCCTGAGCTCACATCTATTGGCAGCGGTTAAGATCTCTAATATTGATAAGGGGGGACCTAGTATTTCCCCACTGCCAACAGCTTGGGCAGCGGGTGGAGGCTGTAATATTTATAAAGTGGTGGACCTAGTGTCCTTCCCAGACCTTTCATGGGTGGTGGGCAGGATCTTTAATATTGATAATGGCATGGACCTAGTGTCTTCCTCCCCCAGCCCCCACACATGGGTGGCAGGTGGGTCTATTTAATAATCAAAGGTAGAGTGGGCCTGCTATTGTGAGCTTGGCCAGATCGTTCTGATTATTTGTTTTACTAGACAACCAATCAGAGTGCTCTGACTGCACTTGTATAGTGAGGGACAGCTCTTATAAGCTGTTTAAAACCAGTACAGATAAACCCCATCTAAAAAACTTGTGAAACGTGTGGAATTTTGGCATGCTTTTCTAATAAATTTAGGTTTCACCAGTTAGCCTGATAAACTAAGCTGCACATTGTACTTTGTCTTTTTCTCATGGGCTTCATCATGGGCCAACACAGTCATAGGTGATACAGCACGAACGTCACATGGAAGTGATGTCATGCCATAGTCTCTGGTATCAGTGCTCAGATCACAATATGGGCTTGTGCCTGTATAAATACATAACATTCTTACTGTTGCAAGTGATATTATTTATTTCATATGCTTTATTAGTGTTGATTTAAATTAGCAGTGTATTTATCCATTTTATGTGTGTTTCTTTACAGGTGATGCAATAATTGCACCTATAGGGACCTTTTTTTATTATTATTAAACAATTGTTGTTTGAACAATTTTGGTATTTTTTTTTGTTCCATTTTTAAATGAGGTGCTCCTCTGAAGACAATTTTCAGATTGACAGGGATAATTTCATTTAAGATAGCATTTTCTTTTTAAATGTGCCAGTGCTTTTTAGACATGTGCAATTCGTTACGGTCCGAATATGTATTCGGACGAATTTCGGGCAATTCGGACATTCGGGTACTTCTGAATGTCCGAATTGCTGAAGTGCTGAATTGCCGAGGTCCCGAAGTTCAGAAATTACCGAAGTTCCGAAGTGTCAAAGTGCCGAAGTTCCGAAGCACAGTATTGCCTAAGTACTAATATACTTACCCAGTGAGTAGGGGCATGTCTACTCACATGCAAGTAAGGGCATGTCTATTAAACAGTGCGAGTAGGGGAATGTCTATTAAACAGTGAGCAGCCTGTGCACCCTGAGCGGCGGGTGGGGGCCCTAAATTATAATAAGGGGGGACACCTAATGTCCTCCCCCTGGCCCCCACCCCTGAGCGGTGGGTGGGGGCCCTAAATACTAATAAGGGGGGACCTTATGTCCTCCTCCTTCGCCCCCACCCCTAAAATATGAGACCAGGGTACCCACCCAGTCAAATCCACTCCAAATTAATCTCTCTTCCCATTTTGCCATAAAGAGGTTGGCATAACTGGGTGCGAACCTGGTACCCATAGTAATGCTGTGTTTTTGTAAATAAAGACTCACCAAACCAAAAATAATTATTTACAATTGAATTAATTAAAATTAATTATATTCCTTCTATTATAAAATCTACCTGCGCTTGATGCATTTTTCCATTTCTTTCTAAAATATTTTTTCACAGCACTACAAACTTTCTCGCGTGGAGTGATTGTATATAATGGCTGAACGTAAGATGTGAAGGAAGTATTCCATTTTATATTATTATGGTTTTTCAAGTCTGAGGTATAAAGGGACAGTACGATAATACAAAATATATGTACAGGTTGCGCCAAAATTAAAAGTCCAATAGAATATCAGATGCTTGCAGTATTCTTTACTTGTAAATTGTCCAGGCTTATTTAGTACTGCTATAAAACCAGCTCTGAGTATAACAGCATGCAGCTGTACAATCCTCACTGACGGATATGTTCTTCTAAGAGTCAGTCACTCGGAATGTAGGTGGATATATACATAGATACGAAAGGCAAAAATAGTGCTCTCTGTAAAGCCGTACACTAGTAATTATAAAGGTAAAAGTAATCTACTCACATTTGATGGAGCAATATACACTTGCTCAGGTATTAATGCTTGGGTGGTACAATCCCCACCAGGGAAATAATGTAGAGTAGCTCCTCCAAATGGTAGTTCTTCCCAGGATGCAGGTAGCAGGTAGGCAATGGTGGAATAGATGTGCCAGGAACAGTAGAATATATAAAAAGAACAGAAACTAAATAAAAAAATTTAAAAGCATAAAAATATAATAAATGGTCAGACACATAAATTAGGTGAATGCCAAATATCTTTAATGCTTAAAATTACTAGTATAAAATAACACAATGTGTTTTGTCTACTAAGGACTTTCTCAAGTGTAAAGCTGGGGCTGAGGGTATCCCTTACTACCAGTGTTAGCTGCCTGCTTACAATTCTACGTATAGTTGCCTTTTAGCGCTTATCCCATTTTCTATTATAAAGGGACAGTACACTTACTACGCTTAAGGGCTAAAAAAAATGTAAGCGCGGTTTATACTCAGTATTGTTTTTATTCTACTGTTTGTCACAAGGCTGGGGAGTCCTTGTAAAATTTACTGCTGACTCACCATAATGATAGCGAGCACCTAATCTTTTACCAGTTATTATAAGCTATTTCCCTGACTGCGCAGAGCCTGCATGGGTGAAGATGGATTAACTTAATTGGAAGAAACACATCCAGTGCGAAACCCATCGCGAGCCACGTGGGTGGGCGCAGTTTGCATTGATTAGCCATTAGATATAAGTTCTAATGAAACAAAAGGTTGCAAAAGTGAACCAATTATATATATTTTAAGTGAGAGGAAGTAACCAACAGAGGGAAAGAGGAGGAGTTGTGAAAACAATGTAAAAATGTTTTTTATTCTCTTATTCTCTATTAAAAATATATATTTTTTTACTGCTGCTAAATATAAACATTTAGTGGCAGCCCCTAACATCAATCTTCTTTTGTGTTGGTGCTGTGGACAGAACTCTGAATTAAGAATCAAACAAAACCGTTCATCCATTGTCCATTTTGGTCATATGGCAAGAATTTGGACCACCTGACGTTTGCCCAAATTTGGGGCAAGAAGCGATGCAGGAGAAGCCAAATACACATCTAATACTTAGATCAATTTGTTATTGCATCCACCTGTGAACAAATTTAGATATCAGGAGTCAGGACATCTTTTGAGCCTTACAGTTCTTTTTCAATAAAATCTGGAAAATCACCATGGCAATATTTTTGGCAATATGATTGGTAGGACATGCAACTTCACCCTTCAAAGTAGTTATAGTGACAGAAACTGTTGGGAGAACACCTGGTAAAATACCTGGTTTTAATTACTGTAGTTTCTTACCGCATGCAGCATCTGACTATATGTACCTGTCATATTAGTAATCCTCCTATTTCCTTATTTTTCTTGTGTTGTAATATTGATACAACAGTTAAGTTGTGGGTTACCAGCTTTTTAGATGCCAGGAAAAATCGGATTGCCAGCTTGGAATCAAGAGTGTTTTTCCCCCCAGTTTGTGGCAAAATTAGAAATAGCTGCAAATTGATTTTCAAGGATTAACTGCAGTAATGCGGATATGCGAAAGGCTGAACATGATGAATTTGAGTATTTTTTTTTTCAGCCTATGTTACTATGTAACTCTATACTATATTACTATAAAGATGTGCAGGAGTGAAACGCAGCTGCAGCCAACTCCCACTGGACCTCAGGGAAGCTATTCTACTGTAGCAAAAATGTGGGCAAACATTAGCTCACATTATCATGTATTTTTATATTTTTATTTGAGTGTGTGTATCTGGCAGTGTGTCTGCTTATGTCTTTATGTGTGTCTAATAGTGTATTCTCTGTAAGATTGTGTGTATCAGGCGGTGTTTGTTTAACAGTGTGTCTTTGCGTGTACCTGCTTGTATCTGGCAGTGTGCTTCTGACTGTACCTGTATACCCGGTAGTGTGTGTCAGTTTGGATTTGTCTGTGTCTTGCAGTGTTTGTTTGTGTGTGTGCATATGTCTCTGGAAGTGCACATTAAAGACCTCTCAGTCGTGGTTTAGACCCAACGGGTAGCCAGTAAAAAGGCAAAGAGGGGCATTTTGTGACCCAGCCATCTTAATAATTCCAGCTTGGAACAACTTGATGTTTGTTGTTGCCAGAACTTTTATTGGCCAGGGCCTACATGGATATTGACAGTGTCCAGGCGGCCCTTCGGGCTGGGGCCCTTCAAGATGGTGGCGCTCAGCTGCAGACTCCGCTGACTCATCTGTAAGCTGCTGCCACGGTGGTTGTTCCTGCCCTTGGTGGCCCACTACATCGGGTGCGACCTCCGGCCCATTTCAGCCCCTATCCAGGTGGCCAAGTTCAGCCGGAGGTCCTGGAATCCTCCAGGGGGGGCGGCTCATCATGACAGGAGCCGCGGGGCCGCCGGTCCTTGGGGGCCAGGGCAGGAGCAGCTCCTGTTGTTCAATTCCACTCCAACTCGGGCTGCCAGGAGTTCGTCAGCAGCCAGAGCACCCCATTCAGATACTGTCACGTATCCTTCGTATCCATGTGGCAAAAATGGAGATAATTACCTTCCAAAGATCGAGGGGAGTGCCGCTTGGCTGTCTTCTGCTATGATGCCTGGTTTGCGTGGCATGTTGGTGCATGCTGGCCACTGCAGACCCACGCAATTATATAGCCCCACGTCCGTCCATGGTAAAGACAACGTTGACAGTGTGGGTGACGTCACGCAAAAGACACACATGCACATTTTGGGGTCAAGGGCTAGGTACAGCCAATCAGATCTGCAAGAGGGTTATTTAAACTAATTTATTCCTTAGCTCATTTCCCCGTTGTGGTTTCCCTTAGATGGTTATCCGAAAGTGTGTTCATGATCGTGTTATTCTGGTTTTTGACTTTGGCTTCGTTTTGACTTCCCTAATTTCTGGTACCCTTGACTTTTGGCTTTTCCTTATCGCTGTGTCTCGTTCTGTGTCCCTGACCTCGGCTTGTTTTCTGTCTATTCTCAGGTTCGTTAAGTCTGGCCATTCTAAGGTCCGGTTAGACGTTACCCTTAGTTCTAGGGTGTGATACTATTCTGCGTGCTGGATCAATATAATCCTGACAGATACCCAGCGTGCGTCCCGCTCGTTCATCAGGCGGAGTGCCGGTCAGGCCTCCAGGCCGGTAACTAGGCCACAGGGGAAGTCACAGGGGCTGCAGCAGTTGCAGTCCCTTTTGGGAAAATTGCTTTTTTATGCAGCAGGTCTGACTAGGAATTTTGAGTTTTATGGAGGATCTGCTTCGGGATCGGCGTGTGACGTTCAGCTGTGATAACATGGGGGTCATAGTGCTATCAACAACTTATTGGCCTCTTCCCCTCCAGTAGTCAGGCTTTTCCGACGACTTGTATTGCGCTGTCTGCAGTTTAACATATCCTGTAGGGCGGTACATCTCCCCGGGGTGACTGACCTAATGGTGGATGCCTTCTCTCGTTTGCAGTGGCGGGAGCTCAGGGAGTCAGCACCTGGGGCGGGTGCAGTCGGGTTCCCATGGCCAGCGGACCTGTGGGGCCTTGGACTGACAGAGTGATGGACGGATTTGGTGGTTGGTGGCGGAAGCAGCATGGCGCAGGTATGATAAGGCATGGGGGAGTGGCTGTCTTTTGAATGGGTACGTGGGGGTTTCTGGGCTGACAGCTTCAAGGTTTGCTGCACTTGCTGTGGTTCTGGGAGGCGTCTGGCTGCTCAGTTGGCCGGACTCGGCTTCTGGTTTAAGTTGAACAAAGTTACCAATGTCACCAAGGATTTCATGGTTTCCATGGCTTTGAGGGGTTGGTGTAGTGGTCCCAGGGTTTCGGACTCCGGGAAACCTGTCTCTGGGGCATGTTGTTGGGCATATTTCAGGTCTTGCCTCAGCTATGCACGTCAGAGTTTGAGTTGTCATTGTTCAGCTTGGCATTTTTGTTTCCTTTTTTTGGGGCCCTATGGGTAGGGGAGCTGGTTAGTCCTCGTAGGCAGGTTTCTGGGGGGGTGGTTTGGGGGTGATGTGTCCTTCTGGGGATCAGTGCACTTTCTGTTGCTCCGCTTGAAAGGTGTATGGGTCTCTCTCCAGGAGCCACCGGGTTCAGTGGTTTGTCCGGCCTCTCTGTGCACTGCGTCCATCTATGTCGGGCCTCCTGTTAGTTCACCAGGATGCGGTGTTGCTGTTCGCGTGTTCCAGAAATCATTGGATGCCTTTGGCATCCGGAGTAGGGACTTTGGGGGCCACTCCTTTCAGATTGAGGCTGCAAGGGAGGCATCGTGTCTGGGTCTCTCAATGTGCCTGTGCTCTCCCCGGGGGACTTCGACTTGGCCTGTCTCTTACGGTTGCAGACGTCCATTGATTCAGGTCGTGGGGCATGCGCTGGGTTCATCTGCTGCCAGAACTTGTTTAACTGTCCCGTTACTTAGGAGTGCCGGATGTCGTGGTGATCCACCTCAGGGCAATGATCTCAGCAGTGTTCCGGTATGGGGACTGATTCGTGTCCAGATTTGTGTGGGGGGTTGGAGGCATTGAGGTACGGCATTGCATTTTTGAACAAAATGCTGCAATGTTGTTCAGGAGTGACTGGGTACATCTTACAGAGGTTGGATCTGTTTAACCTAGCTTTACAAGATGCTTTGTAAGAGGCTATGGCGATGTTAGTGGGGCGGTTTTAGGGGGTAAAACAGTGGGGCTTGTGGCGGAAAAGGTTCTTGCCAATTGAGGTTGGACTAGTGGTCCAGTGAAAAGGATGATCGGGGCTGATACCGCCCCTAACCTAGTTAATAAATATCGGTTATGTAAGTGGGAGTGGTGGGCAAAGTTTGAGTTTCAAATGTTTACGGGTACATTGTTAATGTTTTATGTTAACATGATAAGTTAATGATATTTATTAATATTAAATAATGCTGTGGCCTGTTTGTCACCATCCACATCTTACGTCAGATTATTTAAGGTAAGCTTATGATAGGTTATGGGGTATTCACATCTACACGGTGCCCACTACCTTCACATATGTAAGGTGCACTTGGCTGTCTCATGGAAGTTTCAGTTCTCACATATATTTGAGCCTACTTCATGTAAATAAGTACATTAAAAAATCACGAGTGAAGACAGATCCCAAATAGAGACTGCACTGCAGCTTCTGTCACCAATAATGACCTTAAAAAAACATGATTTATGGTTTACAAAATGAACAAAATTTAAGCCAATTATGATTTGTCTGCTTCATGATGTCTAGAAAAAAGAAAATATAACCGTGAGATTTATATAGTTTAATGACAGACATATTGTATGCAGGTCCAGTGACTTTCAATGAATAGTTAAATATGAAAAATAACAATATAGAGGGCATTAGTAAAGAAAACCTTTGGCACAAAATTAATTTAAACAATTTCAGTGTTCACAATCATGATTGGGGTTAGTGTTTCTCTCAAACCAACATTTCGAATCTGGATCCCCTGGCTATGTTTCTCTCTTTAATGGCAAAAGTGGGTTAATCCCTGTATGAGACCTGAGCGGGAAATAACTGAAGGACAAGCTATTTAACCTGATGTCTGTTCACAATGTCCTCATAAATTCATGTTTTTGGGCTAATGTATGTAATTTACTCTACTAAATTCAGATGTGTAGGTGGCATATAAAAAGTATACTGCAGAGTTGCAGACACATTTGGCAGTAATTGCATGTAAATACCATATAAACATGTCTGAAACAAAATGGAACTTATTCTTGGATACATTTTTTTTTAAGTTCATTACCATCTTTAAGTAGAAAAATTACAGCGGAACTAACGAACTATAACTCACTAAGAATATTACTGTTCAAAGGTTTATGGGGTAAACACACTGACTAAACTTTTTTTTCCTGGTTTAGTCCGAACGTACTCAAAGGCTGCAAATGTAGTTTAAATTAGCCTAATGCAAACTTTTACTTTTAATTATTGCATTGTTTAAAGCATTATTCGTGTAAGCCATTTAAAATTAGTAAATGCTAGTCTGGACAGCCCATTCCATAACAATAGCAGTATTTAATTTAATTAACCCTCATTAAACTAATTTGCCATTGTGCACACACTGATAATATAACACACTGATAATATATCACTTGCCTTATTTGGTCAGTTAATCCACTTTCCTTTTGAGAAGCAAACAAATAATAGGAACTCTGTCATGTACAACAAAATCCTGTTTTATAGTAATCAAAAAGCTAGCAACTGCCATATATCTACTGCCGTAGATATTTTAACTATAATGTTGCTATTTTGTGAACTGTTTTAGTCACAAGGTATGTGGAAGTTCTGAGTTGTTGCTTGCTTTACCCAGCATCCTTTTCAGTTTTCTTGAAGTACAGGGTTCAAAATTTGCCAATTGAGCAGCATGTGGTTAGCTGAGACGTTCAATGTGGCCAGAGCCAAGAATTTAATATTTTTGGGTGGAAATATGGGCTCATTTTTCATTAGCTGGCTATTTGGCAAGTACAATCTAATTATTAGCAGATTAAAACTGAATTTTGTCATATAGTAAGTAGGAGAGTATACATAAAGCGACTATGAGATATACAGTATATATACACAGTATATATATGAGTATGCACAGTATAACATAACATCAGTCAAATCCTAAAGTTACCTATACAGCTAGCCCACATATAAATGGGAAAGATGGAATATAGAATCCAGCTTCTTTCCACGTGTTGTTGCTTCGTTGAGTAATCTTTACAGTCTGTCATATGTGCAAAGCATTTTTGGTCACATTGCAAAGGATGGTGCGTTAGGCACACATACACAGAAAATGTGACTACCTGGAAGTAGTGATGTCCCGAACAGTTCGCCGGGAACCGTTCGCCGGGAAACATAGCGAATTATGTAGTCATTGTTAAATAACTCCTCAACTCCTCAGGATGCAGGAGCAAGTCACCTTGAAGAACTTGAATCAACACCTATCCTACAACAGAAAATGTACAGGAAAGAAGTGTATTACTATTCATTAGAGTGGCTGGACCTTAAAAGGTTACTCCAACCAACTTGACCACTACAGTGATTTGATGTGGTCATGGTGGTGGGAGTTTCAGCTAGAAACATGGCACATACAGAGTTATTAGTTGAATCCGCAGCACACGTGAATTAAGCAGCTTAGAACTTCTGGCTGTCTTATGATAATTCTGTGCATATTTTGCATCTGTCTTCCGCACTCACAGTGTGCTGGCGACAGACATGATAATCTTCTCCCTTGTAGGCAGAGTGTCTGCAAGGGTAATATAGCTGTCCCGTCCCTTCTACTATGTGCTCCTTTCCACCTCCCTCCACTGATTTGAATGGTGTTATTAATAATTTTATTTTAAATAACCCTCCCCTGCCGGTGAAATACAGGCTTCTTTATGAGAAGCCTTTAATTGGACTTTGTGAGGTCAGGAGGGGGCGTGAAAGTCAGCGCCAGGAGCTTTCCAGGTAAGTAAAACTTATTTATTTGCAGGTTGGAGAGCAAAAGTGGGTGGGGCATCTAACTTATATTGCCCAATACACAGAAAAGATCCCTCCATCAAAAAGTTGGAATAGCCCCTTAATGCAATATCAAAAACATAATACTCGATGTACAAGCTGGGGTCAGGAACAAGAGAGGTGCACAGATAGACAGATCCGGGACGAAGGAAATCAGACCGCAAAATAATAATTTCAAGACAAAGCCAGGTGAAATATCAAAGAGTCACTGTAATCATAAACACATTATTAGGTACTCAGGAAACCGCAACCTGGCACTGGAATCGGGCACAGCAAGGTTTAAATAGGTACAGCGATTATTGACCATGCTTGTGTCATTTCTGCGCACCTAGAATGTACATGAACCTTGACAACAAAGTGACCCCACATGCCCCGTGTCCTTATTTTGATGCACAGATGTTTTATTACAAATGGATACCATATGGTAGCACTCAGAGGACCCTTATTGTGAGTGCCTTCTCATCACTTATGTTCATATGCCTTTATGGTAGCGTCCAGCGTCACAATTGACGCCAGAATGATGCGAGGTGGAGCGGGCAGTGCACGATTGAGCAGTTATCCCTATGTAAACTTTTCTGCTAGAGAGAAAAAGGATATATAATTTTGTATAATCATAGATATGGATAGCATTTTGTGGAAATCCAAGGTTAAAAGAATTATTGATATCTGATTGATATTTTACAATGTAAAATTTAACCTGTGAGTGTTGTGTAACGAGGTATTTTCTCAACTTTATAAACATTTCTAATTATTAAGAGCTTTGGATTTTGTTTGATAAAGTGAATTTCAGTCACGTATGGACAAATAAAGGAGACTTCTATACAGCGTCACCCTCTCCTACCTATACTGTAGCCAAAAAAGATTAAATTAAAACATTCCCAAAAGTGAGGGACTTGTCAAGTGCCATAGATCCTGCAGATCCGAAACATCCTAATTTTCAATAAGTGTTTAAAGTTGGGCTAAATCTGCTAACCTCAATAAATGAGGAATGTCACACTATTGGTACGATAATGTTATATGTCATTTTGGAGACTAATGGATTGAATCCTCTCCCTCTCTTGTCTGGTAATAAGCAAATAGCTCCTCGATTGCAGGGCTAATTACTTCTTAATTATGTGAAACAAATTCCTCTTTCTCTCTTTCCTTATTTGCCTTTCTAATGTGTGAAAAAGATGTTCTGCAGCACTCTTACAAGTGTAGGTTTTTCTATGCGAGTCAAGTTTAGTGGAGCTTCCATTTATATCGAGTCAAGTAATGAGTGCATACTGTTCTGAACCCGTAATGCAGTAGCCAAACATGACTCAGAAAAAGAAAACAAAGCCCAAAGTCTGGAAAAGAAAATGTATTTCTTCTTGTTTAAAAATCGTGGCTTGGACCAGCAATGGGGGGAATACGCCACCATGATAATGCTTACGCATTTCATGCCTTTACGGGCACTTCATCTCTTCATCCGTTATGCGCCATTGTGGTGGCATCAACCCCCCTTCTACCGGTTCCAGACACAATAAAAAAATAAATAAAAAAAATAATAAAGGTATCACTTTTAGTTTTCTTTTGCACACTTTGGGAGTTCTTTCTTTTTTTTCTTTTGCAGGTTTGTTATGGTTATGTTTGGCTGCAGGTTTTCATAAACTCCTTTTGTGGGTCACGCATTAATGTACAGGCCTATTCACTAAAGTGAGAATTGCTGGAAATTTAAAGTGAGTTTTAAAATTTAGGCCAAATTAGAAAAATTCTCTAAGCCAATTTTGTATTCAGTTTGGCTATTTTGGCCTTACATTGAATTCCCAGCAAATCTTACTTTAGTCAACAACTCTAACAGTCTATGCTCACAAACAATATGCTGTTAGTTAGCTGTTACCAATGTAAGGCCTCAATGACTGATACAAATTCTATATGTCAAAATGATTCTTTCTATATACTTTCTATAAATACAGAGTTCTACTCAGGCTAATATATCCTCAAAGATTAAAGCATGATACTTTACATTTCTATTGTGGGAAATATCAGAAATGCGCAAAACAATATAAAAAAAATGAAGACATCTACATTAGTGCATCCAGCTACATGCTCAAGGGATCAACATTTCTTACTGGTATCTAATTTTTCATCTTTAGAGGACAAAAAGTGCGTTTGATTTATTAGCTGATGTAGCGTGGGTTGTTTCTGATTTTTCTTATCACGTGATCTAATAAAATCAAGCAATATATACCAGATTAGAGAATACAGTGTTTCAGACTAATAAATTATTAAATTTATTCTGTTACTAGAAGTTAAATTGAACACAGATTTTTTGAATATTAAGAAGATTCAGATAAATTCATTTTATAAAGCAATCCCATTTACAATTGAACTAAACTCAGAAAAACTAGAATGTTTCTGTTTTGATAACTCTTTGTATACAGAATTTGCAACCTATGAATTTAACATTTTGTTATTGACAGTTTTGGTTATCATATGCACTGAATAAACCTATGTTCCCCTTTTTTTCCCCTCCCTCCTCCTTGTTTCTCTTTGCTCCTGTCCTTTCCCCTATCCTCTTTCTTGGTGTGTTTGCTTTATTGGAGCCTGGGGTGTTCTTTTGATCAACTCAATCTCTCTCTGGCACTTGAGACCTGATTGGCTAAAGGGTTTAGAGGGAAAATCTTTAATTAAGTAGATAATCTCTTCTTAGTAAGTTTGCAGCTTAATTTCTCTGGCCCTTTGGCTCTCACTTGGGATCTCTTACCAGACCTGGCACAAGAGATTTTCAGAAGAAAAATAATCTTCATTTTTTAGTGTCCCAGGGTGTTCCAGTTTTGGATTATGTTGAATATTGGGCCCCATCTCCGAATTCTCCTTATACTTCCTGTCCTCCAGTTTAGCCAGTCTTGGTAAGTACCATGGGCTTGATATGACCATATAAAGTTCTTTTTAGTTGTGTTATACTAGCATTTTTATACAGGTATATAGTCTTAGGTTAGATATTTTCTTTCATCGCATTTTAGTCCAAACTTAATTAATATCTTAGAATTGTATATTTCAAAATAAACAAACTAAAATGAAACAGCAATTTGTATATGTAGACATGTTTTATTATGTTTTCTTAAAAACTTCTAACACAAGGTCTGCAAGTGTAGGGTTTTTTTTATCGATGTTTTTAATTGCCTGCCAAGGAAGGTATTGAAATCATAAACTTAAAAATATCATAAGTTTTTAAATTTTATGTCAACTTTGTTTTACTTGCTAATTTCTAGCTCCCTAAACCAATCATGTTTTTTATAAATCTTTTTTTATGCATAAATCTTGAACTTTCTAACTTTTATTTTAATCAAATCTTGACATATTTAAGAATGCAAGAGAAAACCTCTATAATCTAGCATTGGCTGCAAAAGTCAGGAAACTGTGCTATTATTAATTTGTCACCTCTACCCCCTGTAATTGAGATATTCCTAGCATATAATGAGCATGCAAAAGTATAGAAACTAACTTGTGATGTTGCCGCGGAAATTTAAAAATCAAAAAAATGAAGATAATTTATTTTTCTACTTTAAATTGCATTCACAATTTTCCTGAACTGGAGTCGGTTATATATCTGTTTGTTTTTTTTCTGTACTGTTTTTGATTTGCAGTTTAAATCTTCCCATCTTTTCTTTTTGTAATAAATCTTCAGTTTGTTACTTTACAGAGAAATCATGCTGATTTGTCATAAAAAAAAAATTGTAAATATTTGTAACGAATTGCTAATTTGACTCCTTCAAAAAGAAATTGAAAAATATTTAATTTAATATGCATATATATTGTACTAAATATTGCACAGAGAAAACAGTCTAATATAGCAAGAATATGTTTCTAGAAATTTGAAATAATTTAACTACTAAACCACTGATTATCATTCTTTGATTAAAAAAAAAAAAAACAACCCAACAATTATTTTGTTTAACTTTTTTTAAAGTAGTCATTTAAATTTTCTGTTTTAGACAAATGCTATCCATTGCAACCCTAAGACAAAATTTTAACCCTGGACCACTATTTGAAATCAGCCTTACTACTCTCATCTGTTTTTCAAACCCAGATGTAGAAATTCAGTGTTAATTTATCCACTTGATCTCTTTATAATTAACTTTATAATATATTTGGCTGTCAAAATTGATATATTTATTATTTTAATCTGTTTTTGTACTTTTATACACTTTTACTCAATGACTAAATGCAGAGAAAATATTTGCCACAAAAGTATTTGGTTAATATAATACAATAAATTTATTGAGCGACAGAATGGGCTAAAATTGAAATACTGCATTGTGTTTTGGCAAGCTGTTTTTAAATAGTGCAACAATGGAGTCTAGATGGTAATACATCACTTGCTCTTATCCTTTTTAGTGGGTTGTAGATATAAACAAATGCACGGATACACATGCACTTTTATTTAATAAGGCAGTATAATTCAGGGAGGATTTTAACAATCCCATAACAGGATTACACGGTATTTACCAGGTAATTCTCATTGAAGAGGTATGTTAAAAAAGATGTTCTATCGCATTACAGCTGCTGAATATAACCCAAATTACATTTGCCTGAAAAACCTCAGATTTTATTTAGAACCCAATATTTTTAAAAGTCCTATTTTAATCTAATTATTATTATTATTTTTTCTCATTGATAGTAGTTCTGAAAATACTTTTATTAAAATGTTCAAGTAAATAGCCCAATATTCTCTAACATAAAATGCACAAACAGATCAATAAATAGAGACCTGCACAAAATGCATTTTATATTTGTGTGTGTGTGTGTGTAAGGTTTGTGAGCGTGTAGCTTTTGAGTATACTACTCAAAATCATTATCCTCTTAGATTTATCACAAGCCAAATAATGCCCCCTCTATCCAACCCCCAAAAATTGACCACTCTGTTTTACTCAGTCGCTTCAATGCCTTATGTCACTGCAATACTCAGACAGGGCCGGACTGGAAACTAAAAGCAGCCCTGGAAAAAAATTCTATACCAGCCCAATAATGCGTCGCGCCAGCATAGTGTGCTGATATAGAGGGTGAAAAAATAACTTGAAATTGAAAACTCTTACTCTAACGAAGGAACGCATATAGGGCTTCAAAATAAACAAAAGAGTGCCTTTATTTTAAGTAGACGTACATTTGCATGTAATCAATGTTTCAGTACAATTACTTTGGCCTATTAAGGACATTTTAGTAATGATACTGAAATGCTGAATGTCTGCAATTGCACAACTAAACAAAAATTAAGTTAGCTTGTTTATTTTGAAGTTCTATGGGTGCGCTCTAAACTTTAAATATGTTATGGTGCATGAGTATGCAACTAGCAACAAGACTGGGCCAATACGTGTTCATTATATATATATATATATATATATATATATATATATTAATGACATTTATGTGTGTATTATGCATATATAAATGTATATTACTATATGTGTAAATATTATAGGCATAATTATATGTTACTAATACACACATCAATATATATATATATATATATATATATATATATATGTGTGTATTACTATCAGGATCACATGAATTTACGTCTATTACTTTTACCTCGTTTAGTGTATCTTGTCTCCAATTGTCTCCTTTTTTTCCACTTACAGCGACCCTTGTGCATCTTTTACTTCATCCCAGTCCCTGTGTGTTTCTTTTTACCCTTCTCCAGCCTCTGTATTTCTCTTTCCCTAGCCCCTTTTGCGTTGTTCTTAGCCCCAGCCAACAAACCTTCTGTGTCTCTTTCTCCCCTCTCCTCCCTGTCTCTCTTCCCCCTCTCCTCCCTGAGTCTCTCTTCCCCATCTCCTCCCTGTGTCTCTCTCTTACCCCTCTCTCTTTGTACCCCCATCCCCTGTGTCTCTCTATTACCCCTCTGTCTCTTTGTCCCCCTTCCCTGGTGTCTCTCTATTACCCCACCTGTCTCTGTGTCCCCCCCTTCTCCTGTGTCTCTCTATTACCCATCTCTTTGTCCCCCCAACCCCTATGTCTCTCTATTACCCCTCTGTCTCTTTGTCTCCCCCCCTTCCCTGGTGTCTCTCTATTACCCCTCTCTTTATCCCCCCATCCAGTATCTCTCTATTAGCCCTCTGTCTCTTTGTCCCCCCCTTCCCTGGTGTCTCTCTATTACCCCTCTCTTTGTCCACCCCATTACCTGTCTCTCTATTACCCCTCTGTCTCTTTGCCCCCCTTCCCTGGTGTCTCTTTATTACCCCATCTCTTTGCCCCCATCCCCTGTCTCTCAATTACCCCTCTGTCTCTTTGCCCCCCCCTTCCCTGGTGTCTCTTTATTACCCCATCTCTTTGCCCCCATCCCCTGTCTCTCAATTACCCCTCTGTCTCTTTGCCCCCCCCCCTTCCCTGGTGTCTCTCTATTACCCCTCTCTTTACCCCCCCATCCCGTGTCTCTCTATTAGCCCTCTGTCTCTTTGTCCCCCCCCTTCCCTGGTGTCTCTCTATTACCCCTCTCTTTATCCCCCCATCCAGTATCTCTCTATTAGCCCTCTGTCTCTTTGTCCCCCCCTTCCCTGGTGTCTCTCTATTACCCCTCTCTTTGTCCACCCCATTACCTGTCTCTCTATTACCCCTCTGTCTCTTTGCCCCCCCTTCCCTGGTGTCTCTTTATTACCCCATCTCTTTGTTCCCCCATCCCCTGTCTCTCTATTACCCCTCTGTCTCTTTGTACCCCCCTTCCCTGGTGTCTCTCTATTACCCCTCTCTTTGCCCCCCCATTCCCTGTCTCTCTATTACCCCTCTGTCTCTTTGTACCCCCCTTCCCTGGTGTCTCTCTATTACCCCTCTCTTTGCCCCCCCATTCCCTGTCTCTCTATTATCCCTCAGTCTCTGTGTCACCCCTTCCCCTGTGTTTCTATTACCCCTCTATTTATCCCCCCTTACCCTCTATTTGTCCCCCTTCCCCTCTTTTTGTCCCCCCTTCCCCTCTATTTGTCCCCCCTTCCCCTCTATTTGTCCCCCCTTCCCCTCTATTTGTCCCCCCTTCCCCTCTTTTTGTCCCCTTCCCCTTCCCCTATTCTTCTCTGTACCTGCTGCAACAGGAGGACTGAGGGAGGGGGCGGAGCTAACTACCATGCTCCCTCCCGGTTCCCATAATTCCCAGCATCTACACATCATAGAGTAATCCCTACTCTATGATGTGTAGATGCTAGGAATCATGGGAACCGCGAGGGAGCTTGGTAGTTAGCTCCGCCCCCTCCCTCAGTCCTCCTGTGCTGACAGCTATGCTGCTGTCAGTATCAGTGAGTGTGCTGCTGGATCGCTTAGGCGGCCGCCCGGCACACTCACTGATACTGACAGCAGCATAGCTGTCAGCACAGGAGATGGGGCCGCCGGCTGCAAGGTGAGTAATCACCTCAGACTGTGCCGCCGGACCGGCCACCCGGCGGCACCGACATGCGGCCGGTGGCCGCGAAATTATTAAAATACAGGGAGCAGGGCTCCCTCTCCAGCCCCCCAGGTGCCGCGGCCCACCGGGAAATTTCCCGGTATCCCGGTGGGCCAGTCCGGCCCTGTACTCAGACCCCTAGGTTAAATATAACATATCTTTAACCAAAAAAAATAAACCAAACAAAATATACAAGTATCTTACAGCTGCTGAGAGTTTCCTATCTAAGTTACATTAAAAGCAAACTGCTGCTTTATATGCTTTAATACGTTTTGTTTGTTTTTGTTTGTTTGTTTTCACCATGGCAAAAAAAATCAGTGTAGTAAGTACTTGTTACCAGACTTAGTGGATGGATACTCATACAAGACATGCATAAACTACTTTAGTTTCGGGAAAAAGAAAAATAATGGATGTGTTTGTTGTTCTGTTGTATCATTGTTGGATATGTTTTACTTTTTTCCTCAGGGCCTTGTACATAACATTTGAAATGAGGGAAATTTAACAAGGGGTTTGTAAATATTAGGCAACCCCCACCCACACCAAAAAAATACAAAATTAGCCAGATTTAATTTTTTGTTTTTTTATTTAGGCTATTGGAGTCTACAAGTAGCAATCCCTTATCCATACCCTATATATTCCAATGTAATGAATAAACCCATCTGTGTTTCCATGTTATAGCTGTTTTAGAACCATTGATTAGAATCCTATAAGATCAAATCTGAAGACAAATTCTGAAAGGCATGTGATTTTTTTTTTTGATTTTTTTTTCATCGCCTCATTTTCTCTACATCAGCAGACTGAAAATTCGGATATAAACCGGACATTTACGAATAATCCAACTTTTTCTGTCTTTAGGATTTAGTGTGAAATGACCCAGTAATAATTGTGACACATACCAAAGTCCTTTTGACTCTTAATTCATGGAAAGTTAAAGGAACATTATTAGCATGGAATGCCAATACCTAAGAACATTAATGTTCTTTCCAAACAGACATGTATTTAATAGCATTGTCTCAAAAGAATTCCTTTTGGCAAACCATACCAATAAGCACACAGATGGACATTCCCTTTCAGTGATCCAACTCTCTGTATAAAAGACAGCAGTGATCTGAAAGGATGTCAAACATATTGCATTAATGACTTATTATAGTATTTTATTAATGACTTATTATAGTATATAAAAAAGTTTAACAACTAAGCGAGCAATGTATTGGCAAATTAGATTGTTAAGGGCAATTAATGAGTTATCTTGTCAATTACTTTGGTTAATATATTTTTACTTTATTTTTATCTCTATCATCGATTGAGTGTTTTATAAAGATGTATTTTACATTATAATTGAAATAATTTTTTACAATTATTTTTTACAGTATATAAGAAATACCCCCAAAAAATGGTACAGATAGTATAAGATGCTTATAAGTTCAAGTTTGACACATCTCAGTCCAAACTAGTATTTGATTATTCTGTACTTTTGAACCGAAACATAACATGTCTATATGAAGGTTGCCATTTGTAGTTTCCCACTTTCATATTGATCATTGAACTTGCAGAAAAAAGTTTAAAACTAGTGAATTAAACATTATAGTTGTAGCCTGAGTGGGTGAATTAACTTCTTGTAGGACACTTTGAAAAAAGCTTTGGCTGAAACGCATGGAGAGAGATTGCTGTTTTCTATGTTTTGCTGCTGTTTTTTACCTTGTAATAAAACCTTTTTAAAAAACAACCTGCGGGGGCGGGGCCTAACCGCAGAGCTGTGCAGACGCTCATCTCAGCAGCTCCTACTAAACTGGGCACTCAACACTAAAATTAACCGCCATACAGGCACTTAATCGTGACCCCAAAGCTACCACTCGAGAGAGGACACCAAGGTGCAGAGATCGGTACCTCTCAAGCGACAAACCGAGCACAGCACACAATGAGGCCTACAAGCGTGGCAGGGGAGGCGGCCGCTCTCCAGCAGCAAGGCCATGCCGAAAAGCTGACTGCAAGCCCTCGTTCCCCCCCCCCCTCTGGACCGGTGGGGGTCATCCTGGTCCACAGCCAACTGACTCCCGGGCAAAGCAATGGGCCAATACCGGCTCCGTGGAGCCCAAAAGCTACCGTCCCTGTGACCTCCAAGATGGCGGAAGCCTCTCGCACAGACGACACGTCTAACACATGGCGGGAAACTGAGATGCGGCTAAACAGTATATTCACTGCTTTCTGGGAGACCCTAGAAGCCCACATGAGGGGTCCAGAGCCTGAAGAGATCCCCCAGACTTCGCCACAGGGTACCCCACAAGACGTCAGACGGGGAAAAACAGCAGCGCAACCCCAACGGCAGACGCAACAAAAGGGTGACACTAACCCGTACCGACAGAGGCAGAGGCAGGATGCACAACTCAAAAAAGCAGATGCTGGAAGGCGGCGGGGGGTCAAACACCGGCATCACCCAGGCAAGGCAGGGAAGCGGAGGGAACCGCCGAAGACAAGCACAGGACCACCCCAAACAAGGCAGGTGAAGCTACACCCAGCGCCCACAGCAATTCGGAACAACCCAGGGGATCTCAGCACCCACACGCCGAGGAGATCGCACCAGCTGCACCACCTACCGCAGGGGGTACTCACCCAGCCCCGTCAAGGCATCGGCTGACCCCAAAGGGACTGAGATTCTAACCCAGGCATAGTATCATCAGACACTTAACTCGCTTTGCCCCACTGGAACTCTCACGAATGTCTGATGACATATATCATTTATTTTGTGTTCTTACTATATTCAGTCTTGTTTTCCTAAATATCCCATCACTCGCAGCCAACATGGAGGCTATTAAGCTAAGATGCTAACGTAGCTAGGGGGTTTTACTTATAACTTTTACTTTTCAAATCAGTGTTTTCAACTCATGCTTCACACAGTTAACCCTCTAGCACTGTACTTATCTAGCTTGTATACTTTTCATAAAACGCGCAGATTAAGCTAACAAGTTCAATTGCAATTTGTAATCAATAGAAGTCTATGCTTTGTTTGAGTATCTATTTTAAAAAATGTGCACTACTTCAAATGCCATAATTGTAAAATCGATGTGTTATGCCCACGCTTACGTATGTTATTGTGGCAGAGTAAGCTGCTATGTTCACTATTGCACGCAAAAAATATAGAATTTAAAAAAAAAAAAACAACCTGCATCCTGGGCATTTTAAAGAAGGAACAAGCAAACAGTCGGCACTTGATTCCAGCTATCACTACTTCTTATTCCACGCTCTTCATCTGAGTCAGCTTTTAAGTGGCTCAGTAATATGTGAGTTTGTTAAATTTATTCACTATTTTTAATTTATTTGGACGTTATTACCCTATGTTTTTTTTCCTGATTTTGTGTTTACAGGATTTTAATTGAATATAAAGATAAATACATTTACTATTTGTGTGTGCTCTCACCGTTTATACTATTTTATTTTCACTGATTTTATGTGTGGTGAAGTGACCCCACAGGTGATTATAGCACTCTAATTTATTGTATTGTAACACAATATACACACTTTTCTTTTTAATTTTTCTAGTAGTACCTATTCAAACCTTGGGTTTTCAATTTTAATTCCTGAAATCAATCAGGGTTGAAATCAATATTACATTATTTGGGGGGTTGCTGAGAGGAACCATTCCATAAGTCAACATTATGTTTTTTTGACCATTGATATGCAAATATTTGAAACACCAAGAAAACCTCTGTGCATCTGTCCTGTTTAAAACTTTTTGGCGTCGACCCATGCTAAATTTCATTTAACCCCTTAACCCCTTATGTGTGACATGTCATGATTCCCTTTTATTCCAGAAGTTTGTTCCTTAAGGGGTTAAAAACAACCGAGCAATTCTGGCCATAACTCAGAATATGCTTTCAAACAATTCACAATCTGGCAATTCTAATGTAGATAGAAATCATTATAAACTTATTAATATTCTCATCTTCCTTATTCATGCAATCTCGAGACTGATATTCCGAGATCACGAGTTTAATGACAAATTGATTGTTTTGCTGGATTTGACGTTACATTACAGTTTTGAATGTAGGTGATCTGACATCAACTTGTAGTTTTTCAAATCAATGTTAATATGTGTGTGCTTATTTAACCGTTTTAAAGTGTATCGTTTTGGTATATATAGTAGTTTTGGTTTAGTATTTGTGGTGTTATAGATATCACTACATTTCATTAGTGTAACTGCGCTTAACTGTAATTTATTTCCTTGAATTTTTTAAAAAAAAAGAGCTTTCACAGATTGATCAAACTATTTTGGCTGTTGAAACTGATGACAAATGTTAATGTGTCAAAAAATGTTGTTATTGCGATCACTTAAGATCAACAAATGGTGTAAGGTACTGTTTTGCCAAACCTAAAAATGTCAAAAGTGTTGGGGGAAAAAAAAAACTGAGATATGATAGCATTGTGAAATTAACGCTCCATGTGGATTTTTTTAAATCACTATTTAGTAGATATACCTCAATTAAAACCTGCATTTGGTTATGCAATTTTTCATCAAGGGGAAAAAATAAAAACAACTTGCAAATCCTGCAGATCTCGTGTCTGCAGCCTTTGCAAGTTCTCCCCTTTTTCCATTTCACAGACTTTCAGTCCGTGCCGTGAAAATGACCAATCAGAGGCTTCTTACTGAGGAGCCTCTGTTTTTGAGCTGCAAGAGTGGGCATGCACGGCTTTCCAGGGAGAACTCTGGAAGTTTCAGTTAAATGAGTCCACTGAACATGCACTCACAGGCACATTGTCACCAGGGGGTAAAGGCAGGTGAAGTCTAGCAGAGTTGGGATGATATCCTCCCTAGCGCTATAATTATTACAGTTATCTATATAATTGCCGATTTCACATGGAAGTTTGCACCTTTTTAAACTACAGTTAACGTGACCTGCTTCTGATGCATAAAGCCCTTAAGCAAGCTCAAGTTCTGTATATTTGTGGGATGGTGCTTTAACCTTTAATAATCAATATGGGCTTTAATCAAAATCTTATTTTTGATAATTAGCTAATGTATTGTACTACATACATGTTAAATTATGACGTTAAAATATATACATTGTGCTAGTAAGATCATTGAATCTGGACTTCCTTTAATTCTTTCGTTATATATAAAGTTAACTTTTACTACCTGATGTTTGCTTGTGTGTGTCACCTGTGGGTGGCTGTGCTGTCCATTTGCTCCCGCAATGATATTTTTAAGAACTTTGAAGTTTCTGCATTTCACTTTTGCTGCTGTACATGTTATTAATACCTCTTTACCAACTGCAGAGATGCAAACTATTAATATAAAAGTGCATTTACTTTAAAATTACAATTATACAGAGTCATCGTGGTTATGGCTTCCCCTTGCTATGTAGTCCGAGCTGAGCATTTTAATACAAAGAAATAAAGGTACTCAAATAAAATGTTAAATTGCATATATTGGGTGTTAATGTTTTTTTCCATTTTATATGTCGGAGGGTCCGCGGGACACAAAAAAGGCATTTGCTGGCTTTTCAACAAAAGCCATTGCAGATGGTACAGTAGATGCTGGTTCAAACATGAATGCTCCAATTGGGGAGGTGCCCACCCGGCCGTGAGCTGTTTTAAGCGGGGAAAACCTTTGCCTAGATCGGTGTCCAAAGATGACGTTCCGAGGAATGAGGACCCTGGTGAAGGCGAAAAGGCTCCATCAGTGGCTCGGACGTTATCCTAAATGTCGGGAGGCAGAAATTCTTTGGGAAGGTTTCACGGAGGGTTTTACTATTCCATTTCAAGAGTCTTCAGAGGCGGCGTTTGCTCTGAATTTATCGTCGGTTCAGGGAAAGGAAGCTATCTTAGAGTATAAGTTGAGAAAAGAAGTGAGCTTAGGTCATATGGCTGGTCCCTTTTCCTACCCGCTGTTTGACAACTTGCGGGTGTCCCCTTTGGGTTTAGTCTTAGCTCTCTTACGGAGTTTGGTGTTGCGATGTCTAGAATTTAACATATGGTTTAGTGCGGTTCATGTTCCTGGGGTCAATAATTCTACTGCGGATTCTTTGTCTTGACTGCAGTGGGATCATTTTCAGGAAGTGGCTCCGAAAGCCGGCGTGGCGAGCTATTCAGCGTTTGGGTCGATGGAACTCTCGCAGGTTTCGCTTATATGTGCGCTCTCACTTAATAACTATTCATCTGTTTTCCAGGTTCTGTTAGTTTGCTTTGGATTCTAGGTCACTCCTTTATTTACTGGGCAGCTCGTTGGGCTGAGCAAAGACCATACCTGGGGTTCTTTCATGACCAGGATAGGGTAAAATGGCGTGGGATAAGGGGCCTCAGATTGCATCAGATTTACCCGGAATGTGTAGCCCTCCGGCATTATGTTTCTGGCCCGGTGATGCTTCTTATCCATGCAAGGGATAATCATTTGGGGATGGGTCATACTGTGGACTTAATCCACGCCTGTAAGCACGATATGGCACACTGCTTTGCTTTACACCCCAGTTTGGTATTAATTTGGTCTGAGGTGGTTCCCTGTTGGCAATCCTTGCACAACGCAAAGGCTCTGGAACGGTTTAGTCGTCGGCTCAACATGACTATATCCAGTTATGTTCATAAATGAGGGGCCCTGGTGATTTGTCATGTTGAGCTGGAGGGCGACAGTTGTAACATTATGAGAAATGATGTTCACCTTAACCCCATTGGGTTGGATGTGTTTAATATGGGTTTCCAAACAGTGGTTAAAAAAGCGCTGGCTTCGGGGGGACGCAGCCTTTCCCCATTTTATAGTCTAGGCAGTGATGGCAGGCAAGTTATAAAAGGACACTGCCTGGACGGTCTTGGGGAGTTGTAGCCTGATTTGGTGAATCACGAATGACAGGCTGAAGAGGCTCTGGTTATATAGTTATGTTATCTGTCTGCTGGGTAAAACCAGCAGCTGACAGTGGTGGTTATTTTGCTGGTTATTGGAAAATAAAGCTGTGGCCGTTTCCCTTACCCACTAACAGGGCGTTGTTATTTATTGGTAGGAGGGGACAACGTGGTTATATACTACGGAGGTATTAGCAGTCAAGATAAATGAGAAACATTGATGGCACAGTTAGCCCTCAGTATGCACCAGTTAACACGATTGTACACACTCTCCATGTTAAGGGAAGAGGAGGGAAGCCTTGCATTCAGTCCCTTGGTCTTCACTCAGTAGCACACTCGTCTGTGTTATAACAGTGCTCTGATTCTCAAGTATGTATGCTAAGACAGGGAGAAGAGTAGGCCCAATGGTGATAAGCAATTTATTAAAAGAAACAAAAGTTCTTAAATGTAGGTATATAACCTGATACCTTGCAAAAGTAAGTTCTGGGCAGTAGAAATGCGACTGGACTTCAAACACGCCACGCCATTTTGTTTTATAAAGCATTGTATATGCATATGCAAATACAACCTATTTTATGCAAAATAATAGAAGCTAAGACAAATACTAGAATTTTAAGTTTCAGCATTTGCATGAAATTCCCAGACGTCAGATCATCAGCATTCAGGTCTGCTTTTACCAAAAAACAGCTAGGCTGATCGGGAGTCTGAATTGAATGGCATGGTTTACTCAGCACTGCAAATGTTAAACTGCAGATTGTACACTAGCTGTTTAAGGCTCTTTACAGAAATTAGATATGTTACTGTCACTAGCCTACACATAAAATAACTCCTAAAATATGTCCATCAAAATACCAAGTTAGCTGCAGACTACACTAATTTACCTTCTAGAGATTTATCCCTATAGTCCTAACCCTTGGCACAATCCCCCAATAAAACACCCTGCTCAACCCTGTTTGCAATATTTCTACTCTAAAGTGTTTCCCTTCCCACTTTGTACCCCATTATCACACTACAGACTACCCTTTTTCTCCATGACCCCTAACTCTTCTCTGTCCCCTTGCCTCCAACACCCGTGCATTCTTGTCTGTCTCTCGTCATGATCCCTAATCTTTGTGTGTGGTCCCCTTACACATGTGACTCTCTAACGCCTGTCATATTCTTCTGTGCCCTCCATTTTGCCTTAGCCACCCATATTTCGCTCCCCAATAACCACTGGTGCCAGCTACAAGTGTGTGTGTTTGTGTGTGTGTGTATAGGTGTATAAATAAATAATTATAAATATATATAGTCAATTAAGGAGCACTCACAGGATTTCTTTTGAAAGTGTATTCACAAGATCAAAAAACTAAATCCACGTTTCAACCCTCCTGGTCTTTAGCGATCTTGACTGTTGTATTTGTGCACTGGGAAGTACCTAGGTTAGTTCTGTATTTGTTTATTTTGGATTTTGGGGAGAGTGGTCTGTCTGTCTATCTTTCTCCCCTTATCCAAAATAAACGTATACAGAACTAACCTGGGTATGTATATGCACAGGGGAAAATAAATTACACCCTCTTTGAATTCTATAGTTTTACTTATCATTATATAATAACAATCATTTGTTCCTTATCAGATCTTAAAATTGGGTAAATACAACCTCAGATGAACAACACGTGTCATATTACACCATGTCATGATTTATAGTTGGTTATAATGTCATTTCCAAACAATTTAAAGTCCATCATTCTACAGTAAGAAAGATTATTCAAAATTGGAAAACATTTAAGACAGTTGCCAATCTTCCCAGGAGTGGCTATCCTAGCAAATTCATCCCAAGGTCAAACCGTGCAATGCTTAGAGAAATTGCAAAAAAAAAAAAAGTTACATCTCAGACTCTACAGGCCTCAGTTTGCATGTTAAATGTTAAAGTTCGTAACATTACAATTAGAAAAAGAATGAACAAGTATGGTTTGTTTGGAAGGGTTGCCAGGAGAAAGTCTCTTCTCTCTAAAAAGAACATGGCAGGATGGCTTAGGTTTGCAAAGTTGCAACTGAACAAACCACAAGACTTCGGGAAAAATGTAATTTGGCCAGACAAGACCAAAGTGGAAATGTTTGGACATAATGCACAGAGCCAAGTTTGGTGAAAACCACGCACAACATATTAGCACAAACTGTCAAGCAAGGTGGTGGAGGGGTGATTATTTGTACTTGCTTTGCAGCAACAGGACCTGGAAACCTTGCAGTCAATGAGTCAACCATGAACTCCTCTGTATACCAAAGTATTCTAGAATCAAATGTGAGGCCATCTGTCTGACAGCTAAAGCTTGGCCTAAATTGGATCAAACAACAGGACAATGATCCCAAGCACACCAGCAAATCTACAATAGAATGGCTGAAAAAGAAAAGAATCAAGGTGTTGCAATGGCCCAGTCAAAGTCCAGACCTCAACCCGGTTAAAATGCTGTGGTGGGACCTTAACCCCTTAAGGACCAAGCTTCTGGAATAAAAGGGAATCATGACGTGTCCCACACGTCATGTGTCCTTAAGGGGTTAAGAGAGCTGTGCATAAACAAATGCCAGCAAACCTCAATGAATTGAAGCAACATTGTACAGAAGAGCAGGCCAAAATTCCTCCACAACATGTGAGAGACTGATAAAATCATACAGAATATGATTACTTCAAATTATTGCTGCTAAAAGTGATTCTACCAGCTATTGAATCATAAGGTGTAATTAGTTTTTCACACATGGCGTCTCCATGTTGAATTTATTTTTGTCAAATAAATCAAGAGACTGTGTAATATGTCAGTTTTACAACCTGCTAAGGAAAAGATGATGAGGATTCAAAGAGTACTTTTTTTTTTTCTCATGACTGCATTTGTGTGTGTGTGTATATGTATGTGAATATATATTTTTTTAAAAAGGGTGCACTCCAAACTCTGTGTTTAGTCCAGTTTTTCAAATGAAATCAAATAATCATCTGTGCAACAACAAATCGACGTTTTGACCCTATAGGGTCTTTATCAAGATATATGTATATATACATACATATACACACACACACACACACACGTTTGTTTATTTATTTAATGAGTGGGTAGACCAGCAGGAAAACATGAATTTTCCAGGACCCTGTTAAGTGAGCTCTTGATGCAGATGTTTGGTATGTTTGTGTATTTGGGTAAAAAGGGGACATTCCGGGCCTTCTAAGCTACACATTCTATTCAACACAGTTCAATTACAGATAAAGTGATAATGGTAGTAACAGTTTCCTCACCTCCCAGAGGATCTATTAGATTCTAGGTGTGTTTGTGTTTTGAGGTCAATAGGATTATGATAATGTTGACTGGTCACCAGACGCAATGTTTTTACACACAGTCTTCATTCTGTTATAGGAGGTGACCTCTTCAGCAAATCCTTAATATGTCCTGGTGGATGTCTCCAGCCAAATGTTTCACTAAATTCCAACACTGTCTGTTGCTCTTTTCACACCAATCATGTTTAGTTTCAAAATGCACAATACAAATATTTTGTATGCACAATCCTGCTAAATGATACATTTATCTTGTGCCACTTTTTACCTACAAAGCAGTTTCCCAGATAATGAAATGCGAACTATAAAATCTAGAAAAAAGTATTTTTTTTTTTAAATTGTATTTTTTTATTTTATTTTTTTTGGGAGAGGGAAAGGAGGGGGAGGGGATAAGAAAGGAAAGGAAAAATTGTGCTTGGATATTAGCCCATACCACATCTTCTCATTCTATCTAGAATGCTGTTGTGGGTAATTCTGTTCTATGAAGGGGGATGGTTAATGGATCAGTATCAAGAAAATGTTTATTGCCAAGCTTAATTTTTTCGGCTACCCAAACACGTCAGGCCCAACAGAGTAACAATGTTACCTACCACAGCGACGACCATTCATGTGTGGGATAGGAACAGACATAAATGCTGCTCGGAAATCCCATACTCAAGAGCTGTGCCCATCTCAACCCTAAACTCAGTAATACCAGATTTCCACTACATAACTGGGAACACCACGACATACACTTTATTCACAAATATGGTCTCCCTTCGGTGGTGCAATTCTCGTATTTACAAATAAATTCCTGGATAAAAAACAAAATGTACATGAGCACCGGCTGAAGAGCTTTGAGAAAATAATGCTTTAAATTAAGCCAGCAGTTAAGATGATCTCAATACTATATGCCAGCATACTGAAATATGGTTTCATTATCAGATACCCATTTGTTATATCATGGGAAAAAGACCTTGTTTTGACATTCAGGGAAAAAACATGGCGAGAGATATTCATAATGTTCATAATGATTCAAAATTATGTATAATGACTCAAGATGATCCACTATTGTATGGAGTGGTACACCGCAACTCTTGGAAAGTTTACACCGACAAACTGAACTCTAACCTGTCAAGCAAAAGTACTATCTTATGTCCCCCCCCCCACATCACTATCCTGACCTCCCCAACCCTCCTCCTCTGTCCCCCTAAATCTATCCATTATAAAAAAAATGTTCATATCGTTGCACAGATGTCTTTATGTATACCAACACTTCTACCAGTTACTACTCTTTATTATGTACAAAATATACAACTTGGATTACAAAGTGAGTGTTGTGAACATGAAAATTGCATCATAAAAAAAATGTTAGTAAGGCAATAACTATTTGTGTGCCATATTGCATTTTTTGGATTTACTCAAAGAGATTAACATAGATTCATATTAAGAAAACCTGTAGGCATGTGCATGGGGAAAATTTTCGATTTGGTTCGGTATTCCGAAATTCGGGATTTTTGCAATTCGTGACTTCGGCACTTCGGAAATTCAGCAACTTCGGGACTTTGGGACTTCGATACTTTGACACTTTGACACTTCGGAACTTCGGAAATTTCGGGACCTCAGCAATTCGGACATTCGGAAGTACCGAAATTCGTCCGAATTTATATTCGGACCAAAACGAATTGCACATGTCTAAAAACCTGGTCTTGGGCTGGCCATGGCCACTCATCCACATCCGCTCTTCATCACTCTAAGCAATCTTCTCTGCTAGTATTTTATTATGTTGGTGTATATATAATAGTTGGTGAAGTATTTAAACATATTCTAATTGTACTGTTGACCCTCCTTGTGTGTACCTCATAATCCCCTTATATCCTCTTGCCTGTCTCCCTTTTGTGGTCCCTTGCTACCTCAATTGTCTTCTACCGCTCTTTTCATTGTGTTGGCCTCATTTTGTGTATTTTACCCCCCTTTTGCGACTTTTATCCCCTTTTGTATATCTTGCCTCATTTTGTGTCATTCCTGTGTCTCTTAACTCCTTTTGTTTTTGAACAACTTGTGTCTCTACCCAACATTTGTGTCCCTTACCCATCGTCATGTCTCTTACCCTGTTTTGCGTCTCTCACTGCATTGTGTCACTCTTCCTCTTCCACCCCTTTTGTGTCTCTTATTACCCCATGCTGTGACTCTTAGTCCTCTTGTAGTGTGGCCTCACAGGCTGAGAATGAGAATCCTCTTCATCTTCTACCCAGTAGGACAGGGATCTGTTAGCTGCTCAATTCACTGCCACCTCTGGACACTGTGAGCAGTTCCTATGCATCCCCTCCTATCACCTGGACATTTTGCCCCTAATGTCTATATGCTGCCTTATGGTAGCACAAGCCCTGCTTTAAGAGTTCTTGACGATAACATATAGGATATCTTATCATTAATATAGACCAGAATTAGACATGCTTATGCAAACCTTGACAGAATTCTTATCAAATTAAAAATTTTAAACCAGGTAAGAAAAAGAAACTGATAATAGTGCAATATAATTAAAGGTTTTCTCCAAGTCTTTAGGTCAGTTTAAACTTTCAGTGTTACAGTGCCCTATTGGGCATTGCCAATAGGTCCTCCCCTGGTCTAATCACATGTTGCTTGTGCACACTTTGAACCGGCAAACAAAAACACTATTCATATAAGTAGTGAAGGGAGGCGAGAGTGAGCACATCCAAGAAGAGGGGAGGTAAGGGAAAGTGATCTTCCTCTGTCTACAAGTTAGAAAATTAACTATGTTACCAGTGTACAGTGCGCACTGATGACAGACGTAAAATATGCACAGAATTTACATTTCCTGGTTGCCAAAGTCACGTGTGCCATGGCTGTAACTCTCCCCCAGCATACAAGTGCAAATATCTCTGGATGTGCAGAGTTTTAAGCAGAAACACTACACATCCAGACACTTCTCACTTTGACCACTTCAAATCACTGAAGTGGTCATGGTGGTTGGGCTAGCCCTTTAAGCAAGAGTCACTACCTATCATTGTATTACAATGTTGTTTCATTATTCCTTCCATGCTCCGTTATCTAGTTTGTTATTTTGGCATTTCACTTTTGGGAGGACAAACAAACGAGACCAGTAAAGTGTGGAAGTATATGCATATTATTTCTATGCTATACATATGTATTTTCTCAGTTTTTGTTTTGTTTTCTCAAGATTCATATTAGATTATAAGCATAGTCTAGATATAATTTGTAAATACAGCATGTGATATGTTGTAATACCTATAGTAAAAAACAAAATAGCTAAAGCACAATATATGTAAAAGAGTCTTTTGACACTGTCATTCTGAAAATTGTGGTTTTTCAATAATACAGACCAGACTTCAGACTTTACAGAGACATTTCTGATAAGTTTAACACCTTTATCACTGTTATTGTATCAGTAAAAAGGACCCCTGTTGCTTAGGTTAACCACGCAGATTTTGGCAGTCCTAATCCATCCAAAAAAGGAGTTATTGACACTGTAATGCGGCTACTGAAAACTTAAAGCAGCTTGGAAAAGACATGAAAACACTTTCTAACAAATAAACAGCATACCATAGCAATATCAATAAAATAGGTTACACAAGTGCAACACCTGAAATATCCCTTTAGATTTAGATGTACTTTTAAAGCACCTACCATGCAGTCATGTCTCTTTGGAACATAATTACACACATGATGAAATCATGACTTAAGAAGTGGCCCTACCAGCAATAAAATGCCTTGTGAAAATGACATTGTGATTGCTTTGATAACTGTGCTTGTGATACCAGCTGAAAGTCTGAAAACATTATTGAATGGCAATTGATGTTGGATTTTAATTTACCCCTAAGCGGATCCAAAATATAGAAACATAGAAAGGGACAGATAAAATGTATTACTGGTCACAGGACTTAAAATACATTTTTATAAATTCTTTAGGGATTCAATACACTTATTTATTTTTAATAGGTCAAGAAATATTTTGTGGCCAAAATGTTGCTGCTTGTTTGCGGAGTAAGTCAGTACTTTAGAGTCTGCTGGAGTTTCAGGCACATTTTGTGGATTTATGATAAAGTTTCCAACTGTACACTATCTTGTATAATAACATCTGTTTCCTTTAAGAGAGTTGAACCTGAGTGTTGGACAACTCCGATTCCACTGCCCTCCTGGGACTCTTGGCCAGAACCTTGCCTTTTTCATTGAGAGATTCAGAGCCACTCGCTTTCCAGTAACTTTTAGTAGCATTAGCCAGTTCTACAATTCAGATGTCCAGATCTGCGGAGTGAGTTGTCTGGGATCATCCCATCGATGCTCACCCAGAGCATATCTACCCTCTTGGCTTATACACCCGCACGAGGCAAAGTGCACAGACAAAGCGGGCAAAAATATGTGGCTATACACAGTGATGGCTGAGAGATCTGCCAACCGATGCCAGGTGGTGGTTAGAATCAGTAGGCTTTCACCCCAGGGTATGTGTGGCCTAAACTTTAGTGATAATGATAATAGTTGAAAGAACCCAAATTAAATTAAACCCCAGTAAAGTATGTAGAGCAGTTAGCAGAACTGTAAACACAAGTATACAAATATGCATAAACAATAATGTAAGTACAGGAACGCAAGCAGCATCCAAACATGAGCAGTTATATAGAGATAATATGGGGGCCCACCCCAATATCATACAGTGCAGTATCTAACTATATACAGGCATACGCACCAGTTCTCAAAATATTGTGTTGACTTCCTGCAGAAAAATACTGGCTCAGCAGGGGAAGCCGCACTAGTCAGAACCACTTGGTAGCACCATGATCGCAACATGAATCTTACAATAGTAAGTGAGATCCAAGATGGCTGCCAGAAGTGCACATGGACCCGCTGGAGATGTCCACCAGCGAGCCGAGAGAATGCAATCAAATCTGGGAAAACCTGACAAAGTCCTCAGAGACCTAAAAGAAAGGTAGGGAAACCAGGGAAAAACTGCACGCTAGATAGGGAATAAAAGTATTGAATTCAAGAATAGCTAAGAATGGCAGCAGGAAAGTAGGAAGAAAGTTAAACTAAAGGAAGAGAAAATTATTGAAGAAACTTGAAAAAGACCCTTTGGGGGAAACATACTGCTCCAATAAACCTACATTTTTGGTTACACCTTGAATGACTGGACGATTTTCTACTTTCTAAACTGCAGAGTAGGATTTGGCCTACCTCGGGTCCAATTGCATCCTGGGAGCCAAGGGAGAGCAGTGTCCTTTGCACTATAGACGATCAAGCCTAATGATTTCAGTTCTATGTAATGAATGGATGTCAACGTGCAGTTGGAGGAGTAGAACATCTTTTTTTTTCTCTCTCTCCATGTAGAGAACTATGTTCTCTGTTCATTCTTTGTTTTTTAATTTTGTGCCTAATCTGTCTATAGTAATTATAGCTGAAGTCACAAAGAACACATGGACACAAGTTCTGATGGTCTGTGTCAATGTGAACTATTTGGGTTTGGTTACCTTTCCCTGATTTATAGGTTTGTAATTATCTAAAATTCTTTTCACTCTATGCAGCAAGTGATACGTTTTTGACTGAGAATTAACAACATGGATTTACTAATTAGCTTTGGAGCTTTGGCTAGACTCCTAACACAGTTTCTGATTAGAGCTCTTTAAAAGAGAATGGTTCCCCTTTCAGACATATTTTTAAGTTTACTTGCTTCAAGCATTTTCTAATCATAGTGTTTGGGAAAATTAGAAGCAACTGCTTTGTTGGTCTCTTTGTATTGCAGGCTAAATATTTCCTTATTTCTTTACATAGCTTTAGGGTTTTCTATAATAATCTTCATTTCTTTGGAATGTCTTTATGATTCTAGCCCTCACTTCCCCTCCGGCTTGTCTTTCGATACTACTATTATCAATTTGGTCCCCAGGACATCTCTCAGTAGATTGGTTTTGTCTCCAGCTGCCTTCTTAGAGTTCTTAGAATATCATCAAGACTTTTTTTTTTTGCTTTTTGTCCCTCACAGCTAGGTCTCCAACCGTATTTATCTTTCCATCTAAACTCTTGATTTCTATCTTTACCTTTCGTTCTCTTGGTTCTGAGCATTTGATTGACTACGGATTGTCTCCCTTCTCTTTCTTTTAGATTCTTCCTCCCCTCTAATGACAATTCATGTCTAGCCTTGCATGCCTAAAAACAGCAATTTAACCCAAACAAAGTTATTCTTAAATTGCTTTCTTATTATCCAAATTTTAATAATTCATGATACAATATGTATTTCAGACTGTGCTTGAAAACAATAAGGTAGTTATAGTGAACTGAAAGGGATACTACACTGCCTAAATTAAAATAAATAAGTGAAAATCACACTCTAGTAGTTCTTCCCCCAATACATACATGCATACACAATGCATTTTTTAATTGTGCTCATATCTAAAGACAGTTTGCAAAAGATGCCGCTATCTTGTCTGAAGCCCTCGCAAGCCCTTCCCTTCTATCCTAATCCAATTTTCTGTGGCTGTCCACTTACAGACTTCACAATATAGCTCAATGAGGAATGTTTGCAAGGCCAGAGCTCTGAGCAATTCCCTGCCTCTTGAGTTTAGCTCCACTGAGCTAATAAAACCAAGAAGTAATAGGACCAGTTGTCCGAGAGCCAGGGGAAGTGTAATCAGATTAATTTATAAAAGTGACAATTTCTATTGAAATTTGCACCTTTTGTACAATGAAACAATAGGACACACTCTTCACACATAATGCACTTCAGCAAGCTAAAGAGAATTGTAGGTATGTAATGTCCTTTTGAATAATGTGCATTTCCTTCTAGTGCATTGTTTTGTTTGTAATTTGACTTTTTACTGATTCTTATTTATTTTTTTACTTTAAAATAATATGGTATGACTGGATTGGTTTTGTCCCAAATCTTAAGAATGCATGCAATACAGAGATACATCTTTGTATCCTATCCATCTTTGCTATGTTCTCCGCTTGTATACATTGATTTAAAGGGACACTATAGGCACCCAAGCCACTTCATCTCTTTGAAGTAATCTGGATGCAGTGTCCATGTCTCTCGTAGTCCTGCAATATAAATCATTGAGAAAACAATTATTACATTGCAAGTCTAAGACCACCTCTCGTGGCTGTCAATTAGACAGAACCACCACTAAAGCTCTAAGCTGATCTATATAGCACATTCATTACGCCTAGCATGACCGATAGAGCATGCATTTATCCTCACTCATGTATCACACACTGTGGGTTTTCTAACCCAGCAAAGATAGCAGGTTTGCCTAGCTTGTAATTAGCATGTACCCAGGCAACAACTGATTTACGCAGTGACATGTCTTGCCTACCTACGGAATACCAGCTTAGTTCCACTTGTCATGTTTGAGCCAAAAATTGTTAAAAAAAATTATAAAATGAGACAGATGTCGCAGAACTTTAAATATAATCTTAAAGAATGTTACCTTTTATTCATACATCTCCATTATACTCTGTACCGCAAAAGTCTCAATAAAAGAAAGAATTATACTTTGATTATAGTACAATCTTCATTTCAACAGACCATAAAATCATGTATCTCACAGTCTGGCAGTCTTTTTGGTGCTTTTTTTTTTCCCTTCAAACTCCACGCAGGCTTTCATGTGTTTTCAGTGAAAAGAGACTTCTGTGTGGCAAGTGTGCCACAAAGGCCAGATCGGTGGAGCGTTGTAGTGATGCTAGTCCTTCTGTAAGTTTTCCTATCTCCATACATGCTTTCTGGAGCTCACCCAGAGTGACCATTGGCCCAGAGTCATCTCTGTCCCCTGGTTGCTCAGTCTGGCCAGACTGTCCACTCTAGGAAGAGTCCTGGTTGTTCAAAATATCTTCCTTTGAAAAATGATGGAGGCCTAATTCTTGAGAACCTACCAGGCAGCCAAAATATTTTGTAGCCTTCCCCAGATCTGGACCTCAACATAATCCTGTCTCTGAGCTCTGCGTGACCAATAGCTTAAACAAAGGAGGGGATACAAATAAAAATCCTATATATATTATAATTGTAAGAAATATGCAATATATAAATATACAGTTTCTCCTGTTTTTCCCTCTATGGTTACTTTTTATCACTTGATCCAGTAGCCAAATGGTGGAAAAATGCTCCTGTCATTGCAGTACCGTTTTGGTTCATGAGATTCAGTTTTTGAATCCATTTTTCAGTACTCAAATTCTGCCAAGCCAGACAGACTGTCGAAAAATGTTCTGTTTTCAGAGAAAATGGTTCAGTCGAGCTGAATTTTCTCACCATGCACAAGTATGTTGGCTGCAGAGTTGTGTTGGTCCTCACAAAAATTTTAGCAAAGCAGGTAGACTGGGAAGGAATCAAACTTGAACCATATACGACCTCTATGATGATGTACATATACAAAGAATTCAGTACTCCGGTGTAAATTTACAAATGATAGTGCTGGCTTGATTTGTAAGGTTGTAAGTCAGTGACAATACCTATACCGCTGTAAAGAGAATCGCAGGCTTTTTTTCATTTGCTAGCACCATTTATAAAATTCTTTAAACATGTTTCCATTATCATACAATTGATGTATGTTAAGCATACATGAGCGCTAAACTAAAAAAACCAAACATTTAAAAGTAATAATAATTTTTTAAAATACTATTGTCGTATATATTTATAACGGTTAAATGATACGCGTTTCGCCTGAAGAAGCCTACCAGGCGAAACGCGTTAAGTGGGACTTTATTTTATATATATTTTATCCTTTGTTATATTAAAGTATACTTTTTAAAGTTACTTTTTATATACCCATTATTTTATTTCCTGGTTCCTGTATATCCTTGGTGGGGATTATACCACCTAAGCTGTCTATACTAGAGCAAGTCATATGCTCTAGAAATTGTAAGTACAATACTATTTATAAATTATTATATTATTAGTACTTACTTCACCATATTGCTACTGTCTCTCTTTTATATCTACTATGCACACTGCACTTTGAGAACATCCGTGGCAACTACTACAAATCCAAAGACGGGGATTGTACCGTCCAAGCGCTTCACAGCAGAGCTCTGTTATAGCTCATTTAAATGTGAGTGGACTGTACATAGCTCATACTGACTGTTTTTAAGATAAATTTTACTGTATTGCACTATCATCTTTTATCTTAATTTTCTCCGAGGTAACGTTTAATTGGAAAATTCCAGGATATATGTATGTATCTTTTTACATATATAAATCACTAGGCGCGGTATACGCCTTCTTCTCTGTTCTTTCTATCATCATGTAAATGTGTTTGAAAAGTGCTGTATTGGCGAAGCACCACAAAGTGGTGCAGTAAAGCACGGTACTACTGTGTAAATGGTTTATTGCAGGTATGCAGCTTAGCGGCATTTTATGGACAGTGCAATATATCAGAATGTCATATCTTGATTACTGCCTAGAATATAGAAAAGTGATCAAGGAATTGCAGGCATCTCCTGTATAGGGAAGTTGAGAGTTGAATTCTTTCCCTATTAATGGTTTGATCTGTCTCTTGCAGGTCAATGAACAATTTTCTGATGACCGGCCCCAAGGTAAGAGACATTCCTTTGATCTTCAACTTTTGACTGTTATAATATGCTTGCAAAATCAGATTTGTGTGCTTCAAATAGTATATCACCTTATATAATAAAACATGCATTTGAACTAAGAACATTAACACAAATGCTATATTAGAAATTGTTTGTTTAGAAAATGGGATTAAATGATTTAACATGTACAATTAAAATGGGAAGCGTATACAAAAATAAAAATAACATCCAGTTATATATTATTTTTCAGTACAAATATGCAAATATTTTCAAGGGATTTTAGCAAAAGTGGTGATATTCATATTAAAATGTTTAATTTTAAAGAATTGATTAAGTTATATTTTATACAAATATTTGATATGAAATTAAATCCCTACTTCTCCTGAACAAAATGATATATAAGTGTTGGGGCACTTAATATGAAAGATAGAAATCATGGTTGAACAATTATATAGCTCCAATTCTAGGTTTTGTTTTGGTTCAAACTTAGACAATTGCCTACGTCCTTAAGGATATTATTTGATATTGACATTATTTTCCCTATTTGACATAGTGAACTTGACCTTTGATATTATTTTCCCTATTTGAGTTAGGGAATTAGTCACATACTGATAAATTAGCAGAAATTGACCATGGTCGCACTACACTTTTGTTTTGATAATTGGCTGGGCATTGTGGATCATGTTTTGTTCCAAATATTTATGGAACTATATTGCCAATATTTCATACTTTATTTTTTAATAATTCCCCTTTTTTAAGTCTTCGAAAATGTATATTGTAATATCATCCTCATTTAATATTAGATCTGTGCATTCGTGTACTCTTCCTTAAATGAATCGATTAGTTTGACGACAAATCAATTTGTCTGGCATAGAACCCATTTTAATTTGCTTTCAAGCTGACTGATTAGTTTAAAAATAAACAGAAAGGTTCTCTTTGCCCGACGAATCGATTTGAAGGAAGGAAGAGTGCAACAAATGCCTCTGTCCATTTCCTGTGCATTAGTCCCTCTCTATAAACTGTGTTGCCTTCTTCATGCTCAACTGTCTTTCAAAGAGCATACATTCTATTTTAGATTCGGTTTGTTGATCTCATTAGTAATGAAGGTTAAGCGAAATATAATAGATGATGGTAGCCACCAAGACAACTGCTACTGAAAGTTGAAATGATCAGATAGTGATTCATGTATCCTTATTCTACCAGATGCAATGGGGTTGAGACATGACCCTCTGAATATAATTGTGACTGCTATATGTTGTTATGCATCTTTATATAAATGTTATCTTGATGGTTGAAAGATACCTTTGTGGTACTTATTTTACATGTATATCATGAGAATGATCTTAAGAAGAAGCGTTTCTGGTATTTTTTTCTTTTGTTTTTTCGCTTATGAATTATGTCTGCTTTTTTGGTGTGAAGTATGAGAGATGTTAAGTATTTACTCAGCGATAGTATTGGAAAATGTTGGTAAATGTGTTTGTGTACATGCTGACATTAGAGCTATATCTGTGACAATAGTTATTGGACCCTGCCTTCTGTATGAACTACAGCAATCTGGTTTGTAATATTGTGTCAATGTGTTTGGTACTCCTGCTATTTTAAAGAAATCTGGCCAGCATTATCTTGCATTGTGTTTTGTATTTTTAAAAAGAGCTGTTAGGACTTGGACATTTGTTCCTATGGACAGTAATCTATAGTGTCACACTGTCTTTAGTTTATAGATTTAAACATGCAAAGCATGACCCATTATTTTAGCATTTTATCTTCTTGTTTGTATTGGTTACACATATTGCTTATCACAAGATGTTTTTGTTATACAAAAAAATTCTTCACTGTTTACATTCTCTATTTTTATATAGTGTGCTGTCTTGTAGAAGCTGGTTAATTCTACATCTAATAGGGCATCTTGAAAACAACTGATCACACACACTCAGTGCGATATTCTTAACTCAACTTGTTTGTTTTTAATTGCTGGAGACTGCATATATGGTGGTTGTCTACACTGATCAGCCACAACGTAAAAACAACTGATGGGAAATATTAGGAAGCAAAGGAACAGTCAGTTCTTGAATTTCATTTGTTGGAAGCAAGTAAAAAGTGTTCAAGGAAAAAGATCTGAGTGACTTTGACAAGGGCCAAATAGTGATGGCTAGACAACTGGGTCAGAGCATCTCCAAAGTCTTGTGTAGTGTTTCCAGTATGCAGTGGTTAGTACTTACCAAAGTGGTGCAAGAAAAGACAACTGGTAAAATGGCATCCGGGTCATGGGCACCCAAGGTTCATTGATGTGCATGGGAAATGAAAGGCTAGCATGTCTGGTCTGCTCACACTGAAGAGCTACTAGCTTAAAAATGCTGAAACACGTAATGCTGCCCATAATAAAAATGTATCAGAAGACCTAGTACATTGCAGTTTGCTGCGTATGGGTCTGTACAGCCACAGACCGGTCAGAGTGACCACTGTCAAAAGCACCTTCAAGCATCAGAACTGGAGAATGACAGACTCGCCGTGTGCGAAGAGCAAAGAGAGATTCACTTAGGACTATGAATTTTGGCTCCAACAGGACTCTCTTTTTCTACTATGTGGACCTGAAGAAGGGCTTTTACAGATGCATTGCTCCCGGTGAGGACATCTGGAAGAAATGTGAGCTTTTGCCTAGCTTCTTACTATCTGCTGCAGGAAGCATGGTGTGGTACAGACTTAATAACAGATTGTATGGGTTTGAGATTGACATTTCCTTGGAAATTGTCTGTGCTCATCTCTGTAATCCGCATAAGAGACTGTATGTGGAGTGGATTCTCTATACAGGAGTGCCTGGCAAATGTCATAAATGGAAGATTATCAACTGAATTCATGGACCACTAGTGTTTTTAAACAAGTTTCATGGAGACTGGATCTGATGCACAGGAACAGGCCATCCCACCAACACAACCTCTTGTACCTAAACCAGTTCTTTAAAACGTTCAGAATTCTTCTGAATCAGAAAGCACCAGTGATGATGAGATTGGATTCATGTAGTAACTGTGAAGAAGCAAAAATTCTATGGTGGAAGGCAACCAGTGACTATTACCATGCAAGCAGATTCTCTGGACACTACAACAAAAATTTTCCATATTTCCATCCATCGGCAGAAGCACAACTATGCTGCCTATCATACTGAGCAAATGCCAGTGTCTCCTCAACACAGCCTACATATAAGAAAGGCGTGGTGAGGTGAGCAGCTCCTCTGTTCAGTCCTGCAGCCCACCTGCACTCAGCTCTTTTCCTTCTTGAAGTTCGATAGTGAGGATATCGAAAATGAAATAATCACAACTATATGAAGAGCAAAAGGAGGGGTGATATCATTTTGTAGCACAGATCGAAATGGTGCAAGGCCTGTATCACTCATCCAAAACCTAGGTAGTGGTTCTTGGCAAGGCTACTGAATACCTGAGGTCTGATCACTCAGGATCAAAGACTTGTGAATGAAAAAGAGAAGCTCCGAACTCAACTCAAAAAGGCTCATGTGTAGACTGGGTAAACTGAAAGGACAATAAGAAGACATTGTACAGATTAAAGTACAGCGCGCACATAAAAATACTGTTTTACATTTTATAAGGGTACATCAAATCCCCTATCATGGCAAACAGTTATGGGGATTCAGTACCACCATATGGCCATATTGTGGTAAGCCCAACACTACTTCACAGTATTGGAAAGTCCTACACTAATTTCAGTGTGGGAGACAAGTTAAATAATGCTAGTTACATAGCGAAAAAGCGACATGAGTCCATCAAGTTCAGCCTTTCTCATCTCTGTTTTTGCTGTTGACCCAACAGAAGGCAAAAAACTCAGTTTGAAGTGCATCCAAACTAGGAAAATAATTATTTCTTGACCCCAGAATGGCAGTCAGATTTCTACTTGACTGCTATAAGTGGGGCTATTACCCCACTAATTAAAAATATTATTCCTGTGTATGATGTTTTTGCAAGTATTGTTCTAACATCCGTATAGACTCTGATAAAACCATCTCTTTAGGCGGCAGAGAATTCCATATTCATATTGTTCATACTGTAAAAATGCCATTCCTTTGCCTTAGACTATATATCCTCTTTTCCAGTCTAAATGCGTTACCTTGTGTCCTATGTATAGTCCTGTTTATAAATAGATTTTCAAACGATGGTTTGTATTAATTCTGAATATATTTGTATAATGCGATCATATCTCTTCTGACGTGCCGTTTTTCAAAACTAAAGAGATTTAAATGTGTTAACCTTTCTTCATAACTAAAATGCTCCATTCCTTTTACCAATTTTGTTCCCCGCCTGTGGTGGAACCAACCTCGCCACAAAGCACTGGAGAAGCCTGGTTGCTCGCCTGCTCCCTCTGGACTATGGTCCCATGTTAAACGCTGTTCTTTTCCCCTGCAGAAAGGCTTGTTCGATGTATTGTCGATGAGTGACCAGTGATTTCCTGCTGCCCATTCGGTGTTCAAGCTAATGCTTCTCCGTTAACCTAGCACCAGAGAAGAGGCAGCATGAAGGTTCCTGGGGATAATGGAAAACCGTTTAGCACTGCAAGATATTAGATGGTTATGGTGCCTTTTAAATGGTTTCATATGGAGAATATGCAGCTCTCATGGTACATATGAACATATGTTGCCGTAATGCCCAAACCTTCAACTCTTCTAGTGGAAAGTTCATAGTCTGATAACCAAACTCTTTGGCAAACCTGGATCCTTGGTCATCCTTTTTTTTTTTTTTTTATCAAAGTCTTCCAAATTATTGATATCATTGGAACATAAATTGTTTACTAAGATTGCCTTAGCAGCCATTGTGGAATCAATTTTGCCCATGGAGTGAAAACCACCAGATGTTGCAGAAATATAACAGCTATGATGCTTTGCCATCTTTAAAACTGATAAAGAAACATCAGAGTTGTAGTTTTGCAACCCTGCTTTATGCCTTTAGAAGATTGTGTGAAATTTTCACGTTTGTAAAATATGTGTCCCTTTAAGGTTTCCGGCATTGTTTATAGTAAGTAATCCGTCTGCTCAGGAGGAGCTGTAGGATCATATAGAAACTCTACACATTCAGACTCCTTTTGATCTTGATCCCTTTCGAATGGTTACATTGTTGTATTAAGGATTATGTATAATTAGCAGGACATTGTTAAACAAAAGCTGACAAGCAAATTGTTTTTTTTTTACACAGCACTGGACACTGTATTTTCTTTTCTTTTTTTTTTATTCTTTATTTTAATGGTGCATGTTTATATTGCTTGCATTACAGTGACAGAGGTGGTATAAAATACAGAAAGGAAGATAGGTTAGTAGCATGTCACATGAGTCTTCACACATTTTTAACTTTTTCAAACAGGTTACGTTACCGTTGTGGTCACTAGTGTCGACAAGCGCACCCATGCTATTAGCCTAGTCGTGTTTTCTTTTGGTCATTCTATGTAACCAGGATCATTGCTTGGTTAATCTGGTGTGTTATGGTTTTGTTACGAGCGGGGAAGTCGCGATAGTTTTGTGCTTCCGGTAGCTATGGGTGTTATGGTGTTTTGTTGCACGTTGGTGGATACCCCTAACCAAGGGGGTAGTGGGGGGGGGAGGGGGAGATGTGTTGTACTCTGCGTGTCCCCTCTGAGGCTATATGTGGGCTGTTGGGCCTGGCTTAACTTTAAAAGACATAAACCGACATAAACAAGTGAGTGTACGTGAAAACAAAGGAAGTAAAAAGGAAAGTGTTGCATATAGAACATTTGCAAACCGAGAGTCTGTCAGGTCTTATTGAACCATGTCCCTGGTGTAAGTGGCTGAGTCCCTTTTTGACCAGCTATGGGGTACAGGTTTGCGTCAAGGAGTTGTGTGTGTACTCCCTGAGGGTCGAGGTATAAAAGAGGTCGCCGTGGCAGGGTCCCCCATCTGAGATGGGCTATTCGTGCCCGTATTCCTGCGTGTCTCTGTGAGTCCTAGCGTTGATAGTATACCAGGGATGTCCGCATCCGACGTGGCTTTGTAAGTGTTGTCGTTGTGCGTGATCGTCAGGACCCTAGGTGCCCCCCATCGGTACTGCACTCCCGCTGCTCTCAGGCGGCTGGTTAAGCTGTACATTGTTTTCCTCCATTGCAGAGTTGCCCTTGTCAGTCCTGGAAAAAAAGCAATTGGGCATTTTCGAAACTCAGGGGTGTCTTGCCTTTTACTGCCATCAGTATGGTGATTTTATCTTGCGTCGTGGCACAGCAGAGGATGACGTCTCGTGCTCCTGCGGATGGTGAGTTGGGCCCAGTTGTCAGGCGGTATGTGCTCTGTAGTGTGATTTTCCGGGTGGCCTGAGGTGGTAGGATCGTGCTCAAGAGTCTCCTGATGTAGTGAGGTATTTCGGCCTGAGAAATCGTAGCGGGTACCCCCCGGAGTTTGATGTGATTGCGGCGCAGGCGGTCCCCCTGGGAGGATATCTGCACCGCTAGCGCCTGTTGGGTTGTTTGTATATCTTGCAAAGTTTTTTGGAGGTGGGACATTTCGCCTGTAACTTGTGCTACGTTCTCCTCCACTGTATTTACCCTGGCTGTGTTTTGCCATACCTCTGCCTTTATGGTGCATATGTCCGTGGCAATGAAGTTCTGGAGTGCTTGCATCCATAGTTGGAGATCCTGTTTCGTGGTCAGGGTGTGTTCCTCTGTTTCTGTAAGGGTTTCTTGAAGGGTTGGAAGTTTAGCCCGTCGAGTCCCTTCCGTTTGTGCTGCCTGTGATTGGGTTGGAGGTGCAGGCTGCATCTCGTGTGTTTGTGCTGCCTGTGGCTGGGCTGTGGGTTGAGGCTGCGTCGCGGGTACAGGGATTGCCTGTGGTGAGGCCGATAGCATGGGCCGCGTAAGTGCAGAGGAAGTCTCCTCCGCCGCCATCTTGGGTGGTACCTTTCGTTGCAGCAGTTCCTCGATGCCGGGTTGTTCTGCTGGGGAGCTCTGCCGACCTTTCTGGGAGCGGCGTGTCATTGTTGCTGGGGTATCCGCGGATGTCGCGGGGTTCTCCCCCTCAGCTCTTGGCTCGTTGTGTCCCCAGTAGCCGCCGAGGTACGTCTCCAGGGTGTGGAGTGTAGGCTGGCAGTAGGCCCGGATTTTACGCTTGGGCTTCCCGGTCCTCGGGGGCTGGAAGAAGGGCATCAGCCTGTTCCTCACGGTGCCCTGGTTCGATCGGTGTTCTTTGTGAGTTTGCTCCTTATTGCAATTTCGGGTTTTTGTCGGTAAAAGTTAATATCGTGTGTGAGCTGATAGAATGTGCGTCTAGTCGGGATCAGTCCCAGGCTCCGCTCCTCGACACTGTATTTTCTATCTATACCCACAGACCTGCAATTATATTTATTGTATCACAAAAATCAGTGGAATATTATAAATTCTATGAATTTAATTTGCTTTAATTCATATTTTACCAAACAATGTAAGTTTTGTTTTCTCCCCAATGTATATGCCGGAGATAACCTTTAAGTTGACTAAATTAACACCTTGATTGTAAATGGATAATGGTTAGGATTTGGTACGGGTTAATCAGATTAGGTATGATTTAATGGAGATCAATAGAACCCCCTTCCTCCCACCCCCCACCCCCCACCCCCCACACACTATTATACACATATATCCAGGAAACAAGTGCAACTATCCTGGCTTTCTGTAAACCAAGCATTTCAAACTCAAAGGCTAAGACGGGCAGATAAACAAGGTTTACGTGTATGTGTACTACAAAAAACAACAGTATAAAAAAAAAGATGCCTAACTGACACTGGACGTCCTTGCGCTCGTAGGGCTTCAAAATAAACAAAAGAGCTAATTTATTTTAAGAAACTAACTTGACATATTAAGAAATGTTTGGTAATGGGACTGAAATGGTGAATGTATGCTGTTGCACAGCTGTAAAAAACAAATTACGTTATCTTGTTTATGCTGAATTTCTGTGAGTGTGTTCTTAACTTTGGCTGAGATCAAACTTGATGATCTCAGCCAATCCAATGCTTTCCCATAGAAAAGCATTGGGAGGCTTTTGTGTTTGTGTGTCAAAAAGCTGCGCGGCCAAACAGCATTTCCATGCATTCAGAGCCTCCCTGCAGACTCAATCTTACACACTGCCCCTCCTCCCACGCTAATACATTGCCCCCAAATCCAACACACTGCCCCTCCTCCCACTCTAATACACTGCCCCTCCTCCCTCCACTCATCCACTGCCCCTTTCACCCAATCTAATACATTTCCCCTTAATCTAATACACTGTCTCTCTTCCCTCCACTCTAATTGAATAGACTGCCTCCACTCTCACCACTTTACTTTAATACACTGCCCTCCCTCCCCCCAATTTAACACACTGTCCCACCACTCTAATACAATGGCCCCCTGACTTCCCCAAATTAAGACTGCACCCTCCATTCCATTAATACACTGCCACTACTCGCCAATTTAATGTCACTGTCCCCCTCCCTCCCCTAGGTTAATACACTGCCCCTGACCTCTCTTAAATTAATACACTGCCCCCCACCACCATCACTCTGCACTGCCTCCCTCCCTCCCTCAAATTAATACACTGGCCCACTCCCTCCCCCAAATAAATATTGCCCCCCCCCTCCCTCAAATTAATACACTGCCCCCTCTCTCCCTCAAATTAATACATTGGTCCCGTCCCTCCCCCAAATAAGTACAGTGACCCCTCAAATGAATACACTGGTCCCCTCCCTCTCTTAAATTAATACAGTGTCGCCTCCCTCCCCCCAAACTAATACAGTGCCCCCTCCCTTCCTCAAATGAATACACTGGTCCCCTCCCTCCCCCAAATTAGTACAGTGCCCCCTCAAATTAATACACTGGTCCCCTCCCTCCCTCCCTCAAATTAATACAGTGCCCCTTCCCTCTCTCAAATTAATACAGTGTCCCTTCCCTCTCTCAAATTAATACAGTGTCCCCTCCCTCTCTCAAATTAATACAGTGCCCCCTCCCTTCCTCAAATTAATACACTGGTCCCCTCCCTCCCTCAAATTAATACAATGCCCCTTTCCTCCCTCAAATTAATACAGTGCCCCCTCCCTTCCTCCTGTTACTCCTGTGTCTGTCTCCCTCCAAGTCAACGGTGCTACCATCAGCTCCACCACGCAGGCTCGCTGCCTAGGTGTTCTCTTTGACTCCGACCTCTCCTTCAAGCCTCATGTTCAATCTATCGCCAAATCCTGTTATTTCCATCTCAAAAACATTGCACGCATCCGCCACTACTTAACACCAGATGTGACTAATGTGTTGGTCCATTCCACTGTCCTTTCACGCCTTGACTACTGTAATCCGCTTCTCAGTGGTCTTACGTGCTCCCAACTTGCGCCGTTACAGTCCATAATGAATGCAGCGGCGAGGCTCATCTTCCTGTCCGCCCGCACCTCCCATGCCTCACCCTTCTGTTAGTCCCTACATTGGCTTCCTATAAAATATAGAGCTCAATTTAAAATTCTGGTTCTTGCTTTCAAATCTCTACATAATGCTGCTCCCACCTATCTATCCTCCCTTATACACAAGTATGTCCCGTCCAGGCCCTTACGATCTGCTGAAGACTTCCGTCTATCTTCTGTACGTACTCCCACCTCTGATGCTCGCCTTCAAGATTTCTCTAGGGCTGCACCGTTCCTGTGGAACTCGCTTCCCTCCTCTGTTAGATGCTCACCCAGTCTCCACTCCTTCAAAAAAATCGTTAAAAACCTACTTCTTCATAAAAGCGTATCAATTAAACTGTTAATAGCTCCCGACTGATTCCTCTTCTGCAACTGTCATTTGTCTAAGCGCTGCGGAATTTGACGGCGCTCTATAAATATCATAATAATAATAGTACACTGGTCCCCTCCCTCCCGCAAATTAATACAGTGCCCCTTCCCTCCCTCCCTCAGGTTAATACAGTGCCCCCTCCCTTCCTCAAATTAATACACTGGTCCCCCCCCCCTCCCTCAAATTAATACACTGGTCCCCTCATTCCCCACAATTAATACACTGCCCACCCTCCATCAAATTAATAGTGCCCACCCCTCCCCCAAGCCCCGCTTCTCCTACCGTAAAATTTGCTGTCTGTCCTCCAGTTCCAGCTCCAGCCCTGGTGAAGCAGGCCAGACTCTCCTCTGGTACTGCGAGCAGGAGGGAAGGGGGAGTAACTGATCTGGTCTGCTCAGCAGACACACAGCCACTCTGCCCTCTTGTGGCCGGGAGAGCAAGAATCAGGAAATATTTTTCCTGTCTTGCTGGTTGCAGCCACAGCTGAAAGCGGCCCCAGGGCAGGCGGGCCGCAAATATATTCACTGTGAACCGCATGTTTGACATGCTTGCTGTAAACCATTGTCTGTATCTGGCTGTCAGCATAAATAGAGAAGGGAGTTTTGACTGTTTTAGGCCTAGACAGTTAGTGTTTTGCATCTGATAGTAAATAAGGGGCGTGAGTTAGTCAGGCACTATGTGACACTGGCCATAGGGTCAGGTATTACATTTGATTTGTTTTATTTATTTATTTTATCTTGATTTCGTAGCTGTTGGGTGGTGTAACCAGTGTTTAAGCTCATTTAATGGTTAGAATAAAATAATTGTTGGTAATTTTATCAGTGCATATTTGTTTACCCACTAATGGTATCATGCATTAAAGGGTGTTTTTTTTTCTGTTTTTCATATTGGACAGATTGCCATTTTAATAAGCAAGTAACTCCACCCATTATTTTATAGGAAAAAAAGCTATAAAATGTATAGCTTTGCATATCCCATTAACAAAAGTTATCCAACAACTGGTTACAGACTGGCAATTGCTCTTTACCACCTTAGTAGTCTACTTCACTAGAGTTGACTCACAAAATTGTTCCTCACCATCTAATTCGATTGCCAGTTGAACTTCAGTAAGTGGAATTTCAGTAAGAGGAAGAAAGCGATTGATTACAACAGGAGGGATGTGTTCTCCTATTGAGAGGAGACTTTATACAAATCTACATGCAAAAATAAACAACAAAAGTTATGCTCCCAAGTTTCTTTTTGCATGTAGATTTCTATAAAGTACTCTTGGTCTCCTCTCAATGGAAGAACCAAACCCTCCTCCACCAATAAAATATATTTGATCAATACCCACTCAGAATTTTGCAAAACATAACCTCTTTGCTATGGTTGGTAGTTCATAATATTATTCAGTGACGTCTATAAAAATTACCGTGCTGTTTCCTGCTTGCATGTATAAAAGCAGGTTTTTCTTTTTGCCTTTGAACAAAAAAAAAAAGTCGTACTTTAGAGATAAAAATAGTTGTGCAAAATATTCTACCCATCATAAAATAATTTCCCTTTGTAGGCATATCTGATCTACTCAAGCAGTGTGGCGGCTGGAGCACAGAGTGGTATTGAAGAGTGCAAATACCAATTTGCCTGGGATCGGTGGAATTGCCCTGAAAGGACTCTCCAGCTCTCCAGCCATAGTGGGCTACGCAGTGGTAAGAGACGTTCCTTATAAAATATCTCTCAGTACTTGGATAATCTGCATCTTGGATGCTTGTTTGCAGAACTAATTTCTTGTCTTACTTTTGTTATAACGGACTATGGGTGGTTCAACTTTCACTGAGTAGTGTATTTAAAGTTTGAATTCGGTATCGCGTAGCATTATGTGCTGATTGGTCTTGACCACTTGCGATCATCACTATTGTGTAATGTAATCATTCAAAAAACATATAGTTTTATTCATTCTTTTTACCCACATTGTGGTGTAAATCTTTTGTGAGAAAAAAACTTCCTGGAATTTTGATACTACTACATGTCCTTTTTCAAATAAGTCTTTATTATTATAAAGTTTTTCTTTTTTTGGTTTGGCTCTCCTAGTATTTCTTATTTTTTAGTGTTTTTCCTACGGCATTTATCACAATTATCCACATCTAATAAGCAGATATTTCACATATGTTCCAGATACATTCTGCCCCTTCTTGACTTGGGTAAAACCTCAATTTCCCAAGTATCCTCTCTTCCAGACTTAAACTACCAATCCACTGGACCTTCTACTGCAGGCAGCAGTCTCTTTGATACCGGGCCTACTTATCCAGTCTGGAGTATTAATTTCAACAGGATCCTCTTCTCCAGGCTGGAATCTCAAATCAACCGGACATTCCCATCTCGCAGCCAGATTCCATTGTCACCGAATTACCCTCTGCAGTCTGGAACCACCCTTTCAACAGGACTCATTTCTCCAGGTTAGATTTTAACTTTTTCACAGGCCCATATTTTCCAGACTTCAACTGATAACTGTGGTTTCACACCTCTCTCTTTAGAACACTCTTTGAGATTTGTATGGGGTTATTACCACATTAAAAGTGGTGTGCACTTAAAGATTTATCCCCAGAACTATTTAGCAGGTTGACTAAAAAAACGAACAAACAAAAAACACATTTGGCATTCATTTTTTGGGGCAAATTTCCATGTTTTCGGCTGAAAATGCATTTTTGTGCTCCTTATTTTTACATATTGTATCGAACAAAGAAAACAAGGAAGATTGGAAACCATCTTGTCTTACTCTTGATCAGCATTCGACATGCATTGTCTCATTCATTACTCTTATAATCTTTTCATGTGTGGTTCAACAAATACTTATTTTGCTTCTATTCCAAGTGTCCAAAGGAATAAATTTTAAAGGTGACACAAAATGTTTATGAATTATCTGGTTCTGACATGGCATTGTTCAGGTTTATTAGAGATGGGAATATAACTAAAAAACAATAAATGTTTTTCTCTTCCCCAAAGGAATCTGTGCCCCAATCAGTAGAATTAGCTGGTAGTATGCACTCTTTTTTATTTTAATTTTTTTTCGGTCTACCATTGATGACTCAGCATAGTATTTCTTTTTTTCTTGTTTTGCTGCTATATGCTATAGTAATTGGAACAATCAATGGAAGTTGATATGTTGAGCTATCAGCAATCAACTCCCCCCTTACAACCAACAGAAAAAAAAATACATTATGGGGACTCCAATTTGAGGATTTTTTAAAAACAATTTAAACATTATTAAACTATTAACAATTATCGTAAGGGTGTGGTAAGTTGGGACTTACATTCTGGTACCCAGAAATGGATTATGTATTCGTTAACTGGTCAATGGCTGGTGGAGCTGTGATCACATTAAGGTGGTTGAGTAGGATGCTAAACACTTAGAAGACTTGAACAGGACCAGTATAAAAGTCTTACTACTTGGAGAGACAAAATTGGGGCAAAGGAAATTTTCAGGGAGAGGGCTATAATCAAGAGACCTACTCCATTGCTATAAGAATTTTGTTTTCTTCTCCATATATTTTAACAAGAGTAGTTTTTAATGTCCGAGTGCTTTAAACTGGCATTATTGCCTTTAAGTGGATGGCACTTAATTGCTCAATACACAATTAATTTTGTTTGGATTTTTTTCATTTTCCCCTGACAAAGCCAGCTGCTTAAATGAACTGTTCGTGATAAACTGCAAAGCCTATTTGGCAACTAGCTAAGATGCCTGGTACAACTTAAACAGAAATGGTTAAAATCTTCCTCTTGGGTCTTCGAAAAGAATAAGACTCAAATCAAAATGTAATTCTAGTGAGACTCTGCTAAACTCCTTGATCTTCCAAATTTACAATTTAAGATCAGTACATCTTTGATCTCATTCCACAAACAATTTCAATATTTACAACTCTCAAAAATACTGTCCTTTACATCGAATACTTCAACATTAACGTGTATGTATCTCAGGGAAGCACCTTTCTCTTTCTATCGGGTAATTCTCATAGTCGGCTTGTGATGTGTCTGCCACCATTGTTGGTGGGTAGCCCTGTTTAAATCTTTTTTTAGTTTGTCCTGTTTTTGTCTGATATAGTTGTGTCTAAATCGCAAATCCTTGGCCTCCTACACAAAGTTAGTGAATCTGTGGCTTCAGGTGTCTTTTTTTTTTTTTTTTTAAATGCTGATTGAATAGAGTAAATTACTTGTCTATAAAACGTGGATTGTTACTTAATAAACTGTTACCATGTAGTTGGAATTCATGATGCCTGCGTATTTTCAATATGAAAAATAAGTTGTATTTTTACTCTCAAAAATGAAGAAATCTGAATTTCTACATTATGTAATAACTGCTTAGGTAATTTATTCTTATTATTTTAATATTTGTCAGGTTTGAATGTGTAGTGTTTTATGATCAACAGTTTAATCATACAGTAAGACGTTTTTATGTATATTAACATGTATAATAAATACAAGATTGTTGTATCAAAGATTTAAAGCCACGTTCTCCGCACTCTGATGGAGGCTGCACACAACTTCTTAAGTTGCTTTTGTTGCACCTCCTTTTTTTGCTCTGCCCGTTCTATAATGGAACATGGCATTAATCAACAGTAAGTAAAACAGTAAGTCATTGATTACGGGGATGTAGTATATGCATCTGCACCGCAATCCCACATTAATAAACTCAACACATTGTATAACTCGTTCTGCCGATTTGTGCTACAATGTAATTACCGGACCCACCATTGTGACATGCTAAAAGAACTAAACTAGCTGTCGCTGGAATCCAGACGCACCCTTCATCTTTCCAGCCTTGTGTTTAAGAGCTTTTCTGGGAAACTCCCACCCTACCTGAACAAAATGCTCTTCTCGGCTGTTCCCACCTCCTATAACCTCCGATCCCGTACCAACACTTTAATTAGACTACCTCAATACAAAAAGAAAGCAGCCCGATCCTCCTTCTCCCACAGAGCACCGCAATTTTGGAACGACCTCCCGCATGATTTAAAATCTTCCCTAAGCCTAAAGTCCTTTAAGAGATCCCTCTCTACATACCTCAAAACAGAATGCACCTGTCATGGTTGAATATATATTTCCTACCTGTTCTATGTTAAATTTTGTATATATTGTGTATTAATATTGTTTTTGTATTTTATTGTACCCTAATGTAACAATGCAATGATTTGTGGACCCAGGACATACTTGAAAACAAGAGAAATCTCAATGTATCTTTCCTGGTAAAATATTTTATAAATAAATAAAGTACAAATGGACACAATGCATTGTAATGTTATGTTTACCCATGTAACACAACTGCTGTTTTAAGATATAAAACTATTCTTCGTTAGGCATGTAGGCTGTATCTATAGGAATATATAACAATATACTAATCGGATTTGCATCATTTTAAGCATTTACTTATTTAATTAAAATACCCCATTAAATTGATTAAAACTTACCTTAAGTCTAGTGCAGGTCGATGTCCTTCTTGCTTTGTTGTCATGCTTTGGCATCTGTGGTCCATTCAAATGCTTCCCATAGAGAAGTATTTGATTGCAACGTTTCACCGTCTCAAAGACCATGTGTGCTCTTTGATGGTGAGGGGGAGAGTGTTAAGTTTTTTGTTTGTTTTAAGTGTAAATGTTGAAAACTGAGAGAAGGAGGGAAGCAGGTGTGACACACTGCACACACAGACTCCTACCACCACAACCTTTTCTAAAAGCAAAAGTGGTCATGGTGGCTGGAGTAGCCCTTTAATTTTGACAGCTCTTATTTTATAGAGAGTTTAAAAAGATATCAATAAGTTAAGGATCAGTTGAATAAATTTTTGTTGGGGAGGGGGGAGGCGTCAAAATGCATCTTCTCCTGTGTATCCAAAATCTTTGCACCGGCCCTGAGGGATGCTATTTAATCCTATTTGCTGGTCTAAATATTTGTTAGCCATTCAGGTAGATAGAAGTCATCAATGTAGATCAAAATAGAATATAACTGATACCACTTTTGGCAATATTACAAGTTAAAAAAAAGTTACAAATGTGTTCTAATATCCTCCTACCTAGACCCTTATCAGCCAATTACAGTACTGTGCACCACTTACTACTCATTACTTTAATGAGTCTGTCAGGTTGGATTGCACTGTATTTTAAACATCCTATCATAATTTATGAATACAAATTTTGAACACAGTTTTGAAATTTGCTTTATTATCGCCTCTTAAATATAGTCTGTCCAACTCTGTAATCAAACTTGTTTATAATTTGCTAGTACAAAGATAACAATACTCGATAAATGAGCTGAGATTTAGACTTTAATCAATCTTGCATTAATTTTTTTTTTTTTTATTTTATTTGTGCAGCAAATCGTGAAACCGCTTTTGTACATGCGATCAGCTCAGCGGGAGTTATGTATACACTGACAAGGAACTGCAGCCTTGGAGATTTCGATAATTGTGGATGTGATGATTCAAGAAATGGACAACTTGGTAAGTAATTTGATTCATAATTTTATTTAAACATATTCTGCAGTAAAATGTAGTGTCTTATTTCAGATTGGTTAAATGTTAAACAGTAGATCAAAACCCAAGGTGAAGGAGGGAGTATGTTACAAATTAGTGTTTATTTGCATACATAACAATAGTAAATTGTAATCAATGAATGGAGTTCCCCTGATAAATTACACATGGCTGAAAGGCATATGCAGCAGGATTAAAATGTAACATGGGAATTGCTAGGGGGACATAAGCCCCGTATCTCCACAGGGGGCAGAAGGATGGTGTTTTTTTAATTGTACATCAGGCAGCTGCTTTCAAAACGGCCACCTTTCCAATGAAAGACCATTAGAAGAATGCTATGCCAGGCTACTTAGTAGGAGATGCCCCTCCAGATTACTGTTGGGAGGGAGTGCCAGGGAACAGAACTTTATTAGGCTAGGTAGTGTGTCAGAACTACAGGGGATATCTGGCTGTGCAGCATGTCCTTGTTTCTAGTTACAATTTCTTGGAGATCCCAGAGAGCCTCAGCAGTACAAAGTTCATAGGTGGATAAGATTAGACAAAACCTAGAACGATGGTGACCAGTCATGACATAAACCCATCTCTCTAATAGTATGGGGCTCATGGAGTTCTAATTTTGTCTCAAGCACCAGGTGTTTTTGGAACCTAGCAACGAAATGAATGTTGTTCTCTCTTTCCTCTTCCCCATCCACTGGAATACATTTTGCCTCTGTGTCTTGTGGGGGAATGGCTTTCTTTTCTTCGGCTGCTTTCAAGGTGGCTTCATCTGATGCTTTCTTAAAGACCAGGTTACTTTGAAATAGAAATAGAAATAGGTTTGTTTTAGAGGAATAATCAGCGCCCCATGTTCTGAGACACAAGGCTCTCCAAGCTGCAGATTGACCCAAAGCCTTAGCAATAAAATTGGTAATATCTACTTAAGCCTCTGTAAGAAATACCAATGCTAATTTGAGGCAATTTCAAGAAGGGTTTCTCTGCTAGTACCATTGGTTTTATCTTCACTTGGGGTCGTAGTCGAGACTCTAGATAGGGAGGCTCATGCGATGGATGCATGGCAGCTCCTAATGATGTCTACATCTTGATAAGATTTGCATCCATACCTTTCTCCATAGGATCTCTTAAAGATGCTGCACTTTCAATAGGCAAAACTGTCTGCTTTGCCACTTTAATAATATCAGCATCAACTTCCAGGTTTTTTTTTGTTTTTTGTTTTTTGTAAATCAGATGTTATGTTTTCCAAAAATGATTGGCCACAAATTAATAAAATAACAAGCTTGTAATATTGCAAGTCTGAACAATAATAAACAAATAACCAAAAAATGGAACTGTGAAAACATAAATTGCAGCTGTTATAACCCCTGCATATTTAGTACAAAGTGCGGAATGTACACAATGAACCCTCAGGCATTCAGAAGGATCATGTGAGTTCTAGGTTAACCACATTATGAGCAAAGGCATAGGTCATTAAAGAAGGTTCCTGGAAGGTATGGATTCTGTAGAAAGAACTCAGTGGCTCCAACCCGTAGGAGTCAGTCTTATTTATACATATGTAACGGACCCTTTTGCTCACCAGAGGTTAAAAACCGTTTAGGCGATATTCCCCTTTTCGGATGCACAGGCAGCTACTGCAATCACCAATCTCCTGAATTGCAAGCACATGAAAACTCAAACTCCCGAACTGCAAAGACATGAATTCACCAATCTCCCGACCTTGAACCAGGGGAATGCTCCAAACTCCCGAACAGGAAACACACGAATGCTGTAAACAGCTGAACAGGAAACACCATACGAACAGTTTACACTCCTGGCAGTCGCACTGTAACAGCATACAATCCAATTCCCCCCAAGAACGAGACGACACTTCATTTGAGGGTCAAGCAGAACTGATTTACTGGGGCTACCTGCCTGGCTTTTATGCAGGTCTCCCACCTGGTGGACACTCCCCTAAGGGACCAGATGGGAAACTGGGAAACATATTGGAAATTGACCAATCACAAGCTTACAATCCCACAATGCATCACAATCCCTCCTCTCTGTCCTGGAGATAATTGGGAAGTAATCTCGTTCATGGGAAATAATTGCAATCCCCAATCCCTATCACGAACGGGGTACAGCCGGTTACCCGCACCTGTCGGCGAAGGGTAGACACACGCTGATCCATTCAGTGTAGCGCGCATGCAGCCCCGGACATCTAAGGGCATCACAGACCTGTTTTTAAACGAGAGGGGAACTCAGGGACCGAGAATTGTTAGACATTTACTCATTGGAATCCTTAGACCATATCTAATTCGGGTCCCGAGTACTTTTTCAAACCGTTATTGCACAATCTGGGCTTAATACTTATACTCTTAGCCATCTCGCTATCCGAGTTATCTGCTCATAACAGGAAGCCATCATATTGTTCCCACAGTGATCACAGTTTTCTCTTTTTTATCCACAGAGGTGGCAGCACTGTACCTCCTAAGGCTGACCATTTTATTTTAACGCTGTGATACATTCCATTTCAGACTACCCCGATTCGATACAATTGTAGAAGGGAAGTTAGTATCTATTTAGCGGTAACCGAATCGTTACATGGCATTGATTAACCGACGGATCACAATGCAATGTAGTGACTTTTTCTGCACTAACTGTTCAATAATAGTTATTTAACTTGAACACTGTGGATTGCAAAACTATGTTTTGCACATTTATTTGGGAATAGGTTTCTGAAAACGTTTGAACAGAACCTCCCAAGTTTGTATACATTTAACCTTTTCAAGTCTGATTTATGGGTATTTCACCTTTTAAATCTAATATTTACCATTTCTTTAGGTTATTTGAAAAGGATTTAGAACATCCTGGAATGGGATCAATTCTAAGTCTATAAACTATCAATTATATAGAACATGGGTATATCTCCATATTGAATATTAATGTATATGTATTTGAGTAATTGGATATCTCATCTTTATCACTATCAATTAGATAGTATTTGTACATTGGTATATCACCTTATTGAATATTAATTTATATGTATTTGAGCAATTGGTATATCTTATCTTTATCAACTTATTAATTTTAATAGAATCATTAAAAGTTACATTTTATCGATAGGACACTCATCTCTTGTTTGTTTATATTTTTATGATGTTTTGGGGTAATTTTTTTTGTTTGCCTCTGTGCTTCCTGGGAGATAATTATCTTACCGGTCTTTAATGCAATTATCTCCCAGCCCCAGAGATTCCTGGGAGGGGCTTGTGCTGGGGTCTGTGCATAAAAGGATGAGTTTAGCTCATTAAAATCAGTTGCACTTCCAGAACTATGTGTCGTCTAGTTACTGGAAGGGGAAAGGGCTTAATCACTGTTACAGCTTGTTCCAACTCTTGGAGGATTCGGCAGGGAAAGTCATTGTAAGGACTAGAGCTCCCAGGACTGTGTCATCCAGTCCCTGGGAGTAAATAGAGCTAGTCCCCTATCCTGCTCCAGGATAGAGATGTTCCAGGAGGACCCCAGTCAAGCCCCAGCGACCGGGGCTGAAGCGCTGCGGTTTTCCCCTGTTTCAGCTAGGAAGCACTCCTTGGCGGAGGTACCCAGCCGGCGGTACAGGAAGTTCTACACGTTCTCCATTTTGTTAAATCATGACTCGATGTAATATTATTATTTATATAGCGCTATCACGTTCCGTAGCACTGTACAATGGGTAATATGTCACATGTTATTCAGCTGAGGATGCATTTACCTAATTTTAAGACCTGCTAATGAACAGATGATTGTTATTATGTTCGGATAGGTAAAACCATAGAGGGTGTACTTTCATTTTTTTCCCATGACTTTATTTATATGATTGACATATTTTAGGGTACCAAATTAGAGAGGTAGCTGTGTTTAGTAACTAGTTTCCTATTTTCATATTCATAAATATGGCGATGCCACATATAGAATGTATGTGCTGCATGTATATATACCACATTATATACATGCAGCACCTACATTCCAAGTTACGGAGTATACCACATTAGGGATCTATCTACTAAGCAGATGAAAGAGCAAAAAAAACAAACCCATTTTGTATCAATTTTGATATTTCAGGCAGCTTTGCAAAGTAGATAGCTCCCTAATGTAGTATCCTTTTATGGGATTACTATTGTTAAGAACTGTGGAGCTGTCTGCTAAACCATGCATGGGATCAGACAGGTGATAGACCAAGAACAGGAACTAATCGAAAGACAAGCCATTTCCTTTTTTTCCCCTTTCTCAGTGTTCTGTAGCAATGAGTTAGCAAAAATGCATAACTGTAAATGTTCTGTAAAACCGATATTACAGGTAGATATTTTCTAAACATTAAGTAACCTGACACTAGTTAAATCAATATTTTATTCATTTGTTATAATATATTTTCTTTGTCATATTCCATACTCATAGGTGGCCAAGGATGGTTGTGGGGTGGATGCAGTGACAATGTGGGATTTGGAGAAGCCATTTCAAAACAGTTTGTGGATGCGCTTGAGACCGGACAAGATGCCCGAGCTGCCATGAATCTACATAACAATGAAGCGGGAAGGAAAGTATGTACTATGTATCATTTCTGTAGAGATATGCAGGAACTCGTGAAGCTACCATATGCAAATGATGCACAAAACAAGCAAAAATAACCCCATTTTTTATATATGCATTACAAATGCAAAAATAAAGTACAAAAGTAATACCCATTGTATTATATGTAAAAATAAACCTATAATTTGTATAGTTTGCATTCTACCGGGTGGGCCATAATTCAGAGTAAGGTTTGAGAAGTCAATAACTGTATTATCAATGAACCAATTTCAATGATATAACATTCAATGAAAGTTAATGAATGGAGATTTTTTTTAGACTAGGTATGGACGAAAATTTTTTTTAAATTAGTTCAATTTGCTGCCTCGCATAGTCGGGCTATTTTGATTGCATCTTTCTCAACATTAATGTCTGAGGAACGCAGGAAGTAATCGGTAACGTAAAGGTTGGGAGAATGTGGCAGCTACCGTATATACTCGAGTATAAGCCGACCCGAATATAAGCCGAGGCCCCTAATTTTACCCCAAAAAACTGGGAAAACGTATTGACTCGAGTATAAGACTAGGGTGGGAAATGCAGCAGCTACTGGTACATTTCTAAATAAAATTAGATCCTAAAAAAATTATATTAACTGAATATTTATTTACAGTGTGTGTATATAATGAATGTAGTGTGTATATGAATGCAGTGTGTGTGTATGCAGTGTGTGTGTGTATGAGTGCAGTGTGTATGAGTGCAGTGTGTATATAATGAATGGAGTGCAGTGTGTGTATAATGAGTGCAGTGTGTGTATGAGTGTATGAATGCAGTGTGTATATAATGAGTGCAGTGTGTGTGAGTGCAGTGTGTGTGTGTGTATGAATGCAGTGTGTATATAATGAATGCAGTGCAGTGTGTGTATGAGTGCAGTGTATGCAGTGTGTGTATGAGTGCAGTGTGTATGCAGTGTGTGTATAATGAATGCAGTGCAGTGTGTGTATGAGTGCAGTGTATGCAGTGTGTGTATGAGTGCAGTGTGTATGAATGCAGTGTGTTTAGAATGAATGCAGTGCAGTGTGTGTATGAATGCAGTGTGTGTATGAATGCAGTGTGTGTGTGTGTGTGTGTGTGAGTGCAGAGCATTGGTGGGGGGTGGGCATTTTATTAATTAATTATTATTTTAATATTTTTTTTAATGTTATTTTTTTAGGTAACTATTTTTTTCTTTTATTATTAATTGTATTATTTTTTTATGTTATTATTTTAATATTTTTTTTCTTATTATTATTTGTTTTCTTATTATTTCACTCCCTGGTGTTCCAGTGGATGGGCTGTAGGAGGGGGCTGTCAGGAAGCTGTAATTTACCTTCACAGCAGCTCCTGTCAGCTCCCTTCTCTCTTCTCCGGTGCGTGCAGCTCCCAGGTCAGCTCCCTCTGCAACTCTCGCGGCCACGCGGCACGTTGCCACGGTAACCTGTGGCAACGCTCTGCCCCGCGGCTCTCGCGAGAGTTGCAGAGGGAGCTGACCTGGGAGCTGCACGCACCGGAGAAGAGAGAAGGGAGCTGACAGGAGCTGCTGTGAAGGTAAGTTACAGCTTCCTGACAGCCCCCGGTCCATGTCTGTATTATGGCAATGTAAATTGCCATAATACAGACAACTGACTCGAGTATAAGACGAGTGGGGGGTTTTCAGCACAAAAAATGTGCTGAAAAACTCGTCTTATACTCGAGTATATACGGTAATTATTCTTGGAATTTCTTGACATTATCCACTCGCTAAACAGTTGCGTTGGGATGTCCATTGTGGCCCCGGCAACGTGTTTTTTCCACTACAAGACACAAAAATATTTCAGTCTTATCCCGATATCTCACACCAATAAAATTCCACTAATTTTACTTGATGTTCCTTTCTAAAATGACCCATTACATCTCCAAAGACTCAAAAAAAATTGAGCTACTAACAAATGAGTCATTTACCGGTCAAATCCTACTCTGAAGTTTGGTCTACCTTGTACTTTCCAAAAAATACCTGTGCAGTTTGACTTCATTTGTAAATTTAGTATAAATGTCATAGCTCTGTTTTGCACAAAAATAAGTGTGCTTGATATTTTCTTTTAGGCAGTGCAAAATACAATGAAACAAACATGCAAATGCCACGGTGTCTCGGGAAGCTGCACCACGCAGACCTGCTGGCTGCAACTGCCAGAGTTTAGGGAGGTTGGCTATTATTTAAAAGAGAAATATCACAAAGCCTTAAAAGTTGATCTTCTACAAGGAGTGGGAAACAGCGCAGCCAGCAGAGGAGCCATTGCTGAAATATTCAACTCTATTTCCAAAAAGGAATTGGTACACCTAGAAGATTCCCCTGATTACTGCCTGGAAAACAAGACTCTGGGTCTACTTGGTACCAAAGGCAGAGAATGTCTCAAGCGAGGAAAGATGCTCAACAAGTGGGAGAAGAGAAGCTGCAGGCGTCTTTGTGGGGACTGTGGGTTGGCAGTGGAGAAAAGAAGAGCAGATATGGTGTCCAGCTGCAACTGCAAGTTCCACTGGTGCTGTGCTGTGAAATGCGAGCAGTGCCGTAAAAGCGTGACCAAATACTTCTGCGTCAAAAAGGAAAAACGTGAGCGGAGTGGAGGTGGTATAACCCGCAAAAAGGAAGCAAAGCTAAAGAAAAAAATTTAAAAAACTGTTTTTATTGACCTGTGACTTTTTGTTTTGTAAAATATAGCACATTTTGTAAATGGACCTTTTGCCTGGGCCTCGCCCCCATTCCCCTTTTATGAGAGAAATATTGAAAAATCCAATGTAGTATTTTAGATTATACGTATTAAAAAAACAAAAATCCCTAATTTAAAGTTATACAGATTTTACAAGCCATGTACCTTGAACTTATTGATTGTGCTCCTTATCTTATTTCTCTAGGGCAGGGGTAGGCGACCTTTGGCACTTCAGATGCTATTGACTACATCTCCCCTGATGCTTTGCCAGCTTTATGGCTGTAAGAACATTCTAAAGATGTATTCTAGAACATCTGAAGTTCCGAACGGTGCTAACCCCTACACTAAGGCTTCTGGATGTAAATATGCATGTGAATTGTAATCAGTGACCTTATGAAAAGATAAAGGATATTAAATAATTGCATCACTAACTGAACCTCAGATCTATTCTCTGCTGCATTTTAGAACTTACTAAACTGAGTTTTATGGTGTTGACAAGGGAATTGCAAATTTTAACCCAGGTTTAATTTACTTGACTGGAAAAATACATGCAATTGGGGATTTCTCCCCTTCCCCCACCCAATTTGAGGTGTTTTTTTTTTTTTAGCATAACATGTGTAATTTACTTGTCTATTTTCCATAATTCTCCATTAAGGGAATATATTGTAAAATGTGGTAATTTAGAAAAGGCATTATATCTAAAGACAGGATCTGAATATATTATGTTCAATGTTGTTCACAATATTCATTCAGGGTTATTTACTAAAGTGAACTTCATATTTAAGGTCAGAGTAGCCAAACTGAAAGCATAGCATTTTTCCACTTCGCTATTTTGACCTGAAATTTGACATTTGCTTTAAAATTCTCATGTTAGTGAATAACCGTAAGTGGAAAACGAATCTGAAGTAGGTCAAACTTCATGAATAGTCTTCCTCTATAACATAGTTCTGCAACCAACAACAATATTGAGTTGGTACCACATTGAGTTGGTCATCATCTCCCTTTATGGGATAGCGCATATTACTTTGGATGGGCAAGTGAGACAATTCAAGTGTGTCATAGGTCTATAATGAAGAACATTCCATATTGAAACTCATGATAGAGATGGTAAGTCGCTATTGCAAGTCACGAAAGGAGGTATTGATAAAGCAAGGCATAGAATAGTGACTGAAGTTTTATTTGATGTATAAGACACTGTACAGTACATAGTGTCAGCTCTTTCTCACCTGTTTTGGAAGATAATGTGTCAGGCAATAGAGAATGAATTATGCACAAATAGCTCTGTTTTGTTTCCCCAAGTCAAGGGAATTCTCATTGCATACAAACAAACAAAAAAGTCAGCGTAGTAATCAAAATACAGTGTAACAAGCACTCATAGATTGACTTTCTAAATCAATAGGACAATATTGCTTTCATTAAACTAAACTTCAATCTATATTTGTAACAGTTACACCACAAGGAAAAGACCGCTAAACTACAGGTGAGGCACAGGTCACTTGACATTTTGATTATTAATGCAAGGTGAGATAACATAAAAATATGTAAAAGTAGGCAAATAATAAATAGATTCTATATCTATCGATCTATCCATATATATAAAAATACATTTATAATCCCAAACTTTTTGAGGTTGTCCAGAATCGCCTCAGTTATTATCACTTCTCTCACATTTCGTTATGCCAACATAATTCACTATATTGCACTATCCCTTGTATTGCCTAGTATTCTGCATATGTAAGAATATTAGGACGTAGTAGTTCCAAATTATGTGTATTATCACCACCTTTGTATAACTCTCCATTGTCTAAATGCACTACTACACTGTGATCTTTTTCTCTAGGTCTTGCCAATATATATTGTAGTTGCCTTCCCTCCCTCCCCCTTCGAGGCATACTTTTTATCAATACCTGTTGTAAGTTATTACAATTATTTGTTAAGAGAAAGGGATCCATAACTTTATAGATGCATACTTCTAAACATAGGGAGGTATGTGAATGGGGTCGGCCCATTAGAAGAAGGGCATGCCAGCCTGGTGTAAGAGCACTACCAGCCAGTCATCCTGGCACCACAAAGAAGCAGACAATGCATATTACAGTACTCTGCCTATGAATGCACACACACACTACACGTTCTGTGGACAGCTTCCTGATGCTCCCAAAGTGGAACAAGATAGTATCTGCACCTCTGAGGCCCTTGACCTATTTAAAAAAAAAAAAAAAAAAAAATTACATTAAAACTACAGAGTATGAATAGTTGTCTATTTAAATCAATACTATAAACTTTTAGCACAACTAAATACCATACAACACACCAAAATGTGTTTTTTGTTTTATACAATTTGTGTTTGGTGTACACCGTTGTGATCTGTTGGTTTTTTAAAATATATCATAAATGGTAGTATGTCTAATAGTATTAGATTGCAAATAATATCAAGGTGTTCTTTGACCCATTTAAATTTGGAATAAAGAGAGCTTGAAAATATTGACCAATATGGACCTATAGGGGGATAATTGTGTGTGTGTGTGTGTGTGTGTATGTATATATATATATATATATATATATATAAATTATCAAGTTGGTTATTTGGAAAATTACCTTGTTCCCATGGTATCTGAAATGCACACTGCATTCATTATTCCATTCAACTGAGCTCTCAAGATGTAAAACCAATAGAGTCAACAGGAGCCTCCCTCAGTGAAATGTTAGGCTGTCTGATAATTTTCCATCTGAGTCCACAGAAGGCATCCCACATGTTGAGCTTTAGCAAAAGGTGACACTCCTTGAGATTTAGGGAAAGACAAGTATTGATAGGATTATATGCCATGGTGCTGATAAAAACTATTACAATGGAAATCTATTTCAAATTCTGAAACCTGTACTTGGTGAATATGTCCTTAACAAAAGTGTAACATAAGCATAATAATTGCTTCTAATAGTCTATAGTACTAAGCTAATTTATCCAGCCTCTAGTTATTTTTACACTGTGAGAGACTGCACGGAATTCGATATGTTAAATAGGTCATAGGCAAAAAAGAGTTGCAGAATTTTCTTATTTACACTATTACTCAACATGCACCTTAGCTCGACTGCCAAATTTCTATATTTTTGTTATTAAATAACTATGTTCAAAAATATATGTGGTGCAGTAATCAGTAGCTAAGGGCGTGTCCCAACTGTCAATGTCTTAAAGGAGCAAGTTTGTTTTCCTGGCACTATAGGGTCATTAGGTCCCTCCCCACCCTCAGGGCCCCCCTCCCGCTGGGCTGAAGGGGTTAAAACCCCTTCAGCCACTTAGCTTTCTCCAGCGCCGGCTCCCTCAGCGCTGGGGAACTGTCCTCCCTCTTCCGACATCCGCTCCGAATGCGCATGCGCATGCGCGGCAAGAGCCGAGTGCATTCAAACCGCCCATAGGAAAGCATTACTCAATGCTTTCCTATGGAGGTCCAGCGTCTTCTCACTGTGATTTTCACAGTGAGAATCGCAGAAGCACCTCTAGCGGCTGTCAGTGAGACAGCCACTAGAGGCTGGATTAACCCAAGTGTAAACATAGCAGTTTCTTTGAAACAGTTTCTTTGAAACTGCTATGTTTACAGCTGCAGGGTTAAAACTAGAGGTACCTGGCACCCAGACCACTTCATTGAGCTGAAGTGGTCTGGGTGCCTATAGTGGTCCTTTAATGAGACACATGGCAGACATATTGAATTATACCATTAATATCTTAAATTCCTAAACAAATTCACCATACTCCCTTCAAAATAATTCCCTTTCAATGGATGGTCTTTTTGGACCATATAGTGGACAATATCTAGTGGATTTATTCATTAAATAAAAGGTAGAGCGGATCTGAAAACTACTGCCTTCTAAAAGTTAGGCAGAAATTGTAGACTTGTGTTTTTTAATACCTGCTATTTTAGGCTACTTTTCTCAACTTATCTTTTTACCACAACTTTTTATAGTGTATCGCATTTTTAAACAACGTTGGCATAGTCTTGTGATTTTGGAACCAAGGAATAAGTGCAAAGATTTTTACTGAACCCTCCCAAAATCGGAGGACTGATTATTAATAAGAGAACTTGGGGCTCCCTTACAAATAGAGTACACCCAATATCTGGTATTAAAGGGACACTCCAGGAACCCAGACCACTGCTGCCCATTGGAGTGGTCTGGGTGCCAACTCCCACTACTCTTAACCCTGCAAGTGTAATTATTGCAGTTTTTTATAAACTGCAATATTTACCTTGCAGGGTTAACTCAACCTCTAGTGGCTGTCTATTAGACAGCCACTAGAGGTCACTTCCTGACTCATAGCACAGATTATTTGTGCTAGAGCGTCGCTGGATGTCCTCATGCTGTGTGAGGACCTCCAGCGTCGCTCATTTCCTCATAGGAAAGCATTGAAAATCTTTTTCAATGCTTTCCTATGGGGAGCGCTAATGCGCATGCGCGGCACTGCCGCGCATGCGCATTAGGTCTCCCCGGCCGGTGGGCGGGATCAGTCTCGCCCACCGGCCGACAGAGTCAGTAGGAGGAGCGGCGCGGAGGGGGAGGCAGCGACGAGGGACATCGTCGCTGCCTCAGGTAAGTGACTGAAGGGGTTTTCACCCCTTCAGCAACTGGGGATTGGGGGGTGGGAGGGAGAGGGAACCTGCAGTGCCAGGAAAACAGATTGTTTGTTTTCCTTTAAATAACATTTGGTATTTTATATTTTCTTGAGTAAAAGTTAATTGAAGTTTAACAGACAAACAATTGCTAGTGTTTCTTTATTTCTTTTTTTTTTTTTGTTCCTCCCTCCAATTGCTGGCTATTTTTAATACAATTTCCTCCTTCCATTAGCTTCCCTGCTACCCCATTTTACTTCCTCTGATGTTCCATTCTCTCACTTTTATTACTTCCTATCCCATTCTCCACTCGGTCATATTCCGCCACCATCTCATTCTTCTACCTCATTGCCCTTCTTTCTCTTTGTTCCTCCTACTGTCCCACTGAATGGCCATCTTTGTACCTTTTCATCGCATTTGACTATTCTTCCTCAATCATTCCACCTGTAATTGTATTCTTCAGTATCCGTTTTGTAGTCATTTTCCCCTCTTTGCCTGGTTAGAGGGTTGAAAATCTCTGAATCTTGGTGGAGTGAGCTGTCGGTTAGTTTTAGTGACAGCTCTCCTGTTTACTTGCATTTCAGCCTCTAAATCATGGGTCCTCAAACTCCGGTCCCCCAGATGTTGCTGAACTACAACTCCCATGATTCTTTGAATTACATAGATAGCCAGAGTATCATGGGAGGTGTAGTTCAGCAACATCTGGGAGACCAGGGATTGAGGACCCATGCTCTAAATTGATTAAAGATGTAATAAGTTCTGTTTCCACTCATCATACTGACTCAGTACAACACTCAGGAGTGAAAGGAAGCCGAAAGCTGCCTCTGCTTCTTGCACATGGAAGAGACAACTTTCTAGTTTGCATTTCTTCCCTGTGGGCCGGCCAATCGGGAGAGAGATTTGTATATCCAATCACTTGTGCGACTTCACAGACCCTAGATGGGTAACAGGCATCTAGTTTCTAAATGGGAGTCTAAAGATAAGATTCCCAACCAGGGGAGCTATGATTAACAGTAAAGTTCTTGCAACATTACCAGACCCCCCCAAAAAAAAAAAAAACAACAACTGGGGGTCCACCACCCTCATATCTCCTTTGCAAATTGATGTATATACATTCATCATATTGCAATCCTACATATTAGTTATAAAGATATAGAATAGGTGCTCGATATAATAGTAAAAGTGGGAGGCAGCAGTGAATCAAACCTTGCTTAAAATACAGAATGTGACCAAAATAAATGTGGTAGATCTACTTCTGGCGTGGTCTACCACATTTCTTTTTGGCAAATCCTACATATCATATTATCCTGTTTTGTTTTTATTTTTAGATTTTGCGTACCGGACTAATCACTTTTTATCTGTTCTTTAAAACTAAAGTGTAGTATCTGTCTTAGTGTGGAAAAACAATGTAACTATTTAATTTGTATATAGGTTAAGCACTTTTTGTTTAATTTATTGCACAGGTACAGCAATGTATAAATAACACAGCCTCTACTTTTCACGTGTACAGAACATAGCTTTGTAAGTTAACGCTCAACTGGCATTTGACATTTTTTTGTTCATATAAAAATTAACTTTGTGTTTCAATGTACATTACTCTGTTCTAGATTCAGTAGAATTTCCGTGATATAAATATCTGTTTAAACTACTGCAAGTAATTAGTATTTTGGCATTAATGTCTTTGTTTTTGTAATTTTCTTTGTATTTTCTAGTTATTGAAATAAAGTCAAAGTCAAGAGCTTGAAATAAGTCTCCATGTTGTATTACTAATTTCACCTTGCTAATATGGCGACACATAAAGCATTAATAACAACCAACAAAATTATGCTTGATGATGATATTTACATCTTCCGCAGTCTGTGAGAGTCCTTACATGGAGAAAGTAGAACAAGGTCACCAAATCTTTGTTTTTCCCCATCCATGTTCTTCCTCCAATATGCCCTAGTAATGAATCAAAACATATGAAACATAATTTCAGGAACAGGCACTAGAATTAAAAAGTGCCGAGACTCCATGTACATTCACCATACAGGATACCGGAAAACACTAAGATATATATATATATATATATATATATATATATATATATATATATCTTAATTACACACACAGTATCTGACAACAGTGAGTACACCCCTCACATTTTTGTAAATATTTTATTATATCTTTTCATGTGACAACACTGAAGAAATGACATTGCTACAAAATAAAGTAGTAAGTGTAAAACCTGTATAACAGTGTAAATTTGCTGTCCCCTCAAAATAACTCAACACACAGCCATTAATGTCTAAACCGTTGGCAACAAAAGTGAGTACACCCCTAAGTGGAAATGCCTAAATCGGGCCCAATTAGCCATTTTCCCTCCCTTGGTGTCATGTGACTCGTTAGTGTTACACGGTCTCAGGTGTGAATGGGGAGCAGGTGTGTTAGATTTGGTGTTATCGTTCTCATACTGGTCACTGAAAGTTCAACATGGCGCCTCATGGCAAAGAACTCTCTAAGGATCTGAAAAAAAGAATTGTTGCTCTACAGAAAGATGGCCTAGACCAGGCTTCCTCAAACTCCGGCCCTCCAGATGTTGCTGAACTACAACTCTCATGATTCTCAGTCTATCTATTTAATTCAAAGAATCATGGGAGTTGTAGTTCAGCAACATCTGGAGGGCCGCCAATTGGGGAAGCCTGGCCTAGGCTATAAGAAGATTGCCAAGACCCTGCAGTACGGTGGGAAAGACCATACAGCGGTTTCACAGAACAGGTTCCACTGAGAACAAGCCTCGCAATGGTCAACCAAAGAAGTTGAGTGCATGTGCTCAGTGTCATATCGAGAGTTTGTCTTTGGGAAATAGACGTATGAGGACTGACAGCCATTTGGGCCCCTGGGCAAAATTAGGTCCTGGGCCCTTGGAAATCTAATATATATGTATTTGATTATATGAAAGTTATATTTAAAATTAATGTTGTGTATTACTTTTGATGCATATGATTACCAATGCATGTTTGCATTTGAGCATTTAAAATCACTGTGAATGGTCGTTTCTGTTTATTGTGCCAGTATGAATGCATGTGTGTTTGTAGAATATCAATAGGTGTGAATTCAAGGATATATTCGAGTTTAGCCTTGTACTGCAAGAGTACTCAAGATGGAAGGATTTCCACAACTTAGTAGACAGTTGGCTGTTAGAGTAGGACTTGCCAAAGATGGGGTACATTGACGTTGTGGCAGGCTTATGCAATGTATGATCATATAATAAAAACAAGATAGAGAGTCAGCGCTAAGTAATAGATAGGCAGCAACCACAAAGGGAAGTCCCTTAAAAACCAGTAGAAAATACAAAAAAGAGGCTGCGCCGCACAGAAAGAATATAGTAGGGTAACAATAGTGTATCTGAATAAAGTCTTAACTTGATAGTTCTTTCTTAAAGTCAATGGGTCTTTGACGTGCTTGTTAGGGGGTATTATCCGCGTAAGTCTTCCCTGGAAAGATCCAATAATATTTAAAGACAAAAGATATAAAAAATAGTGCAATATATCCTATAAGGTAAAATATAAGATAAAAGAATGACGGTAGTGCACTCACATGTGAAAGAGCTATAGCTAGCTCTAGTATGGACAGCGTACAACGGTATAATCCCCGCTCATAGAATATGGTGCAGGTGTCTTGCTTCAAAGGTATGTTCAACACTCAAAGAGAATAAAATAGAGACAACCGATAGTGCTCTCTCTGTATAAAACAATGATGTTTAAAATATATACAAAAGGGGTACTCACAAGGGTGAGCCAGACAGAACAGACTATAACAAAGAGAAATAGAATTTGGGGTGGAACAGCGCTACAGTACTGATCACAGAGGTGAAAGGAGCTGCACACCTGAGGGGAAGGGCAACCCTCAAACCCTTCAATAAATCTGGGAGCAGGAAACAACAAAAAATACAGGGTGCGCTAGGTGGAATGGGAGGTAATAAAAAGACAAGTCTCCGAAAATACACAAGGGGGTCTTGGGTAGGTCTTCTTAGGTTCTTGATGAGGTCCTCAGTGGTTGATATGAAAAACAAAATTAGACAAAAGGAAGACCAATAGTGCACAACCGTTAAGGATAATGTCACGGACAACACAGAAGAGAAAAATGCCAACTCACAATCAGTAGAGCTATGCCCAGCTCTAGGTAAAACGGCATACAGTGGTATTTGAAACTCCCCACATGTAGGATAAAGCTGGACAATAGGTGATTCTTCAATACTTTGTACAATGACTCAAATGCGTGTCAGCATATAAAAAACATAAAGGAAAAATGCGGACCAATGGTACAATAATGTATGACACCTGCAGCTACAGACAAACACTGAAGTCACTATGATAATGCAAACAGATCCTATAAACAACCCATACCACAGCCTCTATTAAACAGACACCCCAGACAAAATTATCACGTTTCTCAAAGAGAGCTCACACACTCACCTTACTACCGTGATCATAAAAATCGTTTGGACTATAGCAATCATACTTCTTATAAAAATGATACAAACAAAACCTACAAAGATTTTTCTCCAAGACCACAAAGAACACGATTTACACACAGAAATTATGGCTTCACAGACCAATCAAAATCTCCAATCACAAATCCAAACCGATACCAACTTTTATCAGTAGATTCAGAAATTGACATGGAAGACAATTTTTTTAGAGAGAAGATCCAATCCACAATCACACCCACTCTCATTCCTACCATCACGAGTCAGAAAAAGAAGCTATACATTAGAGGAAGGAGAAGTGGAAGAAGAGAGCAAAAGAGAAAGAATAGCAGAATAGAAAACCAAAAAACTCATAAAGAAAAGGGAATTTTTAACCTATCTCAAATATCTCTCACATCTACGCAATTAGCAGTACTTAGCCAAGGTCTCAAGTTTGCTCCAACCACATCTTTTAAACCATTTTTAGCCTTTTTGGATGTAAATAAATTTGTTAGAAAGGCCACTTTGAAAAGATTTTTTGTGGGGAAAGATATTGCACCCTCCAACACTCCCACACAGTCTACCCCAACCACTACCTCAACTACAATAAATACCTCGACTATAATAAATACTAACCTTAAACCCCAATCTAAATTTTATCCATCCGATTTTAAATCAGGACCTTCAGAAGTATTTGAAAAACTCGTTTTAAAAGATTTTAACAGCATTAAAAGAAAAAAATCAGACAAATCTAACTTAAATCATCTAGAAAAAAAGGCCCTATAAGAATTACAATTAAACACAGATATTGTCATAAAACCAGCAGACAAGGGAGGCGGCATTGTTATTCTTTCTAAAGATATGTATATAAATGAGGCTCTTAAGCAATTAAATGATAACGAAATATACGAGAAGTTACCCACAGACCCCAGTTCTAAGATCCAAGCTACCCAATACCACTACTTAGTGGAAGGTAAGAACTTACTATTCTTGTAAGTATAACTCTTTTAAATATATTACCTTGTTGTTCACACTGAGAGCACTATTTGCTGTTTTATATATATTCCATGGACATCTACCATCCAATACCGGAAAGGCGGACCTATCTCCCCAGCATTAAAGAACAACGCATATCTGAGTAGGTCCTAGCCTACACTACAGGAATCCCAAGCCGGATAGACGGACCAACCATCTAAGTACATCCGATAGTGGGGATCAAACCACTAAGTGTCTTTTCTCCTAGAGCTGGCTAAAGCTCCAACAAATCCAAAAAATCAGACAAATCTAACTTAAATCATCTAGAAAAAAAGACCCTATAAGAATTACAATTAAACACAGATATTGTCATAAAACCAGCAGACAAGGGAGGCGGCCTTGTTATTCTTTCTAAAGATATGTATATAAATGAGGCTCTTAAGCAATTAAATGATAACGAAATATACGAGAAGTTACCCACAGACCCCAGTTCTAAGATCCAAGCTACCCTATACCACTACTTAGTGGAAGGTAGCAACTCCAATATTCTCAAAAAACAACAATTTAACTATCTATATAAACCATATCCTAAAATTCCAGTTATATATTTTCTCCCTAAGATTCATAAAAACGAGACCAATCCCCCGGGCCGCCCTATCGTTTCAGGTATAAACTCTATCTTATCCAATTTGTCTGAAAACATTGATATTTTACTCCAACCCTCTGTAAAAAATATGAAATCCTACTTGAAAGACACCATGTCCCTCCTTCTCTTTTTTAAAGATTTTATATGGCAAAAATACTATATTTTGGTGACTTGCATCCCTTTATACTATCATTCCCAATGAAAAAGGTTGCAAAGCAGTCACTAAAATACTAAAAGCAGAAAAAAGATTGCCAGAATCTCAAATTCTTTTTATTATAGAGGGTATTAAGATTATCTTAAACAATAACTTCTTTTGGTTTTTAGATTCCTTTTATATCCAAAAAAGGGGTACGGCTATGGGAACCAGGTTTGCCCCCAGCTATGCAAACTTATTCATGGCAGATTGGGAAGCTGATGCAGTTTGGGGTGACCATGAATGGAGGGCAAACCTGGTCTCCTATTTCCGCTATATTGACGACCTGTTTTTTATCTGGAATGGCACAAACAGCTCGCTACAACTGTTTTTAAAACACCTAAATCAAAATGACAGAGGTATAGTTTTAACTTCAGAGTTTAGTAAGGAAGAAATTCATTTTTTAGACCTAAATATTTTTTTTAAAGACGGACAATTAAACACTAAACAAAAAGGAGGAAGAGTCTGTGCTAATTCAATTAAGCAGTAACCCTAAAAGGGAGATCCCTCGGGAAACCCTTTATTGAAAACAAGAAAATGCAAGAATGGGGGTCAAGGGCTGCGCTTCAACAAAAGAAGTAAAAAGTGTATAAAAATATATATAGATAAAATAAGCAATAATGATAAAATCAAGTAAAGTTCATCCGGATGTATAGAAAAATAAATATAAATGAAATTGAAACAGTCTCACTGGTGTGTAATGATACGGTAATAATCCTCAAGTGTTGCTCCGTCCGTATGGTAGGTAGTCCATATATGTGAAAATAAAAGAGAAAAGAAAAAGCTGCCAATGGTGAAATATTGTATGTCCAGATGTGGTATATATTCAAAGGAAATGTATTTCACTCACATTTGTTGGAGCTTTAGCCAGCTCTAGGAGAAAAGACACTTAGTGGTTTGATCCCCACTATCGGATGTACTTAGATGGTTGGTCCGTCTATCCGGCTTGGGATTCCTGTAGTGTAGGCTAGGACCTACTCAGATATGCGTTGTTCTTTAATGCTGGGGAGATAGGTCCGCCTTTCCGGTATTGGATGGTAGATGTCCACGGAATATATATAAAACAGCAAATAGTGCTCTCAGTGTGAACAACAAGGTAATATATTTAAAAGAGTTATACTTACAAGAATAGAGCAGACAGGTACTGCTCTATTGCCACAGCGCTGGTAGAATTATCCCCACCTAAGGATTTCTTTTGACGGGATACACTCCGAATAAAAAATAAAAAATAGAAGGATAAAAAGTAATAATAAAACTATAGTATGATAATATAAAAAATATATAAAAAATATAAAAAATGCCAGGAGTAGAAAAAGTGTATAAAATACAATAAAAATAAGTATACAATTGGTCCTAGTATAAAAGGTAACCAAAAATAACTTTTATTGATTAAAATACACTTATAAAAACCATTTACGCGTTTCACCTTTGGGGTTTTCTCAAAATGGTAAAAGAACAGTACACCTGGCAAGAAACTGAATATATGAGTTTACAATCTTAAAATTCTACGTGTATATTTAAATAATCTTTTAACGTAATTATGTGATTTGATGAATTAAAATTTGATTGACATGCCTGACAACACAGGGAGAACGTGCAGAGAATTTAATTAGCACTATATATTTAATTAGCACTATATTTGACCCTATAACTCTCCAAGACACCATAAAACCTGTACATAGGGGGTACTGTTTTACTCGGGAGACTTCGCTGAACTCAAATATTAGTGTTTCAAACTGGTAAATTGTTTTACAACGATGATATTTTAAGTAAAAGTGACGTTTTTCGCATTTTTTACAAGCGAACTGCACTTTTATGGTCTATATTATTGTTGTAATATGTTTTACTGTTTTAAAACACTAATATTTGTGTTTAGTGAAGTCTCCCGAGAATAACAGTACCCCCCATGTACAGGTTTTATGGTGATTTGGAAAGCTAGAGAGTCACATATAAGGCATTTCATTTTTTTCACATTGAAATTTGCCAGATTGGTTATGTTGCCTTTGAGAGCGTATGGTAGCCCAGGAATGAGAATTACCCCCATGATGGCATACCATTTGCAAAAGTAGACAACCCGAGGTATTGCAAGTGGGGTATGTCCAGTCTTTCTTAGTAGCCACTTAGTCACAAACACTGGCCAAATATTCGTTTTTTGCTTTTTTCACGCAAAAACAAATATGAACGCTAACTTTGGCCAGTGTTTGTGACTAAGTGGCTACTAAAAAAGACTAAACATACCCCACTTTCAATACCTTGGCTTGTCTACTTTTTCAAATGCTATGCCATTATGGGGGTAATGTTCATTCCTGGCTACCACACCGTCTCAAAGGTAACATTACTAATCTGGAAAATTTCAATTTGAAAATGGAATGTTCTATATTTGACCCTGTAACTTTCCAAAACAACATAAAACCTGTTAATGGGGGGTACTGTTGTACTCGTGAGACATTGCTGATTACAAATCTGTGCATTTTTTTGCAGTAAAACCTAACAGTGTTATGACATTCACAGTTAAAATGTCAGACGGAAATGCACATTTTAAAAAAAATCTAATTTTCTCACATTTTTTTAAATTTTATTCATAATAAATTATGTTCCATATATGAATAGTTAATGATAGATTAAAGCCCTGTTTCTCCTGAACAAAATGATATATAATAAGTGTGGGTGCATATAATTTGAAAGAGGGGAACTACGGGTGAACAGACATATAGCGCAAATTCCAGTTTTTGTTTACGTTTTGTTTTGATCAGAACGTGCACTATTGACTCCGTCCTGAAGGGGTTAATGAACAGAGTAACATTTTAAAAAACTAATTTTTAGAGAAACACTATCCAGAAGATAAACTTAACACTATTATCACTAAAGTAAAATCCAATGACAGAAGCAGCCTCTTAAAATATAAAAATAAAAAAACTCAAAATACTACGTCACTTTTGCCCATCATCTTTGACTATAATAACAAAAACAGAGACATAAAAAAAACCATTGGCACATTTTATTAGAAGACCCTGTTCTTCATAAAATTATTCCCGAAAAACCTCAAATTATTTTTCGTGGTGCCCCTAATTTTAAGACACTTTTAACCAAAAACTTCACCAAAACCAAGTTAAAAAATCATCCACTTTATCTAATGTCAAAGGTTTTTTCAAATGCAAAAAATGCATTGTTTGTAAAACCACCCAAAAGTCAGTGCCAAATAAAATCACCAAATTTAAATCTAACATAACAAATAAAAGTTACAATATAGAACACTTTATCACATGCTGTACAAAAAATGTCATATACCTACTGGGGTGCCCTTGTGGCCTCCAGTATGTGGGTATGACATCCAGAAATCTAAAGACCAGGATATCCGAACATTGTCGCAATATCAAAAATGGTTTTGAGAACCACACAGTCTCAAAACACTTTCTAATGGTTGTGCACTATTGGTCTTCCCTTTTGTCTAATTTTGTTTTTCATATCAACCACTGAGGACCTCTTCAAGAACCTAAGAAGACCTACCCAAGACCCTCTTGTGTATTTTCAGAGACTTGTCTTTTTATTACCTCCCATTCCACCTAGCGCACCCTGTATTTTTGTTGTTTCCTGCAGACAGAACAGACTGCCCACTGGTATAAGCGTTGGTGGTTTGATCCCCACCTAGGATTTCTTGGAGTCCACAGCGATAAAAGGCCAGGTAAAAATCTAAAATTATTTTAATAGAGTGTATAAAAGATAATTGGCACAAATAAAAGTAACCAACAAATCTTTAATGAATAAAATACACTATATAAAATCCACAAACACGTTTCGCCTAAAAGGCTTTCTCAATATGGAATTAAAACATGATACCTGGCAGGGTGAGTTTAAATAAGGAAAAAATTACTTAAAATTGGCGCCTAAAATCCGGTCAGCCAATAGGAGTTCAGAAATAAATAATGTTGGTAAAACTTGTGAATGAAATAACATAAGCAAAATATATTAGACATGATATATTACATTGAAATATAAAAACGAGCGTTATTTCGCTAGATTGGAACATTATAATGCGTTCACGTGACTTTCTTTGGGCCGCAATGGGAGTTGGGAAATGTAGTGAACGTGCGTGCATGCGCGCGCATTAGGGGCGGCCGTCGGCTCGAATAAATATTGCGGCCGCTGAGGGGCGATGGGTGGGAGGTGGAGACTGTGGCTGAATAGCCAATAAGGGAAGGGGGGAAATTGATTCAGAGTAATTTTTTCCAATAAATTTATTTTTAAAGAAATCTGCTTGTTGTTTAAAATCATTTAATTGTGAACAATTTCTCCGAAGTCCTAAAATTTTACTTTTAGGGGCACTGTCAAGCCAAGGTTGGCAATGACAACTGGATTTGTCAGTGGCAGAATTTGCACAAGCTTTCTTAACCCCTTAAGGACACGTGATACGTGTGACATGTCATGATTCCCTATTGTTCCAGAAGTTTGGTCCTTAAGGGGTTAAAAAATGTTTTGGTGTGTATTTGACCATTTTGAATAAAAATATTGAGATCTAAAAAATTAATATGTTCCTTACTATATTCGTGAGTTAAAACGATGCCTCTGTCTTTTATTCTTTTATTAACCATCTAAATACTAACGACAGAGGCATAACTCACGAATATAGTAAGGAACATATTAATTTTTTAGATCTCAATATTTTTATTCAAAATGGTCAAATACACACCAAAACATTTTTTAATAAAGTTTGTGCAAATTCTGATATTGACAAATCCAGTTGTCATTACCAACCTTGGCTTGACAGTGCCCCTAAAAGTCAAATGTTAAGACTTGTTCACAATTAAATGATTTTAAACAACAAGCAGATTTCTTAAAAAAATAAATGTATTGAAAAAAATTACTCTGAATCAATTTTAACAGACACTGTCAATAACATTCAACAAAAAGACCATAGGCGTGCGCACGGGGTGTGCCGGGTGTGCCTGGGCACACCCTAATCCCCGCGGCACGCCTATGGATTGAGTCCTGCTGGAACGGAGTTCCTGCACTTTTTTTGTGCAGGAACGCCGTTCCTGCAGGCACTCAGCGCCCCCCTTCCTCCCCCCATGTCCCCCCTGTCATGGATGGGAGGGGGGGGCAAGAGGTTATGGACCCCCCCCCCCCCGCCCCGGTCGGCTCTCTCAATATCAGCCGCGGCGAGGGAGCTGTGAGCTTTCTGCTCCCTCTCGCCACGCGCTGCTTGCTGATGCTGGGAGCCGGAATATGACGTCATATTCCGGCTCCCAGCTACAGCAGACAGCCCGCGCGGCGAGAGGGAGCAGAAAGCTCACAGCTCCCTCGCCGCGGCTGATATGGAGAGAGCCGCCCGACCCACTGGACCCCAGGGACAAGTCCACGCCAGCACTCCAGGTAGGGAGGCTGGGTGGACATTTTTTTTATTAAAAAAATAATAATTTGTGTGTGTGTCTGTGACTGTGTGTGTGTGTGTCTGTTTGTGTGTGTGTATGTGAATATGTGTGTCTATGAATGTATGAGTGTGTGTGTGTCTGTGAGTGTATGTGTGTGTGTTTGAGTATGCGTGTCAGTGTGTGTATATATATATATATATATATATATATATATATATATATACACACACACACACACACACACACACATACATACACACACTGGAGTGTATATTATTTTTTTGGGGGGGTGGGAATCTTGGTTCCCACACTTTATTCCCCAGGACTTTATTCTCCCCTGTCGGCTCACGCAGAACCGGCGCTGAGTGTCGGCTCTGCTCTAAGCCTCCATGGGCCGGCGGGGAGATCAAAGATCTACCTCACCGGCCCACAGCAGCATGAAGGGAGGCAGGAGAGGACCCGGGGAGCTCTAGACAGATCTCACGAGAGTTAACTCTAGCCCCGCAGGCTAGAGTTCACTCTCCACTGGACCACCAGGGATGGCACATGGCAGCAAGGATCCCCCCTCCCTACATAAGGTAAGAAGGGAGGGGGGATATTTACTAATCTGCCCCCACCTCCACAATCTGTCCAAACATACAGCACACACACACACATACAGCACCCACACACAAAAAGCACCTACAGACATACAGCACTCTCACACAAACTGCACACACACAGCACCCTCACACACACAGCACACAGTACACTAACCGCACCCTCACAAACACACACAGCACCTTTACAAACACACAACACCCTCACACACAGCACACTAACAACACCCTCGCAAACACACACACACAAACAGCACCCTCAGAAATACATGGCACCCACACACATCATACAAACAGCACCCTCACACACACAGCACCATCACACACACATCACACAAACAGCACCCTCACACACACAGCACCCTCACACAGCACACTAACAGGACCCTAACACACACACACAAACACCCTCACACACAAACAGCACCCTCACACACACACACACACAAACACCCTCACCCACATAGCACACTACCAGCACCCTCACACATACACACACACACAGCAGCACCCTTACACACACCACCCTCACACAGCACACTAACAGCACACACACACACACACACACACACAGCAGTGTATGTATATATGTGTGTATATATATATATATATATATACATATACATGCGGCGTGTGTTTGTGCTTTAGGGTGCACACCCTAATGCAATAGGCTGCGCACGCCTATGAAAAAGACAGATAATCTCTTGACATACAAAACAAAAGAGACTGATGGTACTATGACCCTACCTATTATTTTTAATTATAATAACAAAAGTGGTCATATTAAGAAAATCATAAAAAAAATTGGCATATTTTAAAACATGATGATACTCTTAACAAAATTTTACCCGAACACCCCAATATAGGTTTTAGAGGAGCCCCTAATTTTAAATCAATTTTAACTAAATTTTTTACAAGGGAAACAAAAATTAAACCATCTTTATCTCTGTTCCCCCAAATTAATGATTTTATTAACTGTACAACAAAATTTTTTATCAATCTGCTCGAATGCCCTTGTGGCCTCCAATATGTTGGAATAACCACAAGATGCTTAAAAATAAGACTAAGTGGCTGGCCGTCGACCTAAGCAGAAGCAGGGGACACAAGCTCCTGCTCAACAGGCAGGAAAAACGACATTATCAAGGGCTTAACAGCCCAAGGACCCACCGGGGTGCATTACCCAAGTTAGGGGTGCACCTCTGCATACAACAAGTCTTTTTTGAAGCCCGTAGGAGCTCAACAAGCAGAACAGCACACGCGGCCTACAGAAGCCGGAGCCGGGAAGAGGCGGCCGCTCTCTCCGACACCGGATCCCCTCAGCAACGAAGGTGGTCTCCAATCCTCCCCCCCCCCTTTGGACCGGTGGGGGATATCCCGGTCCTCCTGGACGGACAGACCAGGCAAGCTGACCAGCCCTAGGGCACACATAAACGAGAGAAGCACGAGTCAGGTGAAGAGCATCCAAGATGGCCGCCCGTCACAGTTCACAGAGGGGAGCCACGACTACCTGTATACAGCCCTCCTCCCTGGATGCCCTCGACAGGCTCTGCTCGGCCTTCTATGAGCTGCAGTGCAGCAGGGGTATGCCCATCCAACAAGCAGCACGAGCGGTGGCCATGTGGATCCGACCACTGACCCGCCGCCGCCATTATGGCGCCCCACTGCAGGCGTTCCAAGCGGGCGCCCGTCCAAACAAGCACCGACAAGCGACCAGGAGAGAGACAGACCGCACCAACTTGAGCACATGCACCTACCTACACACAAGCGGCAAGGTGAACGCCGGACAACTCCAAAGCCCCAGCGACGCACTCCAGCTTGCCTCTGACCGGCTGACCACCATGCGGCTACCTGGGACAGGAGCAGCACATCAAGCGACGGTACAGGAGGCCTCCACGCAACAAAGTTGGAGATAGATTCTTGGCGCCCTGGTGCAGAGGCCTATGGAACACACCGGCTGAAGCCTCACCCCTGCCAACTAGAGGCATAGGATGACTCTTAATACCCCACTGCTGGATGGCCTAATGCCACGCCACCACATCCCTGCAGCTGCAACGGACTTTGCCTCACAGCATTAGGGCACGGCCAGATAGACTCATACGGACATGACTATTTGCAGCATAGAATACACAAGTTGCAGACTACAACACTGTAAGTGTACAATTTATGCTTCAATCAAGTGATCCTGGCCTAGACGGCGTTGCCCACATAATGCTCACTTGATTTAGCAAGAAATGTCAGTACTGTGCTTTGGCTAAGGGTGTGAGTATCCTGTTTCTGTTAACTTTGTTAAGTCTTTGCTTTGCTTTACTTTAGTCAAGATAACCGGAATGTTAGCCACAGAATTTAACCGTTAGTATCTAACCGAGGCTACAAACAATCCAGCGCACAAAAGCAAAAATGATAGCAAGTTAAAAAAAAGTTAAAACTGTTGTGCTATCAATCCCACTTCAGATTAGCTGAGTCTTCTCCACTCCACACGTAATGCATAACAGTTTATTCACAATTTAACAAGTTATTTCTATTCTATTGTGGCATAATACTCGACAGGCCCCATAGGAAGCCTAGCATATTACAACCTTCACTAATTGCTATACCAGACCCTGTGTGATTTCTTTATACGTGCTCTAAACATATTATTAACAAGCGCAGTACCAGCTTTACTGTATTGATTTACTTATATTGTTTCATGGTATTACTTAACAGTAAGGTGACAGCAATCAAACCATTTTTCTTAATCTTACTTACATAGTCAGCCAATACGACCGAAAGTTAATCTATAATACTTGACTGAACAAGATGTTATCGTTAACCGACATAAAAATACAAATTAGGCATTGTTTTCCAGGAAATGTAATTAAAGTTGTATAAACCCTAACCTGTATACCACTAATGCATTTCCCTCTCTTTGTTCTGTACCCCATTGCACATGCCTTAATAAAACAAAGATTGACAAAAAAAAATAAGACTAAGTGAACATTGCAGAAACATTAAAAATGGATATCTGAATCATTCAGTGTCCAAACATTTTACTAATACTAAATAAAGATTACTTAGTATTAGTAAATTATTCCCCTACTCGCTATACCCAGAGTAGGGGCATGTCTATTAAACAGTGAGCAGCCTATGGCTGTTCACTTTTAAAAAAAGAAAGAAAAAAAGGGGGCTTCTAACCTGAAGGGGGGATCTATTGCCCCCCACCCCTTAACGGTGGGTGGGGGCCCTAAATACTAATAAGGGGGAACCTAATGTCCTCCCCCCTGAACGGTGGGTGGGGGCCCTAAATTAGAATAAGGGGGGGACCTAATGTCTTCCCCCTTGGCCCCCACCCCTGAGCGGTGGGTGCAGGGATGTATTTACCACAAGGCAAACAAGGCATTTGCCTAGGGCGGCACTTTCAGGGGGGGCGCCAAAAAATGCCACCCCGAGCTCCCAGACAAATGCCTTGCTTGCCTTGTGTTCTGGGGCTGTCCACCTTACTGTGAGTGAGTGTAGCCGTCAGTGTGTGTCTGTGAGTGAGTGAAGGTGTGTGTGTCTTTCAGTGAGAATGGGTGTGCCTGTGAGTGTGTGTCAGTGTGTGTGTATGTAATTTTATGTGTATCTGAGAGTGTGTGTCTGTCAGTGAAAGTGTATGTTGGTTAAACAATGTGTGCTTATGACTGTATGTGTGTGCCAATGACTGTATCTGTCAGTGAGTGTATATCAGTGCATGTATCAATGAGGGCATGTGTCTGTCAGTCAAAAAAGTGGCCTTGACACGCATTGGGGGGTCAAATTTAGATTTTGTGGGTGCCCGAATTTAGTCATGCCTAGGGCAGCACAAATCCAAAATACACCACTGGGTGGGTGAGGGCCCTAAATAAAAATGTTACACCCCCCCCCCCCCCCCCCCAGGTGACTAGGGGTTCCGAAACCCCTTGTCACCCCCCTCCCAAACAAAAAACCCGAACCCCTACCTACCCTCCTCACCCTAAAAATAATGAGGGGCGGCCATTAACTAAGCAACTGTAAAAAAAAAAAAAAAAACTTACCATTTGATGTTTTCTTTCTTCTAAAATCTTATTTTTTCAGCTCCTAAAAAGGCCAAATAAAAAATCCATAATACCCGATGCAGAGCGCAAAAACAAATAATAATCCTTCTTCACCCATGGAGGGCTCCGCGCAGACTGAGCCCTGCAATTAGGCTCAGAGCACTCTGATTGGTGGGTTTAAGCCATCCAATCAGAGTGCTCTGACAGGTAAATGAAGAGACTGACAGGTAAGTCTCTACATTTTCCTGTCACAGCACTCTGATTGGTTGGCTTGAAATCCACCAATCAGAGTGTTCTGTGTAATTTTATACAGCGTAGGAAAGTTCTTTGGAATTTTCCCACGCTCTGTAATTTGACTCATAACTTCTGATTGGTTACTTAATCCAAAGAAAACATCCAATGGTAAGTTTTGTTTTTTTTTACAAGTACTTAGTTAAAGGTCCCCCCCTCATTATTTTTAGTGTGAGGGGGTAGGTAGGATTTAATTTTGGGGGGGGGACCCCTAGTCACCTCGGGGGTAACATTTTTATTTAGGGCCCCAACCTGCCGCTCAGGGGTGGGGGCCAGGGGGAAGGACAATAGGTCCCCCCCCTTATTGGTATTTAGGGCCCCCACCCACAGCTCAGGGGTGGGGGCCAGGAGGGAGGACATTAGGTCCCCCCTTATTCTAATTTAGGGCCCCCACCCACCGCTCACGAGTGAGGGTCAGGGGGAGGACAATAGGTCCCCCCCTTATTCTGATTTAGGGCCCCCACATGCTGCTCAGGGGTGGGGGCCGGGGTGTAGGGCAATAGATTCCCCCCCCCCCATTATTTTACTTTAGGGCCCCCACCCGCCGCTCAGGGGTTGGGGCCAGGGGGGGCCAATAGGTCCCCCCTTTAGTTTAAAAGCCCCCACTCGCGCGTCGTGGGTGGGGGCTCGGGAGGGGGGACCCTTTTTTATTTATTTTTTTATATACCGTGAGAATTAGGGAGTTATCTACTAAGCGGCTGCAAAAGAAGTTCCGAATTGCGGAAGTCCCGAATTTCGGAATGCCAGATCGAACCGAAAATGTTCCCCATGTACATGCCTATCCTTTACCTTCCTGCTACTTTCTGCTTATTTTGCTCCCTCTTCTGCTCCTTTCACTTTCTGATCCCTTTCTGCTCCTTGCAGACCCTTTCTGCTCCTTGCTACCCTTTTCTGCTCCTTCTCCTACTTTACCTTTGTGCTCCTTCTGATTCTTTCTGCTCCTTTACCTTTGTGCTCCTTCTGTCCCTTTCTGCTCTTTGCAGACCCTTCCTGCTTCTTGCTGCCCCTTGCAGAACCTTCCTGCTAATTTCTGTTCCCTCTCCTACTTTACCTTTGTGCTCCTTCTGTCCCTTCCTGCTCCTTGTTGCCCTTTTCAACTCCTTGCTGACCCTTTCTGCCCCTTCCTGCTTCTTGCTGGTCATTTCTGTTCCTTTGTGCGCCTTCTTCTACTTTACCTTTTGTGCTCCTTGCAGTCCTTTCCAGCTCCTTGCTGCCTCTTTCTGCTCATTTCTGTTCCTTCTCTTACTTTACCTTCCTGCTCCTTGCTGAACCTTCCTGTAGGCTGTCTCCCCCCCACCCCTCACTTACCTGATCTATGGGCTGTCTTTCCCCCCCATCCCTCACTTACTTGATCTATCGGCAGATAGCTTGGCACTCTCCTTACCAGAATTCACAATAAACCTGCCTGGGTGAGAATCTTGTAATCTTGAAAAAGACTCTACAGGGGTCGAAACGTCGATAAGAATTTTATTTTTGACATGTAATTTGCATCACTAAATAAAATAATCTCATCAAGACCTGTGAGTGCACCTTATACCTAATCTTTGTTTATATATATATATATATATATATATATATTTTTTTTTTTTTTGGGGCCTGCAGTTGTGGGAGGGGCTTGGTTTCCCTACTTAAGAGACGCCAGACCTCTCTCCATTACCTGGCGATTGGTCTAACGATTTGCCCCTCCCATCAAAACACACACACTATACCCATCACGCACGCTGTATCCCTCTCACACACACACATACTGCACCCCTCACACATGCAACAACAGAAGTAGCCTACCCTCGCACAATCAACACCACAAGTAGCCATACACCCCACATACTCAATACCACAAGTAGCCATACACCCCACAAGTAGCGTTCCCTCAAATATGCAACACCACAAGCATTCTATCTACAGACTGAACCCCACAAGCAGCCTACACACATACACACATACAAAGTACCTTCTCCCAGCACTGTCCCACTTATCATCCAATCCTCTACTTCACGTTCACCATCTAATCATACTCCAAACTAGTCGCATTCATCTACACCAAGGGTAGTCAACTTTTTTATACCTACCGCCCACTAATGCATCTTTCTCGATGGAAAAAATTCCTTACCGCCCACCAGTTTTCAAAAGATTTTTAGCGCAAGTGCGGAAAATGTTTTGGAGAAAGGAAGGTACTTAAATTATCTTTTTATTTCTACTTTATGCATGTTTATAATGTGTTTAACTTTATAAAGTTTAATGAGAAAACAATAAAGTAAATTGAAATTACCTTTACTAGTGATTAATGAGATCCTTGAGGTTGATGCTGCGAGACTAAATATTTGATATCTGGTTCGATTTTCGGAAGGAACAAACTAAGGTCTCCTCATTCGATGATATTCAGACGGTTTCTCTGTTTGCTCAAAATATGATTAACAGCACTAAAGCCTGATTCTACAAGATATGTGGTAGGGAAAGGTATCAATAAATTAAATATAATTTTCCACATAGTTTTTGGTATCCACCACTGCCGAAATTACATTTACACTCTTCGTCATATTTAAGTTCTAATAGTTCTTGGCAGGTTAAATCAACCTCAGCAACATTTGCTGTAAAAGGATTTATCATCCAGTCATGCACCTTCAAGTTCAAAATATCTTGAAATCGTTTTTCCATATCCAATTTAACTTTGTTGAGGTGGCTACTGAACCTTTCAATCTCCTCTGGAGTTACATCATCTTTTATAGATGACAATTCAGGAAACTGATGAGATTCTCTCTTCAAAATATTATGACGGAGAAGATCAAGCTTTTCGATAAATATTTTTGCAACTTATAAGAGTTATATTGGCTCCTTGAAGCTGCAAAACAATTTAATTAAATCTCTTGGAAATGTCTGCCAAATAAAAGGCATCATTCTTTACTGTTTTTAAGTGTTCATAGAGACCAGCCTCATTATTACTTTCAAAAAACTGTATGACACTATCATATATTTTTTTTTTTGACAATCTTTATTTTCAAATTTTTATGTACACATAACAAGTGAACAAGATGAGCTGTGATGAATACTTGGCATCAAAGACACAAAAGATTAACTTAGGTGAATGGCATAAGAATTTATAACGCGGCACATTTGAATCAAATAGGAGCCACGTATGGAGTGCTCCTGATTAGGCACAGTAAGCAACTGATAAACATGCATGTTTATACATCTGTGAGTAACTGTGGAAACCCGCGTGTGGTCCGATCCACGCTATGTTAGAAAGATGTGGGTTGTCTCGAACCAATGGGGCGTACAGAAGTAAAACAAAAAGGGGTGTAATGTACACATAGCTTCACGGGCATGAGAAAGTTAACGTAGGTGGACTTTGTTTGGGATTTATAGCCTATTACAATAAAATCAGGTAAGAATCACATATGGGGTATCCCAGCCTAGTCATAGTACTAGTTGAAATACCATTATATGTGTATGTAGGTTGTGACATTCAGCAAGCGGGGTATGGGGTACAAATTATAGGATAAAGGTACTCGCCTAATTCGCAACACCTGGTCGAGAAATAGCTACGAGGTAGTCTGGCAGGTGAGGGCAGGGGTTGTCAGGTACAGCGGTCTAGGGATCCGGATCATACAGGGTCCGACATGTCGGACGGCCAGCATGGATGGGATCAGTACGGTCAAAAGCGTGAGGGGTCAGGGACCCTGTGTCCGGGGTCGGGTTACGGGTGACAGATGGCCAAAGTAGGGCAGGGCCTGGGTGGCGGAAGGCCTATGTTTCATTGCAGGTGAACAGGGAGGGGAGAGGGGATGGGGACGAGGGGGGGGGGGGGGAGAGGGGTCCACGGTTCCCGGTCCCGTCCATCATGAGGTACCACAGCCATGGCATCCAGGTAAGGTCACACCTCTCTAGTCTGCCCTGCAGGGCTGCCGTGAGTGATTCCATGTGGTGTATCTCCCCCACCCTGTCTAGCCACCGCTGGAAGGTGGGTGCACCCTTTTGTCTCCACTTGGCTGGTATTAACGCTATGGCTGCTGTCAGGAGGTGTCTAATCAAGGATTTCTTGTAGGCTGAGATAGACATGTCTGTATGGTGTAAGAGCATGGTGAGGGGGTGGAGGGGGAGGGTGATGTTCGTTATGAGACGGATAGCTTCTCTGATCTGTGTCCAATAAGGCACAATATCGGGGCAGCTCCACCAGATGTGAAGGAAGGATCCGTCTGAGCCCCCGCATCTCCAGCATTCGTTAGGGACTCCCGGGTCTATACGGTGTACAACGTCAGGGGTCCTATACCAGCGCGTGAGAATCTTAAAGCCTGTCTCCTGAACTTTGGAGCTGATGGAGTTTTTGTGCGTCAGTATAAAGATCTTGTCCCATTCCTGATCTGTGAGTGCAGTCCCTGTCTCTTCTTCCCATTTTGTTACATATCTGGGGTGTGTCTGATGTTCGCTGTTTAAAAGTGTCGCATAAAGCATTGAAATTCCCTTGTCCGGGTGGGTTCGGGAGGTGCATAGGGATTCAAACTGTGTGGGGGGTCTGTGTAGGCACTGTAGCCACAGGCGGGAAGGGAGAGCGCCCCTCGCCTGCATCTGTTCCATGGGGACCCACAGTTTGGCCGTGGGGTGGGCATGCCAGTCTATCACCCTGAGCAAGTGTGTCGCGTGGTAGTACCCCTGAGGGGAAGGGAGGCCTGCGCCCCCTTTGCGTTTGGGGCGCTCTAATAGTGCCCTGCTAACCCTGCTTGCCTTCCAATTCCATACGAACTGCCGTATGGCTGTGTTCAGAGATTGGAAGTATGCCTTGGGGATAGTTATAGGGATAGCTTGGAACAGGTACAGGAGGCGCGGGAGAACATTCATTTTTATCACGTTGATTCGGCCGAACCAGGAAACGTAGAGGTTCCTCCAGCGTTGTAGGTCCGATTGTATTACCGCGAGTATGGTGAGGAAGTTTAGTCGGAATAGGAGAGTTAAGTCGTTGGGCAGCCATACGCCAAGATATTTAAGTTTGGAGTCACACCATGAGAAGCGGAACTGTGATTTTAAGTGAGCGACCCTCTCTGCTGTGAGTGATATCGGCAAGGCTTCTGACTTGCTCATGTTGAGTTTTAGATTGGATATTTCGCCGAAGGTCCTGAAGGCTCGGAGGAGGTTGGGGAAAGAGATCGTGGGGTTGTCCAAAAAGAATAACATGTCGTCTGCATAAGCGGCCACTTTGTGTTCTGTGTGGTGGAGTCTGTACCCGCTAATTCCCCCATCCCGTCTGACCGCCTCTAGAAAGGGTTCCAGAGTGAGGGCAAACAGGAGGGGGGACAGAGGACACCCCTGTCTAGTTCCGTTTCGGATGGAAAAGGGAGCTGAGAGAGCGCCGTTCACCCGAATGCGGGCCGTAGGGTTTGTATATAGGGAGAGGATCCATGAGCGAATGTGGGGGCCAAATTGCATATGGCGAAGGGTGGCTTCAAGGTACAGCCAATCTACCCGGTCGAAGGCTTTCTCTGCGTCTGTGGAGACCAGAATTAGGTTCCTCTTCATCGACCGGGCAGAGTGGATCATGTGTAGGGCCGACACTATCATATTACGCAACAAAACGAGACAAGCTTGTACCCTTTGAGAGCCATCAAACTTCTGTGTGTAAAAGTAACCTAATACACTTCTCGTTATTGTTCTGGCACAGATGTCGAAACATTCTATCATCTTTGGCATTAGATTTGATCTTCTTTACAGCTTCAATTATTATACTTAATGACAATATGTTGTCTGTGCACAACACAATGAATACATAGAAGGTTTGGCACTTCTTCCTTCAAATAAGCAACAAATTCACAACAGCGACCTACCATTGATGGTGCTCCATCAGTAGCACATACAACAATATTGTTCAAGGGTATATTATGTTTAACAAAGTGCGATTTTTCTGCATTAAATATTGATAACCCTTTTGTATCTCATTTCTTCTTGCAATGTATTGTTTTCATTAAGGTACCGTACATTTGTCATCAGTAGAGCATTATTATCTGCAATGACAGACTCGCCCAACTGTATAGAAAATTAAGAATTTTGGAGAATATCTATAAGGTTGTTTTTAACATTAACCGAACTGCCATTTCGTCAATGCGTCTCTTTACTGTGCTAGCGCTAAGGGTCACTGTGTTTAAAACTTCAGGTATATCCTGATGCATTACTGTTAAGATAAATTCTTTGATAGAGGATATTATCAAAGTTTCTCCAATATTATGGCTTTTACCACTTTTTGCAGTTAATTGTGTTATACGATAAGCTGCAGTTAATGCATCCTCATTCTTTGCATGTTGTTTTTGAAATGATGCAGCTATTGTTTAACAATTTTGAAATCTTTTATAGATTTCTTGAAAATATTCAATGGGCTTATCTTTATCTTGTGAATGCTTTGTAGCAAGATGTTCTCGCAATCGACTTGCTTCATTAGATAATGTCTTGTGGCACAGTAAACACATTGGAAGCGGTTTATTTGTAACAGATTCAATGAAACCCATATTCAGATACTCTGGTAAACAGCCATGAGCATAATTCTTTTTTTGAGACATGGGTTCTAAATTTGTTGCACAATTTAACAACTACTTTTACTCTTACCACGTTCTGACCTCCACTCTACACAGAGCTTTTTTTCCCTCTTTTCCCTTTAATTATAACACCAAAAACAACACTGTATTAGGTGGCTATTTTTATTGTCACCATAAAAAGAAGTCCCCCACCCCCTTTTTTTTCTCTCTCTTCACCTTCCTTTCTTCTTTTTCTTCCTTTCTTTTATTTTATAAGTAAACAAAACTTAGCTTGCAAAAACATGAGCCACTTTACACACTATGCTTCTGCCTGTCCCTGCTTTTTTTTTTATCCGGCATCAGCTCCTCTCCTCTATTTGTTTTCCTTTTTTCTATTTTTTTCTTCCTTTTTTCTCCTTTTCATTTATTCTTTTCTTTTACCTCCCTTATAGCAATGCCCAGCAGGAAGGCTGAGCTAGGTAGCCCACTAATTATTATTAGCCAACAACAATTCTCTTATTCTCCTTCCTATAATTAGTATTTTCCGTCTTTCTCCTATTCTACAAGTACTCTGCTCCGTCTTTCTCCTATTCTACAAGTACTCTGCTTCTTCTGTCTCCTATTCTACAAGTACGCTTCGCCTTCTATCTCCTATTTTACAAGTACTTCACTCCCTGCTATCATGTATGCCCTTACTCCAACTCGTATGTGCGCGTTCACACACACGTGCATCTGCACGCCCGCACTTCCTGCTTACCACTGAGTGCACGCGAGATGAATAGAGCGTTTATCTCTCTAGATGGAGGGAGGATTCTGCCTGTGCTGTCGAACCCACTACTGCCCAGCTGGAATCCTGAAACGCCAACAGGTGCAGGGAGTAGGGTCCCTCCTAATTATCCCACAGGCGTTCAAACTGAGCCATCTTCATCTGGCTCTGTCCTTGTGAGTACCAAACTACATAACCAACATTTAGTTTTGGATGTACTGTCTGATGTTGCACTAGGTGCTTGTCTATACCTTTTGTCTTTACAGTAACCTTACTGTACCCTTGGACGTGAAGTGTACTGGATTGGACTGTCAGATGGCTGCTTTTAGGGGGTTGGCTGGTCCTAGGTTCAGGGGGTTGTCTTGTGGTCTTTGTGGTTGCCACCCAACCTGGGGCCACACCCCAGCAGGTGCTGGATGTCTGGATTCTTGGGGCAATCGCTCCTGGTCTTGGTAGGTGCCAACTTGCTTAGCAGGTGCTTATGGCTGGCCTGGGTGTGTACTGAACAAACAGGACTCTGGAGTGTCCCATTAAATATGACATCTAATTTGAATTTCCGACAATTCTCATTTTTGTAAATAACCATGTGAATCTGCGATTTCATAATTAAACCAATACAATTTACAAGAACTGCCATCTAGAACAGACATTAAAGTGGCTACTACAACATACAAATACAGACTTCCACCTAGACAGCAGTGCAAGGTGAGAAAAACATAAAAAAACATTTACTTAACCAATAGATATACAGCTTCCCAATTTTACCTCCCAGCTGGCAACCAGCCAAATAGATACACTATACAAGATTTTGCTCCAGGTAATATGTCTAAAATAAATAAAAATATCAAACAAAACAAAATAAAATCCAAAATAAAAGTATAAACAGGTCCTGCGCGTTTCGTTCAACAGAGAACTTCTCAGGGACCAATATTAAAATAAAACAAAGTAAATAAAGCAAATTCCAAAAGCACAAGAAGCATGTAGTATGCCTCACTACATACTTCAAATTAAAGGAATATTTGAAACAATAAGGATCTGCCCTAACTAACAGAAAGATGTACCAGGACACACCTACCTGGGTCAAAACAAATTATCTAAATACATGATTTGAGTATGAAATGTTTTTGCAAAACTGTATTATTTTAGACAACTTTATTATGGTTATCTAAGGGGTTCTCACCACAACCACTGCAGCTAGTTGTAATTGTTAAGGTGTATTAGTCTGTGTGGTCAGTCCCAATTTTTTTTAAGAATTATTTTAGAGTTCTTCGATAAAACTAACTCCCAGAACCTGCATTTTCTGAGCTGCCATGACACCCATCTGAAACCATTTCACCTTGGATGGCAAAGATAGAATTAGACAAAGTGCTCAGCTCAACCACCCATATAGCTCTGAGCCTGTTTCGGTCATCCAAAATTACATCTAAAAACACACAATTTGTAAAAAATAAAAAAATACATTGAAAAACTAAAATCATACAATAAAAAGAGAACAAAGTGCTTTTTCTGTAATTGAGTGGCATGTACACAAAGGGTTAACACTTTGTTTGCCCTCAATGACACCCCTGCAAGGAAAGAGTCCTATATCTCAAGGCATGTGTCAATATATCTGCCATTCCGAATTCCCCTCATTAAGAACTACATTCATCTTTTCTATTACATCTCATGCAAGCAGAGCAGGAATTTGGATAAGGTTTTTTTTTTCCTTTCTTTTTTCTAAGGAATTTGGATAACACACAAAACAAAGAACAGAGAGGTGGAAACAACACATATCAATGCTCATAAAATTCTTTCTTTTCAGGTTCTCAGTCTTTCAGTGTTTGTGTTTCCCTGTCTTGGCCAGCAGGCAGCCGTCATTGGGTTTCATACAAAGCCTAATGCCACCTCTTTCTCCAGCTTGTTTTCTTGTGACATGAATCCTTGGTGTGGGTTCTTATTCACTATAGTGACACCTGCTGGTAACAGCAACACACCATCAACCCTCCTGTGGTCCTACCAAACACTACCACTCTGTGGACGCTGTGAACATTTTTTATTTCCCTTTGTCCATTGTTCACAAGAAACAAATACCAGCCCGACTGCCCAATAATGAACAGGCTGAGATGGAAGTTTAAGGTACACAGGTCAAACCAGCCAAAATTACTACTCCAATGGAACCATTCTAAGAAACACTTTCTGTCTAAGATTGCTACGATCGCTAGAATAATTCGGTAGACATACTCTATAAGGGCAAAACAGACAAGTTGGCCATAATTATTTTCATGTAATGCATCGCCCCTGCTGGTATTGGCCTTTTGTCTGTATACAGCTGCTATTATTTGTTTAAACAAAATTAATTATTAACAGAACATCAAATTCCATTAGGTGGAATATTATTTATTGTAATTTAGAGAAAGTACCTGTAGCTGAAGATCATCTTGCCAGGAGATGTTCACGGGCATGGTGACTCACTTGCATTTTGGATTGCGAACTGTCCTGCCTGTTGGACCAAACCTGACAACATTATTTTGTTTTCCACTCCTAACATACTTGATAACTTGTATACCTTACCTGTGTCTCCTTCCTGAAAGTTTTACAATTCTTGTTGTCTTCTTTCATCAGTTGTTTCGTTTGCCCATATTCTGACACTTACTACAGTCTCATTTTAGGACTTCTTTGCTAGTCGCATAAAGAAAGAGTGTGCATGTTTCAACACATGGGATGCAGACCATTAACAGGGATGCTGAGTAGGTTTAGAAAGATGGTATTGGGTAGTTCCAGTCTTTTTTTTGTTGTTGTGCACAGGATAAACAAACAGCCTTGGTATGCCGCAACAGCGGTAGCAAGTTATGGAGAAGTTCAGTGTACAATATTGGTTGTGACATTTGTTAGTCAGGCACATTTTTGTTGTAGGAAAAGCAGATTTTCGTCAGTTGATTCCTCTCTTGCAAGTAAGCTAGCTTAGCCTATGTGTCATGAAGAAGTGGACAGAGGAGTGAAAAAAAGAAGATGAAAACATGGCATGCACATTTGTGTTTATAATAGATAGTGAGACGTATGTGAGTTCTATGGCTATGCAACATACTAGGCTAGGTGATGTGCAGGTAGGTACGCTGTCTGCCTATATACAAGTGCTGCTGGCTATTTAATCACACTGCTTGCTACGTGAACACTTTTATAACTTGCTATAGAACTGCACAAGTTAATGAAGTTTAGACTAAACAAGCATAAGTGAAACAGGCCTAAGCTAAGCATGTGTGGTATACTGGATAGTTCAAGCGTATGGCAATATACGTATCAAGGTAGATCAGAGAGGTTGCTAGGTGCATGCATAATAGTAAGTCTGTATGAGTGTGTTTAGGTGATTTTGTGCATCTATGGCTGTGTCTATTGGTGTATATCTGTGAGTGAATAGATGTACTGTATTAGTTTTCAGGAGGCTGCCAACAGAAACTCCTAAGCCCTGCCATATGAGGACCTCGCTCATTGGTTAAGAGCAGTGTTAATTTTGGCGTCAAATTTCAATTTACCGGTAGTTTTAGTCATCTGAATTGTTTTCTTTTTAGTCAACTCAAATCGAATGGGTTTAGTTAAAACCTCTGTCTCTTTTGTCCCTTCCTCAGTCCCTCTGTGTCTCTTCGTGTCCCCCCTGCCCCTCTTGGTGATTCTCTTACAAGCTCCGATCTGTCTCTTTTGCCCCTTCCACAACTCCTCTGTGTCTCTTTGTGTCCCACCAGCCCCTCTAAGTCTCCCCCCCCCAAGCCCCTGTGTCTCTCTTTTGCTCCTTCCCCAGCCCCTCTGTGGCTCTTTGCCCCCACTCTCCCAGCCCCTGTGTCTCTCTTTCTCTCAATCAGGGCCAGCCTTAGGCCTTTAGACGCCCTGTGCGAAAAATCTTCACAGCGCCCCCGTCATCCATATATGATGTAATGTTTGTGTTGTCTGTGTATGTGATAGTAGGTGTGATGACTGTGTGTGATATGTATGCTATGTGTTGGCTGTGTGTGATATTTGTAATGGGTGTATTAACAGTGTGTGATATGCGTGTATTGGTTGTATGTGATACACACACACACACACACACAGAGTCAGACGGCCATACACACACAAGAAGACATCCACACACACACAGGCAGACAGTCACGCACGCAGGCAGACAGTCACGCACACACACAGGCAGACAGTCATACACACAGACACACAGGCAGACAGTCATACACACACACACACACAGGCAGTCATGCACACACACACACACAGGCAGACAGTCACACACACACACGCACACAGGCAGTCATGCACACAGACACACAGGCAGACAGTCACACACACACACAGGCAGACAATCAAACACACAGATACAGGCAGACAGTCACACACACACAGACACCCCCCTAAGGCCCCTAAGGCCGGCCCTGCTCTCAATAGCCCTATTTTTCGGTCTCTTCCCCCCAACACCCTGTATCTTTATCCCCCAGCCCCTCCATGCATCTCATCTCCTCCACATGTCTTCTAACCCCCCCCCCCTTTTCTGAAATCCGAAGCACTTCGGCTCTTCCAAAATTCAGTTCGGCACTTACGAAATTCGTCAATTTGGCACAGGCAGACAGTCATACACACACACAGACAAACGCAGTCATGCACACAGACACACAGGCAGACAGTCATACACACACAGGCAGTCATGCACACAGGCAGACAGTCACACACACACACACACACACACACACACAGGCAGTCATGCACACACACACAGACAGACAGTCACACACACACAGGCAGACAATCACACACAGACACAGAGGCAGACAGTCATACACACAGACACACACACAGTCATACACACAAACACAGGCAGACAGTCACACACACAGACACACAGGCAGACAATCACACTCACACTGACAATCACACAGTTACCTGTGGAGTTCATTGTGGAGGCAGTGCAGCTCCTGGAGACTGTTTGGTGGGGAAGCAGGGACTCCTTCCTGCTTCCCCTGCAGCAGTTTTCCGGCACTTTTAGCTCCACCCCTGCCACACGGGAAGCTCCGCCCCCCCACACATGTTTTAATTTTTAATTCTGGACGGCCATTTGTGAGCTGTGTCGGCAGCAGGGCGCCCCCTGCTCCATGGCGCCCTGTGCGGCCGCACAGCTCGCACACCCCTAAGGCCGGCCCTGCTCTCAATAGCCCTATTTTTCGGTCTCTTCCCCCCAACACCCTGTATCTTTATCCCCCAGCCCCTCCATGCATCTCATCTCCTCCACGTGTCTTCCTCCCCCTCCCCCACTTTTCTGAAATCCGAAGCACTTCAGCTCTTCCAGAAATCGGTTCGGCACTTACAAAATTCGGCAATTTGGAAGATCGAAATGAATTGCAAATGTCTATCATCTGATTTGTTTTAGTTTTTGTGTAGTTTTAGTCGACTAGGGGAGGGAAGGGGGGGCAAAATCCGCTTTTGCCTGTGCAGCTGAAAATCCTTGCACCGGCCCTGGCTAGGTTATGCCGTCCGCTCTGCAGCTGTCTGCAGGAAGGTTTGGTAAAAAAGTCCTGCGTAGGTGGGGCTGTCATGGGCTGTGGGGAATCAAGTTAGCCCCTCTTGCTGGTAATCCGAACAATTATCCGATGCCTCTACGGGGGTTGCTCTTTTTAGGACTCAGTTTGTGTTGGGGGTGGTGTGGCGATGTGGTAGTGGGGCGCCCCTCCAGCCCCGGGGTTGTGAGAGTGCCGGTACTTTTGTACCTGGAGTCCTGTGGGGTCCATGGTCTTCCCGTGAGGGATGGTGCGGTGGGCATTGCTGGTTGGCAGCGTGGGGCCCCTCTGTCGTCTTCTAGCCCTCCGCTAGTGTGGCCGGTACCTTCTGGTCGAAACCATCTTTGCTCTCAGCTCAGGTGGTCAACGCGTCCAGTGGTAGCTGGGGACAAGTTTGGTAGTGGTAGCTGGGGACAAGTTTGTGCCCTTGAGAGGTTTCCCATTCCTCCAGGTGCCGCCATCTTGTGCTCCCGTATGCGTCTGCTGCAGGGCTTTAACTTGTCGTTCATGGTTTAGCAGCTTCGCCCAGAACTGTTCGAAGATTATATCGAGAGTGTCTGGTGCTGTGGTGCTGGGGTCTGCTGTGCCCTGCTGTGGTCGGGGTAGGCCGCGGGTGTGAAGGCCCCGTGCGTCCGCCATCTTGCATCTTGGTTCCCTCCGCTCCTGTTTAGCTTTAGCAGGAGTAGTACAGGGTCCTCTGGGACGGCTTAGACTGCGGCAGTTCAGGATGACTAGGACCGGGATGATGACACCCACCCGGGGTGGGGGGGGAGGGGTTGAGTAGGAGACCTGCTCAGATAGGTCGTGTGATTGCAGGAGGAAAGTGGCCGTCTTTCCCCCACGCTCTCTGGCAGGACGCACCTTGTTGCCTCGGTTCCCGGGCGCTTGGATCGTTAATTCTGGTATCAAAGGTTGCAGGTAAGTTTTCTAATCTTGTAGGGCTTCGTGGGTGCCTTTTCCTGGCACTTGGGCCCGAGAAACCTTCGAGTTTGTCACGCTGGACCGGGAGCTCATGTAAGGCACTTCTGACTAGCTTGATGGTCAGGCTCCGCCCCCCTAGTTCCAGTCTTTTGCATCTAGTCAATATCATGTTTTAAAATATCAATCTTTTTTTTTTTTTTATTGAGTGTATATGTGTGTGTCTGGGGAGAGGGGGTTAGATTATTAAGCTGACTTTAAGAACAAAAGGTTCAGGGGGCAGGGAAAGTGCTTGATAAAGACTCTGCTGAATCGAAATGTCTCCAAAAAAGGTCTACATTGGAAGTAAGTCTGTGTGCCCAAAAGGAGTAGCTTATAGATAGCCCGGATGGATCGCTTTCTGATACATGAAGGACTGTACCAGCCCTCATCAAATGGTGAGACTACTCTGGCCACGAAGGCAGATATCAAAGCTATTTACGGTACATTGGAGCCCTTCTTCACACTGATCTGGAAGTGGTCAGGGAGAACTTAACCCCTTAAGGACACATGACATGTGTGACATGTCATGATTCCCTTTTATTCCAGAAGTTTGGTCCTTAAGGGGTTAAAGTACATTTAGGGACAGAGTTTCTGCTGTGGTGGTAGACTTATACAGCCTACAGTCTGGGCATATTGAAATAGCAGTGACAGTAAAAGCATTACAGCAAGCTCAAATTACAATTATGACTCATCTGAGTTCTTTGGTGCACCTACACAGGAGTTGGAACATCCAGGTCAGGTGTTGATTCTTTGGGCCTTGAAGAATGTCCATACTTTCTATGTAGACGGCTAGCTTCAACGTTCTCCAAGTCAAGGCAATGAATATTGACACTGCTTTACGAATTGCAGCTTCAGGTAGGGTGCCATAAGATATGGCAGTTCCAAAGTTCCAAAGAGAACCGGTCTTTCTTCAATGACCTCACTCAACCAACTGTGCAGTGGAGGTGTTTTCTCTGACCTGTCACATCAATCTCCCTACACAAGGAGCGTCCTAGAGATTGTTTCCTCAATATACCCTTATAGTAGTGAAAGAGACGAAAACACAGAATCTGCCAGACATCTCTGAAGCCCCCACCTTTCTCAAGGTACTGGGCCACTCAAAGGCTACTGCTGATGCCTCTGAACACCTTCCCTACTCCTTAATCCACTGTTGGGACGTATACTGCATTCCAATATTTGTGCCGAGATATGTTATCCCGCTGACCAAAATACAGTCTTGAGGCACAAAAAAAATAGAAGATATGGGACTGAACTTTGTTCTGTAAGATCAGTTTTGGAAGCTTGGATCTAATAACGTTGCTTCTTTCTCATGGTTAACTTTTATTTCCCCTCATTTTATTTTATATTCATTCTGGGCACTTATGTTCTGCTTGGTTAATACCCCACCAAGCTCTACAGCAATTATGTATTTCTTTCTGGTTTAGTTTTTGGACACTTGTGGCTGTTCATGGTAATTCTTTTTCTCAGAGTCCATCAGGAACATTGGTATCCAAAGACTAAAATAAATAAAAACATTAGAATAACTAAAAAGGACAAAGCTTCAAAAGAGACACTAGGATTTTAGTTGGCATCATAAGCTGCTATTGAATGGAATAATGTCTGTTTTTGTGAGTAGGAGGTTGTAGAAAGAATATCTGACTTTCTAATATGAGCATAGCCATCCCCAAGTTGCTGACTTTAATTGCCATGAAATCTATTCCAGCTATTGTCTGCTAAATATAATATCACATATTATATTTTATAATATGTGATCAACGTCCACCATACAGCCTTGTAACACTGTTACTGAAAACCGTTATTGAAAACCGAAACCCTCAGTACAAAGAACACCAACAACTTAATTAAAGGCTCTTCAAGAAGACATTTTAACAAACAATAAGCCCAACATGCCTTTCAATCTAGTTCACCTTTCTTCAACTGTATAAGCATTATAAAAAAACATTCATTCAACATACATTCAATTTAATATTTATCCCTGAAGTAATTTAAATTAAATGAAAAAAGTTAAAAAAAACAAAACATTTATTTTGTTTCAGTTAAAAATAAATGATTTTTTTTTAACATACTAGCAAAGTATGCTTACACATTTGATGCATTTGTTCAATCAGGTAGCAGATATGCATGGAAAGCAAGTATATATTTATAACAAATCTGAAAAGGAATTCAGGGGGGAAAAATGTTCTGGTGTCAAAATATGACAAATGCTTACAACACCTAATGTTAACCGATCAGAACTTTGACATGTTCATCCTTCTAATAATCTTGTCTTTTTTAAAAGCCATTCCACCTACTCCAAAACTTTAAAGGGAGTGTTTTGGCAGAGAACACAGAGCTTCCCGCAGATTGTTTCTTCTTAAGTTAAGTTCGTGGCCCCTGTGTGTGTCTACGTCCAACAGAGATGGGGTTCTTTTTTTTTTCCTTCTTCTTCCTCTAAAGGAAAGAAAAAGACTTAGGAGTTTATCAACCTCCCACCGAAATTCACAGCTGCTGAATACACTAATCCCTTCTCTCTTCTTTCATGATTTTCTATGGGTTCCTGGCTTCAAAAGCACTTTGGGAAAGGACTTTGCGGGGTTTTGCAGAACTCCCTGAATAGAAGTTAGTGCAAGTATTATACACTGAGCAAGTGGCTTTACAAACAAATACTGGTTAACAATCTTCCCTTCCATCCAACACACACACACGAACACAAAAACTTTTTAACTCCCCAGACATGATGTTATCTAAAACAGGATTAGAGGCCTGATTTTTCAATGCGGTGGATCTGCCAACTAACACCCTCTCACCTCTCCATAACTTTTGTGAAAGCAAAGCCCCTTCCTCCATGTGCGAAATGCCAACACTGCTCTTCTGCACAATAATGTTTAGGGACATTGTCACAGGAGTGACAAACAGGCAGAAAGCTGCTGTGGGATTAGCGATTCACAGTTTTGGTAGTGCACATTCATTTTTTCCAAAATCACAAATAAAATTAGGAGAAATACAATTGTCTGTGTTGACACTATATACTTAAAATGAAAATACTAAATTGCCAATTCTTAGATTTTTAGCTGTAATAATTAAAAATGCAGCCACTGGGACACCAGTGTATGGAAGAAGCTTTATAATACAGAGAGCAAGCACTGTAACTCAATCAGCACAATTTGTAAAAATGTTGTCAGGAAAAAATGGATATAAATTTAAGTAATGAGGGGGCGCAGCCTAGCCAAACGGCTGCACATCAGACAAGCTCCTAACTAAAATCGACAGAATCTAGCTAAAAAACTAAACTGAGCACTAAATTTGCCTGCCTTCCGACCTCCGAGACGAGAGCTTACCATGGAGGCAAGGTAGAAACGAGCACGCGGCCAAAAAAGGTGAAGGCATCCCAGGGATCTACCGAAGGCCTACAAGCGGACTACTCAGACGGCATGGGGAAGCGGCCGATCCCTCTGCTACCTGCAGCCAACCAAGTTGGAGGTCTCCCAGATGCACACTCTCCCCTCCCCCCCCCCCCACCCTTGCCGGGCACATGGCTCTAGACTCAGGGGCACAACCCTAACCCAAGCGTACCAGCACTGAAGTATACATACATATAAAAAAGTGGAGCTCCTAGAAATATGGTACAGTAAATAATCTGTAAAACAAAATTATACAGGCAATAGTGCAACACTGTAAATAAGAATTAAGAATATATAAGATGAGATATTATAACTCACAAGCCTGGAGTCATACCCTCATATGACTCAGGTGGTATGATCTTCTGGACCATTCAAGGATGTCCCAATTCTTTTTTCTCTCCTCAAAGGCTTGATGGTTCCTTTAACCCCTTAAGGACACATGACGTGTGTGACATGTCATGATTCCCTTTTATTCCAGAAGTTTGGTCCTTAAGGGGTTAAAGGTGCTTGGTGCTTTCTGCTTCCCTTTCTTTTTCCCTTTCAGATTTGATTTAATGGAGCTATAACCAGCTCCAGCGTGTAGAGCGTTCAGTGGTTTAATTCCCACTTGTAGGATATGGTGTTGGTGTCCTCAATAGGAAAAGTGCTAGCAACCTTTAGGCAAAACCAAACCAGCACACGTCTTGTTAGCTTATAATGGCAGCGACTGCACACCTCTTGAGAGTAGATTGCAGAAAATCAAGATCAGGAACGCACTCTCGGATAACCATAGGCATGAAACCCCGACAGCCAGTGGTGTATCCTGGTTTTGTGCTGCCCTAGGCAGGACAAAACTCAGGCGCCCCCCCTCCCCCCGCGCCCCCCCTCCTCCCGCGCCACCCCCACCCAACCTTTCCCCCCGCCCCGCATACTAAATACACACACACACATTCACTGACAGATACGCATACACTAGCTAACAGAAACACACACACACACTAACAGACACACTCACACTCAGTAACAGACAAACACACTCACTAACAGACACACACTCACTCACTAACAGACACACACTCACTCACTAGCAGACACACACACTCACTAACATACACACTCACTAACATACACACTCACTAACATACACACTCACTAACATACACACTCACTAACATACACACTCACTAACATACACACACAGTCAGACACAGACACACACACTAACAGACACAGACACAAACACTAACAGACAGAAACACTAACAGACACACACACTAACAGACACACACACTCACTAACATACACACACAGTCAGACACACACACTAACAGACACACACACTAACAGACACAGACACTAACAGACACACACACACACACACACTAACAGACACAGACACTAACAGACACACACTCACGCACACACATTAACACATTTTTTTTAAAATTTATTTTTAACACATTTTTTGTATATTTATTTTTAACACGTTTTTTTTTTTTTTATTAACCCCCCCCCCCCAGCCTCCTTACCTTTGGGAATGCTGGGGAGGGGGGGTGTCTCTTCGTCCCTGGTGGTCCAGTGGCTGCTGGGCGATCGGGCGGCACTGCATGGCGGGCGGCCGGCCGGCGAGGGAGCACTTCCCCTGAGCTGTCTGCTCAGCTCCCTCGCGCGCCTCAGAGTGAGGCTGGGAGCCGGAATATGACGTCATATTCCGGCTCCGCCTCCCAGCCTCACTCTGCGGCTGGCGAGGGAGCTGAGCAGACAGCTCAGGGGAAGTGCTCCCTCGCCGGCCGGCCGCCCGCCCGCCCGCCCGCCAGCCAGCGCCGCCCGACCGCCGGCATGTCTGTTAGCAGCAAGGCTAACAAGACATTTGCCTTGGGCATTTGGGGGCGGCTTTTTTTGCCGCCCCCTGGAAAATGCCGCCCAAGGCAAATGCCTTGTTTGCCTCGCGGCTAATACGCCCCTGCCGACAGCGTCGGGGTTTCTTGTTAGCTTATAATGGCAGCGACTGCACACCTCTTGAGAGTAGATTGCAGAAAATCAAGATCAGGAACGCACTCTCGGATAACCATGGGCATGAAACCCCGACAGCGTCGGGGTTTCATGCCCATGGTTATCCGAGAGTGCGTTCCTGATCTTGATTTTCTGCAATCTACTCTCAAGAGGTGTGCAGTCGCTGCCATTATAAGCTAACAAGACGTGTGCTGGTTTAAAGGAACCGTCAAGCCTTTGAAGAGACAAAAAAGGATTGGGACATCCTTGAATGGTCCAGAAGATCATACCACCTGAGTCATATGAGGGTATGACTCCAGGCTTGTGAGTTATAATATCTCATCTTATATATTCTTAATTCTTATTTACAGTGTTGCACTATTGCCTGTATAATTTTGTTTTACAGATTATTGACTGTACCATATTTCTAGGAGCTCCACCTTTTTATATGTATGTATATTATATGTTTTGAAGTGGTGTAGGGGTTACCACTTATTAGGTGTTTGAGCACACTCTTTTCACTTCCATATAGTGCACATAACCAGTTGTATTATTTGTACCAGCACTGAAGGTCCGGTGCTGCAGATCATGGCGGACGCCACGTGCCAGCCAGAACGCTGTCCCCTACTGCCACCACTCTTGGAACGGCTGGACCGCCTGTTAGTCGAATTATGGGCCAAGCTTTCAGCCCACAAGAGCTCTCCAGCAGGGGCACCATCGGCATCGACCCCACGGGTCACCACGATACAGCCCGCGGCTCCAGGACAGGGCCTAACTACAGCATGGAAGGCTGGGAGGAGAAGGCGGGAGACCCAACGCAAGCCTCAGCGGGTCAGCATCAGACCACAAGTGGTGAGTCCACCGACGAAATGGCGACAAACCCCGGGACTATTAGCCCAAACCCCCCCTTCCCTCACGAAGCTCACCACACCTCATGAGCGAAGACACCATGGCCCTCCGACTCCCGGGCACAAACTAGCTGATACATCCACTCACAGGCGCTGGGGCGCAAGGGGGGACCTCCCTACACTCATCCAACCACCTCAGCAGAGGTCTCCACCCGCAGCGAGCAGCACGATCCCCACAACGGACAACAAGCACCTGACGCACTCACCACGAAACAGGGGACTTGGCCGCTATGCACCCGGACCCCCACTGGCTACCACACTGGGCACCGGCGCTGAGACAGATGGGGATCGGTTAAACCACATAACCTGTACTGCGTGGCACTTAAAACGGACGCTACACCATATGCCCAACACAAGGTCTACACCCAACCATTACCTGTTCCTGAGCTAGCCTTCTTGCTAGCAAGCTTACCGTTACACTGTTTGGACACTCTATCATGCACTGTGCTCTTATTATTTCTGTCTTTATTCACTCGCCATAGCACTGTGAATACAACTTACAACACATCCGTTAAGCTGATAATTCTGTCTAACATACACTATACTACTCTGGACTCCACCAACTCTCTATAAGCACACACAGCGTATAAGCCTTTCATGACTACCGCTAAGCTAATAGTACCAATATGTACTTACTAGCAAGCAACATATTTTGAATAATCACTAATGATAGCTTTACAATCGACATGCAGATATTCATAAGCAACTACCAGTATACCTCTCACTAGCATAATCTGCAATAGCGACGCCTTACTCTATAGCACTAAACATATATTCTCCTGCTCTGTCTAATCTTGTAATTTACCTTTAATGTTCAGCAGCATAAAACAACACCTAGATAAGCAATGTTAATATACATAAAACTGTGCAGTACCCACTAATGCCTAACTACTGTCATGCTATATAGAAAAATGCTTAACCTAGCTGTTGTGGCATTGTAAGCCAGATGTGATTTATCTATGCACAAATAAAATAAAGAATTACAAAAAAATTAAGTAATGAAAATATACTTTTGCCTCTTTGTAAATCAAAGGTAAGATGCCAGCTTAACTGGGTGCAATTTTGGGCACCTGATTTAAAGAATGGTTATAGTGGACTCAAAAAGAAGTGCCTAAGTGTTCCACAAAATGAATAAGGGGAATGGAAGATTTTGGTTATAAAATAAATAAATGGCAGATAAACTGCAATTGTGTTTAACCTCTTAAGGAGCAAACTTCTTGAATAAAAGGGAATCATGACATGTCACACGTCATGTGTGCTTAAGGGGTTAAAAAAAACAAACAAAAAAAAACAAAAACAAAACACATGTCGCTGAGATATATCAGGGAATGTGATAGTGGATAGTAGTGGCCCTGAATATTTTTGTGTAGTGCTATTCACACAAATATACAAAAGACAATACAAAAATCATATATTGAGTAAAGTAGGTAAGGTAATACAGTGTGAGAAGGACATCACTTTGAGATAAATAAGGGGACGGGGCAGTTAAATGGCTACTTAGATTTAGATAAAACAAAGTTATGCATTTTGTAGTGAGGCAACCACAAGTAATGCATACCCTAAATAGTACTGAGTTAGAGAAGGACCGGAGAATAATTATAAACAGACTGAGCAAGAATGTCAGTCAGCAGTTGCCAAGGCCACACATGAATGACGCACACAAACCTGCCATTCACCTGATCTAAAAGAAAGCGTGATCATCAGACTAGGCAACAAGGTTGGAGGAGATTTTAAACTAGTGGTGGTGGGGAGGGACACCGGAATCTACAAAATAGAGAAAGGACAGAAAGGAAATGGGCTTTAGCTCAACACAAGGGGTGGAGATGGGGACAGGGGCAAGACCAGAACAGAGGAGATAATTAATAGTAATAAAATGTCACATAAGAGTTATGATATGAAATATATGTTTACGAATGCAAGAAGCCTAGCAATAGCTTACACTAAGCAATATGACATAATAAACATAACGGAAACATGGTAGGATGAGACATGTGACTGGGCAGTTAAAGGCATACATAAGAGCCAAGAATACAAAACTGTATTCCTGGCACAATAGCCTCTCTGCCTCCCCCATCACTTGCGCTTCCCCCTCCCCAGTGAATAAAGGGTTAAAAACCCTTTATTAACTTACCTTATCCCAGCGCGATGCCTTTCTGTTGATGCCTCCTCCTCCGTCCTACAACGAGTGGGCACTACTGCACACGCACAGCAAATTCACAGGAAAGCATTCCACAGAAATTAAAAGGTTAAGTAGCACATAGCTGCTGCTAACCAAATGTCCTTGATTAATGGATCATCAGCAAGTGTGACCACCTTCATAAAATTCGAAGTTTTAGCAGTTTGCTAGTCTGGAGTATTCAGGTGTGTGTGTTAACACAATGCCAAGGAGGAAAGACAACAGCAATGATCTTAGAGAAGCAAGTATTAATGCCCATCAATCTTGGAAGGGTTATAATGCCATATCCATACAATTTAAAGTCCATCATTCTACAGTGAGAAATGTAATTTAACAGTGGAAAACATTCAAGACATTCCCAGGAGTGGATGTCCCTGCAAATTCAACCCAAGGTCAGAACCCAAGAGTTACATCTCAGACTCTACAGGCCTCAGTTAACATGTTAAATGTTAAAGTTTATGACAATACAATTGTAGATTATGCTAGCTTTAGTGTACCTATAATCTTAATTTTATTAATGACAGGAGGCGAGTATTTGCTTAAGTCTCTCTTTACTAGAACTCCACAGCAGCACAGAAAAAACAACCAATCAGAAAAAGGTTAGGTACTATAAAACTCCCTTCCCCATGCATCATTTCCTCTTTCAAGCTGCGACAAAACAGAATAAAAGGCAGAAAACATAATGGGGAAGAAACAAAGTCCTAGATACGATGAATACTACGATGTCCACCATTCGAGAAGAACTGCCAAACCAGATAGTGTTGATGGACTGTAAACTGAAATGAGAGAAAAACAGAATCGAACAGGTTGATTATCCAATGAAAAGTACTCTGAATAAACATGTGTGCACCCAATATAGCAACCAAAATTACCTTAAAATGTAGATATCCCAACCCTACTTATGAACCCTACTTATGACATAAGAACAGGCAACAGGTAGCAGAGACATCAAGCAGAGTTGCATACGTACCTGATTAATCCAAACTATTAACATTAAACAAGGGAGGGATAAGAATGGGAGGGAAATACTCGCCTCCTGTCATTAATAAAATTAAGATTATTGGTACACTAAAGCTAGCATAATCTACAATTTTATAACATGACAGGAGGCTTCGTATTTGCTGTTTTAACGCTCAGTCAACAAATCCAACGTTGTTTGTTTCGCTGGTACCTATTCTCGGAGATACCCGAGCAATCCTAAATGGACTTTCCAACTGCGATAGATGACAATACCGAGCGATGGAGATGCCAGTTGGTGCAGTATCCCAAAAACGGAAAAACATAATCCGCTGATAGATCAATTGTACGTGGGTGTCACGATTCCGGGAACAAAACACGCCAACACACACACAGAAAAGGTGCAGTACCGGACCTTAGAGTGGCCGGGCTAAGCACAACAAGAATAGTCAGGAGACAAGCCGAGTAAGGGGAACCAGAAGACAGAATAACGAGAGACAAGCCGAGGTCAAAGGGTAGGAGAAAGTCACAAAGTCAGATAAACAAGCCAGAGAGTACGTAACCAGAAACACAAGTTCAGTAGCAATACTAGCAAGCAAAGACCATAACAGGGCAGAGAGGAACAGGAAAGGTAAGTATTAAAATCCATAGGTTAATTCTGATTGGATAATTTCCAATCAGAATTAACAATCACACGTGGGAGATATCTAGACCTCCCACTGTGATTGAGGCACTGTGCCTTTAACGCCGGGTCAGGTGGCTGACCCCGGCGTTTATTAAAATGGGCGGTCTCCCAGCATGCAGCGTCATGCATGCTGCCGCTGGGGGACGTAGAGGAAGACACGGGCGGCATCCGTGGCTGGGAGGATGCCGCCCGCCGAGCGCACGCCAGGAAGGGGACCGCGGACGGCTGGAGGGTGAGTGCCGCCAGCGGACTGCAGCCTCCCCTCGCAGCCGCCCGCGGGACAGTGGGGTTGCGACCGGTTTCCTACCAGCTGGTCCATGAGCTGGCAAGCTGACCTATTAGGCATTTCCCTGCAGTTATAATGTCGAAGGTCATTTGCGGACCTAGGGCCGCGATAAGACACTGCCACCATGTCTCAACTCTTGATGTGTAAGGTTGCTCCACCGATCGTGCCAGGGTCACCCGGCAATGTGGGCTTGCAGGCAGATCTTCAATCTCAAGGAATGCGTCTAAGTCCACCACCAAATCACAATAGAACCGAGTAGGATCTTTCGTTCCCTCCTGGCCTACCCGGTGAGATGTCTCATCCGAGAATAAATTTATAATGCAGGCAAGAGTGTGGTCAAACTAGCCATATCCTAAGTGATTCCAATATTCCAAGTGGACTGTGTAATCCTCGGACGCGTTAGAGGAAAGACTCCAAAAGGACGTCCATTCAGGGTTCCGAACTGAACTTGTTTGTAGGAACGGTGGTCGACTATTCCGGGAATAGTGAATCCCAGAAATCTTCAAAGGGAGGGGAAGTGCAAACCGGAGTGCAGATTTCCATCCAGATATGTCCTTGTCTAAGAGTGAAAGATGTCTGTGTAGGAGTCGGGGCACACCAGATACCCCCATAAAGTCTCGTAGGTCTCCTTGACGGTAGTTGAAAGGTAGGTTAGCGCGAATCCAAAACAAAACGGCTCCCGTGAGGGATAAATAGAGTATAGACGGAGGACCCACCATCTCCGAACCCTGTTCACCAGGTATGCGTTCCGAGGAGATGGGGCAGTCCTGCCATCTAATCCCAAGATTGTAATGACCGGGGAACTCAAGACAACCGGGATTTCCGGTCTTACCACGTGATCCATGCAAATGGTTTACCTTCAGACCGGGTAATGGGCCTTCCTAAATCTTGGTACTCGAGCAAGGCAGTGCCCGTTTGCTCCATGAAGGTCTCCGTATCTCCTGTCATCTAAATATGTGAGAAACTGTCTGCGCAGTTGTTCGTAATGGTCTGGATATCCAAAACAGAAAGCAATCCTCTGTTTTATATGGTGCAAAATATACCAAAACCTGCACTCACGTAATACCTGAGGTCCATCCGTTAGCCGTACAATCTCCAGGAGTGTGTGTAAATAAGTGGGAGTCTCCCCCCGTTATACATCCGTATGAATGTCTTGTGTGTGTTACAGCGGTCCGGATCCAGTAGATCCCTTACAGGAGATAGAATAGAGGGAACCAGTCAAAATATGTATATCTTGCACGACCAGGCAATCCTCTATAACGAAATCAGTAGCACGGACGAGGGACGCCCCTCCATGTAGTCATCGATGTCTTGCACAGGTACAAGCCTGTGTGATGAACAAATGGCCGGCACTGTAGAGCGTCGAGAGTATGAGAGAGCCGCGTCCCCTACTAATGTGATCGAATATCCTAATAGTGTTCGGCTGATTGGTTATTTACGGGTGCGGCCCGCTCAAGCTAACAGTAGAGTCTACATCCGTGACCGGTTCTCTCTATGAGAATGTGTCCTCCAAACATGTCGTCTGTATCCAGCTCAGTATCTGGCTGAGGTTGAGGGAGGGCTGCGCCCTCTAATAACAAATCAATGTCCGGTTCCGTATTTGAGAGGGGTTTGCTCTCTGTTCCTGAAAATAAAACAAACATTCTCGGATCGAGGTGATTGAGGGCCGCACCCTCCTGTGATCCAACTAGAGTCCCTAGAGACTCAGGGTGACCAACTGCAGGGTACACCAATTACTAATATCAGCCTAAGGCTGAGGGCAATTTTCGGAAGCAACGATGGAAAACTACCAACTGACAGTCCGGATCCCGTGCGCGGGGTCCAGGATGACCATTGGTAGTCTGAGGAAAGCTGGAGACGTTCTCCGCAATCCACGAGCGCCCGGGCGGTCGGAGGAGGTCAAGTCAGGCCTCTCGACGACCCGAGCGAAAGGAAAAAGAAAGTCACGAAAACAAAAAAACAACAATAACGTAGATAAGAGCAAAAACGCAAATTCCATCTCAGCTAGAAGGCAAATAGCGGGCCGGAAGGGAAGACAAGTAAGCCCCACTGAACAGGGCCAGGAGCTAACCGTACGCAGGAATAACTACCGATACCTATAAGGATACCGGGAGGCAGATACGGAGTTAGTTGTTAAAGACAAGGAAAACACAGCGTTCTCCTGTAGGTGTCTGAGTACCGGTCCTCACCTGTGCGAAGTTCTCCTTGGAGATGTGCCGTCGCCGGTCTGACATAAACTGTGTGTCCGGGGTCTTCATTAGAAACCTTGCCCTTCCGGCATGAGGTTTAGGGCCTTCACCCTTCCCACCATATTCAGATGGCCGTATACTGGTGTCCTCTTGGATAGCATGGCAATGGTGTTTGTCTGAACACCTGCCTATCTCCATGTCACTGGTGGGCACTGGCTTTTCCTCAGTGATATTCTCCCAGGCCTGCGGCCAAAAAGGGGTTCGGCATCAATAGAGCTGGCCCGTCAGAAGGGCAACGGGCCCAGCAGGCCAAACAAAAGAACACAGAATAGTTGGCCAAGCAAATAGGCACAGACATAGCAGGCCATTCGAATAGGCACCGACATAGTAGGCCAATAAATGGGGCACAGACATAGCAGGCCAATCAATGGGGCACAGACATAGCAGGCCGTTCTAATGGGCACAGACATAGCAGGCCGTTCTTATGGGCACAGACATAGCAGGCCGTTCTAATGGGCACAGACATAGCAGGCCGTACTAATGGGCACAGACATAGCAGGCCGTACTAATGGGCACAGACATAGCAGGCCGTTCTAATGGGCACAGACATAGCAGGCCAATCAATGGGGCACAGACATAGCAGGCCAATCCTGGGTTGTGTATTATATTATATTTTATATATCGCCGTCCAAATCCGCAGCGCGTTACAATGGGTATTGAATGAGTAATGGGGACCTCTGAGTTTGGGTAGACACAAACCCTTTCAGACAGCGTAATGACGTGTGAATAACCTGAACTGGCAGTCCCTAAATGCCCAGCAGGCAAGTAGTGGTATTCCAGCTGTATTGGGTATAAGCGGAAGATGTTCCAGTGACTATCATGTCCATGAATGTAAGATACACCGAGCAATACCCTCCTTAAACTGTGAATTGGTATGCCCCTGCTCACCAGAGCTGTTTGAAATTTCTTATCATAATTATAGATTACCATCATCATACCACCCGAAGGGTATTGTAACCATGGACGCTTCCAGGAGTAGGGCTAACGATAGCCAACTTGATGAATTCCCCCGAGAATCTGATAAATCAGCGTAGACTGGTCTGGTCTCCCCTACCAGTTTGAGTCAGAGCCAAGTCTGGTAGCTTATATATATGCCATGGACAGAGAATTCATACCAGAGACCTCATAGCTGGATCAGAAAATTATATACTGAGACCTCATAGCTGGATCAGAAAATTATATACTGAGAAGCACATGAATACTAGAGTTAACTGGCACTGTATACACCCTGTACAGAGCCTGTATAACTGAGTTCATATATACCTGTAACTCACAGTAATCTGTGATATATCCTGTCAGTAGAACCCACCGAAATCTGTGATATACACCGTCAGTAAAACTCACAGCAATCTGTGATATACACTGTCAGTAAAACTCACAGCAATCTGTGATATACACTGTCAGTAAAACTCACAGCAATCTGTGATATACACTGTCAGTAAAACTCACAGCAATCTGTGATATACACTGTCAGTAAAACTCACAGCAATCTGCGATATACATTGTCGGCAAAACTCACAGCAATCCGTGATATACACGGTCAGCAAAACTAAATTTTAGATATACACTGTCAGTAAAACACACAGCAATCAGTGATATACACTGTCAGCACAACACACAGCAATCTGTGATATACACTGTCAGCAAAACTCACAGCGATCTGTGATATACACCGTCAGTAAAACTCACAGCAGTCTTAGATATATGCCAATAAAAACTCACAGCAATCTTAGATATAATATGATATGTAAAATGCGAAAAGACTCACAGTAATCTGTGAGCTATACACTGTAAGCAAAAACTATAGTCACATATGAAGAAATCCACCAGGGAATCCCAGCAGGGCAACAATAGCCGCGATCTGACCACCGTGGACGGAGGAGGGGCTGCGAGTAGGTGCACTCTCCTCCACCCGTTTGGCCACCTGCGGCTCTTAGAAGAAGTTGAGCGCGGCGGGCAGCCACGTGGGTGAGCGGAGCGGCTGCCGGGTACTCGTGTCCGACCGCGAGTACCTCGGCTGCCGGTAGAGCCACAAAGTGGTTCAGGGAAATAAGGAGGCAGCCAGAGGCTAGTCTCCTGAAACCCCTATACCACGCATGCAGAACGCGGATAGAAATGGCGGGCAAAGAGAGTGTGGTAGCGAGGGGGTGGGGAGGGTGGAAAAGAGGCTGAAAGGAATCCCCAAGAACCCCCCCTAAAACCACCACCTAAAAAGGAATATATCTAAATACAATATACATAACCTACATAAGCAGAAGAAGTAAATATATATCAGCAATATATAACTAAACACAAAATAAATAACATAAATATATAGAAATAGAAAACATATGATACTAAATAAATAAGTACAGATAACAAATAAGTAAATATACTAAGATACCAAATATAAATCCTAATAAATCATAATAAAAACCAAAGCCACCAACTAGAAGCAGGAGGCAGTGGTACTCTGACCTGTACTGTCTGCGGAGCAGCAAAGAAAGAGGAAATTATGCATGGGAGGGGAGTTTTATAGTACCTAACTTTTTTCTGATTGGTTGTTTTTTCTGTGCTGCTGTGGAGTTCTAATAAAGAGAGACTTAAGCAAATATGAAGCCTCCTGTCATGTTATAAAATTAGAAAAAGACTGAACAAGTATGGTTTGTTTGAAATGGTTGCCAAGAGAAAGCCTCTTTTCTCTAAAAAGAACACGGCAGTATGGCTTAGGTTTACAAAGTTGCCTCTGAACAAACCACAAGACTTCTGGAACAATGCCCTTTGGACAGACGAGACCAAAGTGGAGATGTTTGGCCATACTATAATGAACAGCACCATGTTGGGAAAAAAACAAACACAGCATATCAGCACAAATGTCTCATACCAACTGTCAAGCACAGTGGAGGAGGGGTGATGATCTAGGCTTGTTTTGCAGCCACAGGACTTGGGAACCTTGTAATCATTGAGTCAATAATAAACTCCTCTGTATACCAAAGTATTCTAGAGTCCAATGTGAGGCCATCTAACTGTTAAAGTTTGCCGCAATTGGGTCATGCAACAGGGCAATGATCCCAAGCACAAATCTGGAACAGAAGGTCTGAAAAAGAATCAAAATGTTGCAACGGCTCAGTCAAATTCCAGACCTCAACCCGACTGAAATGCTGTGGTGGAACCTTAAGAGAGCTGTTCATAAACAAATGCCAGCAATCCTCAATAAAGTGAAGCAACGTTGTAAAGAAGAGTGGGCCAAAATTCATCCACAACGATGTGAGAGACTGATGAAGTCATACAGAAAATGATTACCTCACGTTATTGTTGCAAAAGGTGATTCTACAAGCTATTGAATCATAAGGTGTACTTCCCTGTTTTGGCTTTATATGTGTTAAATAAATCATTATATGGTGTAATGTGTTGTTGTTCATCTGAGATTGTATTTGCCTAATTTTAAAGACCTGCTAAGGAATAGATGATTATGTCCTGATATGTAAAACCACAGAATTCAAAGAGGGTGTACGATCTTTTTCCCATGACTAATATTCAAGGATATAATTTTTAATTTGTGGAGTAATAGTTTCTTGATCCAAGGAGAGATCTGACTGCCTTTCTGGGGTCAAGAAGGAATGTTTTCCTAGTTTGTTGCATAATTGGAAAGAGTTTCAAACTGAGCTTTTTGCCTTTTTTTGGATCAACAGCAAAAAACAGATGTGAAAAGGGCTGAACTTGATGGATACAGTCTATTTTCAACCTATGTAACCAAGTTCCCTTCTTCCATTGTCCAGATCTGACTCATGGCCCCACTGAAGGCTCTTTCAGCAGTAGACAAGGGTCATCCGGGCTATGCAGCCTCATACACAGCAAATTGCACGTGTCCCGACACCTTTCTTTTATGGCCAGCATTATGTTTCTCATCAATTTGAGCTACAGTAGCTCTTGTGTGTGACCAGACCAGACAGCTTAGCACTCGCTCCGCTCGTGCATCAATGAGTCTTGCGCACCCATGATCTTGACGTCAGGTTCACCAGTTGTCCTTCCTTGCACGACTTTGGGTAGGTACTAACCAATGCATACTGGGAATGCCCCACAAGACCTGCCATTTTGGAGATGCTCTTACCCAGTTATCTAGCCATCACTATTTTGCCTTTGTCAAAGTCACCAAGATCTTTTTAATTGCCGATTTTTCCTGCTTCCAATACATGAAATGAAAGAACTGACTGTTCACTTGCTTCCTAAATATCCCACTTATTAACAGGTGCTATTGTAACGATATAATCAATGTTATTCACTTCAGTTTTGTGGCAAAAGTAACCTCTCCACGTGTTCTTGGAGGGGCTTGTTTGCCAGCCTCCTGCCTCAGGACTATGGGCCATGCACAAAGGCTCACAAAAGACCTTGTTCGAGCCTTCTTGGCTATTCTGTTCGGTAGTTTGCATTCCCCTCCTATTTTAACATTGTCCAGTTCGACTACCGAACAACCGCACGAACCAGTGAGCGTTTCTCACCGCAGTGTTCTAATTGTTCGTCTGGGTGGCCACAATTCCTATGGACAACCACGAGGTGGCGGCCATCTTGTTCGCATGAACGCAAGCAGCGGTGTTTGGGCATGAATCTCATGGAACTAAAATCGGACATAGAAACTCCCGAACACCGCTGGACTTCCATCCTCTCCTGCGTTCAGTTCTCCACAAGTTAGAGGGGCGCTGTTCGGTGGAATCTGGATGAGGGGAACAAGCTCCAGGGTAAGAACATTGACTATGTTCTGGAGTATATTCGTTTTTAAACTACCGAACTAAACCAACCGCAAGCCCTGATTCTCTGGAATGACTTTGGGCATGGGACCATGCCTGCGGTCGGTCAAATAAATGACTTCCAGGAAATTCCTGAACCCCTGAACTGATCTGGGTGATTTTTGGATATGTCGGTCACCCAGATCAGGGCTATCAGGGAATGTAACCTTTGTGGGGTTTTGTGTGTTTTGGGGTGTTTGGGAAAAAGTGTTGTTTTCTGTACCTGGAGATACAGTTCCTGATCCAATTATCTCCCAGGCACAGAGGAGGGATTATCTGTTTATGTATGGGAGTTTCATGTATTGTAACACCGTTGTCATTGGTCTATGACTTTATAGTGTAGTTCCCCACAAAGTCCATGTGTGAGTACCCCTTGCATGGGGAATTGCATAAAAGGCCAGTGTGGCTACCAATAAATGAGTTCCTGCCTACCCTCAACATAGAGTATAAGAGCTGTTCCTGCTATACTCTCTGGAGTAGGAGAGGTTCACCCACTGAAAGCTGGATCCTGGTCTTGGGTCCAGGGTGGGTGGAGGATGGCGAGACCCCAGCCAAGCTGCGGTTAAGGGGCTACAGTGCTTATGGTGTCTGGTGGAGTACTTGGAGTCCTCGGTGAGCACTAGGAGGATCTATTGACGGAGGCATCTGGTCGGGGTGCCAGGCGGTCCATCACACAGCTGTCAATGGTTTTAATGTTGTGGCTGATCAGTGTATATGTGGCCAGTATGAACAGCTCTCTGAAACCTGTTCATTAATAGCACTGTAGAAGGGACAAAAGGTCCCTCATTTACACTGGAAGAAAGTAGATTTTTCTGTCAGAGGAAAAAGTTCATTACAGCAAGAACAGTAAAGATGTGCAGCTATAGGGATAAATGGGTTGCTTTATCAGATTCTTAAAAACAATGTCCCAATGATTTTTTATTTTTTTTAAACGAACATGATATTTAAGGATATAATTGGTAATATAAGGGACATCTTTAAAATCAACAGCAGAAAGATGTGTGAAAGGCAGGGCTTTAGTTTTATTCCATTCTAATATTACTTTGCACTACGTAACCAAGTTATTGTGCTTAAAGTGACCCATTCATAGAACCAGACATCTGTGCAACTCACTTTAAAGCTCTACCTAGAACTAAGAATGTTTTTTTCCCTGTAGTTGAAATGACAAATGAAACGTTGTTAAGCAAAGCAACTTTATTTTAGTGAATTAAAATACAACATGTTTATTAAGAACAAGTACACATTTCCCAAAACATTTTGATGCATTAGGAAGGGGACACAAATGAGGCACTTAGCTGATGGAGAGTTACACCTCAGGGAGAAATGGAGAGCAGATACAAACCCAAGAACTCTCCCTACCGAGTCTCAGGATGGAATAAGCTACAGTCCACAGGCTGATTGAATTTAACGCCCAATAACATGGGACAAGTGTGATTAGAGATGAAGTCCAAAAATAGCCACAGAGTGACTGCAAACGGTCTGATCCTGTTACAGATCATTTTATCACAGCAAAAAAAAAAAAAAAACATGTGCAGCAGACTGAACAGTTTACATTTGGGCAGCTTTGTGTTAATTTATTCCTAACATCCCCTTTGGGGAACAGATTCTTTATTAATACATATATACACTTTATCCTCATCAGTAGTAAAAGTATAATTTTTTATCTGTAATAAAACAAAATAATGGGACACATAACAAGTTGTTCCCTAAAAATCTAAAAAAATGCAGAAAATTAAGACCAGAATGACAACAAATAAACCGAAAATAACCGACTACTGCTGGGCTGGAGAAGGTTTCCAAAGTCAGCGAATTTAGCGTATATTTTTGTCGTTCAGATTTTAATTTTATACCATTTTGAGTCTGATTTATAACCTTGATTGTCATGGAGTTATAAACATTTTATAGCTCAATGATGTTTGTTAGGGTAACAAAACAGTTTAAACCACCATCCAAATATTCGGGTCCAAATTATGCTTATCATACAATTAATAAATGAAACCTTAAAAGTCGAAAACTTTATATTTTGAGAGTGGCCTAACTTTTCTTCTTTACATATTTTTTAAACGTAAGAAGATCATGACAGGTCAAGGCTGGATGTAGACCACAAGTAACCATATTATGACGTAGCTCTCCTTAATGACGGATTGAAAATTAGTATTTGGTCTATAAAAACGGATTTCTCAATGTTTAGAATCTTTTAGATTCTGCTGTTCCAATGTCATGACTAGTGTGACAATGCATTTTGCAATGTTTAATCATGCAGGTATTTTAGGCACCAATAAACTAAGATTGTCTAGCTGATAATTCCAATCAGCACAAGTAATGGCTGCAAGATACCTGCTTTATTGCACTTGCCCAAAGCAGTCTGGATTGAACGTCATGTCCAATTTTGGAAAATGTTTTTCTGAGGTTTATTAACAGAAACAATTACCATAACAAATATATTACCCTAAACTGACAGCCAAACACATATCATCATTGGTTTCAAGAAGTGCCATCCCAGCGGAGAATGGCACACTAACCGGTGTAAAAAAATTATGGAAATCAACATATTTGCACACCATTGGTAAATAAGGTATAAATGTATTGGAGGGCATACAGGTGGACTGTCATGGGTGCTTTCATTCATTTTGTAGTTAAATGTTCAATCCAGAGACTATCAACTTGTACTGGTAGCAGTAATAACGCTGGATGGGAAGACAAATACAATATCCTAGAATTATTCATGAATGAACAATTCTGTGTTTAAGTCAACAAAATGTGCATTTTATGAAGATAGAATCCTCATAAAATATTCATGTTGACCGAGTTGGAATTTCATTGAAATTCCAACCCAGTCAAGAGACATGCAGGGACAAGGCAGAGACTAAGTGTCAATCCCTGCAACCGTCATGGTCAGTGATTTTTGTACTAAGCAGTGAGGTCAGCGCCAAGGAGGACCACACCGGACCAAGATGACGGCACCCGCAAGGGAAAGGATCAAGTAAGTAAACTCAAACTTTTCGTGCCCCTCTCAGCCACTGAACCACCAGCGGCAATGTCACCGCCAAGGGACTATGCAAATTCGTCAAAGTCCCTAAACGGTGACAGGGCCACTTTACGTTTTACAACTTTATCTATATATGGTATAGGCAAGATAGCTAGGTATTTAATCTTGATAGGCACTGTGCGCACACATTTTCTACTTTGTGTTAGGCTGCCAGGCACTGTGGATGCACTTGCTCTAAGGGCACTCACTGCAAAATCAATATTTGTATTTTAGGTTTTCAATGTTGCTGACACAAACATACATGCCTAGACCAAAATGTAAAATAAAATGCAACTGATATGGCTAGTACAAATTAAAATGTATAGGCTATTAAAAAGAAAAACTGTCACATTTTCACAACTCATTTTTTAAAGGATTACTACATTTAATGAAATGTAATTATATATATTTTTAAATTAGGTTTTTTATTTTAGAAAATTTCCCTTCTTTATAAATTGGCTGAGCGGCCATGTTGATTGGGTTAAACACATATCTGACCAACTGCTGCAATTGCTCTGTGTGAAACTTCAGGAAACTGCATCAGCAGAAGGCAAATCAGTTGAGCAGCAGAAGCCGACCCAACTAGGTTCTTTAGCCAGATAAAATGATATGTTTTTAAATGCATTATTAATTTCTGCACCCCCCACTAGGTTTCATTAAATGTATTGACAGATGTCCTTTAAGTGTCACTATATAATATTTAAATGGCAAAGCATTAGAATATACTGAAAAATACCAAACTTTGCAAAGTGATTTTGTTCCACTGCAAAGATTAACCTACTCCCCCCTCCCCAAAATCGCAATAGTTTCTTTATTTGAGTATCATAGGCGTTATCAATGAATGGTGGTGCAATCCACTGCTATGGCACTGAAATAATCATGATACTAGTGCAAGCTGTGCTTTCATTATAAGCCAACTATGAACTTAAACACTATAGTGTTTCTCTGACATTGTAGGGATATAGTAAGCCTAAGGATATAATGTTGTCAAATTAAGACCTCTCTCTAGTCAATGAACGTAAGCAGACAACTTCATTCCGCACAGATATTTGGTTGCAAAATGGCCAACAAAAGCATTTCTCTTATTCAGAATGATAAATAAAAATGCAGTAAATTTAACCAAGCTGTGTTAACAGGAATATGAATAAGTAATAAGCAGCTTACATCAGTGTACATGTTGTACAATACTAATAAGTGATAAGTACACTCATGTCACCTTTGTTGGGAGTATTTTTTAACATATAGCCTTATTAGCTGTGCAATTTCTTCAATATAGTTGTGCTTTTGGAAACAAACTAATTGATGTATTCACTTATAAATACAATGCTGCAAAATATACCTGAGTGTTTTTTTTTCTCTATTAAAGAAAGGCTGATGTTTAGGAATAAGTCTCCACTGTGTGTATTGTAATTTTTAATTGTAATGTTATAGATTTTAAAGGGCAAATCTCCACGGGAATAATTTATTTCATCAATTTCCGGTTTGATTAACGTTACTTCTTCCTTCTGTTAATTACCGGTTGGCCAGATACATACTCCAGCTAACTTTTTACATACATATAAAAAAATAAGATCTGCTGTATGAATTGTAGAATGTTGTGAAAAGTTTTAAGACAATGACAGATGTGTTCCTGTCAAAACAAAAAGTGAACAAAGACTCTTAAATTCAAATAAGCAAATGGAAAACTGTTCAACTCCTTGATCCTTACCTGCCATACTTGGCATGTACTAACTAACATTCAATACAAAACAGATCATGCAATTAATATATATCTGGCAAACTAAAAAAAAAATAAAAAATCCAATACCCTAGTGCTTCCAGATTACATATAGATCTTGTGGAGCAAACAGTTGACTAAACAAGTTAACTTATTGTAAACTGTGTCAGTAAACTGACAAAGCTGATGTGTGTTGATGGTTTATATTTAACAAACAAAACATAAATACCCAAGAAGAAATGGATAATTAAAACTCAGGCTTGATGTTGAGAGACTTAATACATAATGTTCTAGAAAACAATAGGGTTCTGTTGTTCTGGTGTTGTTGTGCTTTCCAATAATAAACAATGAATTCTTGCATAGTACTATTGGTGTGTGATCTTCCATTGTGGATCTCTCCAAGCAAGTCACATTATTATGGGACTATGTATTATGTATGTGAATCAAGAGAAAATCTGCCCTTCAGCACATGGACGACACATTGATCTTGGATTTTAGACAAAGATTGCTTTTTTTATATTTTTCTCCTGAAGAACCCTGAAGACTGGTCTGAAAATACATCTCCCTTTTCTTGTGTATGCTTTTTCTGCTAAAACAAAACTCACGTTCTCCTGCTGCCATTTGAAGTAGAAGAGTGTTTAATTTTTTTTTTTTTATAAATTAGTGCCAAACATTGGAGCAACAGACTCCATTCTAATAAGGATATAACAACTTAAAAAAAAAAAAAAGAAAAAGACAAATAAATAAAATATAGCTTCACCCTGGTTCTTGACTGTATTTACCATTTTAAAGGAATCCACAATATATTGCACAGCATACCTACGTGTATATATAGATATATATTCATATATGCCACTCACATAGTGGTAAGCTACACCTGCAAGGCAGAAATTGATACCCTTCTTCCAGGACAAAATGGTTATTGATGCACAGATCAAATGTACATCTCCAAAGTTCTCGGTGCGCATTCCTGCTACACGTTCAGTTTGTTGGCAATAGTCATAAGGACTTTCAGTATAGGCATAAAACCAGACACCTCACTGAAGCTGCTGCTGCTGACAACCTGCGTGTGCACAACAAGACCGTGCTGATAATTGTGGGTGTCTACGCAATGGGCAATTTCATGCAGCCCCATCAGGATGTGGGGGGAAAGCTGTGGGGAGATCAAAATGGCAACATGAACTATAGATGTTATTCAGTAAAAAAAAAAAAAAAAAAAAATAAGACAATTATATTAAAATATCCAATTGCTATATTTTCTGGAGAACTTTTCAATTTTACAGCCAAGTATGGCCAAGAAGAAGAGATGATCAAATAATTGTTTACAGGAACAGAAGCTGAAGAGTGCGCTGCCCAGCTTAGCATACATGGTTAATCTGCAAGGTCACAAGCGAATCAGAATATTAATAATTTATCTTTTCTCCATTTTTGGTGCACAGACTGCACATATTACCATTTAATACAGAATCAGGGTTATTAAAATTACTGGTTAGGAATTTGTGCCTAAAGAGATCTTTCAGAAGGCATCAAGGTGGGCTTAAAAGGGGGCAGTTTGCTAATTTTACATATTCTTTGCATACTTACAGCATTCTCTCTTAATTTGTCATACAAAAATTCCAACTTCTGTGATGCATCCTCCAACTTTCGCTTAGTTTTCTGGAGACAGAGAATAAAGAATAATGTTACATTTCCAAAAAAGATTAAAATAAGAGAGCCAGGTATATTATAGGCACTCTCTTTAAAATGGCTCACATAGCTTAAGGGCAGTCATAATATGAAAAACTCAAGAAAATACATTTTAGGGGGAATTTATACTTAAAAGCAGATCCACATCTGTGGACACCACATTTGTCTGTAGTCTTTTCAGTATATGGAGGAATAAGAATTAAAGGGACATTATAGAAGCTATAACTATTTCATCTCAGTGAATTGGTTATAGTTCCTGGAGTCTCCTTCTGCGGTCCATTTCATAAATGTTACACCATTTTCAAGCAGCATACTCAATAGGGTCCTTGCATACTCACAGTCCGGCTCCCCTCAGGTGGTAAGGCTAAAGCTTAGATGACACTTACTTCTAGCCATACCAATTTATACTAGCAGCGCCCACTGTAATAGGCTAAAAGCGGTAAGCTGACACTCTCAGCCAATCACAGCGGCACATTGCTGGTAAGGCTTATGCTCCCTCATTAGCAGCACAGAGGGGACAGGCTGCTGGGGATGTTTGTTAAGCATTAAAACATTAAAAAACCCTTAAGGCTGAATGGAAGGATGGCATCACTAAAGGTGCAGTGTGTGTGTGTGTGTGTATATGAGTGCAGTGTGTATGAGTGCAGTGTGTATGAGTGCAGTGTGTGTGTGTATGAATGCAGTGTGTGTGTATGAATGCAGTGTGTGTGTATGAATGCAGCGTGTGTGTGTGTGTGTATGAGTGCAGTGTGTGTGTGTGTGTGTATGAGTGCAGTGTGTGTGTGTGTGTGTATGAGTGCAGTGTGTGTGTGTGTGTGTATGAGTGCAGTGTGTGTGTGTGTGTGTATGAGTGCAGTGTGTGTGTATGAGTGCAGTGTGTGTGTATGAGTGCAGTGTGTGTGTATGAGTGCAGTGTGTATGACTGCAGTGAGTGTGTGTGAGTGTGTATGAGTGCAGTGTGTGCAGTGTGTGTGTGTATGAGTGCAGTGTGTGTGTGTGTATGAGTGCAGTGTGTGTGTGTGTATGAGTGCAGTGTGTGTGTGTATGTATGAGTGCAGTGTGTGTGTGTATGTATGAGTGCAGTGTGTGTGTGTATGTATGTATGAGTGCAGTGTGTGTGTGTATGAGTGCAGTGTGTGTGTGTATGAGTGCAGTGTGTGTGTGTATGAGTGCAGTGTGTGTGTGTATGAGTGCAGTGTGTGTGTGTATGAGTGCAGTGTGTGTGTGTATGAGTGCAGTGTGTGTGTGTATGAGTGCAGTGTGTGTGTGTGTGTGTGTATGAGTGCAGTGTGTGTGTGTGTATGAGTGCAGTGTGTGTGTGTGATGCAGAGCCTTGGTGGGGGGGTGGGCATTTTTAATATATTTTTTATTATTATTATTTTAAAAAAAAAATTATATTATTATTAATTTATTTTTATTATTATTTTATTATTATTATTAATTTATTTTATTTTCGTCCCCCCTCCCTGCTTGATACATGGCAGGGAGGGGGGCTCTCCTTCCCTGGTTTCTCCCAGAAACAGCAGAAACATATATGGCAGGGTTTATGGCTGGAAAACATATTCCACTGGCTGTGGCAGATTATTAACTCTATATTCATTTTATTTTTGTAACTACCCTGCGATTTATTGCTTTGGATGATATGATCAACAACAACTGGATTATAGGATAACAAAATTGTACACTTGGTTAAAACTTCAATTAATTCTGAAATCCCAGTAACTACTTACTGCAATGTTTTGTTACAAACTCTCTGGAGTAGTAAGAGTGGAGAAAACTATGCTATTACATTTAAATTGTTCTAATCTGTGATTATTTCATCAGACATTTGTGTTTGCTCACATCATTCACTGCTGGGACCCTTTACCCCATCCCTGTGTAGGTATTGGATCACAAGTTAATTAGAACTGCATTGGTAGTTCAGTGGGGGAGGGGGGCTGGCAGAGCGTTTACTTACCTCTCCTGCAGCTCCTGTCAGCTCACACCAAGTCTCGCAAGAGCCGCACTATGACCCCGCGGCTCTCGCGAGATTTACACTGGGAGCTGACCGAGGTGCTGAAAGGACCGCCGCGGAGGAGGAGGGAGCTGACAGGGAGCTGCAGGAGAGGTAAGTGCTTCCTGCCAGCCCCCAGTCTGTATTATGGCAATGTAAATTGCCATAATACAGACACTGACTCGAGTATAAGCAGAGTTGGGGTTTTTCAGCACAAAAAATGTGCTGAAAAACTCGGCTTATACTCGAGTATATACGGTAAATAATAACATAATAAATAATAATTTAGACGGAATGCTGACGAAAACCACCAAATTTCGCCCTAACAGAATGAGAACAGTTTCTCCATTGGTGTTAGGATGCAATTTGGGACTTTGTTCGGATCGGAATTTCATTAGAATGAATGTCCGATCCGTTTGCAGCTGCATCTTGCAGCCGCTAAGTAGATAGCTCCCTAATTCCCACATTATCAGGGAGCCATCTACCAAAAGGCTTAAAGACCTAAATTTGTCTTTCAGACAAATTTACTAATACCAAGTAAAAATTACTTGGGATTAGTAAATTCTGCCCCTACTCGCTATACCGAGGTGCCCTCCATGGGTGAAGATGGATTACTTTTTTAGCGTCTTTTTTTTTTTTTTTGGCTTAGGTTTTTTATTTTATTTTTAAAGTTCGACGGGTCTTATGGATTTTTATTTGGTCTTTTTTGGGGGCTGAAAAAAGAAGATTTTAGAAAAAAGACAAACGGTAATTTATTTTTTATTTACAGGGATTTAGTTTTATTGTTCCCCCCTCACTATTTTTAGGGTGAGGTGGGTAACTAGGTCTTTATTAAAAAAAATTGGGGTGGACGGTGACTAGGGGCTTGAGGACCCCTAGTCACCAGGGGGGGTATTTACCCATGGGTGGGAGCAGCAGGACGGGGGGGAGGGGGATAGGCCCCACCCATTTTCGTTTAGGGCCCTAAACCGCAGCTTATGGGTGAGGGCCGGGGGGGGGGAAAGACAATAGGTCCCCTTTCTTATTGTAATTTAGGGCCCCTACCCATTTTCATTTAGGGCCTGCACCCGCCACTCATGGGTGTGGGCCGGGGTGGCTAGGGTGGACAATAGCCCCCTTATTGTAATTTAGGGCCCCCAACCACCGCTCAGTGGTGGGGGCCAGGGGGTGGACACTAGGTCCACCTACCCCCATTTTTTTTTAGGGCCCCCACCAGGCGCCCAGGGGTGGGGGCGGGGCGAGGCCAATAAGTCCCCCTCCCCTTATTTTTATTTAGGGTCCCCAGCCGCCGCTCAGGGGAGGGGAAGGACAACAGGCCCCCCCCTTGTTATTTAGGGCCTCCACCCGCCACTCATGGGTGGGGGCCAAGGAGGACCCTACTCGTGGCATTATGGGGGACCCCAAAAGAGTGAAGGAGGACATGGGAGGCTTAGAAAGAGCCAGGGAGTGCTTCCATTTTTACATAATACAACATAGGTAATACGGGGGGCATAGAGGCATTTGGGGGTAACTAGAGGGACAATTAAAGTATGACATATGTCCATGGTGTGATAAAGGGATAGTAAATAAGGTTTGAACATGACAAGGGGTAGCATAGCAATGACGGACAAAGGCAGGGGAATATAGCTATGAGTATTCGATTACAATAATAAGCATGTGTACATGTGAGAAGTACTGTCTTAAACTTTTATATCGGCTCTTATAAACACACTTGTGATGGTACGGTGACAGTGCATAATGATTTATTGCTTTTAACGGTTTAAGATACACAAAGGTTGTCCCGCTTACATAATTAAAGTACATACATTGTCGTCGACAATCATTCCTCAAAATAGCTAAATATTTCTTTCATATGTACAATCGATAAACTAAAATCTGAATTTTCAGCTATTTAAATCTGAATAGTAAAACGAAGGATTAAAAAGCTGAACGAAGACTAGAGTAAAATGGAGCAATTTTTCAAGATCAGCTATTTTAGTCTCAATTTGCTGTAGCATTTAATGAAGTAAAATGCAGGGTTTTATGAAAATCCATTATGCCCATAAGGTCCTAGAACGTAGGACTTACTGACAAGTTGTAAAGAACAGCAACTGGAACACACTTTAATCAGCTATTTAAAAGTGGATGAAAATGTGTCACGAATATAGATATGGTTTGCAATAACACACAATTATAAAGGGTATAGCTATGCAAATAAGGTGACATAAAAGTTGTATTGTGCAAAAAATAAGATGAGATCTATTACCAAGTGACGGACAAGAGAGACTTTGGTACAGGCAGCACAGGAGACTTTCTTACACTTCCATTTAACACTTAAATGTTACAGTCAAGAGTTGCCCCTTATCACATATTAGCACCCGCTGTCTAGAACACTCTGTACACCGATAGGTCTGTGTTGCTTGGTGAACAGCTCTTTCTCTGTCTTAATCACACAGCTACTCCGGTACGCAGTCACAATTTGCGTGGTTTTCCTTTATTGCACCAGTTATAACTTTATAAAAACTAAAACTAAATCTTGTTTTATGGTTAACTGACTGCTACTGAGTCAATCCCTTCTCTGTGCCACCAGGAAGCTTCTTCAGTGACATCTCACATATCTCATAACCATCAGTCAAGCACTGGATGGAGTGATAAATAGCTCATCCAACCTCACACGCACATGCTACAAGTCTTAGAGAACAGACAACACAACGTGCTTATTGAACAACAGGCAGGGTATTTATACAGTAAAAGGTGGAATAAATGAAACCTGTGCTGGGACCAGATGATGGGCTACAAGAACATAGTGGGAAACAGAATACTAGGCAAACACCCATCCCCATTGCCAGGATGTTTGTGCTATGCCGAGCAAATAACCGAGGTGAATTGGAATCAGTTCCGCTTTATATACTGAAGGCAGTTGAATAATGGGGAGCTTTCTGTAATAGACTGGGGCTCCATAATCTGAAGGTATATTTGGATAGCTATCCTCATCTAGCAATCTATCAAAACACACACAATGGGGCACTGATACATAGAGAAACATTAGCATATCCTCGTAACTTTGCTGCCTGGCAGTGCTGTTTGAGTTCCATAGTATAGCTCTGAGAACTGTACTATTGTGTGTCAGTGTTGCCTGCAGGGAAAGATGCACTCCGGGTTCGCCACACAAACCAAGATTTCCCAGTCAGAGTACCAAGAGATAGGGGACTGCATTTTTTAAACAGTAAAGCAAGCAAAGAATTTTCTCAATTCAGTCCCACTATCCAACATACAATACCCCAGAGAAGAATGAACTCTTCACACACGATGTTAACCCTATGTGTCCACAATAATCTCTGTTCTCAGAAATAAACCCTTTAGATTCCAAGTTTAACCCTCAAAAGGCTCAACCTCCAGTTCCGGTTTTACAGTGTTCATAGGGTTAACCCTTTATTTGAAGAGAAAATACTCCTGCCGATGTTTTGAGGAGATAACAAATAGAGGAAAAAGGAGACAAATGATGTTGAAGCTATGGATTTTCAAAGAAAGGAGGATTCTAGTCCCTGGGTAAAAGGCTAGCAGTGAGCCAGTCTTATTTATTTTTCAACAGAGTAAACAAAAGGTAAGATCTAAAATAAATAATTTGTAAACTACAAGTACACGAAATCTGAAATGTATCTTCATTGAAAATCTGCCTTACTACGATTTAAGTTGGTCTAAGTGATAAATCAGGAATCCAAAACATTTCAGGTCACCATCCCTTTAAATTTAAGAGTGCCAGAAGGATGGGTACTGGTTAGAAAATCACAGGGCTAGATTGGAAAGATACCAATTTCACAAAATGCATCTTGGCAGTGAGAGGCGCTTCAAGTGTAGGTTTATTCAGATAACAGAGAACCACTTTGCTTTAGCTCATCATTGAATGCAATCTCATTAGTTTGCCGTCATACATGCCAGAACAGCATTATCTGTAAGATTTCCCACCCTCCAGTGTGTCGCAGATGTTTCTCATGAATGGAAGAACATGTACAAGTGAAATGAGGTGTGGCCAACATTTAATGATTTTGTGATGTTAAAAGTGGGGCTAATAAGACAAACCATTGAATATATACATTCATCACTGTGGTTGTTCCGCTGTGGTTCTATTTAACATTGCTTTTTTTAAATGGCAGAATTCATTGATGAGAACTTGTTTAGGAACCCTGCTGACTCCCCCACCATACTGCCGCGCTACCTATGCTGGCTTTCCTCAGGCATCTCTATGGCTCATCTAGAGCAATGATGATCTGCTTACAGATGGCAACTGAGAATGTAGATTTAGTGGCTGTTAATGCGACATAGTATAATAAGAAAAATGACTGGGATATAGTACTCTTTATATAGAAAAGACAGAGATGGCAATAAAGGGGAGGAGTGGCCCTGTATGTGAAGGACAGCATTAAATCTAACCTAATAAAATTTAGTGAGTCGAACATAGAGTCCGTTTGGGTTACGTTAGAATTTCAAAATCACACAGTAACTTGTATAGGTGTGATTTACAGGCCCCCTGGACAAATAGAAGAGTTAGGTAATCTACTAGTTGAGAAAATAGCTAAAGTGACAATGAAGGGGGAAGTTATTATCATGGGTGACTTTAATCTTCCGGATGTGAATGTGAAAACCAAAATAGCTGCTTGTGCCAGAAGCACATATATTCTAAACTCCCTGCTGGCATTGTCTCTAAAACAAGTCGTTGAGGAACCAACTCGTAAGGAGGCCATACTAGATTTAGTGTTAAAAAAAAAAAAAAATGAGATTTAGCATCAGATATTACTGTAGTTGAAAGTTTAGGATCTAGTGATCACCAGTCAGTGTGGTTTAATATACGAACAGTGACTGAGTCACACCACACAAAAACAAAAGTTTTAGACTTTAGAAAAACAGACTTTTCTAAAATTAGAATATGCATAAAGGAGTCCTTATCAGATTGGAGCAATTTAAATGGAGTCCAGGAGAAATTGGATTATTTAAAAGTTGCACTTCTGAAAGTAACAGAAAATTACATTAGGCTTGTCAGTAAAAGCAAAAAATTCAAGAAACCACTGTGGTACTCCGCAGAAGTGGCTAAAATAGTAAAAAACTAAAAGTTAGCATTTAGTAATTATAAAAAACAACAAAACAGAGTGAGAAAGACAGACAGATCTACAAGATTAGGCAGAAAGAGGCAAAGCAAGTTATAACAGCCTCCAAAGCACACAAAGAAGAGAGAATAGCACAGTCAGTAAAAAAAGGGGGATAAAACATTTTTTAGATACATACATGAGAAAAGGAAAGTAAAACAAGGATTAGTTTGATTAAAAACAAAAGAAGGAAGGTATATAGAATAGGATAAAGGTTTAGCTGACTGCCTTAATGAATATTTCTGTTCAGTATTTACAGATGAAAATGAAGGAGAGGGACTTCAGTTAAGAAAAAAGACAAATGGGTAATTTGGTACATGCGAATATACAGAGGAAGAGGTTCTATTTCAACTGTCAAGATTAAAGACAAACGTCCTAAAGTTATTAAAAACTTAGTGGTAAACTAGCAAAACCATTTACGGATTTATTTAACCAATCATTATTAACAGGAGTAGTCCCAGAAGATTGGAAATTAGCGAATGTTGTACCCATTCATAAGAAAGATAGTAGGGAGGAGTCGGGCAACTACAGGCCTGTAAGCCTTACTTTAGTAGTTGGGAAAGTGATGGAAACCATGTTAAAGAACATAATTGTTTAACATCTAAAATCACATAGATTTCAAGATCAGAGACAACATGGGTTTACTTCAGGGAGATCATGCCAAACTAATCTTATTGTTTTTTTTGATTGCGTAACTAAAATAATAGATCAGGGTGGTGCAGTAGACATTGCTTACCTAGATTTCAGGAAGGCTTTTGACACTGTTCCACATAGAAGGCTCATCAATAAACTGCAATCATTAAGTTTGCATTCCAATATTGTTGAATGAGTAAGGCAGTGGCTGAATGACAGGCAACAGAGGGTTGTAGTCAACGGAGTATATTCGAAGCAAGGTCTAGTTACGAGTGGGGTACCTCAGGGATCTGTACTTGGACCTATTCTCTTCAATATTTTTATTAGTGATATTGCAGAAGGTCTTGATGGTAAGGTATGTCTTTTTGCTGATGATACTAAAATTTGCAACAGGGTTGATGTTCCAGGAGGGATAAGCCAAATGGCAAATGATTTAGGTAAATTAGAAAAATGTTCAAAGCTGTGGCAACTGACATTTAATGTGGAAAAGTGCAAGATAATGCATCTTGGGCGTAAAACCCCAGGGGCAGAGTATAGAATATTTGATACCCTACTAACCTTAACATCTGAGGAAAGGGATTTAGGAGTAATTATTTTGATGACTTAAAAGGTAGGCAGACAATGTAATAGAGCAGCAGGAAATGCTAGCAGAATGCTTGGTTGTATGGGGAGAGGTATTAGCAGTAGAAAGAGAGAAGTGCTCATGTCATTGTACAGAACACTGGTGAGACCTCACTTGGGAGTATTGTATGCAGTACTGGAGACCATATCTTCAGAAGGATATTGATACTTTGGAAAGAGTTCAGAGAAGGACTACTAAACTGGTTCATGGATTGCAGGATAAAACTTACAAGGAAAGGTTAGAGGATCTTAACATGTATAGCTTGGAGTAAAGATGAGACGGGGGGATATGATAGAAACATTTAAATACATAAAGGGAATCAACACAATAAAGTAGGAGACTATATTTAAAAGAAGAAAAACTACCACAAAAAGAGGACAGTCTTAAATTAGAGGGGCAAAGGTTTAAAAATATCAGGAAGTATTACTTTACAGAGAGGGTAGTGGACGCATGGAATAGCCTTCCAGCTGAAGTGGTAGAGGTTAACACAGTGAGGGAGTTTAAGCATGCGTGGGATAGGCATAAGTCTATCCTAGACTTAAGACAAGGCCAGGGACGGATAGGCATAAGGCTATCCTAGACTTAAGACAAGGCCAGGGATTAATTAAAAGTATTTTGAAAATTGGGCAGACTAGATGGGCCGAATGGTTCTTATCTGCCGTCTCATTCTATGTTACAGGGATGCAATTTAAGGCTTATAAGGAAAACCATTAATTTTGCAACAGTTCTAAAATCTCTTACCCCAAGGCAGTATAGCTGTAGTTATTAAGCTGGATTATGAGAAAGGTCATGAGCAGTATAATAAAGTACTTTAAAAAACAGAGTGTTCTTGAGTCTAATTATTTTTAAATGTATTCAGCAGTTCAAGTTTTTAAAAATAACCCAACATGGAACACATGATTCAGCCGGAGAAAAATCAACGGGTTAAATGTTGTGACGTCACACAGCTAAATGAACAAATGGAGTTATCAGGGACTAAGCCAATTCTTGTGTTATTAAAGGGACAATCCACCGACCAAATGCAGAATAGATTTAAAAAAATCCCTGCTTAGTAGAAATACCTCAAATGAAAACATGCACGCATTTAATTAGGCATTTTGTCCACTGGGGATATAATTAAAAACAGCTTGTAAAATCTGCAGTTCTCATGTCTGCACCCTTTGCAAACCCTCTCCTTCTACCCCCGTGCAGACTTTCTGTGACTGTCCAATCACAGACTTCTCAATGCAGCTTAAAGGGAAACTCCAGTGCCAGAAAAACAATCCGTTTTTCTGGCACTGGAGGGTCCCTCTCCCTCCCACCCACCAATCCCCGGTTACTGAAGGGGTGAAAACCCCTTCAGTGACTTACCTGGGACAGCGGCGATGTCCCTCGCCGCTGTCTCCGCCTCCGCGACGCTCCTCCTAGTGATTACGTCGGCCGGTGGGCGAGACTAATCTCGCTCACCGGCCGAGGAGACCTAATGCGCATGCGCGGAAATTCCGCGCATGCGCATTACGTCTCCCCATAGGAAAGCATTGAAAAATCATTTCAATGCTTTCCTATGGGGTTTTGAGCGACGCTGGAGGTCCTCACACAGCGTGAGGACGTCCAGCGACGCTCTAGCACAGGAAACCTGTGCTAGAACCCAGGAAGTGACCTCTAGTGGCTGTCTAATAGACAGCCACTAGAGGTGGAGTTAACCCTGCAATGTAAATATTGCAGTTTATGAAAAACTGCAATAATTACACTTGCAGGGTTAAGGGTAGTGGGAGTTGGCATCCAGACCACTCCAATGAGCAGAAGTGGTCTGGGTGCCTGGAGTGTCCCTTTAATGAGAAGTCTTTGCAAGGCAGGTGCAATTGCGGTCTCTTGAGTGTAGCTCCACTGAGATAACCAAAGCAGGAAGTTCTCTTATTGAAAGTCAAGGGGGTGTAACCAGGATGATTTATAAAAGTGCCAATTTCTATAAAAAATCTGTACTTTTTTGCAAAATGAAAAAAACAGGACACACTACTCAAACATAAAACTTTTCAGCAGCTACTGCTTTATGGGTTCGGAATGTCCTTTTAAGGGATGCATAGATCTATTGCAGCATCACAAGAACACAAGTGTATCTCATACACAATCCCTTCTTGTCTCCTCCACCAAATATAGATAACACAACATGAAAGCCAACAACAAACTATGAAAATTTCCCTAAAACCGTTGCAAAAGACAAACACTTCATTCTTAGGAAAATGCTGGAGTCCTCATATTGGTTTGTGGATAGATATTACAATACACCTAATGAACTTCACTGCATGTTCTGTAATGCACTACATCCACAGCGCCAAACATATTCACGCATACTTGGGAGTGCCCAAAGTCAAAGTTCACGATACAGTGAAGACCCCTCTGGTACAGAGTGTTTTGCAGATTTTTTTTTTTTTTTTTTAAACCTAATATTTCAGCAGGAAAATAAACAATTAAATTTGATGTGCTTTAAATGTATCCCAAGTTAACACCATATATATATATATATATATATATATATATATATATATATATATAAAAATGGGATCTGTGTCAAAAATGTCTTAAGAACTACGCATGTAACCATTTGCTTACCGGGTCAGATGGCACTGCTGAACAGCGCTGCACTAAGCCATCAAAGGTTTTTTGTAAAGGCTGATGTGCCAGGGGCAATTCTTTTTTCTCTATCCGCTCTACTGGTAGCCGCTGTATTCCCTGTTGAAAAAAACATTTTAAATAGGAAATGCATTACCAAGCTCAAATGTGTATTTCTCTTACTATAATGAAATGGTTAATCTATTTGAATGCTTTTTTCCCAGTTTCTATGAATGTCACTTTTGCAGCTTTTATCTACAACAGTGTGTAGCTAGGAACAACGTGTCATGTAGGGTGGCAGTGATGATAGTGGCAAAGCATGATGCCCCATAGAATCACGGGTAATGAGGCAAACTGCTATGGGACAGTTAACCCTCCCCGCCCAAGGCCAAGCCTCCTTCCTTTTCTCGTGACATGCATCTGAAGAAATCGGATGCCAATCCTGTCGCCACTCATTGACTGAGAGTATTAGCTGACTGCTCACAGCCAATGAATTACATTTAAAACGCACAGAATTTACATTAGTCAACTTGGAACTTTTGATCCAGTTTGCAATCCTGCAGAGTTCACATAAAACAGGCAGATAAACGTAACCAGGTGCAGCTAGGTAGGGGGCGAATCCCATATAGTTCTGGATAGCTAATGATGCCGCTGAAGGTGGAATTACCCCTCTGACATCAAAGGGGGTAAGCTCTGTATGTGCAGCATTTCATAGATAACTACTGCACATGCAGATTTCAGTCACTATGGCCACATCAAATCAATGAAATGGTAAAGGTGTTTGGAGTTAGTTGTAACACTAATAGATTCGGTAATGGTTTGCACAAGGATGCATCCAAACTACCCCTCCTGCCCCCTGTAATAAAATCCACAATACCTTTAATATTATTAATATACAGGGCAATTCATTGCAGCAACACTGTTATATTCAACAAATTATAAGAAATCATCTAATGAGCAGGTTATATAAAACGGGGATCAGAATTTCCTTCATCTGAATATTTAAAATTAAAGAGGTGTGGTTAGTAATAGACATACCCACTTTCAGATGAGGCTTGTGTTATCATCATGCCACCTTCATGCAGTCTACTAGTGTAAACTAATGTTTACCCTTACACCTCATCTATGATACATATCTGCTTGAGATGCAAATATGGCCTTATAATTATTCACTCATCAATTCCCTCATTTTGTGGGTAATGTCTCAGCAAATATAGATCCTAGGAACCTGTCCAGGATTTTGGAATCTACCTGCAGATTTTAAAATGCAAGAGGGACTGGGCACTAGTACTATGCATGGAACACTTCTTGCACGATATGCTGGAGGACCCTTCCCTTTGCCAACCGGACCAGCCCAACTGAAGGGCTCCTGCTCTTTTCCCTGCCCGCCTCTGTTCCAGTAGGTGGGCAGGAAGGCTGAGAGGTATGATTTTGCACTTCTAATTGGACTGTACTGGTGAAAGACTCCTACCTGAACCGTTGCTTCTTTTGGTGCACCCATATGAGGCTGACCAGAGTCCAAATTACTGTCCCACTGATTCTGAAGGCTCTCTGCTTCACTGGGCAAATTCATAACAGGTGTAGTGATTGGTGCCAGAGGAATGAATGGATTTGACTAAAGATTAAAAAGAAATAAAAAATCATAGGAATTTGTGAAAGAACCACAAAAAAAAAAAATATTTAAACAGAATCTCAAGAAAGGCTTAATTTATAAATAACAAGAAATCCCAGAAAGGAATTTATACCAGGAAATGCACAAACCTAAAACAGAGTCATTTAACACAAAATACAGAGATAAAAACAAAAAGACTGACTGGGATGCTGTAGAAGAAAGGCATAGAAGAGAGGCATAGACAGCAAAATCCAATCAATAAGACTAGTAGGAGTTTTCCTTCTAACAAAATATAGCTCTTACTCTTAACATAATAAATAAAAAAAAATAAAAAGTTGATAAAAAAAATATGCAAAATAAAACTATGACATATTAATAGTATTTGGACAATAAGAAAATAAAACTGTATTAAAAGATCTTCAATGACTCAAAAAAACAAAACAAAAAAAAACTTATTGGGGCTTCTAGATAATTTAAACCTGAAGTCTCATTCACCATGTTTTGTGTATTCGGGATCGACCGATATTGATTTTTTTTAGAGCCGATACTGATATCCATAAGCTGTGAACTTTCAGGCCGATAGCTGATAACTTACCGATACAGATATTCTGTACATTTACCATTAGGAAAAAAAGAAACAATTTCTACACAAATCTACTGTTAACTGAACATGTTTATTATTAATGTTTGCAAATCTTTTATCAAGTAGTAAATGCACAAAATATTCATGCCAGTCAGATTTTTTTTAAATGTTTTTAAGACTATTTAGTGTTACTCTCCCTTCCCTGTCCCTGATTTTTTAACAAAGGCAAATTGTAAAAGTTCTATGAATTTTGATAAATGTAAGTTAGCAAGAATAATATTATATGTTCATGTATTTCAGATTTGCCTCCCAATTATGAATGATAGGTCTTCTAAGTCATTTCAATTGCAATATACATTGTCAATCTATCATAAATCCAATCTAGTCTCCTATTAGAGTTTGGCAGAGGAGGTTTACTCCCAGTTTTTTTGAAGCTTAAAGGACCACTATAGTGCCAGGAAAGCAAACTTGTTTTCCTGGCACTATAGTATTAATAGGTCCCCCCACCCTCAGGGTTCCCCTCCCGCCGGGCTCAAGAATGAGGAAAGTGTTAAACACTTACCTTTCTCCAGCACCGGGCTCCCTCGGCACTGGGGACTGTCCTCTCTCTTCTGCCAATTGCGCATGCAAAATCACAGTGAGAAGCGCCTCTAGCGGCTGTCAATGAGACAGACACTAGAGACTGGATTAACCCATATGTAAACATAGCAGTCTCTCTGAAACTGCTATGTTTACAGCAGGCTGGGTTAACCCTAGATGGACCTGGCACCCAGACCACTTCATTGAGCTGAAGTGGTCTGGGTGCCTATAGTGGTCCTTTAATCCATTTCTCACAAAGTGCTAAAGTTATAAGAACATTACCACTATTGTACAAATAAGCCCAGTGACTGTATGATTATGCCTGAAGAGGTCTCAATATCACAAGGATTGGTTTGTTACATATTCAGTAAACAAAGAATAGATTATATAATATATGGTTTGTACCCTACAACTGAATCAAATGTTGTTTATTGAAGGGGACACTAGTAAGTATCATCTGCCAAATTTAGGTCCAGAATTCCTAGATATTACAAAAAAAAAAGCAATGGAAAATAGTTTACTAGATGTCAACCACAAAGTGTCAGTGCGTAATATAGTCCATTATACCAAATTCTGTTTATCTTTGCTTCAGCAATGGTTTTTAAAATGCAGAAAAACAAATCTACCTATCAAGTCTCCATTTTGTTTCTCTCCATAGCTGCAGAGAGATTGCAAATTGTGGCCTTCCTTATCCCACAATCTAAAGCAACCATTGAACTTCAAGGCAATGCAAAAATAAAAAGTTAGCAACGGCACACAAGTTGAAAGGCAAGGGGTTAAATGAGAAGTTTTCATTAGAAGACACTACAATGAATAAACAATTAACGAGCTAAAGGCAAATGATGGGGAATAAAATAGAGCTACAGAACGGACAATGTGAACTGCATTGTCAATTTGATCAGCACCTGAATACAGGCATCTAGTTATCATTGACACTATACAAAACTTGAACAATTTTATCATGTAAAACCGAGAGCCAAAAAAACAAAAATGGTAATTATTAAAAACAGTTCATGTTCAACTGAATTGTACTTTGGAATGGATTATATATAAGGCTAGCTAGGTATGGAATGTCTATTTAATTCAAACACATTTTTAGCTGACACCTAGATTACTTTTTTTCCCCTTGCAATTTTCTGCCCGACTGATGACATTTAACGAAAGTATAACTCTAGCAGAGAGCTTTGTAAAAATAATTAATTCATTCATTCTTTAATGGGTAATGGAAGTTTGCCCACTTCCTGTGCCGTCCATGAATAGCTTTCAATACTTTTTGTTTTGCCTCTGTAGGTGAATATGTCCCATTGCCATCAGGGTGGGAAAACACTGGCCTGGCCTCCTCTGTTACACAGCAGCAGGAGTCGTGAATGTAACGATTAAGAAGCCGTAAACGGTCTGATAAAGCAGGCTTTATGTAAAAAGCAAGAAAAGAAAAAGAAAATACAGCATGTGTGAGTTTGGGATGTTAGTGTATTATTCCTCCTCGGCTAAGCCACGTAGTCAGAACAAATTCTCTCCAACAAGTCCACATCAAAAGGAGATGGTTTTAACGAGGAACTAATCCTGTTGTAGTGAGCACAGCCTGCAGCCTATTCCCAGCCAGGCCCCTGAGAAAGCCAAAGGATTTAACTAAACACTGGAGGGGGGCATGAAGACCACTGAGAAGGGTTAGATTGAGAACCTACCTGATATTAGCCGGGCAAAATATTTAATCTGCACATCCCATAAATGGCAGACGCAGCAGAATAAACTACAAATTCAGGATTGTAGAAGGAGAGAGGGAAATATAAAAGGCAGATCTCACAAGTACAGATATTCATTGCACAACAAATGGAGCCTTTATATTAACAGTCAAATCGCAGACTATAAATATCATTGTTTTAACTTAACCGATAAAAAAACAGGACCACTGAAAAAATAAATTTAATAAAATAAATTAGTTGCTGACTTTTGCACAAACTTAAATAAGAAATAAAAATTAATTGTTCACTGAATAGGGGTTTATTTGCTTTCACAGTGTACTCATGGGAGAGGATACCTAAACATGATTAGGATAAAATATCAAGAGATTGTTCTACTACTCTCCTAATAATTCCTAACATCCAAGAAAAGAGAGGAGGGACTGCACTTAATTCCTAGAGACTACAGGGTGCTTACTGAAGTAGGACCAGCAAATCCTTAGAATATGGTATATACAAGAAGATGCTTCAGGCACTCAGAGGGTGCAAAGATAAAGCAGGTTTATTAGATCAAAAAATGCATTTTTAAATCCAATAAATCTGCTTTATCTTTGAACCCTTTGAGTGCCTGAAGTCTCTTCTTGGATAGAACATCCAAGCAAAGACAGATACTAGAAATGGGATATTGATTGTAAATAGACAATGCCTCTAATAAAGTGGTACATTTCAGAGCTACTTTAATCAAACAAACACTACTGACTAATTATTGCATACAACACATCAATATATGCATATATGTACACACGCACACATGCACCCACAGTGCAGCACACATTTTCTAAGTGTTTGGCAGTTACATACAGTTAACTATGTAGACTAGCATATACAAATATACACAGAACGATACAGATATTTACAGTTACTAAGGAAACTTGGAAGAGTCCTATTTCTTACCTTTTTTCTTTGCGCAGTAGCATGGAAAGCGCGAGACTCAGTCCACCCTTCCTGTTCACTTGCTGAAAATAAAGAATAAATTAAAATAAACTCCATGCAATGGTCATAAGGATACCCTTCTACTGAACCATGTCTAAAGACGTGCTGTTTATTTGAAACAGACAACTTGGTGATTTAGCAATGTATGTACTGAAAGAAGAAAGCGTGCAATGCCTGGAGATGGTGTGCTGTCTGTTAAAGAGCTATGGCCTATGGAAATGTATATTCTAAACCCAGCACTGTGGCCCTATGGAAATGTATATTCTAAACCCAGCACTGTGGCCCTATGGAAATGTATATTCTAAACCTAGCACTGTGGCCCTATGGAAAGGTTTATTCTAAACCTAGCACTGTGGCCTTATGGAAAGGTTTATTCTAAACATAGCACTGTGGCCCTATGGAAAGGTTTATTCTAAACATAGCACTGTGGCCCTATGGAAAGGTTTATTCTAAACCCAGCACTGTAACCCTATGGAAAGGTTTATTCTAAACCTAGCACTGTGGCCCTATGGAAAGGTTTATTCTAAACATAGCACTGTGGCCCTATGGAAAGGTTTATTCTAAACATAGCACTGTGGCCCTATGGAAAGGTTTATTCTAAACCCAGCACTGTGGCCCTATGGAAAGGTTTATTCTAAACATAGCACTGTGGCCCTATGGAAAGGTTTATTCTAAACATAGCACTGTGGCCCTATGGAAAGGTCTATTCTAAACCTAGCACTGTGGCCTTATGGAAAGGTTTATTCTAAACCCAGCACTGTGGCCCTATGGAAATGTCTATTCTAAACCCAGCACTGTGGCCCTATGGAAAGGTTTATTCTAAACATAGCACGGTGGCCCTATGGAAAGGTTTATTCTAAACCCAGCACTGTGGCCCTATGGAAAGGTTTATTCTAAACATAGCACTGTGGCCCTATGGAAAGGTTTATTCTAAACCCAGCACTGTGGCCCTATGGAAATGTCTATTCTAAACCCAGCACTGTGGCCCTATGGAAAGGTCTATTCTAAACCCAGCACTGTGGCCCTATGGAAAGGTTTATTCTAAACCCAGCACTGTGGCCCTATGGAAAGGTTTATTCTAAACATAGCACTGTGGCCCTATGGAAAGGTTTATTCTAAACCTAGCACTGTGGCCCTATGGAAATGTATATTCTAAACCCAGCACTGTGGCCCTATGGAAAGGTTTATTCTAAACCCAGCACTGTGGCCCTATGGAAAGGTCTATTCTAAACCCAGCACTGTGGCCCTATGGAAAGGTTAATTCTAAACCCAGCACTGTGGCCCTATGGAAAGGTTAATTCTAAACCCAGCACTGTGGCCATATGGAAATGTCTATTCTAAACCTAGCACTGTGGCCATATAGAAAGGTCTATTCTAAACCTAGCACTGTGGCCTTATGGAAAGGTTTATTCTAAACCTAGCACTGTGGCCATATGGAAAGGTTTATTCTAAACCTAGCACTGTGGCCATATGGAAAGGTTTATTCTAAACCTAGCACTGTGGCCATATGGAAATGTCTATTCTAAACCTAGCACTGTGGCTATATGGAAAGGTTTATTCTAAACCCAGCACTGTGGCCCTATGGAAATGTCTATTCTAAACCTAGCACTGTGGCTATATGGAAAGGTTTATTCTAAACCCAGCACTGTGGCCCTATGGAAAGGTCTATTCTAAACCTAGCACTGTGGCCCTATGGAAAGGTTTATTCTAAACCTAGCACTGTGGCCCTATGGAAATGTCTATTCTAAACCTAGCACTGTGGCCCTATGGAAATGTCTATTCTAAACCTAGCACTGTGGCCTCATGGAAAGGTTTATTCTAAACATAGCACTGTGGCCCTATGGAAAGGTCTATTCGAAACCTAGCACTGTGGCCCTATGGAAAGGTCTATTCTAAACCTAGCACTGTGGCCCTATGGAAAGGTCCATTTTAAACCTAACACTGTGGCCCTATGGAAAGGTTTATTCTAAACCCAGCACTGTGGCCCTATGGAAAGGTTTATTCTAAACATAGCACTGTGGCCCTATGGAAAGGTTTATTCTAAACCTAGCACTGTGGCCCTATGGAAATGTATATTCTAAACCCAGCACTGTGGCCCTATGGAAAGGTTTATTCTAAACCCAGCACTGTGGCCCTATGGAAAGGTCTATTCTAAACCCAGCACTGTGGCCCTATGGAAAGGTTAATTCTAAACCCAGCACTGTGGCCCTATGGAAAGGTTAATTCTAAACCCAGCACTGTGGCCATATGGAAATGTCTATTCTAAACCTAGCACTGTGGCCATATAGAAAGGTCTATTCTAAACCTAGCACTGTGGCCTTATGGAAAGGTTTATTCTAAACCTAGCACTGTGGCCATATGGAAAGGTTTATTCTAAACATAGCACTGTGGCCATATGGAAATGTCTATTCTAAACCTAGCACTGTGGCTATATGGAAAGGTTTATTCTAAACCCAGCACTGTGGCCCTATGGAAAGGTCTATTCTAAACCTAGCACTGTGGCTATATGGAAAGGTTTATTCTAAACCCAGCACTGTGGCCCTATGGAAAGGTCTATTCTAAACCTAGCACTGTGGCCCTATGGAAAGGTTTATTCTAAACCTAGCACTGTGGCCCTATGGAAATGTCTATTCTAAACCTAGCACTGTGGCCCTATGGAAATGTCTATTCTAAACCTAGCACTGTGGCCCTATGGAAATGTCTATTCTAAACCTAGCACTGTGGCCTTATGGAAAGGTTTATTCTAAACATAGCACTGTGGCCCTATGGAAAGGTCTATTCGAAACCTAGCACTGTGGCCCTATGGAAAGGTCTATTCTAAACCTAGCACTGTGGCCCTATGGAAAGGTCCATTTTAAACCTAGCACTGTGGCCCTATGGAAAGGTTTATTCTAAACCCAGCACTGTGGCCCTATGGAAAGGTTTATTCTAAACATAGCACTGTGGCCCTATGGAAAGGTTTATTCTAAACCTAGCACTGTGGCCCTATGGAAAGGTTTATTCTAAACCCAGCACAGTGGCCCTATGGAAAGGTTTATTCTAAACCCAGCACTGTGGCCCTATGGAAAGGTCTATTCTAAACCCAGCACTGTGGCCCTATGGAAAGGTTAATTCTAAACCCAGCACTGTGGCCCTATGGAAAGGTTAATTCTAAACCCAGCACTGTGGCCATATGGAAATGTCTATTCTAAACCTAGCACTGTGGCCATATAGAAAGGTCTATTCTAAACCTAGCACTGTGGCCTTATGGAAAGGTTTATTCTAAACCTAGCACTGTGGCCATATGGAAAGGTTTATTCTAAACCTAGCACTGTGGCCATATGGAAAGGTTTATTCTAAACCTAGCACTGTGGCTATATGGAAAGGTTTATTCTAAACCCAGCACTGTGGCCCTATGGAAAGGTCTATTCTAAACCTAGCACTGTGGCTATATGGAAAGGTCTATTCTAAACCTAGCACTGTGGCCCTATGGAAAGGTCTATTCGAAACCTAGCACTGTGGCCCTATGGAAAGGTCCATTTTAAACCTAGCACTGTGGCCCTATGGAAAGGTCTATTCTAAACCTAGCACTGTGGCCCTATGGAAAGGTCTATTCTAAACCTAGCACTGTGGCCCTATGGAAATGTCTATTCTAAACCTAGCAGGGCTGTGAGAATGTGTGTTACCAGAGGTCAATGAAATACATTTAGGGTTGTGCATGTAAACACTATAAATAAATATGTGCAGAAATACTACCTAGTCCTCATTCTGCAGCTAAAGTTCACTAGATTTAATATTCTTCAAATTGCTAATATGTCCAAGGCAGTCAGTGATGGGTAATAGGTCAAAACATCCAAATTTGACTGCTATTAGCCCCATAAACACTAAAAAGGCAGGTTGTAGAACAAAGCAAGCTAGTAAATTGAATCCTGCTAATGTTATTTACCACTTTGGCTATTTCAAATGCTGGCAGATATGCGGTTCATATAGAATGCAAGTTTGTACAGCTTTCACTCCAGGAATAGATCTCCTTTTTAATTGTATGTCATGGTTTGTATAAATATGTCTGTATGATTGTGTAGTAAGATAATGGAACTGAGCACAATTCAATGAAATGGGATATATACTGACAGCTATATATACACACACACAAGACAAGATTTAATTAAATCTAATAGATGTGCTAGCATTTATTCTAAACTTGCAGTACACTCCACAAAAGCAGATTATTACGTGTGATTCCAGGAAAGAATATCCACATTTGTGAAACACATCAAAACCACTCCAAGACATGGCATACAACCCCAAGAATGCCTTCATATATTTCACACTTTCAAAACCACAACTTAGTTGACAAAGGTAAATATTGCCACATCAAACACGAAAGAACACCAGAATTATTTATTGTTTTAGAAATAGATTTTTTTGAATTGGAGACGGAAACTGCCAGCAAGCCAAAGCAAATGAATAATATATATATATATATATATATATATATATATATATATATATATATATATATATATATATCACAACTCCAATACATATACACTTGTTTTTAACCCAAGATTTTAAACAGCTTTGTTTAAATGCTATCTTCGCTCCTGGGTATGCTGTAAAATAATAATAGCTAATGGCAGAACTTGTATATGGAGTGAAGTTTCAAGGAAAGGTTTTCACACCCCTGCAATTAGAAAGTCACACCACCACAGAAAAAGGCTACATTCCACTAGTGTCAGATGGTGGAACAGTTCCTAGCACTTGTGTGAGGGCATGTTCCATGGTGTGTGAGAGAAACCACTTTGGTTCAATTTATTCTAACCGATTAATGTACCAAGTAAAATTATGGTCTGAGAATGAGACTCCTTACTAACACTGCATAATATTTAATTTTAAGAATAAAAGTTGTATCAAATTGTAATACATATTTACAATGCTGTTAGAGCTGTGCCTGATGTAAGATATAATAAAATAACTTAATCAGCAGGTCCAAATTTGCCTTAGATATGAATGACCCAGGCAAAGATTATGTACAGAAATGTCCATCTTTAGTGAATGCTCATAAGGTAGATTTAACGTAGAGGTTCCTTTAAAATCCAAAATTATTTTTCAAACATTACTGAAAGGTGATAGGTGGCTAATAAATTATGGGATAACAGCTTGCTGATTGAAGGAGATCTCTGGTTGCCGTTTTGAAGTCAAGAAGAACATTTTTAAAAGGTTTAGTACAACTGGAATTTGATTCAAATTTTTAATTTTCTAACCTTCTTGTGGATCAACAGCAAAAATGAAGATGTGTCAAAAATACACTTCATCTAACCTATATAGCTCCCAAGGCTGTGCAAGAGTGTCTGAATCTCTCTTTTTTCTGAACGCTTTCTAATTTTCTTAATACACAGAAGGAAAAGTAGGGATTACCGTACTTTTCCTTATGTAGAGCAGTCAAGTTGACAATGAGCAGAGCGTCAAGCAATGTTCTGTTTCCGTTGCCAATCATATTCACCCAAAATCCATCAGTAAAATCAATCTCACAGAAGGCAAACATCCGACATCATGGACAGTGGAGAATGAAATCACTGCACATAAATATGGAGCTCCAGCACGAGAAAGAAAAGATCAATATAAAGAATGGCAATTAGCAAGCGGGTGTATAATCATTAAGATACAGGAGGCATAAGGAAAGAAATACTAAAATTAAAAACGATGTATTAAGACAGGGCCACTTTAGTGTTCGGGAGTCTCTTTCCAGTCTACATTATTGTATAACTGTATAATTAAGAATGCTTTAATAAATGGAGAATTATACGCTCTATGTTTAAAGGATAATTGTATCTGATGAAAAATGAGTAAGGTTATTTACTAAACAAGAAATTTTCTAAAACTGAAAGGAGGAATTGAAAATTGTAGGCTGGAGGGGCCAAGCAGACATTGCTTGTCACTTCTCCCCAATTCCCAGTTTAGTGAATAACCCCAAAATATGTTAATGTTTCTTTAAATAGCAGCATGCCAAACATTTAATAAGCAGCCACAAACTGAAAACTAATTGTGCCACTGTGATACAAAGCTGCCTGTAACTAAACAATGTCTACCTTCTGAGGCTGGACGATTCTCAAGCCAGTGAAAACATCCTGAAAGAGGAATTTGGAGCATTCAGCCAAACTTCAGGTCTGGTAGTTAATTAAAGGAACACTAAAGGCAGGGCTTAAGCTGATCCCATTCAGAAGACATTTGCTTCAGGATTTGCATGTTCAAATGTATGGTTATTCTCTTGTAATTTAAAAACTGTTTAGGTTTTCAACCAACATCCTGTTATATGCTCTTGTGGGTCTTGTTGACAATCAAGCTAAAGAGATGTATCCCGACTAGGTTTGTATAAAGCGGTAAATAATCTACCACTACAGTGGTATGATGCCTCTTGTAGGAGAAAGATTCTGCAGTCCTCGGAACTGGAGTTATTTGGAGTTTGCAATCCAGTAAATTGGAGAATTTGACAAGGAATTTAAGGAAATTATAGGACAAAATAGCAAAACTTAAAGGGACACGCCAGGCACCCAGACCTCTACTGCCCATTGAAGTGGTCTGGGTGCAAACTCCCATCACCCTTAACCCTGCAAGTGTAATTATTGCAGTTTTTATAAACTCTAATAATTACCTTGCAGGGTTAAGTCCTCCTCTAGTGGCTGTCTATTAGACAGCCACTAGAGGGACTAGAGGGAACGTGTTTTAAATGACGCTGGATGCCCTCACGCTATGCATGAGGAACTCCAGCGTCGCTGGAATCCCCATAGAAAATCACTGATTAATGCTTTCATATGGGGAGGACTAATGCGCGTGTGCGGCCATTGCCATGCATGCGCATTAGGTCTCCCCCACCGGCTGACATTGGCAGGGGAGGAGCGTGGGCGGAGCCTGACCCAGTGCCGAGGGACATCACTGCTGGATCCAGGCAAGACAGGCAAGACACGTAAGGGGTTTTAACCCCTTCAGCAACATGGGATGGGGGGTGGGAGGGAGAGGAGCACTGCAGGAGTCTGCAGTACCAGGAAAGCTGAATGAAGCAGTTTTGATGTATAGGTCATGCCTCTGAAGTTTTACTGCTCAATTCTCTGACATTTATGAGGTAAATCACTTTTGTTTTTGTTGATGCAGCCACACCTCCCCTGACTGTTACTGTCACAGCCTGCATGAAAACAGCCTGCATGAAAACAATCAGATGTAACTTACGGTACTTCAAAAGTTTTTATCTCCTGTTCTGTAAATTGAACTTTAATTACATACATGCAGCTCCTGCAGGATCTAGCAAGCTATTAAAAGAGCAGGAGATAAGAAATTCTAAATTAAACAGAACTTGCAATAAAGGAAGTGTAAACATGACTCATGGATGACTCATTACAGGAAATGTTTATGAAGACTGTGTGAGTCGCATGCAGGGAGGTGTGCCTAGGGCTGCATAAACAAAGTTATTTAAAGGAGCACTATAGGGTCAGGAACCCAAACATGTATTCCAGACCCTACAGAGTTAAAACCACCATCTAGCACCCCATGCATCCATAGGTATAGCAAAATCTTACTGTATTCAAGCCTGAAGCTGTAGCTCTGCATGCTGTTTGACTCAGAAAAACAAGCAATCTGCTGACATCATCAGAAGTGGTGGCCTGATCCAATCACAGTGCTACCCCATAGGATTGGCTGAGACTGACAAGGAGGCAGATCAGGGGCAGAGCCAGCACAATTCAAACACAGCCCTGGCCAATCAGCATCTCCTCATAGAGATGAATTGAATCAATGAATCTTTATGAGGAAAGTTCAGTGTCTGCATGCAGAGGGAGGAGATACTGAATGTTTGGATGCATTTTAGGCAGCCATGACCCAGGAAGGATCTCTAACAGCCATCTGAGGAGTGGCCAGTGAAGTTATCACTAGGCTGTAATGTAAACACTGCATTTTCTCTGAAAAGACAGTGTTTACAGCAAAAAGCCTGAAGGTAATGATTCTACTCACCAGAACAAATTCAATAAGCTGTAGTTGTTCTGGTGACTATAGTGTCCCTTTAACTCATGAATGGCAGAGAATTGAGCAGTGAGACTGAAGGGGCATGATCTATACACCAAAACGGCTTCATTAAGCTAAAGTTGTTTTCGTGACTAAAGTGTCCCTTTAAAACTATAACAAACTTCGAGATATTTCTTCAATTTGACTGTTTTGGCCTATAATTTGAAAATCACACATAATTCCTAGCTATCCACATGCTAGTGAATAACCCAGCAATGGTCACCTCTACTAAATAAGTAAAGGGTCATAATTCTATATATCCCAGAGAAGAAACTTAAAGCAAGCTCTAATCATTCACACAAAAATTTAATATAATTAGTACACCATACAACAATGGTATAAAATATAAAAAAAAAAATTATAGTACTTTTAATCACACAGCCATACTTGGAACTAAGGTGGACAACGTTAAGTGTAAAAAAAAAAAAGCAATGCTAATAAAAGATTTTAAATGGCTTCAGTTTTGTTGAAAAAACAAATTAATTTTTAAATACAACTAATCAGGGGAGTTATACACATACATTTTAAATGACAAAGGAATCACATATTAAAGGGACACTATAGTCACCTGAACAACTTTAGCTTAATGAAGCAGTTTTGGTGTATAGAACATGCCCCTGCATCCTCACTGCTCAATTATCTGCCATTTAGTAGTTAAATCCCTTTGTTTATGAACCCTAGTCACACCTCCCTGCATGTGACTTGCACAGCCTTCCATAATCACTTCCTGTAAAGAGAGCCCTATTTAGGCTTTCTTTAGTGCACGTTCTGTTTAATTAAGATTTTCTTATCCCCTGCTATGTTAATAGCTTGCTAGACCCTGCAAGAGCCTCCAGTATGTGATTAAAGTTCAATTGAGAGATTGAGATAACATTATTTAAGGTAAATTACATCTGTTTGAAAGTGAAACCAGTTTTTTTTTTTTTCATGCAGGCTCTGTCAATCATAGCCAGGGGAGGTGTGGCTAGGGCTGCATAAACAGAAACAAAGTGATTTAACTCCTAAATGGCAGTGAATTGAGCAGTGAAATTGCAGGGGAATGATCTATACACTAAAACTGCTTTTTTTAAGCTAAAGTAATTTAGGTGACTATAGTGTTCCTTTAATGATTAATCATAGATATGCTAGTATGTAGCTAATAAAAAGCATCTTTCAGGTAATGTTGACCCTGATAACGCAGTGCTTTATATGTCAGCACACCATGTTTAAAGGGACAATATGGGCACCAAAACAACTTTAGAAGCAGTTTTAATGTATAGTTTATGCCCCTGAAGCCTGCTCAATTCTCTGCCATTTAGGAGTTAAAGGACCACTCTAGGCACCCAGACCACTTCAGCTTAATGAGGTGGTCTGGGTGCCAGGTCCCTCTAGGATTAACCCTTTTTTTTTTTTATAAACATAGCAGTTTCAGAGAAACTGCTATGTTTATACTGAGGGTTAATCCAGCCTCCAAAACCTCTAGTGGCTGTCTCATTGACAGCCGCTAGAGGCGCTTGCGTGATTCTCACTGTGAAAATCACAGTGAGAGTACGCAAGCGTCCATAGGAAAGCATTGTAAATGCTTTCCTATGTGACCGGCTGAATGCGAGCGCGGCTCCTGCCGCGCATGCGCGTTCAGCAGATGACGTCGCAAGGAAGAAGTAGAGGAGGAGGAAAGCTCCCCGCCCGGCGCTGGAGAAAGAGGTAAGTTTAACCCCTTCCTCCCCCCAGAGCCCGGCGGGAGTGGGTCCCTGAGGGTGGGAGCACCCTCAGGGCACTCTAGTGCCAGGAAAACGAGTATGTTTTCCTGGCACTAGAGTGGTCCTTTAAAGGACCACTATAGAAAAAAAACACTCGTTTTCCTGGCACTATGGTGCCCTGAGGGTGCCCCCACCGTCAGGGTCCCACTCCCGCCGGGCTCTAGGGGGAGGAAGGGGTTAAACTTAACTCTTTCTCCAGCGCTGGGCGGGGAACTCTCCTCCTTCATAGCGACGTCATCGTCTGAATGCGCATGCGCGGCAGGAGCCGTGCGCGCATTCAGCCAGTCCATAGGAAAGCATTCACAATGCTTTCCTATGGACGCTGGAGTCTTCTCACTGTGAAAATCACAGTGAGAAGCGCCTCTAGCGGCTGTCAATGAGACAGCCACTAGAGGCTGGATTAACCCTATTATAAACATAGCAGTTTCTCTGAAACTGCTATGTTTATAGAAGAAAGGGTTAATCCTAGCTGGACCTGGTACCCAGACCACTTTGTTAGGCTGAAGTGGTCTGGGTGCCTATAGTTGTCCTTTAAATCACCTTTGTTTCGGTTTATGTTGCCCCAACCACACCTCCCCTCATTGTGAATCATACACAGCCTGCATCAAAAAAATGGTTCCACTTTCAATCATATGTTAAAGAGACACTATAGTAACCAGAATCACTATAGCTTAATGTAGTAGTTCTGGTGTTTATAGCATGTCCCTGCAGTCCTAAGGAAAAATGCAGTGTTTACATTGGTGCCTAGTAACACTCAGTCACTAGAGGTGCCTCCTAGTCCAGTGCTGCACAATGTGCACTGGTATTCAGAGTCTCCACGCTCTGCATTGAGGCGCTTAAAGGGACACTAGTCACCTGAACAACTTTAGCTTAATGAAGCAGTTTTGGTGTATAGAACATGCCCCTGCAGCCTCACTGCTCAATCCTCTGCCATTTAGGAGTTAAATCCCTTTGTTTATGAACCCTAGTCACATCTCCCTGCATGTGACTTGCACAGCCTTCCATAAACACTTCCTGTAAAGAGAGCCCTATTTAGTCTTTCTTTATTGCAAGTTCTGTTTAATTAAGATTTTCTTATCCCCTGTTATGTTACTAGCTTGCTAGACCCTGCAAGTGCCTCCAGTATGTGATATGAATTTAGAGATTTAGATACAATTATTTAAGGTAAATTACATCTGTTTGAAAGTGAAACCAGTTTTTTTTTTCATGCAGGCTCTGTCAATCATAGCCAGGAGAGGTGTGGCTAGGGCTGCATAAACAGAAACAAAGTGATTTAACTCCTAAATGGCAGTGAATTGAGCAGTGAAATTGCAGGGGCATGATCTATTCACCAAAACGGCTTCATTAAACTAAGGTTGTTTTAGTACCTCTAGAGTCCCTTTACAGCACATTGTGTTTGAAAATGTTTATTTAATATATTATGCTTATGATTGCAAGACCCAACCAACTTCTAGCAGGCGTGGCAATTGACTGAGCCATCAGTTTGCTTATAAAGAATCTACACCAGGCAAAATGTTATCTGGATTGAGATCAGGAATAACCAATATATAAATCATGACATAGAATACATATATAAATTTGTGAAATCAAGCCTTTCAGGGTCCTTAAAAGTATAAGACAATGTTTAAAGAGTCACTCCAACCATTATAAGCACTATAGGCCTTCAGTGGTTATGATGGCAGGAGTACGCTGGCACCTGTTTTGCCCTCTTACCAGGTCCTGCTGGGTGTCAATGGTCCGATGATGGCGGCTGATGGCATCTGGCTTCTGTACAGCTACTGGGTGTTGATCCTGCTGTTCACTCATTGACCCATCACTCACAGTCAATGAATAAGCACCTGTACATAAAAATCTGCCACAATTGTTCTGGGCTAATGGCACCCAAAATAAGGCTAACAGAGGTGGAGTTACACCTCCAGCAGAAAAGGAGTTAAACCCAGAATGTGCAGCTTATCACAGCAAAACACTGCACATATAGGCTCTAGGCACCATGACAATGTTATGTCACTGAAGCGCATGAATTTACTCCTGTATTTTATGAATTTTGAAAGGGTTACTCCAACACTTTAATCAATTCACAAAATACAGCAGTAAATTCACGAAAGCAACAACAATGGTACATCCTAATACTTGACTTCATTTATGTTAATATTTTCTTGGCGTAATAAGTCTGACAATACTAAATAATAGAATGTGTTCACAATACATAAGTTTGTAGGCAGCACTTACCTATAGGAGGTGGAGGCAGGTTAGTAGGAACTCCGGGTCCCATGGGGTAGTTAAAAGGAACTTGTGCGGAATTCATAGACGGAGGTGTAGGAGGCTGCCCCATGGATGTAGGTGCTCTTACAGCAGAATAGCTGGTGGACGTGTGTAAGGAAGGGATGGAAGAGGGAGGGTAAAACATGGGTCCAGAAGGATTAGTAGCGGTGGGTACATTCATAGGTATTTGCCCCAACACAGGAGATGGTGGAAAAGCAGTAGAAGGTGGGACCTGATGGACTGGCTTAAAAGGTGGTGGTTGTGCAAATGCTGGATAGGAGGAAAAAAACCCAAAACATATTAAACAGGAAAACATAAATGTACAGTAACAAATTAAAAACTGTGCTTTATAATGTGCTTATGCAATGCTTTACGTACACCCCAAATAGTCATACTGTTGGCTTATTGATTTATTTGTAAAAACACAGCTAGGGTTTATATTTGGTCACTGACCATAAAATACACAGATTATTATATATACAGAGAACAAGCCAAACATTTTACTTGTTTGTCATGTTTTTATGTGATGTTCAGCATTATATAGAATACAAAGAAAAAAAAAGAAGCCCTCTTAAGTCTTCTAAAAAAAATAATGGTGATTTAGTTAAAAAAAATCCAGTGGATATTGCTATAGTAGGTAGCGATCAAATCAATATTTTTTATATATGTCAAAGTTTAAAATATTTTGACACCTGTTTGTTTTTCCTGGTTCAGATATAGAGAAACAAATCCTGATAAACTTCCTGCAAAACACTTTGTACATCTAGACATATGTTAAGTGCCTGAAAGATATGCACAGCCACAGAAAACGCAAAAGACGATGAAAAACAGAAACAAAGTTACTGTCCTGATATTTTTTTAGTTAGAAAGTGGACAGAACTTACAATGTTGCTGTTTTGTTTTTCTTTTCTCTACCGTTTTCAATCAACTGGGCAGAATAGTGAGGTTAATGAAAAAGGCCGCAAACAAAAAGCACCCATCTGAAAGTCAAGCAGAACCAAAAAGTAATGTCCTCTTACTAATACACTTATTAACGGCTTGAAAGTCACAGGCCAGGAGAAACTGATTTCCCTGCTGCTATTATATCTACACCTCTTTCTAAAGCCCATGTCACAAAGAGCCAACACAGGAGAATTGTACTCAAACAAAACAGCGTCAAGGACCTGCAGAAATCTCCCACAGCCACTGGAGTGTTTGGCAACAGTTGGGGGATTAAGCACTTGAGATGTGACCAGTTCCCCACCCACCTGCCACCAGCCATTCAACGATCTAAATGGATCGTAGACAAAGAGTGACAGACCTCATGCAGAAGTCTAGCAGCAAAACCTGCCTGTAATTCCTGCATGTCTGTACAGAATAAGCCAAAGCAATTATTTAAGAATTCAATAATAAAAAGGTGCGCCGCTTGTCTGGCCACACTACAAAACCATTGTAATGGATTAAAACTAGTTTGGTTCAAAATAAGACCACTATAAGCACTTTAGACTATTCTTTGAATGTTTCAAATCTAAACTGTGAACCTAAAATAACCCACCAGCCAGCAATTTAATTAGGTGCTGGTTCAATTTCTAAGGAATCCAATTGCAACGACAATATTGCTTTTCTCTTTTTTTCCCCCTCTTGTTAGGTTAAGTTATCCCAAACGTGCAATGTGTTTCAGGATCTGTTTTGGGTGCATGTGTTTTTAACAGTCAGTTTTTTGTAGAAATGTTCAACAACTCCGTTTGGAAAGTATAAAATGTGTATAATCTCAGTATGGCGCTTATGCATTATAACAAGAAAATGCAGCAGGCAGTTAGGACTATGCTTTCCATCATCCAGCAGCATAGTACCTACTATGACACACCATGCATGTAAAACTTTGGAAAATCTTGATGGTGATGATGTGCTTTGGACACAGTGCTGCAGTTGATAGTAGAGTCACTGTCACAGCTCCCGCGACTGCACCGAATTGGTGCGGTCACGCTATAAATACAGCAGGGTACTTACCCAAATAGGGTGAGTCTATTCTATTATATAGCGCTGCACTACAATCTCACGGAGTGGTAGAGGTTTTTTCTTTACTCTCTATCCTCTCTGTGTGTCTCTATCTTACTTTCTTAAAATAGTGGGTGATATTTGGAGCACCCACAAAGTGTACAAGCTGCTACCACTTAATTATCTAGTAATAAGCGCCTATAACCCACACATCTGTTTTCTTTGTATTCCACAGCAGGGTACTTACCCACATCGCGGCGTATAGCGGCCTGACCCGCTTGTGATTCAGCCCCTGGCAAGTGCGGAGTTCTAAGGGCCGCCAGACGCGATTTTCCCTTGAAATTTTAGAACCACGTCCGCAACCGGGTTAAAGGTTACGCGAATGTGCGTGATCGACGTGCACGCGTGTTCTGGAGTCACAAGACCCATTTCATCCAGTCACTAACATTTTAGGCTTATTTAAACCTCCAATTTCTTTTATCAATGCCCTGTTGTGGTTTCCACTTGCTGGTTATCTGAGAGCGCGTTCTGTTACTTTGTTTTCTGGTTATTTGATCTTGGATTGTTCCAGACTATCCCCTATTTCTGTTATGCTTGACCTTTTGGCTTTGTCTATTTGTTTATGCATCTGTCTGTGTCCCTGACCTTGGCTTCTTACCGCCTATTCTTTTTATGTTAAATCCGGCTATTCTAAGGCTCAGTAATAAGTTTATCTATGTTGGTATTTTCTCTTACTTAATTCTGGGAGTTGGGCCACTGTATCGTCCTGACACACTCGTAATAAGCTGAAATTTGTGTTTACTTACAATAGCTGCCTTGGGGACAGGCAATAAAATGAATGTGACCTATTTTGTCCTTTTCTTCAGCTCCGTTATTACATATTTCTCTCAATATCTAAATGCATTAAAGAAATGATCACTAGTGAATGTAAAAATTGCTGTCCATTTTACCAGGTTCTACAGCAGACATAGATCATTACTACAGTTTAAAATTGAGGTTAAACCTATAGTGTTGCACTCCACATTGAAATATAGTGAGCACAATGCTACTCTAGAAAGTGGTGAATTCTTCTTTTTCCACAAACACAGTGGCAGACAACATGAGAGAGTTATCTTGCCAGTGAGTTAAAACTAAGGCGTCTATTCAATATTGTTTTGTAGCTTTCCAAATGATAACATTTTTTTATAAACTTTAAAAATGACGAAAAAATGAAAATACTTTTTCATACTATTAAATATTTTGATATATTGATAAAATATATGTTTAAAAAAAAAAATAATTCGAAAAGTTTACCCAAAAATATTAAAGGAGCATTATAGTGCCAGGAAAACAAACTTGTTTTCCTTGCACTATAGGGTCATTAGGTCCCCCCCACCCTCAGGGCCCCCCTCCCGCTGGGCTGAATGGGTTAAAACCCCTTCAGCCACTTACTTCTCCAGCGCTGGGCTCCCTCTGTGCTGGGGAACTCTCCACCCCATCCCGATGTCAGATCCGAATGTGCATGCGCGGCAAGAGCTGCACGCGCATTCAAACAGCTCATATGAAAGCATTACTAAATGCTTTCCTATGGACGTCCAGCATCTTCTCACTGTGATTTTCACATTGAGAATAGCGTAAGCGCCTCTAGCGGCTGTCAGTGAGACAGCCACTAGAGGCTGGATTAACCCTCAGTGAAACATGGCAGTTTCTCTGAAACTGCTATGTTTTCAGCTGCAGGGTTAAAACTAGAGGGACCTTGCACCCAGACCACTTCATTGAACTGTAGTGGTCTGGGTGCCTATAGTGGTCCTTTAAGTAATTTGGAAAAATTAGCCAACAATATTACATTGAATAAAAACATTAAAAATCTAACATTTGGGTTAGCCTTTTTCCCTGAGATGTACAGTTTATTTTACATACTTAATTTACATTGCAGATGAGGAGGAGAAATAGAAAAATTCTCTTCTTAAAAGCTTTCTCTCTGCTGAGGTATGGACGCAAAATAATTGCTTGATGAGACATTAATACTATTGTTAATGAAATTGGTGAAAAGCTGGGAAAGCTTTAAGGGACTTGCTTCATGAATTTGTCTTGCTCAGCCCAAACGCAGGCTTCACAATCACCACCACAGGCACATATAAAACGATTATTGTGAATCACCACTGATAAAAGTATATCTGTCGCTTGTATTTCTAACTGGTGCGGTGCTCATTATATGCCATGCAATGAGCTGGGTAGGTTACCTTATCACATTACTTATCAGTTTCTGCTGTTGGGATAACTGTGCACTCCAATGGTATCTGAATTAGCAGAGAGCTCATTTGACTGCCATACACATGCATGGCAATAATGCAATGGCTATTAGGCTCTTCTAATAGTTCACTAACTGGTGTCCCTTCCCATCAAACTCACCTCGTGTAGTTGGTTGAGGTGCAGAGTAAGGCTGCAAAGTTCCAGGCCTGGAATAGGCATTCGGAGGTTGGCCAGGTACGGTCTGGAATGGGATGGCTGGAGGAGGAGGTCCCACTTGTGTGGGCATTGGCTGAGGAGTAAATATTGAAGGCACTGGTGGATAAGAAGGAATTCCAGTGCCTGCTGAAAGCTGGGACAAAGCCTAAACAAAGAAAACAAAAAAAAGCCCACCATGTTTAATGTTTGCTTTTGCTTGCAAATCAAATGCAATTTTAAAATAATAATTTATACACATTAGAAAAGAACACATCCTCTGTCTTTCGGTCTCTGAACTTTATCCTCTAGCTGTTCACTCATGACAGAACATGTCCTACTCTTATATTGATTTAAGAACAACATGCATGTATAGTGCACCTTATGCAACAGGTCCTGGAAGTGGGAAGAGCAAACTTAAGGGTTACTCCAAGGACCATGACAACTACAGGGATTATTCAACAGTGTTTCAGTTTATGTTAAATCTGTGCATATTTCGAGTCAATAGCATGCTGGTAAAAGATAACCAATGGAGGTAAGTTTTCCATTCTTGTTTTTTTTGAACCACTAATAACGAATGATTGCTGAGTTTATAAGCTGTTGAGTGCAGCTGGACATATATAAAACCAGTCTGAAGGTATCTCAAACATGCTCAGTCTACTCCTAGCGGTGATTTCTGAAAGTACCCATTTAATTTCCACTAGGGTGTCTGAGCTAGGTATTCTGTGTATAAAATGGTTTGTATAAAACTCTTACAATCTTATCGTTATAAAAACAAGTGTCGCTTCAAAACTATTTCTAAATATTATAGTCCTTTTATCAAGATTTAAAAGGAATTTACATTTTCTAGTGTCTTTCCGATATATTTAATAAAAAAACAACAACCAAAAAACATTTTCTTTCAAAACTGGATATAAGGATTATTATATTAAAAATAGTTTTGAGTTGGCAGTTCTTTAATTCTTAAGAAAGTATCTTAGGGGGCAAAGCCTGACCTTCAAGCTGGAAAGACGTGCAGAGTACGAGCTCCTCTGACTTCGGCAGATTTTGGGGCATAAATCCCAGCTACTGCACTTAAACGTTACCAAACAAGCATTATTTGGGTCAGGGACCTCTGGGCAAGCAGATTGATACTTTTCCTGACAATTTCTGCAGCTGAATGCCTGGACGAACCTATTGCAGCCTACTGGGAGCGGAGCTGGGGAGAGGCGGCCAATCTACTGGCTCTACAACTCGTAATGGAGTCCTGCAGTACTCCTTCGGACCAGTGGGGGATATCCCGGTCCCCACTGGGCAAGCTTGTTTCCACAGCACATGCTTTCAGCGGCAAGCATAAAACCAAGCGACATACCCAAAATGGCTGCCACAACTGTGCCTCCACACTCACAAGCAGATCTGGAGAGCTAGAAATGGAGAAACCCTCCTCAACGCTAGATTTGACGCCATATGTGAACAATTCTGGATCAGAAGTGCTGGCCGAACTGCAAGACCTCTGAAACCAGCGGCTCCTACACCAATATTGCCAACTGCAAGTCTGCTCAAGAAGAAGGCTGTCAAGGGCTCAGCCCCGAAGCATCACCCGCGCAGACGGAGACCATACCACAGCTGGCAGCGACAGTCCAGCAAGACGCTCCGCTACTCTCCAAAGGGGAGGGAAGGGGGAAAACCAGAGCATCATGACTTACGACACCTAGAGGCAGTCCTTCGTACACCCCGGGAGCTGGAGGGTTTTCTTACCTCGCTCCGTTAACAGTGGAAACACCATAGATGTTCGATGCTCGGTGGTCGAACTGAGGAGAAGAGTGAGGCACTCGAGTGGTGCGAAGCACGGAAGCCGTCTCTTACCTCACTCAGATCCCTCAGCTGTGAAAGGGACTGTCCTGGGGCAAGCTTATCCCAACATGCCGCCACCTACACAGAGCTCCAGCTTGTTGTCATCCCAGGACACATGAAGGTAACTCCCATCAGCACCTCCTAGCACATGGTGGGAATGGGCCTTGAGAAGGGGCATCGGCTGAGTGACTTACCTTTCTTACTGTCCCTCACTCGGACAGCACTTTCTGGGACTACCACCCCTAGTATCCTTGACCAACAATCTGCCGATGGACTCTTCTGACCTGCAAAGGTGTTTAATAGCCAGTGCACAGCCCTTGTTTGATGTGCTTTATTAGCTTGTGTTTCATCTTTGTTTGTTTTTATTTTTTATATATTTGATACGTGCCGTGCTTTAACAGTTTTCAAGCATAGAAAATCCCATGCACACTAACATAGTTCATAATGCCATAGACTCCTGCCTTTTGAGGTCTGCTGCCTCCCATCCACAGGCATCGACTAAGCAGTCTTGGGAACAAACCACAGATTCCTATAGCAAAGTTTGCCTTATTTACTTAATAGGCTGGCCTTAATATTATGTGATGCGCTGCACTCTGGAGCTTATCCACTTTTTTCTTCCTGTCTGATATTACAGTGCGTACCAGTGGTTAATATCTCTTGTAAATCTTGTTTATCTATTTTCCTATGTATATTAACAAAAATGGTGTTGAAAACTTGACACATAATGTTTATCTCACATGCTACTTTTGGAATTGTCAAAATGCCAATACTTGCATGTTGTTCCTTCAAAGCACCACAAAAATAAAGTAATATAAATTATTTTTTTTTTTTTTTTTTTTTTAAAAGAAAGTATCTTAGAGGCGAGTTAAATCCTCTGCATGTTTTTCCTGCTTATTCTTTATTTTTTTTACACATGTTTATTGTAATCAGCACATGTATATTCCAATTCTAGATATGGATATTATCATGATGTATTTTGTGAATGCCCTTAAAGGAATGTGGACAAGCTACAATAATGTTTCCTATTGAGTTTCTCTTTTCCACAAGTCTTTTTTTTTTTTTGCGCTGATAATTGCAATAATATCATATTTTATCATAGTTTAGCAAATCAGAGCAGGAATAGAGTAATCTATAAGACTAAGCAGTTCCCTGCATACTAAGTATGTATTTTTTTGACAGGCATTTTGAATTTTCATTCGAGTCCTTTCAGGAAGTTGGGATGGGGGTTGTTAAAAGATAGGATGGTGGAGACAAAGTTTTGGCATTCTACCACCTTAAAAACAAAAACAAAAAAACTCACTGGCCACTACTGAGGAAGTTGGACATTCACATGTAAGTTACTCTGTTTATTCCGCTGTAGTGTTTACGATGCCAGGAGCGTCCTGGCCGTTTTCCTGATAATGGGGGAAATTTAGCACTGAAAGTTGCACAGAATTGGCATTAGCCAACCCAGAACGCTAGTTCCAGACTGGCTGATGCAAACCCAATGACATCTTGCAGTGAACTGGTTAAAACCAATATGTGCAGTGTTTCAGTGCTGCACATAAAGACTTCAGGCACCATGACCACTTCAAATCACTAAAGTGTTCATGGAGTTCAGAGTAACCCTTTAATTGAAATTGCTCAATCCAGTTATAAAAGCACAAAACCCTCCTTTTTCTAATCAATAAAGCTATTGTCCCCAAAAAATAATGTTGGTTTACATGCTTGTTTGAAAAAAAAAAAATATGTGATAATGTAGCAATTGAACTACTTATGTGACTATAGTATGCAGGGATGCTTTTTTTATATTTAAATTCATGTATCACACCAATAAAACTTTTTTTTATCTAACTCCAATTCACTTTAGTAACAAAGATTTACTGGGATTTTACAATGAAACTGCAAATTTTTGTGTCAAACTACCATATTTTCCAACAAATCCACTAATAATTCTCAAACACAACTGTTTTTACCAAAGCGTTGCAATCTCCTTGTTAATCCTTGGTTTAGTGATTAGACTTACATTTTACAGCTACAAATTCAAAACTTTGTGGATAAACCCCACAATATAGTTCAGCACTGCCACCTACTGACGAGTGTAGCAGTTACATTTCAAAACAGAAAACTAATCCAAAATGCCCCCCTAAAAAAAAAAAAAAACACATAATAAGCTTGGCTCATTTAACAGAGCCGTAACAATATTCAAATCATCTCTAGGAAGATGAGCTAGGGAAATATCTGTTGATCCACATTAAAATTACTGAAGGCTGAAATATCAGAGTGAAATTATATATATTATGAAATTATGAACTTTAAGCAATAACACCTTGTAAAAATGAATAATGCAAAAAGAAAAAAAATGTATTGGTATACATTTGAGTATTATTTTTTTCAGATTTCAATACTTTTATTTTTCTTACACTGACTACTAGCTGTACATTTTCTTTTTTGTTTCGACTTTCAAAGCTTTTATTGAGCATAGTAAGTTGCAATACATAGCATACAGTGTCATGTTTTCTGACAGTGGGACGCGCAGGTCCCGTTCAATTGGTTACTTTGGACATAAGCAAACATGCGGTTAACTTAGCAATTTTCTAGGGTGTAGAAGAAGCGTTAACAACTGTGTACTTAGTGGTGTATTTGTCAGTTTAGCGAACGTTGAGTGCCCTTCTCGGTATTGGGCGTTTAAGATAGGTGCTGGTTAGTGCGTTGTGTCGTCAGTTGGATTGTGGAAGTCATAGCTGTTGGGGTAGTCTACAGAGACAGTGTAGGGTGGGGTCAGGAGGGGGGGGGTGTGGTTGGTGGGAGGGGGGGTGGTGGGGAAGGTGTGGTTGGTGGGAGGGGTATCGGCCTTGGGCCACCTTTCGGGAGGTAGCTCATTTCCCCCCCCCCATTGGAGGTGCTCTCAGTGCGGATGGGCGAGGGCCCACCAGGCAGGTAGGTACTCCCGCGTTCCTCTCATGTTCGTGCGTCACCCCCCGCCCCGCCACGTAGGCCAGCCAGGGCCGCCTCCTGTCCACGTGTTTCTCCTCGGTGCCTAAAAGATGCTTTTACTGATTCTGCAGTGTATATCTCGTCTACTTTTTCCATCCATTGTTCTGTGGTAGGGGTTGTGGTCTGTTTCCAATGTAGAGGGATCAGGGCTTTAGCAGCATTCAGGAGGTGTCGAAGGATGGATCTTCGTATGCTCCGATGGGGGTTGGTGTGCAGTGTAATAAGGCCAGTTCTTTATCGAATTCCCCCATGTCTCCCAGTATCTCCTTGTTTTTTTGTTGTATCGCTCCCCAGAATGATGTGATATGGGGACAGTCCCACCAGATGTGTGTAATTGTTCCCGGTCCCGTGCCACACCTCCAGCATGTGTTGGGTATTGCCGTGAAGATTCTGTATAGGCTGTCTGGTGTTTTGTACCACAGTGCCAGCAGTTTGTAGTTAGTCTCCTGGTATTTGGAGCTTGACGAGCATTTATGGTGTAGGAGTAGTATTTTTCGTAGTGGCTTCATTTCGCCTTGCGTAGTGGGATGTATTCCCCCCTGTCGATGAAGTCCCAGGTGTGTGGTGGCGTTCCCCCTTCTATTTTGGGGTTGTGTTGCACTTGGATCAGTGGGCTTGGCGTTGGGGATACGTGGGGGGCTCCCCTAATGCTGTCCCATACCCTTAGCGTGTGGGCCACTGTGGAATCGGGGTCCAGGGTGGGCTGTGTTGAGCGTCCAGTGTTCCATACCACCGGAATCAGGGATGGGTGTAAATGACCCTTGTCCAGTGTGACCCACTGTTTGTGTCTCGGGAGGCTGTGCCAGTCTAGTATTCTCTGTAGGACGAAGGCTTGGTAGTATTTGCGCAGGTCGGGGAGTGCTAGGCCCCCCCCAGGACCTTGGGAGGCACAGTACGTCGTGTTGGAGGCGTGCTTGGTCCTCATTCCATACAAAGTGGGTCATGGCAGTGGGTAGTGATGAGAAGAATGCGGCTGGCAGGGCCAGGGGTACTGTTTGGTAGAGGTATAGTATTCTAGGCAATATGTTTATCTTCAGTACCGCGATTCTGCCAAACCAGGATATGTAGGCGTATGACAATTTCTTCAGGTCTTGTTGTATTCGTTGGAGAAGGGGTAGGTAGTTTGACTGGTATAGCTCACCCATATCAGTGGTGAGAGCTAATCCGAGGTAGCGCATGTGGGACGGGCACCATCGAAAGGGGTATTGATGTTTTAGGGCTTTGGCTTCTGGCGTGGGTACCGTGAGGTTGAGTACTTCGCATTTCGTCATATTCAGTTTAAAGTCTGACAGTTCTCCGTATGCCTCAAGCAGTTCCATCAGTCCGGGCAGAGTGTTTTCTGGGTCGGTGATGAAGAATAGGAGGTCACCCGCGTAGGCGGCTACCTTGTGTGTTGAGGACTTCCATGTGAAGCCTTGGATTTCCTCCAACTGTCGAACTGCCTCCAGAAAGGGCTCGAGGAAGAGTGCAAAAAGCATGGGAGAAAGTGGGCATCCCTGCCTCGTGCTGTTTCGTATCTGGAAGGAGTCTGTAAGTGCGCCGTTCACCCGTACCTTAGCATTTGGGTTGTTATATAGTGCTTTGATCCATAGCATCATGTTTTCGCCGAGTCCTATTTCCCGGAGTGTGCTCATGAGGAAGGCCCAGTTCACTCGGTCGAATGCCTTTTCGGCGTCAGTGGATAAGAGGAGAGTCCGAGCTTTGGATTGCCGCGTTAGGTGTTGGATCGATAGGGCTCTTAGGGTACTGTCCCTGGCTTCTCTCCCGGGTATGAAACCGGTTTGGTCTGGATGGATAAGTTTTGGCAGTAGGGAGCCCAGTCTGTTGGAGAGTATTTTCGTGAGGAGTTTCACATCTACGTTAAGGAGGTAAATTGGCCTGTAGCTGCCGCAGAGTTCAGGGTCTTTCCCTGGTTTGGGGAGGACCGTGATGATGGCCGCTAGTTATTCCTGGTGGAAATGGGCTTCCGTTGTAAGGGCGTTGAATGCTTGGGTGAGTTTCGGGACGAGGATGGTTTTGAATTTTTTGTAATAGTCCAGGGTGAAGCAGTCTGGTCCGGGCACGCGTCCCATTTTAGCCACTTTGATCGCTCCAGCTACGTCTGCTTCTGTGATTGGGGTCTCTAGTGATACCATCTTGTCTGGTTGAAGCTTTTTTGTGACAAATTTCGTCAGGTATTCGTGTATCCTGCGTTGTTTGTCCACGTCTTCCGCCCGCTGGGTAGGGTGAGCGATATTGTATAGGGACGAATAGAAGTTTTGGAATTCGGTAGCTATCTTGTCCGGGTACTGGGTGACCGTTCCGTCGGCAGTCCAGAGTTTATGGACTTGGGCTAGTGTTTGGGGTCCTCTGAGCATCCTCACTAGTATTTTCCTCCCTTGTTCGCGTGTTGGTAAAAGAAGGCTTTCGAGCGTTGTATGGTGCTATAATGGCTTCGGGTTTGAGTATTTTTTTTTTAACTACTGAAGCAATTTATTAATAAAATGTCTCATCAAAATAAATAAAATTGTATATTAGTAATGACTAATGTTTGCCATTGCTGTTTGACTACAGTAGCATAATGGGAGCCAGACATCAACAGTGGGAATGCCAAAAGATAGCCATTAGATGCACTATATTTATTTTATATTTTTAAACAATGTCTCAAAGCATTGAGTCCAAAACACCTATTAGGATATACAAAGTTAGAGAGAGAGAAGCTCCCACCAAATTTGTAATGATTGTAGGGCCTAACCCAGAGAAACAGATAATAGAAGGGGCTGGAACAAGGTCTGCAGAGAGGCACACCCGATTCCAGTCCTATTACCCCAATAGAAATTGCTGAATAAAAAGTAATTGGCATATATTGCCTAATTTACATAAGCATAATAATAAGAAAAAACGTTATGGTCTATTACTGTATAATCTAAATATCCCGGACACAAAAAAAAAACTTGGAAAAAAAAATAATGTAGAAAGGAAAATTAAAAAGAAGTATAAAAAATAGGACCATCTGCTGGAGCTGATGAGTACAGAGTGTACTTGTTACAAAGTAGCCAAATATTGATACTGATCTAAGAGTATAGAAACAGTATCTAAGGGGAGATATACAATGTATAAATAGGTGAATATAATAAGATAAACCTATCAGTACTGGCCAAGTGGCAGACCTTGTTCCAGCCCCTTCTATTATCCAAAACACCTGTTTGCATTGTGTCATCCTAATAAACACTAGCAAGAAATGTATGAACGTGGTTTAAACTGTACCTGTTTACTGCTCTCCCTGTACGAGAGTCCATCAGGTGCTTTGCTGGGCTTTGCAGTAGGGGAAGGCTGGGTGCCTGGCATCCTTGTAGTAGAAGGCTGTGCAGACACAACCTCTCCCTGAGCATTCAGCAGGCGCTCTCGTAGTTGACGAATTGAACTCTTGGAGGGCCGAGGAAACACAGAAGAAGAAAACAGCGAGAAAGTTAGAATGTAATTTATAAAAGGTAAAGGTAATAAAAATACATCAAAGTGTCATGGTATTGAATCTATATTACCTTTCTTTCAGAGGAGTCTATTTACTAAACAACAAACTGCAATGAATTTCAAAATAAAAATTGCTATAAAGCCAAGCAGTGAATATATAGAATTTGGTGTTTGTAAATATGTATATTATAAATATACTCCAATGGACAATGTTCCTGTTTCTCCTCGTTATTTGAAATTAAGTGTGGGTAACTTTAGTTCTCCTTTAATGCTCAAGAAAGCGTGAGCTGCGTGTTTCGCACTCTATCAGACAGAAATCAGACCCTGTAACATGATTAGATACCTATATTTCAACATATGCAATGTTCTTTTAGATCATGTAGCAATTAACAAAGTTTCTATATGGACACCAAAGTACCCAGCAAGATATTTACGATGCTCTTCATATTCAAAGATATGGGTCACCTTTTCCTAATCACAGATCACAGATGACGTAAAATGGAAGATTGTATTAACTCACTGTACACGAATAAACAACTTACCTCACCAGAGTCCTGGGATAAGTAGCTCATGGCAGCAGTCAGGTCACCTTGGGATGCCAAAAGGTTAGCATACTGTGCTACCTTCTCAGACAGTACAGGACCTTGCAGGGGCAACTGTGTTCCTTGAAGCAACTCAATGGATTTTCTCAATACCATTACTTTCTCTATTAGATCCTGTATGTTTAACAAATAAAATGTATGGAAAACACATTAAAGTATCTTGGCTTCAGGTATGTTCATGTATATCAGAAGACAGGTCATCATCATGGATTTGACCTGCATACAATGAGAACTAAATCACATTTTAGAATTGTGGTGAAGAATCAGGGTGCTCAATAATGTGACTATTATGCTTAGCAGCTGTAGGCATGTCAGACACGTTCTATAATACGGAGTAGCACTACAATGCCCCCAAGCCTAAGAAATCTTGGACCCAATGCAATGCTGGCTGACAAAAATGGCTACAAATGGATAGTTAACTTTTGGTCATTTCTGCCATATGGGATATGGAAACTCCACTGCCCGAATAAATAAAATCACATTTTGTATTTTTAAACCAAAAGAAAACATGCATGCATTTAATTAAATATTTCATTTGGGGTATAATATCTAAAAACAGCTCGCAAAAGCTGTAGATATCTTGTCAGAAGCCTTTGCAAGCTCTCCCCTTCTAACCCAGCCCAGACCTTCTGTAGCTGTCCAATAACAGACTTCTTAATGCAGCTAAATGAGAAGTACAAGTGAAATTTTGGCATTGATTTTGAAAATATGACTGATCATGCAAAGAAAATGTATTTTATTCAAGGATAGTGATCATATGAAGCCATTTATTATCGCATAGTTGTTTGGCTCCTCTTTAAATCATAATTATAACAGAAATCACCCAAATAGCCCTGATCACAAGTTTACATACCCTTGAATGTTTGGCCTTGTTACAGACACACAAGGTGACACACACAGGTTAAAATGGCAATTGACTATTAATTCCCCACACCTATGGCTTTTTAAATTGCAATTGGGGTCTCTGTATAAATAGTCAATGAGTCTGTTAGCTCGCACGTGGATGCACTGATCAGTCTAAATACGGAGTCATCGGGAGCAGAAAGAATGGTCAAAAGACCGTTATCCAAAGCCTTAAAAATGCCAATCAGTACTGTTCAATCACTTATTAATGTGAGCTCTAAAGGCACGGAGAATCTTGTGAAAATTGATGGCAATATGAATGCAGCCTGTTATCAGAAAATACTGGCAGACAATTTGCATTCTTCTGCATGAAGGCTGCGCATAGGACGCTCTTGGCATTTCCAGTATGACAATGACCCCAAGCACAAGGCCAGTGATTCCAGCAGAAAAAGGTGAAGGTTCTGGAGTGGCCATCATCACCCACTCTGAGGAGATCTCAAACGTGCGGTTAATGCAAGACAACCAAAGACTTTGCAGGGGGTCTGGAGTGTCCCTTTAACAATGTATATTGTAAAGACAATGTGACACTAAGCACCAGAACCACTGAAGCTTAATGTGTCCCAGCAGTCTGACAATTGCAAACACTGCCTTTGTTGAGAATATGCAGTGTGTTTACATTTGTCCCTAATGTCCCCTCAAGCTGGCTGACACTCTGACCTCAACTAGATGTGCTTCTTTGAAGGGACAACGTAAGGGAAGTAAACTTATTTTACTATTTGAGGGGTGGGGGCATGAATCAAAATAGGCAGTAGATCACTAATTTTAGAAACATAGGTATCTATATAGTTAAATATACAATATAGGTATATATTTCCAACGTTCCTTTAATGGGACACTCCAGGCTCAAGAGGACATCCATTTATTTTTATGCAGCATTAGAGAATACTTTTAAAACACATGGAGAAAAAAGGGAAAATACACCTGTCAGTATAATGCCATTAAGATGAAAATTAAGTTGTACCTGTAGTGCAAGTGGAGAACATGTATCATGACTTTTCACCCAGCATTCAGTTAACTTGTCAACATTTCCTGAGGATATGTAACAAAGGCAGGCCTGAGAGGATAGCTTTCCCTCTCCCTCGGACTCCAAACGATTTCCAAGAGCATCTAGAAAACGCAGGGAAAAAAAAAGTAAAATAAATTACATACTATAAGGAATAATGTTTCAAGACAAGAAAGGACATAAAACAGAACCGCAAAAAATGCTATGATACAAAAATGGAAGATATGTGTTGTAATAGGATCAGAATTGAAAAGAACTGTGATACCACATCAGGATTTATAGTCAATAAAGAACAGATAGAATTCTGAGAAAGTTTCATGTAGCAACAGCTTATTCTAGTGGCAGTGTAAGGAGAGTGAAGCCAAAAAGATTACTTGAGCAAAATCCAGGCACATTTAAATAACTGAAGGATTTCTAGGATGTTTTAGTATCACTTCAATGGAAATTAAAGTGTAAGCTCACCTGCCACACCAAGGTAAAACCATTTAGGTGAGTCCTACACTAACAATTCACCTTGCTTCCTTAAGTTGGAAGACAAATTGGAATATGTGGCAGCTTTGTCGCATGGTGGTCTAGTACAAAAGCAAGTACAAAACATACAATACACACATATTTTCATTGTTTTCTTTTAAATACAAATTTCAGTTAATGAGCACTGCTGTATTGATTGGTTTACATTTTTCTAGATACTGCTTAATTTTCTATGGATTTTATTTTAAAATAATTTTTTACATGTAGGTTAGATTGGTAGTTGCGGTATGTGGCAGTGGAAAACGTGCTAAAATAAAGGTTTAAGAAAAAAAAAAAACACAAACTGTTAATATTTTGTGTCATTTTAAAATCCAGAATGTGATGTAACTGAAATAAATCTTCCAGATATTAAGTTACAATAATAATAAATCTCCATACAATAGAGCATGAAATCGCACATGCATGTAACAGTTTAAAATGTTAGTTGATAGCAGAAGAGAAGATGACAGACAAAAGATTTACAGTACCAGAAATAATAAGACTGATCATATTATAGAGCTTTTGGTTAAGTTGTACAAAAAAACTTTATTGGGGAACTTTCATGAAGACAAAGAAGATATAATAAACATGAACATGGAAAAGAACTAGCTTGAAATAATGGCTCAAACAGAGGAAACTGGTATCCAGCGAAGGTGAGAAAGGAAGGTGAGAGATATATGATGGGACATAAAAGATTACCGCAAAGTTCTGAGAACTCCTCTGGCTTGGAATATGTCAGTAGGAGAGCCAGTGCTTCCTTCCAACTCTGAAGACTGCAGTTGAGAACTATGTCCTTCCACTTTTGCTGAACGACAAATGAGAGAAGCTAAAGAGAGATGATATAATAGATTAATAAATACATTTACCTTGTAAACAATAAGTAGTATCAGATATGAAGACACTCATCTTAGAAATGAGCTCATCCCCCCAAAAATAAAAAAATGGCTGCAGGGGTGTCAAACAATCCTGGCACTACCATTACGTTTAATGGGGAAATGAGAATATCCATAAACTCTTGCAAGCGTTATGAAACCTTTGCCAGTAAAAATGGATGACACGGCTTTCCACGCTGCTAGAAGCTACCCAAGAACAAGAGCCATCATTACACCATAACATACACATGAGGCATAAGTTGTTATGGTGCTTGGAGAAGAAACCGTTTTTGAAAACAAATATTTAGTCACAAGAATGGCTCTTAGCAGCATGTGATAAATTTGACTTACTGATGTAATTTTATTTTTCTGATGAGAAAAGTACCACTGCTGTGTTTCTCTCAGCAGGTCTTCACCCCCTGCGTTGGCCAATATGATGGCGTCAGCAAAGCGTCCATCTTTCAGACACAAATCCACGGCACTCTCAAAGTTTCCCAACAGAAGTGCTTGACTTATCAGGCCATCCGTGTCTGAAAACAAATCACACAGGAGATTTAGAATCGCATAAGCACCAGTACAGGAAGAAATAAAAGTAAATATGATCATCGTATACTTGTAGTAAGAATACTGACCAGTCTCAAATATATTTCTAATATAGTTCCACTTACCTGGATTCTATGCTCATGTGGTTCAGAGTACGTAGTTCTTAAAGAGTCCCAGTACTGGAAGGTGATCAACTGCCAGGCAACAACATGAATAATAAAAAAAGCACATTTCTAATAAGTTTCATTAAAATAATGCCCAAAAGAATATAAACACATGATGTCCAAATTAAAACAAAAGAAACAAAACAAAACACCAAAAAAATGGATTCTTGTTTTTAGCATAAAGATATTTTATTTAATCAAAATTTGGCTATACATTTATTATTGGACTTTTTTCAAAAGCTGTCTAGCTTTAAAGTTAGTGCTAAGGTTCCTGAAGATGGTCTCATAATGTTAAGTTGCTTCCAGCGCTTAATTCTACAGCTTATTTTACCTTCCAAACTCACTATCCGTTATTGACATTATAGGCAGCCAGACTACTTCATCTCACATTGAAGTGGTCTGGGTGCCCCGTTCCGTTCCCCTCAACTCTGCAATATAAACATTGCAGTTTCTCTGAAACCAGACAGCTGTGAGTTCTGCTGTGAGTTTAACTCTGAGAAACAATGCTGGAGACATCACGCGATGCATGAGGATGTCCAGTGTCCTAAATTCACCATAGAAAAGCATTGAGTCAATGCTTTCCTTTGGGGAAGGGCTAATATGCGAGAGGCGCTCACCATGCATGCGCATTGGGTTTCCCCTGGGAGCTGATGTTGTGAGGGGCGGAGACAAAGCCAGCACTGAGGGGCATCAGCATTGGAAAAAGGTACACTTTAAAAAAAATTCTTTTTTTTTTTTTTTTTAAACAAGTTACTTGATGCGAAGGGCAGAGGGACACTAAAGTATTAGAAATACAGCTTTGTTCCATTAACGTAAATATCATAAATATAAAATAGTCCCTATGTTTGCATAAAACTCTGTTTAAAATATATATACATACATCTAGTTTAAAGATATAGCCAGATCTGATAAAGAAACATAAACATGACGATGTTAGGCTGTGGATTTTTAATCCAACGAGATCATTGGTGTTTTTTTGTTTTTTTTATTTCCATTACATCTTTGATATATCATATAGATGAGCAATGAACGTTTGGACATTATTTTGAATGATGTACTAGTTTTATTATTTGTGTGGTTACCTGACATTGAATCGTGTGAACACATCCTTTTTTGTTAACGCAAATTGTATATTTGGTGATGTGCTGAAACATTAACACAGTGCCCTTTAGTGTCCAATACAAACAGTTTTCTTTTGGAAGAGTTTATCTAAACTCATTTCTACATATCCCAAAGGATATGGGAGGAAAAGTTAAAAGTGTATATAGCGAGAAGAGGGGTTGATTGATCCCCAGCTTGTATCCAAATCTGTTCTGCTACATTGGCCGTTACTTCTCTTCTGGTACCAGGGACCCCTTCAAAGATTCTTCAGTGTAAGGTCTTGCCCTCTACCCACTGGACTAGACAGGCATCGTCCCCTTCTTCCAGGACATCCTTCCAGGAGTGTACCGTCCTTTCCGCATGCTCCAGACACCATCTTTAGAAAGACAATTTGGCTACATGAGCCAAAATAACCGTCTAGTGCCAAGAGGTCCTCAAAGTCTCCAGCAGGCCCTCAACATCTCAAGGAACAACTTAATTTACAAAGCAAATTCTCCTAAATCAAGAGACAACAGTTTTCTCAAAGCAGGCCCTTTTAACCCTGGATTCCCTAAAAAGACCAGGCTTTGACCATTTTCCCAACAGATTCCGGATTTTAAAACCGGGCATTCAAACTCTACATTCAACTTATGGTGAGAAATGTAAAACACATAAAACATAACAGAATGGGGAAACATGTAGGCAACAACACAGCACAAATAAAATAATTTTGTCAAAAGGAGAGTGAGTTGTAAAACAGACAATAAAAACCTAATGCATGCTGCCTGAATGGCTGTGGTTGCATATGTTTATCTTGAAAATATAGGCAATGTAAATGCAATTGCAGCAAACACAGCCTTCAACCAACAGATGGCACTGCAACAAACATAGTCCTTGTAGCAGTCAGGTTGCAATGGTTGCCCTAGCCTGGACAGGCCGACACAGTCATTCCGAGTTCATACAAGTCCCATGGTCTCTAAGCAAGAGACTAGCTCCCAAAACTCATTTAAAAAAATATTTATATATATTTTTGGCTTAGGCTCAGCAGGTTTATGTGAAACGGGTAACTGTCCTATTTAGTATGGCGCAAAGAGTATCCAGCAGAAAAAGTATTTCCTCAATTCAAGTGTTGGATGTATGCTTTTGGAGTTAATAAATACTTCAACGTCTACAATGATAGTGCCCATCTTAATTTTATCCCAATTTTAAATGCCTTTTGAAAATCACAAGCACCAAGGTTAGATATTCGAAAAACAAACAGTGTAACAAAATGAGGAAATAAAAATGAGGAGAATTCATAACATCACTTCTTCAGTCTGTGAATTAATTTGGAATATGCAAGGAGACCTGAAAACATTTTGACATTGAATAGTGTCTCTGTTCAGTCTAGATGGACTATCCTCAAAGTGAATCGAGGCAAACCACACGTAAAGTATAAACTTTCAATAATCATGAATAGTTAATATTACATACTTTGTGAAAATGTACACAGTGTACAAGCACAATTAGTGTTCCTTAAGTTACATATGCTGAATCATAATATAGGCTTTTTAAAATACAAAATAAGATATTAAATAAAGCTTTCCAAATAACTTCACATTCAACTCCCACAACAAGAAAAAAAAAAAAAGAAAAAGCCAATAGAGTTATTGTGTAGGGAGTTAGAGGGGACACTACAGGCATCTTCTTGGAGTGATGTCAGTTCAAAGATAATTGTCTTTTTTTGTTTCTTTTTTAAATATTATGCCTAAAGCACGGCATTAGCAGCGTCCAGACCAGAGGCACTTTGTCAGTAAAGCTCTATTTACAGAGCAGGAGATAAAAACGTATAAAGCAAGTTAACACCTGATTAAAAATGAAACAAATGTTTCTTGCTGGCTGTGTGAGCCACAGCCAGGGAAGATGTGGCTAGGGCTGCATAAACAGAAACGAAAGTTATTTAACTCATAAATGGCAAATAACTGAGCAGTGAGACTGCACTACACTAAAACTGCTTTATTAACCTAATGTTGTCTTGATGCGTATAGTATTCCTTTAAGTCCACAATGCTTTTCTGTAAGAAGCATTAGACCAAGATCAGTGTTTACGACTTCAGTAGAGGTAAAATGGCTGAGGGTGATGCCAGTCTCTAAACTCACTGTAATCCATCGTCAGGACAAATAAACTTGTACTGACACACAAAATTATTTCAATAATTGGAAAAAATTGGCATTCCTGCCTTGAGTTCTGCGTGTAATATGTGCAAGCGGTGTGTAGTGTGTGTATGTAGGGTTTGTTGTGGATGCTGGCTGTAGTGTTGCACTGTTTTACCCCCTCCTGCTTACTTTTCGGCAGGGAGGTTGGAAATAACCCCTGGTGATCCAGCAGTTAATAAACTCCTTGGTGGTTTAGTGGGGGAGGGGAGTAGGAGGAGCTGGGACCGTGAGGGAGCAATTGCTGTGGTCTGCATTCATCTAAGGTGCAGTCCACATGATCCCTGCCCTTATCCTGCCCCCCTTAGCAGGGCTAAGGGAGGCCTGCCAGATCTAAAAGTTGGGGAATAACACGATACGAGTTTCACATCGATGAACAATGCAACTATAAACAGAAATTTTCCTGATGTCCTCCATTTAAGAAGAATGCATGTTCACGGTATTCATAACATGTCTATGTACACACCTGCAGTAACTGGTATCTCAAATTTGGCTGTATCTGGAGGAGGTAGATTAAAAAAATCCATAGAAGAAGAAGATGATCCTAGTTGTCCTGTGAAGCTGCTGGAAGCCTAGACAAACAAGAGAATTAGGATTGTTTTAATGGCATCTAGGGTTAGTGACTTGAAATTCTTGGACGAAAAGTAATTAATGCTTAGAACATAGACAATATCTCCCATTTATAGTTAATGTTTAATCACCGATGACAGACATTGGACCTTAACTGTTAATCCAAATTATTGCTTCAATTTGGCAAAGCTCTATTTCATATTTCATGAAACTTTAAGAGACAATTTTTTCTACTTGAAGACACCATAGATCAAACAACATCTCTGTAACAGCCAGTGACAGTAGAGCTAGTTAGCCGTCCAGCTTGAGATAAAGTTATTATGGTGCCTGGAGTGTTGCTTTAAGAATATGATTAAAACAAATTACTGTCTTTTTAAACATATTCAAGATACCTGGCTGGACACTGACTGGATACTGTGCACCAGATCTTCTGCCTCTGAAGGGCTGCTTTTGTTTTGCCAACTCTCTCCCAAAGCCTTGGATATCTAAAATGAGGGTTGGAGAAAATGTATGAAACAGGGAATTCAATATATTTGTAACATAGGCTGCTTTTTGATTTTGTGTAGCTCAAAGGTAGGCCCCGGGTAATGAAGAAAGTTTACTGTAGTGGGTGTAAGACACCTAAACTCAGTCAAAATACTACAATCAGACATAACAATAGTGTTTTGGGATACTCTGGCTTTTCCGATTTTTTGATGCAACCATGATTAATGGGAATCAAGATAACAGCATGCAGCGTTTCCAAATATTTGCTTTGTGAAAACCCACCTTCCTATCCAGCTCTTCCTTGTTATATCCAAGTAACTTTATAAACTTTTCCCTGGCATCTTGTTCAAAGTTAACCTGCAATGGAAAATATACTTAGATACTGACAATTTGACACCCAACTTGTGTTACAAGACAGTACGTGGGAACCCTGATGCAGGAAATTTTCAACAGTCTAGATTTCAAACGTCAGTGGGCAAGCCTTTAGGTCATGCACAACAATACAACAGTGGGCTTAAAATTATACATTTTAAAGCTCACCAACAATCCACTGAAACTTGTATTTAGATCAAGAAGCACTGGTGAAAAACTATCAATAACAGGAGTGCACTACTTAATCAAAAAGTAACACAACAAAACTTGTACCTTGAGGAAGTTCCACACATTCTTGTCAAACCCTTGTGGAGAACTCTGCACTTTATTCTGGCAATAACTGAGCAGGTTTCCAGAAATCAGAGCAGCTTGTAATTCACTTGACCGCACTAGAATCTCACTCTCGGTGGTAACCTGGCTGATGTAGACCTTGTGCTGGGTTGGCTCTTGTGTGGGCTGTATGGGCACTTTTGGACAGTCAAAAGATACTAATTTCCCACCAAACTGAAAACAAAATAGAATTGTTTAATTAATAAAGTTAATGTGCGACTTACTTACATCTCATTTAGAAGACTACTTTCGAGGGTATTTGAATATTTTGCATTAAACGGTTAGGTTCTGGTGGATGTTGGGTGCAGTGGAAGGTAGAATTACTTCACTGAAGCTGTTCCTCACAGTTACCGACATATTTTTCTGGATGACAGATTAGCATTTCATTTGCCGGGAGCCACGGCAGTGCGGTAGTCTCCTGCATGCAAGATTAGAACACTGCAGTCTAATAAGGATCCTAGGAGACTGTGATCAGGATAGATCACATCTTGCAATAAGTGAGACTATGCCTGAATGCCACAGCCATCATTTGTGACAGCTGCTGGGATGAATAAAAGTGGAAGGCGGAGATTTCTTTTGTCAACCTCATGCTTGCCTTTAAGAAAAAGTAGTCCCTAATTTGTCATATGGTATCTTTGTATTTCAATTAAACTCCAACGCAGTCCGAGTGAGTATTTCATGAATAGCTGCTTTTAAGACATGGAAGCTCAGGAGAGGTCATCATCTTTGGCAAAATGAGCACAAGAACCACTCAAAAACATAACAGTGCAGGGATAGGCAACCTTCAGCACTGTAGATGTTTTGGACTACACCTCTCATGATGCTTTGCCAACATTATGGCTGTAAGGGCATTGTGGTATGTAGTCCACATCATCTGGAGTGCCAAAGGTTGTCTACCCCTGACCTAGTGTATGCATCAAAGTGAACATGGGATCAGAACGGAGATACCCACCCTCTAAAGTTACAGAGTCTCTCAAAACATGGAAACCCAGACAGGTTCACAGGAAATTACTGATGTCCTTCCAAGCTCACTTACAAAACAGAGTACTCACTAAAGTCAATAGACACTGAACTGTTCATAGTTCATGCATTGCACAACTTGGTGCATAGTAAAATGAAAGTATTCTCATAGCCAAAGAACCTCTTTCTTGGATGCTTAACGTGGCAGCTAAAACTCTGAATTTAGAGAATAGATCCCAAAAATGAGAACCTCTAAACCAGGGCTAGATGTGAGTAAAAACTTTGTGCCCTGCCTCACCAATTAAAATAAGCTTTGCCAATTTACATAGATTCTACAACTAGTTACACCTTTCAGTTAAGTCACTGTCATCATTTGCATTTTCTTCATCTACTTTTGATTTTAAAATAGCCAGTGTTCATTAAAGCAAAACATATCCAGTTGAAAATAATTGTCCTGTTGTATGTGGTTTACAGATTTGTCCCTACTTTCAATGTATATCTACTATTTCGCTTCAAAATGAACCATGGAGAGCATAACCATGAAAGTAATGCAAAATAAATAATACCATTGTAAATTAGGCTTACAGCAAAGCAGACGCCCACTGGTCTACGTATCCATCTGGGAGGCTTTTTTAAAGGTGGGATAACAGTGGTCTGTGAAACCTGCTGCGACACTTGTAGAGGAGGTAAGGGCTGTCCAGTGCCAAATGGATCCATGCTGTTAAAGGAGGTGGAGATCTGAAACACAAACAAACTGACTGCAAACACTATCAAACAGGACAAACACGAGATATGCATTAACCAAGTCAACTGGGAGTTGAATGAAGCGGAATGGGTACTCAACTTAAGGTTTTGCTTCCCATACTTTTGGCAAGGTCCTTTTGCATTTTGTTCTATTTTTCCCACTGGCCAAAATTTTGATAAATTCTTTAAATTAATAGGTAGATCTAGAATAATTCACCAAACCATGATAATTTAATCTTTTAACTGCAAAATTAGCATGGAGATTTCAGCATTTACGTCTTGAAAACATACATCCAAATGGAAGAGATAATTTTCAAAACCTTTGTTTTTGGTTCATTTTTGGCGTAGGGGACTTGTGTACCAAATTGTAAAAGTTTTGTTGAAGTGGCAAGTCAGACTTACCCGGTCAGCTTGACTTCGCTGCTGAGCTTCCAGGTTCCCACCCATTACAGAGTAAATGCTGACCCAGCCATCAAAAGAAGCAGCAGAGAACACAGAGGGGTTGCGTGGGCACCACTGAACATCGAAACACCACTGGTTCTTGGTCGGAAGCTCATAAACCACCTGTCACAGAATAAAGAAACAAATTTAAATAAATAAATAAATATATATATATATATATATATACACACATACATACACACACACACACATATATATACATTACACACAATGTCTATATATTTTTTTAATAGGGAATATGATCCATTATCTTAAATTCATATTGTAGTGATAGCACTAGACTTGGAATAAAAATAAGGAGATGTCCTCAGTTTGGTTTTTGTGCCAATAATAAAGTTGCAGGAAGTGTATATGAAGCTTGGCCTTGACTCACAAATAGTCTGGCTGCTTAACTCGCTCTCTCTCTAATGACTTCCTCGAAAGAGCAAGATGACTGCAGCCCTCCAGCTCCCTCCCAGTGTAGGTTCAAGTGGGTGCCAGAGAAATGATCACATTTGGAAACTTCCTTAAGTGCAAGGCAATCACAACCCTCAGATAACAGTGTGTGGATTGAGTTGTATGACTTGCTAAAATAATACCTTGACAATCATGCAATTGTGAATTACAGAATCACTTTAAATACTGAAAATAAAATCATTTGTGTGGACCGTGCTAAAAATTCTTATAGGAAGTTGGTTTCAAACTAAATTGAGAAACTGATACATTGTGTGTTCATTCCTTGGGAAATAATATGGTAATACAGTATACAGGTCATATTTCACAAATAAAATAAAGAAAGCCACAATTAATCCCACCTCACTTGTGCTTGGGTTCCAACATAATATACGGTTATCTTTAGCACTACTGAGAAGTAATTCTGGATCATCGTTGCTCCACGAAACAGACAATATTCCCCTAAGGAAAAAAAAAAAAATCTTTTCTAAAAGATGCCACGGTTTCACACAGCAAACCATGTTTTCATATTGTCAGGTGTCTCCTCACATGGTGAGTTTTAACACTTTTTTTTGCATTCAGTTAAATCCCTTTTTAGAAAATTAGTAAGCTTCAACTTGTTTTTATGAAAATTCTGGTACATCATTTGGCAACCCCCACCAATAAACAAAATCAAACACACAAGTTACGTGTTTGAATGGTAAGAATACTCGTAATTATACACTGGATCAAATCATTTTCATCCGTCATCCGTGTCAGTAGTGACAAATGTTAGAATTTTAAGCCACCACACACTTACTATTTTTATACCTTGCAGTGTAAGGAGATATGTACAAAAATATGTCCAGCTGACCACCACTGATCAGACAATTTCATCCACACAGATAAGCATTAAAAATGCTTCAAGAGACACTCCATGCAAACAAAAAATGTAAACCTATAATCTTAGAATAGGCATTCAAGAGTTTTTTAGATTAAAAGGAACACAGTGACAGGAAAACAAACGTGTATTCCTTTTCACTATATTGTTAAATTACGTTTAGGCTGCCGGCCCCCCTTGGCAATCTTTATAATGGGAATAAGTTTAGCTTTATTCCAGCGCCACACAGGTCAGCCGCGACTGGCCCTGCTCCGCCTTCTTGGCTGAGATCAGAACTGACATATTCAGCCAATCCATTGAACAGCACTGACCCAGGAAGCACCTCTAGTGGCTGTCTGAGTGACTGCCACTGAAGAGGTTACCAGGCTTTTCTCTGAAAAGGCAGTGTTTACATTAAAAAGGCTGCAGGGACAGGCTATAGACACCAGAACAATTACATTATGCTGTAGTTGTTCTGATGACTATAGTGTCCCTTTAAGAAGTATAGAATCACTGTGAAAAATGCAAGTCTCTGGGTAAATTATGTTGCAGGAATGACTCTTTTTAGCACTATCACAATGGTTTTCATTTGCATTCTAATTTAAGATGTCAAAAATAAAAAAGATCCCAGACCTCTTTAAAATATATACAAACACATGCTGTTTAACAGGATGCCTACAAGCAATTAGTTCACACAAGAAATGCTACCTTGTGTGGTTTTCTAGCATTTTAAGAGGAGAGCTGGCAAATCGTAGGTCCCAAACTTGGATGACAGGTAAACGATCATCTTCAGAAGAGAGAATGAGCTGGGTGGGAATCTCTGGGTGCCACAACATACCTGAGCAGTGCATCTGAGAAGGGAAGGAAATAGCTCTGGGTAACTATGTAGAAAGGGCATACATATAATTAAAAAAAAAAAAAAAAAAGAGTTTTTTTAAAAGTTATAAAAGTCACATTATAAACAGTCACACTTCATTAGCTGGGTGAAAGCTCTATGGAAGGTGTAAGACAAAGACAAATCTTCACATTTTGCTTGAAGATACACATGTGATTGCCAAATGCTTACCCTGTTGCTATGGTCACTGACTTTAATGACAGGTTCATTCTTACGGAGATCCCATACTACAGCTTTCCCACTGGGATGGGCAGAGGATAAGATATGTTGTACCTGCCGGTTCCATGAAACAGCACTGATATCTTCCATAGGCTGTACACATAAAACATAAAATTATTAACAAAAAATATTTTTTCGTTTCACCTACTCAAAGACAGGTTAAAGTTATTGCTTGGTCTCGTAAAGGTCACAACCTCCATTTTGAAAATAGTACAGCAACTAGTAGGGCTGTATGCATTATTGTGTAACTATGGTGGCCATTAATGTGTTGATGTAAATCATGTAGGGGATAACCAATTCATGTACAGCAAGTTTTGGTGCAAAGGGTACAAAAAAAAAAATAAAAAAAAAAACACCCCCTCTAGTGGTATAACGTATTCAAAAAAATACCCACACTCCCATTTTCAATAAAATAATTTATTTGATGATCAATAGTAAAACATAGTAGAAATGAAACGATATACACTTGAAAAATATGCAATAATAAATAGTTGATACTCAATTGATATATAAGCCGAGGCCCCTAATTTTACCCCAAAAAACTGGGAAAACTTATTGACTCGAGTATAAGACTAGGGTGAGAAATGCAGCAGCTACTGGTAAATTTCTAAATAAAATTAGATCCTAAAAAAAAATATATTAATTGAATATTTATTTACAGTGTGTGTATAATGAATGCAGTGTGTGTATAATGAATGCAGTGTGTGTGTATGAGTGCAGCGTGTGTGTATGAGTGCAGCGTGTGTGTATGAGTGCAGCGTGTGTGTATGAGTGCAGCGTGTGTGTATGAGTGCAGCGTGTGTGTATGAGTGCAGCGTGTGTGTATGAGTGCAGCGTGTGTGTATGAGTGCAGCGTGTGTGTATGAGTGCAGCGTGTGTGTATGAGTGCAGCGTGTGTGTATGAGTGCAGCGTGTGTGTATGAGTGCAGCGTGTGTGTGTGTGTGTGTGTGTTGCAGAGCCCTGGTGGGGGGTGGGCAATGTTTATTTAATTGTTTTTATTATTTAAAATTTTTTTTGTATTATTTATTATTTTTTATTTAATTTAATTATTATTATTTTAGTATTATTATTTATAATTTAATTATTATTATTTTTTTATTATTATTATTTTTTTTTTTTTCGTCCCCCCTCCCTGCTTGATACATAGCAGGGAGGGGGGCTCCTTCCCTGGTGGTCCAGTGGCATTGGCAGTTCAGTGGGGGAGGAGGGGGGCTGGCAGAGCTGTAACTTACCTTTCCTGCAGCTCCTGTCAGCTCTCTCCTCCTCCGCGCGGTCTGTGCAGCTCCCTCTGTCAGCTCCCAGTGTAAGTCTCGCGAGAGCCGCGGCTCTCGCGAGATTTACACTGGGAGCTGACCGAGGTGCTGAACGGACGGCGCGGAGGAGGAGAGAGCTGACAGGAGCTGCAGGAAAGGTAAGTTACAGCTCTGCCAGCCCCCCTCTCCCCCAGTCTGTATTATGGCAATGCAAATTGCCATAATACAGACTATTGACTCGAGTATAAGCCGAGTTGGGGTTTTTTAGCACAAAAAATGTGCTAAAAAACTCGGCTTATACTCGAGTATATACGGTACTATAAGCATGATTCTTATGTATATCTCATATGTATATAGTTCTTAATTAATATATACTATTGACTTAAAGGGACACTGTAGGCACCCAGACCATTTCAGCTAATTGAAGTGGTCTGGGTGCTGTGACCCTTTTGCCCTTAGTGCTGCAATGCAAAGCATTGCAGTTCCAGAGAACTGTAGTGTTTACATTGCAGCTCTAAGTCTGCCCTCAGTGGCGGTCTACCAGACAACCACTAGAATGCTTCCGGGATCCAAATGGACTTTTGGTCTGTTATCGGACGCTGGACACATGCGCATTAGGTCTCCCCAGCCAGCTAATGTTGGCGGTGGAGGAGCGTGGATGGAGCCTGATCCACGCCGAGGGACATCGGCGCTGGATTCAGGTAAGTGGCTAAAGATGGGAGGAGGGCACGAGGGACCTATTAAACCTATAGTGCCAAGAAAACGGCTTTGTTTAACTGGCACTATAGGATCCCTTTAAAGGAGTACTGTACAAAATTTAAGTTTATGTACCCGTCCATAAATTTAACAAAAACATTTTTGAAAGGTGTGAAAAATTAAATGAAAGAAATCCACACCTCTTTATACTCCAATTGGGTGCCTGCATCAGTTGCCATTAGATCTGTCCTTTGCACTTGGCAGTTTGCATAGAGAAAGCATACAGGGAAAAGGAGAAATGAAACAACGTTTCTATCTCTCCTCTTCGTTTGCAATGTTTGCCCTGGCTTTGTGTTGTTTGAGTTAGATTATGATGTCGTTTGTGAGATCTTTAATTTAAATTTTACATTAATATATGTGATTTTTAGTGTTCTGGTCAACAGTGTAAATTCCAGAGAAGTCTGAATGTGGTCACAAATAAAAAACAAAAAAACACACACAACAACAACAAACCCCACAATATTAATTATATATATATATATATATATATATATATATATATATAATATATTGTGGGGTTTATTGTTGTTGTGTGTGTTTTTTTGGGTTTTTTTTGTGACCACATTCAGACATCTGTGTAAAATAATATATATATATTAATATATATATATTATTTTACACAGATGTCACACTGAATCTATCCTCAATGCCCATCGAAAGTTCCTCCATTAAACCGCTTTTCACATATTCCCAAATAAAGTCCTCACAGAGAGAGTCTTTGAAGGAACTGTAATGATCATGGATGACCAAAAGGCTGGTAAAGCATCATGGGAGGCCTACGACTACTGGCGGACCTCTTATTGGTAGTCTCTGGATTAAAGAAACTAGGAGACCCACAGGAAAAAGTGAAATGGGCACACTAAGTATGTAACACACTCAGATAAAGGAGATATGCACGTCAAAAAGAGATGCAAACTTGTGCATATCACAGCATGCTGAGCCAGCCTGAATCGCTAACAGTTTAGAGCTCTGCCCCAGAGCGCTGTTGCTAATTCATCTTTACAGAGTGGAGAAAAGGATGATGTCAGCACAATGTTAAACCATTTTCAAACAGTTGAACCTTTCGTTGTGTTACAAACGTAGTAGCTGTCACTTTAACATGCATCCACTTAAATCTCTGCTATGCAAGGTAACTATGTACATAATGTAAGTAACAATTTAAATGATACTTCCCATTTGAATGGCATCAGTGTGAGTGGGGTAATTGAAACTAGAAGGGGCTTCTTTATACACAGAGTATTTTACAAAGTGATTACTACAATATGATCTCTACAGAGATTGATTAGGATTTGGATTTCTCTTTAGGGCTCAGCACACAAAATGCAGAAGACAGTTTGGACCCTGACATAAAGTCAGTAGCAGTCCCACAGCATCAACAGTGCTCTCAATGGAATTTTGTGGATGCCCATGTACCTAGTGCTGTATGAAAACAGAATACACTGTGCTATGCTGCACTCCAAGGCTGTGTCCGCTAATAAATGCAGAGACAGTTTAATGTTAACAATACAATCGTCCTGTAATAATGCAAGGCATTATGAAGTATCTCATGTCCAACTGAGTCATGCAACATTCAAAAAATTGACTAATTTTGAACAAGGTTGTTGACACATAAATGCATAAATTGCATACATTTAGGTACTCCCTTGCCAATAGGTGTTTGAATTAATAATATATGGCAAAGAGGATCTAGATAGAAAGGGCACAGTGCTCGGAACTCTTAAGTCTCATATGAATCTACTGCATCTAGTATTGTATTCTCTCAGTCTAGGTATAATATAAGAGCAAAGTGGTCTAACTTATCACACCTTTGTACATCACAAACAGTTTTTCAATCCGAGGGTTAGATACACTATTTACATGATCACCTGGGATTTTGTTCCTGGGGTCATTGGCACAGTGAAGTTATTCAGGTCCCATATAAAAACTTCAGAATCATTTGCACCAGATGCCAGGAGGTTGCTCTGCAAAGATAAAATACATTATGATTATCATAGTCTGTGTGCAAGTCAAAGAATGCAGACCAAAGAACACAAAAAAGACTGGATCGTACTTTCACCACATTGTACCTGAAAAGGGTTAAAGTCAAGTGCTCTGATGGGACCAGAATGTTTATCATTCTTTGCGATCACTGGGTCTTTCCCCGACTCGAGGATCTGAGAGGCACTATACAGAGTTATTGTTCCATTGTCACCACCGCCTACTATCACTCCCAAAGAACCAACTGTGTCACTTCCATAACTGCCCCAAATTAACTTGTGAAATCTGAAAAATAGGAGAAGGAATCGGTAAGATTGTATGGTCAGCAGCAAAAAATGGAGGAGTAAGACTTTCACGTTTTAGTAGATAAATACAGTAAAAGGAATATGAAATAGGTTGTTAAAAATATTTTAAAAAAGCAAATAAAACAAAAAAAAAAACTAAAAAAAAAAAAGCATTTTATAATTCTGTATACAAGATGCTCCTTGTTGACCATGCAAGATAGTGTGTGCCAGTCCAGTAGGGAACTTTCAATAACAATGGGTCTGTGCCTGGCCAAGGAGACCAGATGTATACCAACTAAGAGAATTTGCTTTGGAAATGGGCAGGGAAAGATAAATTGAGGTTTAAACTCACTATGAAAAAATGATTCAGGTTAGACATCAGATCTCACAAGTTTAGAATATTTTCATTAAAGGGGCATTCCAGGTAGTATAACCACTACAGCAAGTTTAGAGTGCCTTGGCACCATCTGCCAGTTTATTATAGAATGGTTTAAGAACAGTCAGATATAAACCCGGGTCTCTTTTCAGCAACCATCTCACCCTCACTGATAATGCAGAATTAATACTTTTGCATTATCAATGCCAATTTTGTTCAAAGTGAATGGCGCTAATTGGCAGAATGTTTGAGGGCAGGTAAACCCAGCTCTTTTAGCGAATTGCTCTTATATAAAGACTCTTGATAAATGTCAAACAGTTTCAAACAGAAGACAGGGGCAGGGGACTCTGGGAAAAACAACCACCACCGGTAGCCCTTTTAATGATCCATAAACGTTTATTAGTTTAGAATAAAAAATAAAAAGGGAAACACGAGTACCAGAAAAAAACTTTCCTAATGTACAGATTGGCGAACAAAACCTAGGCTCTAAATAGAAATAATATAGATTCTTGGATAGGCCATCACCTGTTATGACAATGTCATTCACAGATGATGCAATAATTTTTGTCTCATTTTAAACGTCTGTTCTATTGTCCTGAGTTATCTATGAAATTGAATTTAGAATACCGTATATACTCGAGTATAAGCCGAGTTTTTCAGCCCATTTTTTGGGCTGAAAAACCCCAACTCGGCTTATACTCGAGTCAGAGTCTGTATTATGGCAATTTGCATTGCCATAATACAGACTGGGGGGAGAGGGGGGCTGGCAGAGCTGTACTTACCTCTCCTGCAGCTCCTGTCAGCTCTCTCCTCCTCTGCGCCGTCCGTTCAGCACCTCGGTTAGCTCCCAGTGTAAATCTCGCGAGAGCCGCGGCTCTCGCGAGATTTACACTGGGAGCTGACAGAAGAGCAGAACGGACGGCGCAGAGGAGGAGAGAGCTGACAGGAGCTGCAGGAGAGGTAAGTACAGCTCTGCCAGCCCCCCTCTCCCCCCCACTTAACTGCCACTGGACCACCAGGGAAGGAGAGCCCCCCTCCCTGCCATATATCAAGCAGGGAGGGGGGACGAAAAAAAAAAATATAAATATAATAGGAAATAAAATAATAAAAAAAAAATTAATAATAATAAAAAAAAAGGGGTATAAGGACCACTATGGGAGGGGTATAAGGACCACTATGGGAGGGAGGGGGGTATAAGGACCGCTATGGGAGGGAGGGGGGGGGTAAGGACCACTATGGGAGGGAGGGGGGGGATAAGGACCACTATGGGAGGGAGGGGGGGTATAAGGACCGCTATGGGAGGGAGGGGGGGGGGGGTAAGGACCACTATGGGAGGGAGGGGGGGGATAAGGACCACTATGGGAGGGAGGGGGGTATAAGGACCGCTATGGGAGGGAGGGGGGGTATAAGGACCACTATGGGAGGGAGGGGGGGGGTAAGGACCACTATGGGAGGGAGGGGGGGGATAAGGACCACTATGGGAGGGAGGGGGGGGGGATAAGGACCACTATGGGAGGGAGAGGGGGTATAAGGACCACTATGGGAGGGAGGGGGGGATAAGGACCACTATGGGAGGGAGGGGGGGATAAGGACCACTATTGGAGGGAGGGGGGTATAAGGACCACTATGGGAGGGAGGGGGGGTATAAGGACCACTATGGGAGGGAGGGGGGGTATAAGGACCACTATGGGAGGGGGTGGGATAAGGACCACTATGGGAGGGAGGGGGGTATAAGGACCATTATGGGAGGGAGGGGGGGGTATATGGACCACTATGGGAGGGATGGGGGGGGGATAAGGAACACTATGGGAGGGAGAAGGGGGATAAGGACCACTATGAGAGGGAGGGGGTGGGATAAGGACCACTATGGGAGGGGAGGGGGAAGTAAGGACCACTAGGGGAGGGGAGGGTAAGGACCACTAGGGGAGGGGTGAGTCAGGACCACTGGGGGGGGGGGGAGTGAAGGAACACGGGGGTGGGGAGGTAAGGACCACTGAGGGAGGAGGAGGGGAAGTCAGGACATATGGGGGGGGGAGGGGGCGGCAAAAATTTTTTTGCCTACGGCGGCAAATATCCTTGCACCGGCCCTGCACACACTGCATTCACACACTGCATTCATGCACACACACACTGCATTCATGCACACACACACTGCACTCATACACACGCTGCACTCATACACACACGCTGCACTCATACACACACACACACACTGCATTCATTATACACACACTGTAAATAAATATTCAATTAATATATTTTTTTTAGGATCTAATTTTATTTAGAAATTTACCAGTAGCTGCTGCATTTCCCACCCTAGTCTTATACTCGAGTCAATAAGTTTTCCCAGTTTTTTGGGATAAAATTAGGGGCCTCGGCTTATATTCGGGTCGGCTTATACTCGAGTATATACGGAATGGATTTGTGAGCCAGACAACAATATGGAGCCGTCTATTACAACTATGAGTCTATATATTAGGTCTGCAAATAAATAAAATAATAATTGTAATCTGTATTTGCATACCTACTAGATGCAGGAAAAAAACCTCTTCTTGTCAGATCAGCATTCGGGTCCCCAAAATCCACCTCAAATATTTCAAGAGCTGCATTGGTGTTGAAGGATGCATCTAGTTGTTGTGCGGACGTACCTAGGAAAGAGCAAAACCTGCTAATTTGGATAGAGAACATTATATGTACATGCATGCTAAAATTACATCACACACGTGAGTTCATTATTGATACATCACTACTTTGTTGTAGTGTTCTTTTCCAAAATGTAATAATGAAAAGTATGTGGGGCAAAGTTCTAAAACTGGAGCAATCACCATGAAAATGACTTAAATGGTCCCGCCGATTACGATGTTTTTTTTTTTTTTTTTTAGAAATGTGTCACAGAATTTCTCAACATTTATACTTGTAACCAACTGTGAGAACAATCCTACCAAAAATACCAAATGAAAAGAACTTTCATTAAGCCGTTGTGTATAGATCATACCTCTCAAGTCTCATTATTCAATTCTCTGCTATTTAGCAGTGCATGCCCTAGCTACAACTCCCTTGGCTGTGACTGACACAACCTGCATAAAAAAAAAGTTTCATTTTCAATCAGATGTTAGCTTATTTTAGACTCTGATCTCCTGCTCTGTAAAACAAACTTTAATTACATACAGGAGGCTCCTGCAAGGTCAAAATAAGCAGTTAACATTTAAGGAAATAATAAATTCTAAATTAAACAGATATGTGCAATAAAGGAAGCTTAAACATTGGATCTCACTTTACAGCAAGCAAGTTCAACTTGTGGCCCATGGGCCGCACGCAGCCCACAAGATCTATATTTGCAGCCAAGCAGAGGCAGCTCTCTAATTAGGAGATTTAGGTGGCCGCCTAAATCGCCTTAGGGCAGACTAACATGTCGAGTCCTCGGTCACTGACCAAGGGCCCAGAATAGGGAGGAGGCCCAGCAGCTTGTCCAGTATGCTACAAGGTGCAAAGCCGGGTCAGTCCTGAGAGAGAGCCAGCACTACAGTCAGTCTGCAGCTTCGCCGGGTGCAGAGCTGCAGACGGAAGTATCTTGTGGTCTCCTACCAATCAGAGCATTGCTGTGGGTTACCACACTCTGACTCTGCTAGAGATCGCAAGACAATTACCATGTGGTCTGCAGCTCTGCTCAACGGAGCTGCAGACCGGATAAACAGACCACTGGACCACCGGGGAATGGATTAGGAAATCATTTAAAAAAAAATATATATATATATATTTCTGATAGGAAAACCCCCTCCACACTAGATCACCACCTCCTGCTTCACATTATATAACCCCCCCATCCACACTATATCACCGCCGTCTACACTGTCACCCTCCTCCACACACACTCTCACCCCAGACACCCCTCCTCCACACACACTGTCAACCCCCCCACACTCTAACCCTCCTTCACCCTGCCACCTTAACCCCTCGTGATCCTGTCACACTCACCCCCTCCAACAATGTCGCACTCACCCCATCACATAAATCCCCCAATCCTGTCACTCTGTCACGCTCATCTGCCCTCGTCCTGTAACAATCCCTCCTCCAACTGTGCCACACACACATCCCTCGACCATGCCACACTCACCTTGTCACGTCCCCTTGCCCTGGTACACTCCCTCTTTCAACCATGCCACATTTACGCCAACCCTGTTATAATGACCCTCCAACCATGACACATTTACCCCCTATTCCTGTTACACTTCCCTCCCCTCACCCTGTAATACTTCCTCCTCCAACTATGTCACACTCGACCTCCCTCATTCTGCTACACTCACCCCCCCAACCCGGTCTCATTCATTCACTCGCCCTGTGACACTCACCCTGCCACAGATACCCCTTTACTCATCCTGTCACAGTCACCCCTGAAGACAATCATCATACAAACAAAGTCATAAAACATAGCTTTGCCACAAATAGAGTGCACAAAGGCCACAGTCAGCCCTCCCATATACATTCTTTTTTTTTTATATACTATATTTTTCGAACCTACATTTCTATGAAATTTTAAGTTTTAGTTTTTTGCGGCACACATAAACTTAAACCTTGTTTATGTGGCCCGTGTTAGCCTTTGAGTTTGACATACTTGCTTTAAACACAAAGTGTTTAGGAAGGCTGTGCAGTTACAAGTTACATGTAGGGAAGTGTGACTAGGACTGCATAAACAATGTGATTTAACTCCTAAGTGGCAAAGAACTGCACAGTAAGGCAACAGGGCCATGATATATACATCAAAACTGCTTCATTAAGCAAAGTTGTTTTGGTGACTATAGTGCCCCTTTAATGCCACTATGATGGGGTAGCCAACAAAATTGCTCTGCAACTAATTTGTAGCTAGAATGTACCCCATTTTCCCATTCTAGAGCGTTCATATGAACGGAAATAATTATTCTCCCGAACGGGAACCACCCCGGTGCCCCATTAGAACGTTCCCACCAATTAATCAGAACGTTCACACTTGCAACATAAGTGTGAAACACAACGTTCGCACTGGCAACATAAGTGTGAAACCACAAGGGAAGTAGTTAATGAGTGCTCCCCTGGGTGACCGCCATTTCTTGTAGACGAACGCCAACCAGGGGGAGCATTCGTACCCTGAAAGGAGACGCTTCCCTTGCAGGTTTCAGCACCGGAACCTCACAAACGGAGGTTTGGCTCCCTGGTGTACAGGAGCATGGGATACGACCCCTGTTTGTGTGTGTTGAAGAACCCTTGCATGGGGCTATGCATAAAAGCTGTGTGTGACTCAATAAAATTGTGTTGTACCTCCAGAGCTGTGTCTCGTCCAGTTACTGGGGGGGAAATGGGTCTCTGTATAGTCTACAGTGGTTCCTAAACGGCTGAAGGAAGAAAATAGCGGAGGTAACCAGTTGGGTTACCTGTGGTCCGCTACAACCAGCATTAGCCATAGTTGAATGCTGTAGTTACACTACCCATAAAAAAAAAAAACTAATAAAAAAAACAAAAAAAAAAACTATTTGACAGTTGTCTTAAGGTAAGTACCATTGGCTTATTCAATCATTGACAGTTTGAATAGACGGCTACCTGTTGCTAAGTAAATTGGGTGTTGGTTGGCCGGGCTCCAGACTTGAACAGCAGATCGTTCAATTTCTTTCAGCTTCATTTTCTATAGTTAAAAAACAAACAACAACAAAAAAAAACACACGATTACAAAATGTGATTTGTTAGTACAGTACATGACAAAGCATGTATAAGAAGTATTACATTAACAACAAAAATAGTATAGGTATAAAGGAATCAGGGTGCCTTAATCTAAATGCATAAACATTTTATTAAATATTAAAATATTTACATTTTCATTTATTCTCCTCCTACCCCAAAAATAAATAAAAATATAATTATATACACACATATATACATATATATATATATATATATATCTCTATCTATCTATCTATCTATCTATCTCTCACACACACAGACACACATTAACTAGAATTACCGTCCTGCTTTGGGAAACTTGCACTGAAATGTCCAACTTTCAATAAAACTTCCCTTTACTTTCAGAGGATAAGGTTGTTAGTTTTCCTATGAAATTCCTCTCCGACCAGTCCTCAAGGACCCACAACCATTTCCAAATTTAGGAATTATCCGCAGTTTCAGATTCAAATATCAACAAAACCTGCAAACTTCGTGGCTTTTGACAAATGGTTAACAAAGCATTTCTCTACAGCAGTCACCTTACACAACCTGTCCTTCCACTGTATGCTTGAGCCAGGTCACTATTAAAGCGGCTTACTCTATAGCTATGACAGCTGGCACAGTAACAAGGATATCGAATGCCTGATGTACAGTCCGTATCGGAATACATGGAATCATTTCAAAAACTAGCTTTGCTTTACTACCCATTTTACATAATGACCCCCATATTTCAGAGAGGAAGAAGAAAAAGCTAAAAATAAATTTTAAAGAGATGCTCTGAGTCTAAGTGACAAAACAACTTTAGCTTAACCCCTTCAAAACAAATCTGTTTGCAAGGGAGGGGGGGGTGGGTGGAGGGCAGAGGGAGGAGAAACACCACCTAAATCCTAGGCCAGGTGTAGGCAACCTTCGGCACCGTTGTGGACTACATCCCCCATAATGCTCTTACACCCATAATGCTGGCAAAGCATCATGAGAGGTTTAGTCCAAAACATCTGGAGTGCCGAAGGTTGCCTATGTCTGTCCTAGGCAAATAATGCAGCTGCACATAAGAAAACAGCGTTGTAAATAAAGAATATATCTACATATCTCTATAGAAAAACAAAAAGAGACCACTACATTTTTTTCCCTCAACACAGCATGTCTACATGTATGGGAGCCATTCAAGGGTCTGACCATTCCAACACAGGTACACTTACTTAATGAGGTACTGATAAGGTGATCATCTGAACCAAAATCTTATTTACAAAGAGGAAACGTATAAACACCACTGCAGTGGTCAGCACTATCTTCTTGCACTAGGACCAGCTCGATGGTAAAAACAGTGCTAGTAGTACCATAAAAATGAAAATAATAACCACTGACTACTCCAAGAGATAATTTGAAAGAAAGGTTACTAGTAAGGAAAAGAATAGTTAAATTCTGACTTTTTGGGCAGAGGAATACAGTGAGTGTCAGGTTGTTTCCATTCTTAAAATTTAAAAGACGGCAGTTCATAAGAACAAGACCAAGTAACTGATGTGGAGGACAGCTACAGACCAGCAGAGGGCGAAAGGACTAACCACTGACCAGGATGACTGCCAACTCATTTGAGGGTCACTTAACCAAAGCATGGCATCAAGTAGCCTACAAAAATGGCAATTGACAGCTGGGGTGAAATGCGCAGTGTGGATGATTCATAACAGGCTCCAAGGGGCAGGGCTGAAGTTGTGCATCGCTACAAAATTTTAATAATTAATTAATAAAAAATCCTTTTATTAATGAGAAGCAAAGAAGAGTCAGATTGAGGTTTGCAAAAGACAAAAAGGATTGGAGTGTAGGGGGACTGGAATAAAGTCATCTCTGATGAGTCCAATTTTCAGCTTTGCCCAACACCTAGTCGACGAATGGTTAGACGGAGACCTTGAGAGGCCTACAAGCCAGTTTTTTGCACCCAATGAGAATCTGTGATGATGTGTCAGCAAGGCTTGAATTAAACAGATTCATCAAACAAATTAACAAAGACACGTATAAGCTTAACTTGGAAAAAAAACTTGCTTCCTTCTGCTCCAACAATGTTTCTAAAATGTAGGGATTGTTTTTTCCAGCAGGACAATGCACCCTTCCCACAAAGCCATGTCAATCAAGGTGAGAATGGAGGACCACCAGATCAAGGTCCTGTCATGACCAGCCCAATCTCCAGACATGAACCCCATTGAAAACCTTTGACCAGTGAATGTGATGAAGAGGAAGTTGGATGGACACAAGCCATCAATGACGAGCTTCTTGAATTTTTTGTGCTACGAGTGGCATAAACAATGTTAAAAACTAGTGGAGAGCTAGTGGAGAGCCGGCCTTAGGGGTGTGCGAGCTGTGTGGCCGCACAGGGCACCATGGCAGCAGGGGTGGCCATGTGGCTGACACAGCTCACACGTCTAGCTACCCGGGTGGAGGATTTCAGTATTCTCCACCCGGGACTATCAACCAAAAGAACATGCCAGCGGGGGCGGAGCTTGATGAGTGTCGGGGTGTGGCTTAATAAGCTGCGGAGGCAGGGTCTCAATTGCAGCAGGGGCAGAGCTACAAGCGCCCAGAAGCAAAAGCATCACAGGAAGGGGGAAGCAGGAAGGAGTCCCTGCTTCCCCAACAACAACCAGACTCCAGGAATTGCACTGCCTCCACTCCACAGAGGTAACTATGTGTATGATTGTCTATGTGACTGCCTGCCTGTGTGTGATTATAATGGTGTGTGACTGCAACCATGTGTTTGACTGTCTGACTGTGTCTGTACATATGTATGTGACTGTCTGCCTATACCTGTGTGTTTCTGTTATTGTCTGCCTGCAACTGTGTGTGTGAGAGACAGTCACACACACACACACACACACACACACACACACACACTTCAAGCAGACAATGACAAACACACACAGGTACAGGCGGACAGTCACATACATACTTATAGCCACAAAGACAGTCACAGACACACACAGTCAAACTGTGTGTGAGTGAGAGACTGTCTGCCTGTAATGGCGTGTGAGTGGCTGCATGTGTGTATGACTGTCTGTATGTATGACTGTAACTGTGTGTGTTTCTACCTGTAAGTGTATGTCTCTACAAAAATATACACCTGAATTCACACAGACCTACATGCATATTTTTATCTGATTTAAGTACCCATCACACACGGCAAATAAACCCAGCACAAAAATCACACACAGATTTTTCGCACAGGGCGCCTAGAAGCCTAAGGCCAGCCCTGAGGTTATTCCACAAAATACTGTTAAAATGTTCCTATTGTGTTTTGAGTTCTGAAAACACTGCATCTTTTTTTCTAATTTGAACAGGTTGTTATTTTCTGCAAATAAATGCTCGAACTGATAATATTTTCATTTAGGAGAAATGTTAATTTATTGAAAGGTTTATTTTACTCAAACACATACCTATACATAATAAACCCAGAGAAACTAATAAAAATCAAAATACTCAAATATTTTTTTTTTTTTAAAAATGTATCCAAAAATATTAAAATCATTTGAAAAGCTTATCCAAAGATATTAAATTAAGGTTATAATGGTAATTCACTTACAAATGGTTTTAGGCACTTTTGAAAAATGAAAACATCTGGTTGGATTAGAAAAACAAAAAATGTTACCCAAAGTGTGGTCTGGGTGCCTGGGTCTCTGAAACCGCTATGTTTACAGCTGCAGGGTTAAAACTAGGGGGAGTTTTAACCCTGCAGCTGTAAACACAGCGGTTTCAGAGAAACTGCTATGTTTACATTGAGGGTTAATCCAGCCTCTAGTGGCTGTCTCCCTGACAGCCACTAGAGGCCGCTTCCGCAATCCTCAATGCGAAAATCGCGTTGAGGACACGCTGGACGTCCATAGGAAAGCATGGAATAAAGTTTTCCTATGGGCGGTTTGAATGCGCATGCGGCTCTTCATCTGGCTGCAAATATTAAAATTATAACAATCAGCAAAAATGAATCTTTAGGTTTTAAAATCATGATTTCAAGGGATTCTATAATGTAAGGAATATAAAGCTTTATTCTTTACACTCTAGTCCCTGCAGGGCTCTTGTCATTCCTTGTTCCTTTATCATTAAACTTCCTTTCATCCTTTACAATGGAGCTTAATAAATTAAAATGACGGTACTGGGCTGATCTATTATGTTCTTGACAGAGTTGCCAACTAATAGCTGAAGTTGCTGTGCTGCTACCATGTAGAAATAGACTTTGATCATTGCATAATTTCAACAAGATAAAGGTGCAGCATATTATACATAATAAAATAGACGCATACATTCTGAATTAAGTGTTAACAGGTACATGACTAAACAGCTGTAAAATCTGCAGCCTCGGATTTCTCAAAAGAATATTGGGAAAATACATTCACAATAAAACTGCATAAAAATCCTTAAAAGGGCACCATAACTCCTGCTTTCTGTACGTACAGAATTTTATGTATTTTAAAGTGCACTTGTCCCTGGTCCCTCCTCTCCATTTATTTATTTATAAAATATTTTACCAGGAAAGATACATTGAGATTTCTCTCATTTTCAAGTATGTCCTGGGTCCACAAATCATTGCATTGTTACAGTTAGTGTACAATAAAATACAAAAACAATATTAATACACAATATATACAAAATTTAACATAGAACAGGTAGGAAATATATAATCAACCATGACAGGTGCATTCTGTTTTGAGGTATGTAGAGAGGGATCTCTTAAAGGACTTTAAGCTTAGGGAAGATTTTAATTTGTGCGGGAGGTCGTTCCACAAATGCGGTGCTCTGTAGGAGAAGGAGGATCGGGCTGCTTTCTTTATGTATTGAGGTAGACTAAATAAAGTGCTGGTACTGGATCGGAGGTTATAGGAAGTGGGAAGAGCCGGGGAGAGCATTCTGCTCAGGTAGGGTGGGAGTTTCCCCAGAAAAGCTCTTAAACACAAGGCTGGAAAGATGAAGGGTGCGTCTGGATTCCAGCGACAGACAGTTTAGTTATTTTAGCATGTCACAATGGTGGGTCCTGTAATTACATTGTATAACTCGTTCTGCCGATTTGTGCTACAATGTGTTGAGTTTATTAATGTGGGATTGCGGTGCAGATGCATATACTACATCCCCATAATCAATGATTGGCATCAGCATTTGCTGTACAATCTTTTCCTTTACTGAAGGGCTTAGGCAGGATTTGTTTCTGTACAGGGCACCTAGTTTTGGATAAAGTTTAGATGCAAGCTTTTCTATGTGCATTTGCCTTCCAACCTCACAGAGTCTGCACGCAGTCCAGTTTAGGCTTCTCCATTTACCATTCACCTGATGACTGAAGTTTTTTACGCACGTAATTGACATTGGCAGCAACTAGGGGGTGCAACTAACCCTCAGCACACAATGAAAACTATTTCAGTATGTGCAATATTTCAAGCAAAGACACTGCACATACTGACTCCTACCACCATGACCACTTCAAAAACACTGGTTGGAGTAACCTTTTAAAAGGAGTATAAAATTCCATCTAAAAATGTGCTAGCAAAAGTCTAGTTTGGGAGAAACATCTACGGTATTTAAAAATAGGTCTTTCCCCTACCTGTCAATCAGTTCTTTAGCAAAGACATCTATACCAAAGAATGGACTAACAGCGAGAGAGAGCTCCTGCTCTCTGGCATAGCAACCACAGTTCATACACTGTGGTTGCTATGAATACTTACTTTGTGCTGGCTAAGGAAGTATAAGAAAGGAATGACTGGTGTTAAGGTCATCCCCATGGAGGAGATCAAAATGGAGCGCAGATAAGGCAAAGGTGAAGTGACCACCATAAGGCTGAAGAAATGGCCATATGGACGTTAATAACATGCATAGCTTTTACACTTGCAGTTTCTGTGCTGTGAATGCACCTACTAGTTTAGGCTGTCTGTGCTGTGAATGTGTGGCTTGCATGCACACAGCCTGGTCTTTCTCCACAAAATATAGCTGCTCTCTGCCTGGCTCAATATAAGCCGACTGACAACCATTGCTTCTGCATTAGCTGCAGAAGTTTAATAAGGTAAACGTATAGGACTTAGAAAACATGTTGTTGATCTTTGAAGCAGGAGTTGAGAGACACACACGCACATACTATATGGTCCATGGCTAACAACTAATGAATACCTTAAAGCACAGGTCGACGCTTTACACATCTACAACTGTCCTCTGGGACCTGTCCTATAAATGACAACAGCCATGTAGATCGTTTTCTTACACCCAGTGTTAGAAGCTCTAGCTGTTAAAACAACTAAATCCAAATGTCAGCCACACTGTGAAACATCATTCAAGAGCAACTAAAAACATTAATAATGCATTCAATGTTTTATAGAAGCAGGGGTGTTTTTATAAAGCCCTTGATATTTTTGATGTTTTTTTTTTCCTCTGATGAAGCCTTGTAAAGGTTTCTAAATATATACCTATATTTCTACCTTTTACGCCTTCCCACATGATTAGCCATGACAACAATGCAGCAATTAGGTAAATACGTTTTTTTCCCAGCTCTTGCAGTGAATGCTTATCACTTTTAAAAACAAAATGAGATCAACAATCTAATTCAGATTAGCATGGCAGAATAAATGGAGGTCATATAAACTGGCATCACTTTACTCTTTGTTGGACTTGAAAAGATGTACTTCACAGGTGGTTTTGGTCACTTCGCAACTAGATAACCTATACAAGGTCAATCTAATCTCCCTGCTTTGCACCTTTCAGTTGGATCTGAGGGCCTGGACTTTACCTCACTTCTCTAGGCTGGGATGCATTGTCAAATAGTATCTTCTTCCGAGAATAGTGAATCTAATGCAAACTATCCTTATTAGGATCCCATAAGGATTTTTCAAATGTTTAATTCCCATATTGTTCAGTATGTGTAGGCAGGGAAGAAGCCTAGGGTGAAGCTCTGGCACCGGGCTCTTCCAAAATTAAAATGGAGTCTGGGCCTGCCTTCTCCTCAAACATCCTACATTGCGACTTGCCTACTTCTCACAATTGACTGGCAAGAGGCCCAGCCAAGCAGACAGTCAGCCCTCGAACATGACCTTACTACCTTCCCTGAGGTTAGCAAGAGAGCAACTCCTAGGGAGGCAGTCTGGCCTCCGCTGGTTGGACCTTCTCTTCATATTTGGTTTGCCACTCATTTTCACACCTATTTACACACTGCCCAATTCCCTCACCCCAATCTTGCACAACACGACCTTCCTAGGGAGACTTTTTCCATCTGGAACTTTCCCTATGCCCCCTATCTCAGAGCTCCTCTCTAGGAACAAGTTAAAGAGCCACTAGAGGTACTTCCTGCGTCAAGCAAAATCCCAAAGGAAAGCCTTGCAGCATGCACATTAGCACACCCGCCGGGTGACGTTAGAGGACGCGGCGCACCAAGGGACATTGGTGCTGGGATCAGGCAAGTACAGTAAGCATTATACAATGCTTTCCTATGGGGTTTTGGGTGATGCCTAATGTCCTCATGTATAGCGTGAGGACCTCCAGTGTCAGTTAGGCGACCAAAAGTCGCCTAAAGACCCGAAAGTCCCTTTAGTTGCTGTCTGATAGACAGTCACTAGAGGTGGAGTTTTAACCCTGGCAGATAATTATTGCAGTTTACTAAAAGCTACAATAATTACCAATAATTACCAGTGCAGGGGTAAGGGGTCTGGGACACTTCAATAAGATGAAGTGGTCTGGATGCCTGTAGTGTCCCGTTAAACATACAGGCTTGAGGGGGCAGAGCCTGAACAGCAAGCTAGCCAGACATGCCTTGCATGAGCTCCCAGTTCAGCGCGACAAACCCGGGGATTTCTTGGGCCCAAGTGCTAGAAAAAGGCACCCATGGAGCCCTACAAGTTGAGACAACTTACCCGCAACTTTTGATGCCAGAGTTAATGATCAGAGCGCCCGGGAAGCGAGGCTACAAGGTGCGGCCTACCAGAGAGAGTGTTGGGGGAAAGACGGCTTTCCTCCTGCAATCACAAGACCTGTCTGATTAGAAATCTCCTACCCACCCCCACCCCCCACCCCCCGTGGACCGGTGGGGGTTATCCGGTCCCCGTCGTCCCGAACTGCCGCAGTCTAACCCATCCCAGAGGACCCTGTACTACTCCTGAGCTGAACAGGAGCGGAGGGAACCAAGATGGCGGACATACAAGGCTTTTACACACGCAGCCTATCCCAACTACAGCATGGAACAGCAGACCCCAGCACTACAGCACCAGACACTCTCGATACAATCTTTGAACGGTTCTGGGCGAAGCTTTTAGACCGCAAACGACAAGCTAAAGCCCTGCAGCACCCACCTACGGAGCACAAGATGGCGGCACCAGGAGGACTGGCAAACCTCTCAAGGGCACAAACCTGTCCTCAGCTTCCACTACCAGCACACGCTGCCCACCTGGGCTGAGAGCCACACCCCCGGAGGGCTAGAAGAAGCCACAGGGGTCCCACACTGCCAACAAGCAGTGCCCACCGCACCGTCCCTAACGGGAAGACCCTGGACCTCACAGGACTCCAGGTTCGTCGTACAAAAGTACCGGCTCTCTCACAACGCCCCGCCACCACATCACCACACCGCTCCCAAATACGGACGGAGTCCTAAATCGAGCGACCCCCGTAGGGGCATCGGATGACTGTCCGAAATACCAGCGGGAGGGGTTAGCTTGATTTTGTGCAGTTCTAAAGAATGCCATGAAAGTGGTATCGCAGCAAGCAGAGTGATCAAATAGCCAGCAGCATTTGTATACAGGCACTCAGCGTGCTTACCTACACATTACCTAGCCTAGCATGTTGCATAGCTGTACAGCTCACACACACGTTTCACTCTCTATTTAAAACACATTTGTGCATGTCATGTCTTCCCCTCCTTTTGTCACTCCTCTGTTCATTTCTTCTTGACACGTAGGCCATGCTAGCTTACTTAAACAAAAAGAGGAATCAAACTGTTAAAAATCTGCTTTTACTACAACAAAAATGTGCCTGGCTAGCAAATGTCACAACTAATATTGTACACTGAACTTCTCTATACCTTGATACCACTGTTGTGACGTACCAAGGCGGTTTGTTTACTCTGTGCACAACAAAAAAATAAAAAAAATAAAAAAACATACAGGCTTAACTTTTTGCAGAGGAAGTATGAGCATGAATGTAGCATAGAATATCGAGTATACTGCACTTTTTATAGATATAAAACTGATTAGGCTAATGTGGGTCTGATTGGGAACAAAACATGTTAACAGCTGTGCATACATTGCTTCCTAACCACACTTATGAGGCATATAAGATTATCAAGAAAAAAAAACAAGAAATAAAAAAAACATTAATAACAAAAGAGAAATTAAGTTACAATACGAGGTAAGCCAAAGGAGCAAGGGAGGTTGGCATGCCTGGGCTAAACAGTGAAGGGCAGTCGTGCATCCGGACACACTGAATAGTTGCTTGATTTTATACACCTGTGGCAATGGGTCAGATTGAAACACCAGAATTCAATAATTTAGAGGCGTGTCCCAATATTTTTGTCCATATAGGGCATGTTTGTGCCTATATGTAATATATATTACTTTTTATTATAATTATTATTGTATTTATTTTTTAAGAATTGTAAAAGTTACCGGTAATCCAAAACTATTAAAGGGATGCTGTAGTCACCAGAACAACTACAACTTAATGTAGTTGTTATGGTGAGTATAATCATTGCCTTCTGGCATTTTAATGCAAACACTGCCTTTCAAAAAACAGGCAGTGTTTACACTGCCCCCTAGGGACACCTCCACTCCTCAGATCAATGGTGTATTTTGAATTTGTGCTGCCCGCCCTAGGCATGAACAAACTCGGGCACCCCCACACTGATTTAAACATTTTACTCACCCCTTCCTGTCAAGGGCACACACACTTTGACCGACAGACACTCACTCACTGATCCATGCACTGACATACACACTGTTTAGCCAACACACACACACTCACTGATTTGACACACTTACAGGCATACACTATTACACAGACACACCCCCACACACACACACACTCTGACAGAAATACACATTAACTAACAGACACACAGACACACACACACACACACACACCACAATTTATTTATTTTTTAAATTTAAATACACCCAGCCTCCATGGGAGAGCTGGAGTGGATCCTTACCTTGGCTCCAGTGGGCCTGCTTGTGTTGCTGGGCAAGTGTGCATGCAGGCAGGGGGTGGACAGGCACAGTTGGTGGAGAGGGAGCTCTGATCTTCCTGCTCCGCTCCGTCGCAAGTCGTTTAGTGATGCCGGGAGCCGGACTGACGTCATATTCCAGCTGCTGGCATCACTAAGCTGTGCGCGAGGGAGCTGAGCAGTAGGAGTACAACACTCCCTCGGCGCACACCCACAAAACAAGCTGATGCCCGCTCCGGGGGACCCCAAAAGGTGGCAAGCCGGACAAGCTCTTGGGACATGAGGCTAACAAGGCATCTGCTGGGGCATTTAGGGATGGCTTTTTTTGCCGGCCCCAGAAAAGTGCCACCAATGGCAAATGCTTTGTTAGCCTCGTGGTGAATACACTGCTACCTCAGATGGCCACTGGAGATGCTTCCTGGGGCAGTGCTGCCGTTCAGCGTCTCCATGCTCTGCATGGGGATGCTGAAATTTCCTCATAGAGATGCATTGATTAAATCTCTATGAGGAAGTGCTGTTTGGCTAAAACGGTGTTAGGCCCTGCCATCATCCCACCTCCATGCCTATTTAAATTTCGCCAATTCTGATGATGTCACCTAAATGGTGGCTTGAACATTATAGGGTAAGGAATACAGGTTTGTGTTCCCGACCCTAGTGTTACTTTAAATCATTTGAAAAGCTTATCCAGAGACATTATAATCAAGACTTAAGTTAGCTATAATCTATGTACATGCCCAGCCTCCTTTTAATGCTAGAAAAGGCATTAACATAAGGGAAACCGGAAAAAAACAAACCACACAACAATCACAATGATTAGGTCTGCAGCATGCTGTTAAATATATTTGAATCACAGGAGAAAGTAAAGATATAGCAGTGTATATAAGCCTAGTACTGTATGAGATAATCATCTGCAGCAGCATGTTACAGGAACATTAAAAGTGATGACAGATCCAGGCTTGTAAACCGTATGATTCATTATGGGTGGAGGACAACCAAAGTATATCCATTCTACCAGTTGGCAACTAAGGTGCCTCTCAAACATTTCAAACCGCCCACAAAACTGGAAATTCTTAATGTGACTCTCTCAGAAAAAAAGCATATGTTCATACATTTTTAACCTGCACAGCTGTTTTTTTGTTTGTTGGAAAAAAAAAAATACAAAATTGGGGCACAGAGCATCAATGATAGTTTTAGGATAATTATATGATTCCTGCACAAAGACTTACAGACCTGTATTTTCTGCTAATATCACATGCTCTCTTCAGTCATATCTGTTTTATTAGTAATGTTTATTGAGAGTTTGAATAGTGTGATGCAAGTCACACAATGAACCAGCAACAGACATTCCATGTTTACATTATTGTTTGAATGATGGAAAGAATTTTCAAGTGACAATGCCACTTTTAAATTCCAAGAAGTAATATAAAACAGTTCTAAGAATTATAAGGAACTATAAGGAATGACAAAAAAAAAAAAAAATGACATTCAGCAGTGACATTAAAAGAACACTATAGGGTCTGGAACACAAACATGTATTTTTGACCCTATAGTGTTAAAACACATAAAGGGTCCCTGGCACCCCCCTTGCCCACTTAAATAATAAGACAAGTCACCTCATTTACAGCACTATGTGGGTCCACAGGTGCTGGCCCCCTCCCCAATCCACCTCCTGGACGGATATCATCAGAATGGATGAGCTCAGCCAATCACAATGCTTTTCCAAAGGAAAGTTTTGGATTGGCAGTGATTGTCAATTCTAATGATCTCAGCTAAGGAGGCAGAGCAGGGCCAAACATCGCCTTAGCTAATCGGCATTTTCTTATAGAACTGAATCGAATCAATGTATCTCTGAGGAGCGTTCAGTGTGGAGACGCTGAATGGCAGTCAGGAAGCACCTCTACTGGCCACTGGAGGTGTCCCTAGGCAGTAATGCAAACACTGCCTATCCTTAGAATAGACAGTGTTTATAAATGAAGATGCCTGCAGGGACAGACAGGCTATAGACACCAGAAAAACTACAATAAAATTACCCTTTAAGGAAGGTTATAGAGAGGAGAAAAGAGAGAGACAGAGATAACAGGCTTAACGGTTTAACCCCTAATGGTATCCTTGCTCCAGGGCCCTCGTCGCACCATAACAACTTTGACGCCCAGAGTGTTCTTTTAACATTTATACTGGATAGCGGAGTTGGCCACATCCCTCCCCTTTGTGAGGTGAGGAAAAGTCTTAAAAAACACAAACTAAAGAAAAATGGCATTATGATCTGAATTTAGCAGTGCAGAAAATGCAGTACTAGTGCATTCCATATGTGCGGTTATATGGGTCTAGTGAGGGTGACATGGGACACATTGTGCCTGGTTTCTCCTACTATGTGGATTTATGCTCCAGACATCAGAGGAAGTAGTAGAGTATTCATTTTTGACAAACATATATGCATGGTTAATTCTGTCTGTTTAGAACGTTTGACTATCTGGAATATCTGACTGCTACTAACAGTCTCTTCTGCAAAAGTCCTTATCCAATCTTCATCAGGATTAATTAGCACAACTTCTGCAAATACTATAGCCCAGCCCGTATACTCCTCAACAGCCATGCACAATTTCTCAGTTTTCTCCAGAATAGTCATTATCTCAATGTATACTACCCCCTTGGAAACTTGACTCTCACTAGCCTTTCCCACAGCACTTTGCTAGAGGTGCAGCAGGAGCTGGACTAAAGCCTGCAGCCTTTTTATTTAAATTGTACATTTCTCCGGTTAAGAACACTATGTAAGAACTTAAAAAGGTGTTACTTTTTAGCAGGCATTAAAACCCATGTACTTCCAAGAAAGTAAAAGCAAACACAACTAAATTTAAAAATGTTTGTTAACTCTTCTGTACACCTTTATAAAATCTTCTGAGCAAAACAGTGTGCGTTATACTAGAATAAATAAGAAATACAGGACAACAGTTCTATTAAGTTTCGCGATCATGAATTTATAATCCACAAAAAAAAAAAAAAGGTTCCATATACACACACACACACACACACACACATATATCTATATATATAGCGCGCTGACAAATTATGTCATGATACATACACATTACTATAGGAGTTCTGTGATACAGTAATACAAGGTACTGCTTAGCTCCATGATAAACCCATGCTAAATTATGTAATGACATACACACTGCACAATGCTTTGGAGCTTTGTGGTTCAATTATACACCATGTATATTTCTGCAGAGCTCTGTGATTCAATCATACACCCTGCTAATTGCTGCAGAGCTCTGTTACTCATACATCTGCACATTGCTGTGAAGCTCTGTGATACATACTGCAGCTATATTGTAATGCTCTCTGTTGCACCCTTATACTGCTATTCAATTATTAAGGGATGCCAATTACCTGCTCACAGACATGCCTAATATACTCGGATATTTATGCTGTATCAACCTCACTCCTGCTATAATAATCCTAATCAGGGGCGTACATACAATCCATGGGGCCCCAGTGTGAAAATCCGTGCCCCCCCATACTGGCAGGGACCGCGGTATGTACGCCAGTGCATGCAGATACACATACACGTAAAGGACCACTATAGGCACTCAGATCACTTCAGCTCAAGGAAGTGGTCTGGGTGCCAGGTCCCTCTAGTTTTAACCCGGCAGCTGAAAACATAGCAGTTTCAGAGAAACTGCTATGTTTCACTGAGGGTTAATCCAGCCTCTAGTAGATGTCTCACTGACAGCCACTAGAGGTGCTTCCGCGATTCTCACTGTGAAAATCACAGTGAGAAGATGCTGGACGTCCATAGGAAAGCATTGAGTAATGCTTTCCTATGGGCAGTTTGAATGCGGAGCTGAGAGGTGGATCAGGGGCGGAGAGATCCCCCACTGGAGAAAGGTAAATGCTGAAGGGGTTTTAACCACACATACACACTCTCACGAACAGGCGCATACACACTAGCTAACAGACACACTCACTTACTGACAGACACACATACACACTCAATTACAAAACATACACTCTCACTAACAAACACTCACTAACAGACACTCACTCAGTAACACACATTTTTTTTTTTTAAATCCCCCAGCCTGGGTGGGGATTAGTGAGGCTGCTGGGCGGCCGGTTCCTGCAGGTGGCGAGGGAACGCTGATCCTCCTGTTCAGCTCCCTCGCGGGCCGCTTACTGATGCCAGAGCCTGAGTGACGTCATATTCCGGCTCCGGCATCACTGCGGTGCGCGCGAGGAAGCTGGGCAGAGAGCACTCAGGGGAGAATGCTCTCTCACGCACCCGCCCGATAACACCACTGCCAGCCTCGGGGGCCCTGAGGTGGCCAGCTCCTAGGCCCCCCAGGAGAAGAGGCTGGCAAACTGGCATACATACCCGGGTCGCAGGGCGGCCGGGCCTGGTCGCAGCTGAGACTGCGGTATGTACGCCAGTGATCCTAATATATAATACATTCAGACACACTATAAAGATAAAAAGCTTATATTTGAAACTTTATGCACACACACACACACACCCCCCAAAAGATTTGTGGTGGGGGAAAAAGTGTGGATGAAAACCCCTTCCACCTGAAGTAAGTGGATAGTTAATACATTGCTAAACACAAATACACACACCAGTCAAGTCATAGGACTTGCTTTTCCCAGAGAAATCTCACTTTAACAGTGCTCTCACTACTGCAAGGGATTCTGGGTAGGCATATGCAAATGAGCTCAACAAAGAACATTTTTTGCCTCAATTCCACTTTATACATAGATTTTATAGCAAGCCAGTAACCAACCTCATGCTGATGAGTTGCATTAACAATGAAACAGCGGTCCATGAGTGGTTCACTGGCTTTGCTCCTCTCTTAGTTGTGTTTCAAAGCTGTTGTATACAGCAGACATATACTCCAAGAAATCCATGTATAAAGTGGAATTGAGGCAAAAATGTGGTTCTTTTTTGAGCTCATTTGCCTACGCCTACCCAGAATCCCTTGCAGTAGTGAGAGCACTGTTAAAGTGAGATTTCTGTGTGAAAACAAGTCTTATGGCTTGACTGGTTGTGTGTATTTGTGATTAGCAATGTATTAACTATATTTTACATACACACATTTCAGAAGCACGGTTGTGTCTCCATCCTAGGATAGCACCCCCACAACACACCTGATTCAAATATCTGAGAAAACACAGACTACAGATTATAATACAGCTACATTAAAAGGAACAATCACTTGCAATGATTTTAATCTTTCATGTATTTATATATTTATTCAGCAAATAAATTTTTTTTTAAGGTCCGAAAAATGTAATTAAATGTAGAAATCTACACATTTTTATTTCGGAACTGAGCAACTCCATCATGGCTGCCTGTCAACTATTATGAATATGGAAGGGCAAAAAAAAAAAATCTATATATAAAAAAAATCAATGGTTACGTTATCCTTCCAAATTTGCACTGTATGCTTTGGCTGTGCCTGGACTGAGCAGTTTAGCATGTAGTTGAATTTCTATCCTATTACAGATGTATTTTTTGGATACTACACGCATCAACACAACTTTAGCTTAAAGGGACACTTTGGTAACCATAACAACTTAATCTAAATGAAGTTGTTATGGTGCCAGGCGGCCCCTGGGCGCACGCTTACCTCAAGGAGTTAAACCATTCTCGAACTGTTTAACTCCAAAGTGTGTCTCCAGAGTCGATCTGCAGGTTCCCTTAGGTGGCATCCGGCTTCTGAATCTCAGTTTCAGGAAGCACGGAATGCCCTCGGGCAGGGTTGCTGCTGATGGCTTAGAGCATCAGCTGACGCTCTAAGCCAATTAGTAGCTCCCTACTGTTAAAGCATCTCTCATTTCTAAGGCACATTTCTTTTGTTTTTTTAAGACTAGGAATTTACTGCAGACATAGCAAGTGTAGATATCAATTTTATCTTATACTTATTTGACTTGGTCGTTTTTGCTTTTTTTTTTTTTTTTTTTTTTTAAAACCCATAATCTTACAGGAAAAAAAAAAAAGAAAAGGAGGGAGAGGCAAAGTTTCAACCTGTAGTGTACCTTTCAACATGATTAAAAAGTCCACCATTCGAGGGGGCGGGGCCTGAACGGCATGGCGGACGGTCGCAACTTGCAGGAGCTCCCTACTAATCTACTGTCTCAAGCGTCTTACCGGGACTCCTGTCGCTCACAGCTTGACCCAAACAGGGACCTACCTAACACGGACGGCGGCTGGAATGTCCTGGTGCAGAAAGCAGAGATGCCGACCGCCAAAAGCCAGGCGGAGCGGTTGCGGCCTAGCGGGGGCTCCGGGCGGGAGACTTGGCCGATCTCCTGTCCCATGTCTCGCATATCAGCAGGTACTCACAAGGTCCCGTTCCCCCCCCCCACAGGGCCGGGGGGGATATCCCGGTCCACAGCAAACAGCATGGTGTTGGCTCCGGCACAAACACAGGCGATCATCCTAACCGAACCGCGAAGGGAGGTGCAGACACAAGGGCTATTGCACCCTGCACTGACCAACCTCAGACGGCAAGCGCCACGAGGACGCCCGGCGACATAGAAGACAAGCTGGGATACACGGCCAGGGTGGAGAGAATCTTTCAAGATTTTTGGCACAAACTGGAGGTACATATGCGCTCAGCCCTGACCCACCAAACTACCAGACTCCCACACAAGCGACAAATAAACAAAACACCTGTACCTAACAGGGCCCGAACATGGCGGCCGTGTGAAACGCGCCACAACAAAGCAGCGAGCGGGAGGGATAAACTGCGATCTCACATGGGGACGAATTCCCAAACTCAAGCCATGATACCAAACGCAGCCCGCAAGAACCCAACCGGGCACAAAGACCTACCTCTTGGCCCAAAGCTTCACCCACGAAGGCGGAGAAGCGGTACTTGCACGATGCGGCAGACTGCCAAACGACACCAACACACTCTGGACGCCACTACCGTGGGCCGTCCACAACGCCTTCCCAGGCCGAAGTCCACATGGAGACAGACTCCAAGACACCGACCACACCGCTGGAGGCTTGCCCGCCGCTGGCGGCGACAAAACACCCAAGCCCCCAAGGGCGCCCAACGAAGTGACGACACGGCCTCTCCGAGTAACCGAGTCGGTGGATCACGGGTGCAGGACTTCAAGATGACCTGGGGCTGGAGGACGGCCGTTGCCTACTCATACCGCACTGCAACCCTGTGAACCCACCAGAACGATGGTGCCATCTCCCCTGCTTTGCAGTCCTCCCCTGCTTTGCAGTCCTACCCAGCATTTTGCGAGGTACTTAGGTACATGGATGGCGCTCTCGTTTAGGAGTCACTCAGACTCAAAAGCCATTGGACATCACTTATATCTAACTACTTTTAGATTAAGCTAAACGTGTTATTAATGTTATGGTACGCATGATTACTACAAAATGAGGCTGTCACTCATAGGGATGTTTCACTGTGTTAGCATGCTCCCAACCTGTATAAAAAAAATTACATCCCCTCCTCTTTATTCTGTACCCCTTTTAACGCATGCCTCAATAAAAGAAAGATTGACAAAAAAAAAAAAAGTCCACCATTCTGTGGCTCAGATTGCAAAATAAATTTAGCTTCCTCATTTTCTGTACCAAATTTGCATAAAGTGAGCGCACATTACATGCTTATGCCAATTAATTTCTATGTTGGCAAATGGAAATCAATCCCTTTTGGAGAAATCTTGTACAGATAATGAAGAAATTAAATTCCTCATTATAACATCAGAGGAAAAGGGTCATAGGGAATTTGCTGATTTACAGCACCCAAAGCTTCCTTGTACCATATCCACTACAATAAACTGGTGTAATTAATGATGCATGGAGTGTCACTTTAAGTAAACCCTCAATCTATCTTTGGATTTGCATCAAATACAAATGTGCTTTCACAGTACAAATTGCTAGATCACAGATTAGTCCATTATGACACTAGCGGTGGTGATTCAGAGATAAAACCTGCACTCTGGTGTACGATAAGAATTGCAGTTTGAACACCGCACTGAACTGGAGGTCCTTTGAAGAAGAAGAAAAAGAAAAAGAAAAGAAAGTGTACATTTGTTTCCAAAAGCCAGTTAGTTGTTATCCAGGAAGACTGTGCCCAGTACTGCCTTCTGGATGGAGTAGGTAGTACCCTGGTAAGGGTCTCAGTCCAGCTCAGGGGCCTGCATGGATCTCACTGGGGAGAGAGCTGTATCTTCCTGAACAAGACTCAATTTACCAGCAGCATCAAAGAAGGGCCTTTATTAAATGAGAGCCTGCAAAGCTCCCTCACAGACGGCAGCGCTGGAGGATCTGACATGACATGAACCATGGAGCTGCTCTAACTTGCAGCTAAGGCTCAAAAGTGGGGCAGTGTGTAGAGGCATTTCAGATTAGGGATCGACTGATATTGACTTTTTAGAGCCCATACCGATAATCTGTGAACTTTCAGGCCGATAGCCGATAACTTACCGATATTCTGTACATTTACCATTTTGAAAAAATAAACTATTTCTACACAAATCTACTGTTAACTAAACATGTTTATTATTTATTTATTTTTTATTAATGTACAAAATATACATGCCAGCCAGAATGTTTTATGTGTGTGAAGTGGGTGGTAGAGGTTTCCTCAATTTCAGAGATTGGGTGGGCGGGAGGGCGGGTGCGAGCCGGCGGTACCCCTGCAACCCGGTACCGCCATCACCATTTGCGGCACCGGCCCGTGCAGCAAACCGCCGGGGCTGCCGCCCAAGGGGTCCATCGGGTGGCCCATGCAGTCAGAGCCACCCGATGGATGTGGATTGTTTGGGGACCCGGTCAGCGCTGGGCGCTTTAACAGCGCGACCGGGCCCCCTGTTATTACATCACAAGCTGGGAGGAAGTGACTGCATGTCACTCCTCCCAGCTAACACACAGACCGCGCGGGAGGAAGCAGACAGAATCAGAGTGGAAACTCTGACTCCCATCCACCTGAGCCACCACTGGACCCCAGGGAAAGTCACCCTCCTGCACCTAAAAGGTAGGAAACAGGAGGGTAACTAAAATATTTTTTGTGTGTTTGTATGCATGTCGTGTGTGTGTCTTTGTATGTATGTTGTGTGTGTCTGTCTGTGTGTCTTTGTATGTATGTCTTATGTGTGTGTAAGTGTGCATGTCTGTGTGTGTGTCTGTATGCATGTGCCTGTCTGTTTGTATGTATGTGTTTCTGTATGTGTGCCATAGTAAGTAATAGTAAGTGGGCTACCTAGCTCAGCCTTCCTACTGGGCATTGCTATAAGTAAGGTTAAAAAATGGAAAAAAGAAAAAAAAAAAAAAAAAGGTGGGGAGGGGAATTGAGGAGGGAGAGGAGGGGAGCTGAGGCACAGATGAGAGAAATCATATTATGCGCAAACAGAGAAGTCGTCTGAATATCACCGAAAGAGGAGACCTTTGTTTGTTCCTTATGAAAATCGAACCAGATATCAAATATTTAGTCTCGCAGCATCAACCTCAAGGATCTCATTAATCACTAGTAAAGGTAATTTCAATTTACTTTATTGTTTTCTCATTAAACTTTATAAAGTTAAAAACATTATAAACATGCATTTAGTAGAAATAAAAAGATAAATGTACGTACATTTATTTTTTGTAAAACACCCTCCTTTCTAAAAAATATTCCGCACTTGCGTGAAAACTGGTGGGCGGTAAGGAAATTTCTCCATCAAGAAAGATGCATTAGTAGGCGGTAGGTAGAAAAAGGTTGACTACCAATAGTATAGTGGATGCAGTGTATATATAATGAATGCAGAGTATGTATAGTGAATGCAGTGAGTGTTTGTGTACCGTATATACTCGAGTATAAGCCGACCCGAATATAAGCCGAGGCCCCTAATTTTACCCCAAAAAACTGGGAAAACTTATTGACTCGAGTATAAGACTAGGGTGGGAAATGCAGCAGCTACTGGTAAATTTCTAAATAAAATTAGATCCTAAAAAAATTATATTAATTGAATATTTATTTACAGTGTGTGTGTATGAGTGCAGTGTGTGTGTGTGTGTGTATGAGTGCAGTGTGTGTGTGTGTACGAGTGCAGTGTGTGTGTGTGTACGAGTGCAGTGTGTGTGTGTGTACGAGTGCAGTGTGTGTGTGTGTACGAGTGCAGTGTGTGTGTGTGTACGAGTGCAGTGTGTGTGTGTGTGTGTATGAGTGCAGTGTGTATGTATGAGTGCAGTGTGTATGTATGAGTGCAGTGTGTATGTATGAGTGCAGTGTGTATGTATGAGTGCAGTGTGTATGTATGAGTGCAGTGTGTGTTTGTGTATGTGTTGCAGAGCCTTGGTGGGGGGTGGGCATTTTTATAATTTTTTTTGTTATATTTTTATTTTATTATTTTTTATTTTATTATTTTATCATTTATTTATTTTTTGTCCCCCCTCCCTGCTTGATAAATGGCAGGAAGGCGGGCTCTCACTCCCTGGTGGTCCAGTGGCATTGGCAGTTCAGTGGAGGGGGGCTCGCAGGAAGCTCTTACTTACGTCTCGCGTGTAAGTCTCGCGTGTAAGTCTCGCGGCTCTCGCGAGACTTGCAGTGGGAGCTGACAGGGGAGCTGACCGGACCGGCGCGGAGGAGAAGGGAGCTGACAGGAGCTGCAGGAGAGGTAAGTAAACGCTCTCTGCCAGCCCCCAACAGCCCCTTGTCTGTATTATAGCAATGTAAGTTGCCATAATACAGACATTGACTCGATTATAAGACAAGTTGGGGTTTTTCCGCACAAAAAATTTGGTGAAAAACTCGACTTATACTCGAGTATATACGGTATGTGTTCATGTAGTGTGTGTATAGTGAATACAGTGTGTTTGTGTAGTGTGTGTATATAATGAATGCAGACTGTGTGTGTGTTTGTGTAGGTATGTAATGTGTGTAAAATAAGGAGGGGGTGGGGCATTTTTATTTTTAAAAAAAATGTTTTAGTCTTCCCTCCCTGCTTCTTACTTGGCCAGGGAGGGGGGATATGGCATTCCCTTGTGGTCCGGTGGCATGGACTGTGCAGTCGGGGCCCACAGTGTATCTATATGTGTCAGTGTTTGTTTCTGGGTGTCTGTGTATTTGCATGTGTGTCAGTATTTTTTATCTGTGTCTGTATGTGTGTTTTTGTGTGTCTGTATCTGCATGTGTCAGTGTGTTTATCTGGACCGATATGTGTGTTTGTGTCTGTATGTCTGTATTTGTATCAGCAACCTATAGCACGTGTGCCATGCATGGAACTTGAGGTGCCTTTGCATGGCACTCAAGGCTGCCAGAGCCAAACAGGCTCAGTGCAACCCGAGTGGTGATTGAAGGTGGTGAAGGATAATCCACATACACGCATACAACCCCAAAAGCAGTCTCTCTAATGCAATACCACAAGCAGACCCACACATACACACCAAACACGCAATGTGATATGAAACACAACTGCTAACTGTAATAGAAAACAGAAAAGAGGGAGTCAGCCTGTTAGACAAAAGCTCTGAAACTGGAAAGGTATAGGGATTCACCAAAAAACCTAGAAGAAAATATAGACAGATGATGGCTACTATACAAGATAGTAACCGTTTCTCCAGGAGCTTACTTAGTAGTGTGAATAAAATAAATGAGAATGAATGGAAAATTAGTCAAATTGGACTAAAGAATGAAAAAATAATAATCTAAAGTGCAGGTTACGTGACGTCCTTTGATCTGCTTAGTATGGATTAACCCTTAATCGTCTGATTTAATTGTATGATTAGACCCAGTTATATGGACCCAAGTGAGTAGAGAAGGTATAAAAAGAAAATGAGATAAAATTTTACCTTAATACTCAGTTACAGAAAAAATAGGAATAGGTATCTATTTAGAGGAAACAGTAACCAAATGGTTAAAAATGTGTTCACAAAGTATCCACTATCTTCTATTCAAACAAAGGGTTTCTTAGAGTGAATAGGCTTAGTACAATAAAACTAGTTTATATTAGGCAATATAAATATATATCGCTAAAAACAACTGTAGGTATAAAAAAATATATAATTAAAAAACAAATATTCAAAAAATATCCACAATATTAGTGCCAGTCTAATATGGGTAAAAAATGCAAGACCACCTTATTAAAAAGTATGGATGGATCCGGATGCTGTGTGTGATCCTCTTGCCCAGATCCTAGTTGCCGGTGAGGACGGCGTGCGTTCCACAGTGCGTTTCACCTCGAGCCTCACTTCGGGGGAACAGCACTGCTCTCGCGGCGGTGTCAGTAATGCGCCTGGGATCCGGGATAGGCGAGTTCTTCTGCAGAGGTACCCTGGCTGGATAAAACTTGTGGATGTTCCTTCTTGCTGTTCTAGCTGTCTCAATGTGATATATCATCCAAACACACAATTCCACAAGTTACCACCATAAGCAGCCCACATTCATAGGTATCTTACACAATTCCACAAACTATTCATGAACATATACAATATACAACCCACGTGCACACAAATACAATGTTACAAAGCAATTGGAGCACCCATAAATAACAGAAGCACAAAACGGCAAAATACGAACTTTAATTTAAAAAGGGACTGCAAGATCTTGTTTTGGCACAGTACTACTAAACGGTTGACTCACCCTGATATATACTAATATGCCTAGAGTAAAGGAGAAGCAGTGGGAGCCTGGAGAAGCAGAGGGAGCTTGGTGCAGAGTAGGAGCAGGGAGAGCCTGGAATAGAGAAAAATGGGAGATGCGACAGAGAAAAATTTATAAGTTTGAAATAAAGCAACTATATTAAAGGGACACAATAGTCACCCAGACCACTACAGCTCAATAAAGTGGTCTGGGTGCCAGGTCCCCCAGGTTTTAACCGTTCAGATGAAAACATTGCAGTTTCAGAGTAACTGCTATGTTTATATTGCAGAGTTAATCCAGCCTCTAGTGGCTGTCTTCCTGACAGCCGCTAGAGGCGCTTCTGCGACGCTAGATGTGAAAATCGCATTCAGCATGCAGAACATCCATAGAAAAGCATTGAGAAATGCTTTCCTATGGACTGTTTGAATGCGCCCGCGGCTCTTGCAGCGGATGATGGCGGGGGAGGAGAGGCCACCAACACCGAGGGAGCCCTGCGCTGGATTAAAGTAAGTAGCTGAAGGGGGTTTAACCCCTTCAGCACCAATGGAGGAGGACCCACAGAATATATAGTGTCAGGAAAACAAGTTTGTTTTCCTGGCACTATAGTGATCCTTTAATTACAAACATTTTGCTAATATGAGGGGTATAATTTATGAGATGAGCTGCCAAGGGGTAAACAAGTGAAAAAAGGTTGGGAACTATTTTCATGGTGTATCCTGCTGCCATCTCGTTCTAGGTAAACAACGCACATGTACCCATCCATCCACCTTATCAAAAATACAACTTGGTAAAATGAAGACACCCTGTGATCCGAGGAAGCCATATCTTCCCAATATCTAGGTTAACAAAGAAAAAAGAAAAAAAAAAAAAAAAAGCTTGACACCTGAGTCACAGAAACCAAGAATACACTTTAATATTGCACTATAGACATAGGGAGATCCTAAGAATCTGTAAACAACCCTTAAAACACACAAACAGACAGGGCATGCAGGAGAAGCAAGTTTAACACCCACGGAAAACATTGATTGATGATCTCAGCAGTAGACAGGGACATTGAAATGAATTAAAATATGAAATTTAATAGTATTAAGTGATAAACACTTAACTGTATAGCATGAATCAAGCCAGATGGTTAGAAAACTGCAAACCTATATTTGTCTTGACATGTTCACTTTAATGTGTGCTCTGTCAGGGTACCTGTGGTCTCTACCTCCAAAAGAGGTAGAGACTTAGCTGTTCCACCATTCAGACGGTCTGATGACTCCCTTCCCCGCAGTCTATCCGGTCATGCAAGGCCGGCCGCGAGGGAGTGACTGCCTTTTACACCATCTAGGCAGGAAGTCATCATCAGGACACTCCCCCGGATCGACCTGTCAGTCAATTGCTGCAGGACCAATCAGGACGTCTCGGAGGTGTGGTTACTGCTCTGAACAGGGTATTTAACAGAGCTTCCTTCATTAGCTCATTGCCCTGTCGTGGTTCTAGCTTGTTCTAGTCACTCAGTGCTTGTGTATTCTATTATCCCTTTTGGTTTTGACCCGGCTTGTTTACCTTACTCTGCTTATCTCTGTTACCCTTGATTCGGCTTGTCTCTCGCTTACCTGTCTTCTGTTACCCTCGACCTCGGCTTGTCTTTGACCATTCTATACGGTACTACTTACGTTAGTCCGGCCATTCTAAGGTCCGGTATACGTATCTGGCTACTGTTTGTACTCTGCGTGTTGGATCCCTGTCCCGATCCTGACATGCTCAAAGGAAGTGTTAGAAGACATTTATTACATTTTTAAAAAAGAAAACTGCTTTACAGATTTTAAAAAACAGGCAGCTTACACACACCCTATATCAGGGATCGACAAGTCGCCTGGTGGGTGGCTGTAAGCAGTGGAGGCCGGTGGCGAGAGAGCTATAATTTTCCTCCTTTTCTTGCTCTGCTCCCTCGCCACTGTGATGCCAGGAGTCGGGATATAAGGTCACTACAGCCCCGACATCACTAAACCGTGTGCGATGTAGCAGAGCAAGAAAAGCAAAAAGATGACAACAGTCATACTAAACCCCAGGGAAAGGATCCGCTCCCCTCCAAATACTCATGATTTGTAAGTATGTCAGATAATAAGTCTGCATGTCTGTCAGTGAGTGAGTGTGTGTCTGTGTAGGTGACCTTTTTTTCCCCCACACCGTGCCAGTCTGGCCCCACCTCCATAGGAAAGCATTTGGAGGCTATTGTGCATGCATAGCAAAATGCTGCACCAATCCACATGTCTCAGAGATGCCGAACACTCAGCGCCTCCATGCAGCGCCTCTCTGTGGATGCTGAAGATAGGTGCGGCACTATACTAGGAAGCTCCGACCGGGAGCTGAAACTTTGACAATTTTGGATTCATACAATAAATTGGATTAAGAAAACCTAGAGTGCCGGTATTTTTTTTATATATATATATCTCGATATCAGTGGGCCAAGGAAAGGAGTCCAGAAACCAAAGACCCATGCAACCTGCAGACAGACAAAAAACTAAACCAGCATTCTGTTTGCCATGTTTCAATCCTAAATTCCCTTTCTGTCATACTGTACTCCACATTCAGCAAATTTGTCAAAAGTTATGCCACCTCGTGTCAAAATAAACAGATATTCACAAAAAAAAAAAGGAAAGAGGCTGTCCCATCAAAGCAAGAACTTAGTTCTCAAACAATCTGTAGCTTTGTGAACTTTAAACCAGCAGATAAAAGACAGAACAAGACATACTATAGTTCGAAACCGTTGAAAAGTGTGTCTTGAAACAAGTAAAAACAGGCTCTTATGTCGTACAATGCCAACTGCAACATTATGGTATGTTTATTCTTGTCCCATTTAAAATTTGTTATGGACACTAAAAATAATGAAATACGGTAGTTTATTAATCAAATGTTATGCCGCATTTGTCTTGTTTCATACATTTCCCATATATATCACTCCAAGTATCAGAATTCACATCCTTCAAGTGCATAGTGTGTATTACATTTGCAAGTACCAAAGTACCAAAAAGTTACAATAAAGTAATGTTATGGGTTTTCGAATATTTAAAAGGAATACTCCAAGCACCATAATAAGTATAACATATTTGTTTGAGTGCATTGAATCATCCACACAACTTGAGAAACTTATTTAAGAATTAACTGGGGGACAAAAAAAAAAAAAAAAAAAAAATGGCTTGAGAAATGCATAAATGTTTTTCTCAAGCCGCTTTGTAAGTGGGGAGCATAATAAAATCCACCAATCCGCGCCCTTAAATAGTTCCTACAAGTTCCAGAGTTAATACAAAGGAAACATTTGCACAGCATTCAACAAGGCAAGGCAGGAATTAAAAAAAAATAATAATAAAAACTGTCACATCATGCTGCCTCTTCTTTGCCAGTTACTGTAATGATGGATGTCTGGGTGTTGATGCATTTGTGCCCTTAAATGAACGTGTGACAAAAGAGCCTGTGGAGAACCTGGTCCCATTAGCCTTTTTGTGTAATCTTCTTTAGACACCTTTTCTGAATTACCAAGCAGGAGTGAAAATACAAGAGAAAATAGCAGCGTGAAGGACCAAGTTGAGGAGGAGTGTATACCCAGCCTCCTGACCCCAGAGTTTAACTAACTGGGCAAGCCACCATTGTTTAAGACTGCAGAGTATGTAACATGCTTATTAGTGACAACTTCATGTTAACAAGTACCAAACACTCAATTAGTTTCTATGGCAAATTCTCAAACTTCATCACTCTGAAACTGATTTTCCTTAGAGGCGGGGAAGTGGTTATGGTGCAAGGTGTCCCCGGGCAACATCCCACGGTTAGAAGTAAATAACTTCACTGTACTGCTGTTGGTGCTTAGAATATACTCACACAACATATAGCACGCTTATCAGTAAAACAACCTTGAGCTTTATTTGCCTAAATAGGGCTTGATTTAAAGGAAAAATAATGGGCAGAATTACTTTTTTTTTTTTTTAAATACTTTTATGCCTTCTTACACTTTATCGTTTTATGCCTGTCATCCCACTTTTAGCATTAAAAATTTGTTGTAAATACCCAGTTTCTTAGCTTGTTTGAGAAGCACGTCACAGTCCTTGCAGCTAGTCCTCCCTCTTGCTTGCTGACTCTTCTTACACTTTTCATCCACTCAAATGATTCTTAAAACACAGCTAAAAACAAGTAAAAGCCTCTCATAGAGAGCATTTGATTGGTGCAGTAAAGCATTTTGCTACATATGAGCACTAGCCTCCCAATGTTTCTCATGGCTTAGACCATCAGTCTGGGAGACAGGGTGGAAGCACAGAGAGCAGCGCCCCGACATAAGGCAAGTACATTTTACCTTTTAAACCTCTGCAAGAGAGTGGGGGGATGGAATCACTATAGTGTTAGGAATTTATTATAGCGTCCTTTAAAGTCTATGGAGCCCTTCTATCTAAATTTTATAGATAAATCATTTTAAATGTTTTTTTTTTTTTTTTTTTTTTTAACAGAGTGTGATCATTTGAAAAGCTTTTCCAAAACTATTAAAACAAGCTCATTCGGGAGGTCAGATTGGCATGCTTGACAGCCGCTTCCTTATTATATCCCCATCAACAATCCCAGCTATCTTTAAGGGCTCACGGTATGTCTGTGGCGGCATCACAGGGTTTTGCTTCCTTTCTGCGGTCACGTCGTTAGAGAGCTGCTGGTTTGCTTTGCGGCCTAGTGCATCCAGAGAAGTAGAGAAGTGGACAATCTCTGCTACTGATCTGAGCTGCTGCCCAGTTTCCTCCCATTTGGACCGGTAGGGGTAATCCCAGTCTACACCTTGGAGGCTCCCCCACTATACTGCGCGGCACTACAGCTGAAAACCAGAAAAGGCTACAGTCTGACATATAACATGGTGGATGCCACATGCTCCTCTGATTTCTGCAGAGAGAATTCTGACATAATGTCCAAATTTAACACTTCAAGTCCATTTGGGCAAAGTGGACTGCTTGACAGAGACTTGCAGCTCCGGGCGACCGAACTAATACCCTACCTCATAGTCCACCGTATAAGGTTAAACTGAGGGTCACGGATCCATCTCCAGATCAGGCCAGACCAAAGCGATGGCAACAGGCAAGGCTTATCTTGGAGACAGCAGCGTGCAGTCCTGCAAAGTGCTCTCTGGCATTGTGTCTTATCATTACCTTTCATATTGTCACCTGTTGAGCACCGGTTTTATTTTACTGTTATACTATTGATTTGGAGCAGATTTTGTGCCCCTCTTACTGTTCACTTTTTACTGTTTATTCATTGAATAACATTTAGTGAAACATATCCTGTTTTTCATACATCTGTCACCATTTCATTTATTATATATATATATATATATATGTCAGTAACAAGGAGGACTGAATTAGGCACAGTAGCAGTAGAGAATGTAACTACCACCAATGACAGGCTGACTAAGACATCTAGGATTTTAAAATTACTTTAAAAAAAATGACAAGTGAATACATCTCTTGATCACACTCGTTCAACACCCATGCTATCTCCTATTTACCTTTCATCCAGAATAATTATATTGCCCACTTCCACAGCAATAAGAGTGAACCTTGGTCACGCCAACTGTCGCATGTTTCTACAAGTTGCTCAGCCAAACAAGAGGCAAGCTTAGGGTTGCCAAATCTACCATACATTGCTGAGCACCAATAACTGAGAACTTGTCATGCTGCTGGGTAATGAATGACAACTGCTGCCCAGCCACACCTATAATACAGTGACTGTAGGAGGGCAAATCAAATAAATTCCAAACAAGAAACCAGAAGGCCTGTCTTGAATAGGTTTACGCTGATTTCGCACAACTGATAAACTCCTGTAGAGCAGCACTGTACATGTATCACTCAACAACATGAACTAGTACTAACTATACAGGAAACCAACATGATTTAAGCACCCCTTAGGCTGGATGCGGATTATAAGCAAGGTTGTCCAGGGGTGTTTGTATGACTATGGAGGTCCTATAGGGTGTTGGCCCATAAACCCAATCTTTCAAGGCCCCCCTTCCACGTGTATACCTCAAAACATTTCAAATAACATTAAAGTGTCCTTCCTTGTCTAAGGATGTGGGTGGCTGTGTTGCCATGAGCAGGGCGTTCTGAGAAATTTTAGGTAAATTAATATTTTATGCAACTAAAATGTTATAATGAACAAAAATGTATCTTATTTACACAGACTGATTTCTACATACAATTATTGTTGTTTAAAGACCCATTACTGTGAGTATCATTGTAGTCTAGACACATTACTGTAGTCTAAAGACATATTGCAGTTTAAAGACACAGCACTGTAAATACTATTGTAGTCTAGACACATTACTGGGAGTATTACTGAAGACTAAAGGCACATTACTGAGAGTATTATTGCAGTTTGAAGACCCAGTACTGTAAATACTATTGTAGTCTAGACACGTTACTGAAGACTAAAGGCACATTACTGGGAATATTATTGTAGTCTAAATGCACATTACTGGGAGTATTATTGTAGCCTAAAGACACATTAATATGATTATTGTAGTCTAGACACATTACTGTGAGTATTACTTTAGACTAAAGGCACATTACTGTGAGTATTATTGCCGTTTGAAGACAAAGTACTGTAAGTACTATTGTAGCCTAGACACAATACTGAAGACTAAAGGCACATTACTGGGAGTATTATTGTAGCCTAAAGACACATTACTGAGAGTATTATTGAAGACTAAAGGCACATTACTGAGAGTATTATTGCAGTTTGAAGACCCAGTACTGTAAGTACTATTGTAGTCTAGACACGTTACTGAAGACTAAAGGCACACTACTGGGAGTATTATTGTAGCCTAAACACATTATTGGGAGTATTATTGTAGCCTAAACACATTACTGGGAGTATTATTGTAGCCTAAACACATTACTGGGAGTATTATTGTAGCCTAAACACATTACTGGGAGTATTACTGAAGACTAAAGGCACATTACTGAGTATTATTGCAGTTTGAAGACCCAGTACTGTAAGTACTATTGTAGCCTAGACACATTACTGAAGACTAAAGGCACATTGCTGGGAGTATTATTGTAGCCTAAAGACACATTACTGAGAGTATTATTGTAGCCTAAAGACACATTAATAGGAGTATTATTGCTAAGTGGCTCTGTATAACACTCAGACACATCAACAATAGTGAGCTCCTAAAAAAGAGGGACAGAGGGAGTTGAGCCCCAAATAGGGACGGTCCCTCCTGCATAGGGACACTTGTGAGCTATGTTTATATAAAGCCCCCTCCCCTCCCCATGTGTTGCTGAGCCCCACTCGGTTGGAGCTGTCTCTCACCATCATTATACTGAGAATAAAACCCAATCCCATGAAATCCCATGAAATCCCATGGCAGTCACTGAATTCCCTGCTCCTCACCCCAGCCAGCCCTGAGCTGGCCCCACCAGGCCCGCTAACTACGTCATGTGTCGGTGCCCGAACTCCTCTGCCTGCCAGGTGACTGTGACCCACCCTGTGATACCCACACAGCCCCCCTCCATGCTGTGTGCCCCCCCGGTGCTCTATATTTACCAAGCTCAGTGACCTGCTGCTCTGGGACGGTCTGTGTACGGCGGCCGGGGCGGGACGTAACAATGAAAACGCGCTGCAGCGGAGAACTCCCAGCCGCTGCCCAGGCTGTGCTGCCTGCTGGGAATGACAGGTCAAGGCCATGGGAAGGGGGACTGCTGCCATCTGCTGGTTCGCAGTGTAGGAGCAGCAGGAGGGACTGGGTGCAGATATATCCAATTATTAGTCACTGGAGGGATATTGGAAGTGTCACTGCCTGGGAGCCTTCTTATGGCCTGCTGACATGATCACTTCTAAAATAGCAGCAGACACATAGGGGGGCTCCATGTCTCTTCATGAAATAGATAAAAGGAGAACATAAGTGGAAAGCCTGAGGCAGTTTCAGTGCTAAAATGCTGGATGTACATTTCTGAAAATATTATTATATCTGATTCCAGAAAACTAAGTGGCTGATAAATATGTGCTTTGGTTAACACAGCAAATCTATTTCAAGGTTATAATAAATCAATTTGTTTTTCTCTTATAGGCACCCAGATATAGGAGGTGTCAAAAAAAAAAATAATTAGGTTAAGACCCCTTACAAAATACATACATTTTACTGCACTGACTACCATTTCATTGTTTATTCATAAGTTGTTCTTTTTTTTTTTGTGATCTGTATATATTTGATCATTCAATAAAATATTAAAATAATAAATATGTGCTTTGGTTACCAGAGTTGGGCTGACGTGCGTATAAATCAGTTGTTCCCAATACTTCTGCGATTAAGGCACAAATCAATGAAAGAAATTTATATATATATATACTGCCTGGCCAAAAAAAAAAAAAGTTGCCACCTAAAAAAAAAGTCACACACTCTAATATTTTGTTGGACAGCCTTTAACTTTGATTACGGCACGCATTCGCTGTGGCATTGTTTTGATAAGCTTCTGCAATGTCACAAGATTTATTTCCATCCAGTGTTGCATTCATTTTTCACCAAGATCTTGTATTGATGATGAGAGAGTCGGACCACTGCGCAAAGCCTTCTTCAGCACATCCCAAAGATTCTCACTGGGGTTAAGGTCAGTGGTGTATCCTGGTTTTGTGCTGCCCTAGGCAGGACAAAACTCAGGCGCCCCCCCCCCCCCCCCGCGCCACCCCCACCCAACCTTTACCCCGCCCCGCATTCTAAATACACACACACACATTCACTGACAGATACGCATACACTAGCTAACAGAAACACACACTCGCTAACAGAAACACACACACACTAACAGACACACTCACACTCAGTAACAGACAAACACACTCACTAACAGACACACACTCACTCACTAGCAGACACAAACTAGCAGACACACACACTCACTAACATACACACACACTCACAGGCAAACACACACTCACAGGCAAACACACACACAGACACACACACTAACATAAACACACTAACATAAACACACTAACATAAACACACACTCACACTCACTAACAGACACACACACTCACTAACAGACACACACACACTCACACTCACTAACAGACACACACACACTCACTAACAGACACACACACACACTCACACACTCACACACTCACACTCACTAACAGACACACACACTAACAGACACACACACTCACACACACACACACACACACTCACTCACTAACAGACACACACACTCACACTAACAGACACACACACACTCACTTACAGACACACACTCACTAACAGACACACACACACTCACACTAACAGACAGACACACACACTCACACTCACTAACAGACACACACACACTCACACTAACAGACAGACACACACACACTCACACTCACTAACAGATGCACACACTCACACTCACTCACATTTACACTTTTTTTTTTACTTTACCCCCCCCCAGCCTCCTTACCTTTGGGAATGCTGGGGGGGGGGGGCGGTCATCTTTCTCCCTGGTGGTCCAGTGGCTGCTGGGCGGTCGGGCGGCTGGCGAGGGAGCACTTCCTCTGAGCTGTCTGCTCAGCTCCCTCGCGCGCCGCACAGTGAGGCTGGGAGGCGGAGCCGGAATATGACGTCATATTCCGGCTCCCAGCCTCACTCTGCGGCGCGTGAGGGAGCTGAACAGACAGCTCAGAGGAAGTGCTCCCTCGCCAGCCGCCTGCCCGACAGCCCAGCATGTCTGTTAGCCACAAGGCTATCAAGACATTTGCCTTGGGCATTTGGGGGCGGCTTTTTTTGCCGCCCCCTGGAAAATGCCGCCCAAGGCAAATGCCTTGTTAGCCTTGCGGCTAATACGCCCCTGGTTAAGGTATGGACTCTCTGGTGGCCAATCTATGATTGAACATGATGTCTCATGCTTCCTGAACCACTCTTTCATAATTTAAAGGCTGATGAATCCTACCACCTGGGCGGTAATCGGGCTTCTTCCCCCAGACAGCAACCTGTGTGCCTCACCTTCAATGGACGCTTGATCCATCCCATGCTGGGACAAGGAAGGACTGAGGTGGGTTTGCCGGGGGAAGCCTTTTATAAAGTAATCACCTATCTTGCAGATGCTTGTCCCAATTAGGAAGCACAACCCATACGTACTGCCACCATATGTCAGAAAAAAGTGGACACTATAGTGTGTAGTAGTTTGTAATAATTTGGCATTGTAAAACAGGTAGATAGGAATTGCACTCACATTTTTTTGGAGCCTAATGCATAGATTTTTTTAGACAGCATGGAGTGGTATAATCCCCACTCTTTGGAAAACAATAAAATAATGAAATAATTGCATTTAAAAATAACACTGACACCGTAAGCAGGCATTGTACTGCTCAAGCACATCGCTCCATTTCCTGCAAGGGCATCTCTTTTCTCCTTTGTTTCTCCAGTTGTTTAAAGTACCACACTGTATTATTCCCCCTTTGTCCTCCTGGTTTTTGTTGCATACATCACCTGAGGTCACATCAAGGCGCTGCTCCCAACTTTCTTCTACCACTACCTCATACGAGAAACTTCGGCCTGGGTTGTTCAAGCTGCCTGCTTGCATTTACCAGTATCCTCTTGGAGATTGTGTTTTTGTTTTTTTAATTATAAATAATAATAATAATTAATAATAATACTACATTAGGCAGAATGTACAGAAGAGGTGCTCTTTATTGTTACTATTTGTCTGAATTTGCTGTAGAATAGAGTCAAGAATTTAAAAGCATGGTGATCCTATTTTGCAGCTTCATTCATACAACAAAGACTAATTCCATATGATCCTAAATGTACGCTATTGACATGTAGGTGGACATGCTGATTTCTGCAGCTTTCAATCAATCTTACAGTGCAGTGTATTTGTTCAATTTTTTAAATTAACTATTCAGAGCGCTCACACTAAAAGGTAATTTAATTACTTTTTTTATTCCTTCATTGCCTCTTTTCTACATTCATCTTGTCAATTCTAATTGACTGGTTTAGTGAATAATCTTACTGCACATTTTTTCCCCCCCCATTGGTTACAGGTAATACCGAATGTTTGTGGTTGGATTTTGCAGTGAATAAGAGAAAAGGAAAAATCTTTGCTAAAAGCCCCCCAAAAAAGAAAGAAAATAAACAAGATAAATTTAGCTTTACTTCCATTAAACCCACTATATTTTCTTATTTTACCAAAATATAAACCTCCGTCATGAGAGATGACATGACAGACCCATCATGGGTCATAAGATATGCTAAAATCCATATATTAAAGAGGTTAAATAATGTGCACTTTAGAAGGCGAAGCAACAGACCAGAGCAGTCACATTTTCTTTTTGAGTTCTGCACTTTTGGAAAAGTGGCTATTTCAGAGGGAATTGATGCAGTTTGTGTGTGGAATACTCTAGTCAGCCTACTGAGACCATCGACTGAAAAACCCAAGACAAATATGATGCCTACCAGTCAGGATATCGGAGACTTACTCACACACAAGGCAATGTGGTTGAATATGGCTCTGCATGAGGACAGACCTCAGTCAAAGACACCATTGAGGAGTCACCTCATGGTCTACACCAGGGGTAGGCAACCTACGGCACTCAAGGCTGCTACAGCCAAACAGGCTCTGGCCTATCAGGAGTCCCAGTGAAACTTCAGATATCTGCTAATATGAAAAGGTGGTGAATGGCGCATCCCACAAACAAAAGTGCTAGACAGATGTATTACCGGGCTTTAGAGTGGCTGGACTTAATGATAATAACGATAAAGACAGTCAGGAATAGCCAGGGTCAGGGATATAGAAATACAGATAAATGGAATAAGCCAGATCAGGATACCAGAATTACACAAATACAAGCAGAGGTCAATTTCACAATATAACAAGAGAGACTTACTATGAGCACTAACGTGTATCAAGACAGAAACCACAATACAGCAATGAACAAGGGCCCAAATGAACTTTACATAGGCTATTTCTATTTGGTTCACCTTATCTCTGCGTCTGCAAATTGATAGAATATGGTTGCTAGATGACGTGGTCACTTTAAGGGCAGGCTCGACATCACACAATTTAAATATATGAAAAGTGGGCAGCGTCTATATTATTACAGGGAAGAAACCGCAAATGTGAATTTCGGCCCGCACAATGAGCTCTTTGCGGGGCCAAATGGTAAGTATACTAAATTCCCTGTTCAGGTCGCACAAAAAAAACAAAAACAAAAAAAAAACAACGAGCGCCTGGTGCAGGTAAGTTCGTAACAGTTCCAACTTGAAAAATCAGAGGAATTCCGGAGCCAGTAGGCACTGATGAACTGCCACACTTTACCAAATTGGTAAAACTGGACCGCATGTTTCATCTGCCTAAACTGGCTAATGCCCCTGCTTCTACCTTGGACCTTATAATCCCTTTTTAAACCAACCAGATCCTATTCCTCGTGGCAGTTTGAGGGAAAACCTCAGTTCAATTTGACATTTAAACTTTTCACATTCCCAGATCTCACATGGAATAGTCTCATCTGGTATAGATCCTTAAGATCAAGGATCTCTTCCGATCCTGGGACATTGCTTACCATTGGAGAGTTGCCTGGGTGACCTTATTTTCCCGATGAAATACTCACAGGGTGCAGAGTCCTCAAGATCTGTAAACCTATCTGCGCAATCCAAAATTGCTGCGAATACACAGCTGGTCTGTTTGCAACCCTGCAATCACTACTCTTTTTCTTCCTCGGCCCTCTCATTTACATTGTTGGTGACCTGACTGGCTCTTTGTACACGGTCTCCATACAGCGGTATTTTGACATACCAAGTTTGATTGGCAACCCAAGGCCTCTACGATACTTCCACTTATGCATTTTGGCTTTTTCGGTTGCTGATTTTTAAAAACGTTTGCTTTACTTGGGGATGCTCTCTTGATATATATCTATACAAGTTCCTTTCCAGTTTGATCTCACCTAAGCATCCCCTCTGTTTTCATGCATGTCCATTTTATAATTATGTTTATGAGGGAAATAAATGTCTCCTCCTCCCCCCACCTATATCTGTTTGTGTTGCCTTCTCCATTAAGTGGGTGGGAGTATTTTATCCGTGGGGTATATATATATATATATATATATATATGTTCACTTAATTAAGTAAATGAAGACATTGTTGCTGGATATTATAAATATTCGATAAGGTCCTCTTTATTGAATAAAGAACAATCTGTACAGTGCCCAACACAGACAACACCCATTGAAACCATTAAATCTCGTAATTTTTTACTTCTTCGGGCTCTTTAGATGGATCACCTCCTCTCTCCAAGTACAGGTTATTGTATGGATACTGTTTAGGAGCCTGGAAAAAGAAAGAATATCATTATACAAAATGAATTTCCGGTCATTTTTTTTTTTACCATTATAACCCAAAATATATAATCATATATCAAAAGGGAACTGTGACTTCCCAGAATCTTTACTATTATGCTTACTTACCCATATATTTAGAAATATTTGTCAAATGTAAAAAATAAAATCTTAGTTCCCTGTTTATCATCAAGTTCTGTCCTTTGCACCCAACAGGTAGCAACAAAGCATACAGAGAACGCTTACCCTTGCTTTGCCATGACTGAACTGCATTTTGTTGTTAATTTGCTAAATCTTTAATATAAATTTAGCCAAAAAAATAAAAAATTGAGCATCTGATGCAAAAAAAGCTTAAAGAAACACTTCACGCAGCATAAACAGTACAGCCCGCTGTAGTGCTTTTGGTGCCAGGACTGCCCTGTCAAAAGGTAAGAAGTTGAACCACTTATATGTAAAGTTCAACAACTTACCTAGGTCCTGCCTGGCACCTGCAGGAGAAATCTTTTTCTGTACAAAACTAAGCAGGGCCATGCAGGACTGCAGTCATTGCATTACAGTGTCAGCTTTCAGCCAATTAGTGTGGTCTTTGATTGGTTTAGTTTTTAGTGGTTTATTCTATAGACACCTAGCTTTTCTCTCAAGATAAAAATCGTATGTGGTGCAGGCAACCGGGGTAAGTTGTTAAACCATACTCAAACAAACAGTTTTACTACTTACTATGGCACAGCACCAGAGAACTCCTGGCACCATAAACAATACAGTGGGGTTTAGTGGGGTATGGTGCTTGAAGTGTTTCTTTGACATAAGTTACAGTCAATTGTCATTTATATTTAATAAATATACCTTTTGGAAGGGTGCAGGTAACCTTAGGATCTGTATTCCCATGTATGGCACAAGTCAACAAAGTAATAGTTCAGCACACCTTTTTGCAATCTGCAATCTTTTATTTTCAGTGCATAGGGAAAGACAACGTTTCTGCCTCCAGTCATGATGTTGTCTTTCCCTAAGCACTGAAAACAGAAATTTTTACTCACCGTAAATTCTTTTTTTCTTAATATGGTGGCAGTAACTTATGGGTTTTGCTCCTCCCTGTGGACAAGACATTTAACAAGCATCTTGATTAAAAAGGACCCTCCCCCTTTCCCTATAAGAAGTTGAGCCGCAAAACCTACCCCAGTATGTAACAAGTAAAGAGACACAGACCAAAAACATCTACTGCAAAAAAATCATTTAATAAAGAGGGAGGGAAGCAGTACTGCCACCATATTAAGAAAAAAAGAATTTACGGTGAGTAAAAATTTCTGTTTTTTCTGTCATATGGTGGCAGTAACTTATGGGATATAGCAAGATACCCATCTGGGCGGGACTTATGCCACAACAGCTTGTAACACCTTTCACTCAAAAGCAGCTTCAGAGGCAGAGAATATGTGTAGCCGATAGTGCTTGATAAAGGTGTTGAAAGACGACCAGCACGCTGCTTTGCAGATGACTTCTGGAGATGCAAGTGCTTTTTCTGCCCATGAGGTAGCCATTGCTCGGGTAGAATGGGCCTTGACTGTAGCTGGAGACTGAAGACCTGTCGAAGAATACGACAATTCGATAGCTTGAATGAGCCAACGGGATAAGGTACCGCGGGAAGCTACCTCGCCCTTGAGGTGCCCCTGAAAATTAACAAATAGATGGTCCGAATTTCTGAATTCCTTTGTTCTGTCTAAATATACAAATAATGCTCTTCTGACGTCCAATTTTTGCCATCTGAGCTCTTGAGGAGACGATGCATCGCTAAAAAATGAAGGTAATAGAATTGGCTGATTAATATTCTTTGAAGACAAGACTTTAGGTAGAAAAGACGGTCTTGGATAAAGAACCACCTTGTCTTCGTGAAATATGGTGAATTCATCTGAGGAGGATAGAGCGTGAAGTTCTCCCACTCTTTTGGCCGACGTGATGGCTACCAGAAACAAAACTTTAAGAGATAAAATCTTTAATGGAACTTCCTCCAAAGGTTCAAAAGGATTAACACTAAGCTTGTAGGACCAGGGCCAAGTACCAAGTTGGAAACACAGATCGCTTAGGTGGTCTCTTGAGGCTGATGGACCTAAAAAATCTTCTGATGAATACATTGGATGCCAAATCCTTAAGTAGAAAAAAATTCAAGGCTGATATTTGAACTTTGAGAGTGGAGACTCCCAGGCCAGCTTCAAACCAGTCTTGTAAAAAATGGAGAATGTTATCTATGGATGGATGTAAAACCGGGAACTGGTGATCCTTACACCAGTGAAGAAACTTAGACCAAATCCTAAAGTATATCTTAGACGTCGATCTTCTAGTAGCGTGGAGTAAGACCGCTATTCTGTCTTCTTGCAAACCTTTGTTTCGAAGGATCAGCCTTGCAGTAGCCAAGCAGTCAACCTGAATATTTCTAGCACTTTCAAGGGCAGGTCCCTGTTCACGATGAGAAGGTTTGATCTGGGAAGCTCCCAATAGTTGATGGTCATCTTCTTTAGAGACGAAAACCAGACTCTGTTTGGCCAATAAGGGATTATTGCCAATATTCTTGCTCGGTCTGTTCATATCTTGAGGAGGACCTTTGGGATTAATGGCAGAGGTGGAAAGACGTAAGCCAGGCGAAAATCCCACTTTATTGCTAGAGCATCTATCCAATTGGGTTGATCTGTTCTGAATAGGGAGGCAAAATGGTAAACCTTCTTGTTTGAAGCTCTTGCCATCAAGTCTACCTTCGGTACTCCGAATCTTTCTGTCAGGATTCTGAAAATGTCCGGGTTCAACGACCATTCCTTTTGGTCCCACTTCCCCCTGCTTAGATCATCGGCTATTATATTGTCGCTGCGCCTCTTATGTGAACTGCCGCGATGTCTTCCAGATTTCTTTGTGCCCATTCCATAATATCTGCACAAAGACTGTAAAGCTTTCTTACTTTGGTTCCTCCTTGTCGATTGATATAAGAGACTACTGTACGATTGTCTGATTGGACCTTGACCGCTCTTTGAAGTAACCAAGGCCTGAGGTGATGTAGAGCATACAGAACTGCCAATAATTCTATGAAATTTGTAGATTCCTTTGCCTCCCTGGACGACCATTTTCCTTGGAACATGGTGGAGCCTAAGTGCGCTCCCCAACCTGAGTTTGAAGCGTCTGTAGTGACTATTAGCCAGACCTTTGGAAGAAAAGATAAACCTCCTGAAAGGCACTCTGAGGTTTTCCACCAAGCAAGTTGAGTTTTCACTTGAGGGGATAACAAGAATCTTTCGTCTAGATCTTCCTCCTTTTTTGACCAGGTAGTCAGGATGTTCCACTGTAATGGTCTGACCTCTGACCTTGCTCATTTGACTGCCGGAAAAGTGGCGGTTAGAAGTCCCAAAACGCTCATGGCCTGTCTGAAGGAACAAACTTCCCATCCTTTGGAGATTGGAAATCGTTTTTCGGATTTTCCTCCTTTTTCGTTTGGGAAGAAAAATGGACATGGAGACTGAATTGATCTTGAAACTCTATTTCTCTTGTTGGAATGCAAACTGACTTTTTTAGATTTAAGATCCAGCCATGGTCTTGAAGAACTCTTATAGTGACCTACAGGTCCTTGCGCAGCTGTTTTTCTGTATGTGCCATTAGTCGTCCAAAAATGGGATAATCGAAATTCACAATTTCCTCAAATGAGCTGTTAGAGGAGATGGGATCTTTGTAAATATCCTTGGAGCGGATGACAGACCGAACGGCAGAGCCCTGAACTGGAAATGAACGGTGGAACTTCCTTTAAGTCTATTTTTACCATAACGTCACCTCTTTGTAAGAGAGGAAAAATCGAAGCGATTGACTCCATGCGAAATCTGTGATAGGGGATAAACTGGTTTATCTTCTTTAAATCCAGAATGGGATGAAAAGATAGGTCTGGTTTTGGAACCAGAAACAATCTTGAATAGCCTCCCCGAAACTTTTGCTTTCGTGGAACTCTTGCTATCACCCTTTTGTGTAGAAGAAGCATGGTCTGATAATATAGAGCCTGAGATCTTTTTGAAGACTGGTATTTTGATAGCAGAAACCTTGCTCTTGGTTTCTCAAAAAAAAAATTCTTGTGTCCCCGTCGGATAAGCCTTAGAACCCACGGATCTTTTTTGGTCTGTTCCCATATTGGAAAAAATATTGGAGCCTTCCTCCCACACTTCTGGCATCAAAAACGTCTCTCTTTGTCTCTGAAGGTTCTTTTGACCTCACTTCTTTGTTCAAATCTCCGATTTTTATCTTCTCTTTGAAAAAGTTGTGGTCTCTCTTGATAAGATCTCCTGCTTTTATACTGGTAATTCCTGTAGACTGGTCTCCAGGAGAACTTCTTATCTTGAGGAAGTGCCTTTTTGGTTTCTGACATTTGCCTAATGATTTCGTCTAAAGGGGCGCCGAATAATTTAGATTTTTCCAGTGGGAGTTCACAAAGGACTGATTTGGAAGCTGTATCCGCCGACCAAGACCTTAGCCATAAGGCACGTCTTGTCACAGAAGACAAACCCATAATTCTGGACACCAATTTAAGAACTTCTACTGACATATCCAACAGGTATTCGTTTGCCAAATGCATGTTCTGAAACATGTGGCTAAGTTCATTAACCTGGTCAGAAGATAAAATTTCCTGGACCGTATTTAGCCAAACGCCATTTGCTCTGGCTACTGCTGCTCCTGCCAGTAAAGCTCTGCATTGAAAACCTGCCGTCTGATAAGCCCGCCTACACGAGGTCTCGGCTCTTTTATCCATAGGATTCTTTAAGGCTGAAGTCTCCCCTATAGGGATAGTGTTTTTTTTTTTTTAGCAATCTGTGCCACCTGAACATCTACTTTTGGGAGATCTTCCCAGATAACTTCGCCAGCCAGTTTGAAGATATCCTTGAAGTGTCTGGAAATGAAGGCACGTTTTTCAGGGTTTTTCCATTCCCTGAATATTAGATCAACCAGGCCTTGTTGAATAGAAAAACCTCTTTTGGGATTCTCAGATCCCTGAGGCAGGATTGATAGATTAACCTCTTGTCACGTCCTGCTCTGTTCTGTGGAGATGTCTGGCCTTGGCTTCTGGTATCCAGTACTCTTTTTGTTATTCTTGCTTAGTTTTCCATTGGTTTTTTGGTTTTCTAGTCTATGTCTGGTTTTCTTTATGCTGGGATTTCTGGGTTCATTCCTATAGTTCGTCCCTGGATTTCCCAGTCTCCAGGTTTCCTTTAAATGTTTGTTTTATTTGCCACGCCCGTTTGTTTCCATCTTTCATTATGTTTCAGTGTTCCTGCAGGCAGCTGCTCTCTGCTTCTGTCCTTTCTTGCAGGTAAGTGCTATATATGTGTTCTGAATCTGTGGTTGTTTTAGCATACATTAGGCAGTGTAGGACCTGCCAGATATGGGGTACATTGGCGTTGTTGGCACGCTTGTGCAATGTGATCATATAGTGTGACTAAATCCCCATGATTTTCATATGTAGTACTTGGTTATGTCTCCTTGTTTTGCCTATGTTATCCTGTCTTGTATTAGTTTGCAAACCCAGTCCTGTCCAGTCATGCCCATATTATGTTTATGTTTTCCTCATGTCTTGTGTATATGTTCTGGGTTTAGCTTACTATCCTTCTCTGGTTCTGGGTTCTCCTAGTTTTGTCTTGTTTTCATGTTTGGTGCCTATCTCTAGTCTTGCCTTGTTTCTAGTACTGGATACAATCTTGCTGCAGAGCCTCCCTATTCAGCTCCTGGGAGGTCTGCTAATTTCCATGCTCCTTGTATCCACTTTAGCTGTTTCAGGGACTTGGTATGTGGCTGCACAAACGCTGGTGCTCAACACCAGGGGGCGTGCGGTTACCCTGCACCAGACCCTGCTAATCCACCTCCACACTGTGACTCCTACTCTGAACATCAGGCATACTGGGTCCCGGTCCTGCTCCGCCGCCTGGACACTGTGTCTGGGTTTCGGACACCAGACCGCCACCCTGACACCTCTTTAATAAATTTTCGGATTGCATCCGAAGGAAACCCCACCGGTTTACTTGATGAGGATCCTGATTCATCCGAGTCTATAGAGGAAGTACATTCTCCGGATGATGATTCAGATGTAGATGATCTTCTTTTCTTGATCTTCTGTTGTATAGGGGCTTCTACCTTTTTAGACTCCTTAATAGTCTCCAAGGTCTGGACCAGATTCTCTTGGAACCAGGTTAGGAAAGATTGCATATCCTTTTGCTTATCTCTTTCCAAAAAGAGTTTGCAGTACACTGCCTGCATATTTTCTTCCTTGTTCTGTCTGGAAGAGGAGTTGCACAATCACTGCAAACTAGATGTTTGGATTTTACCGTAGCCTTTCTAGGCATGGGGGTAGCCAGTTTTTCCTTGTCCATCTCAGGATAGGCTGGGATAGACATATCTGTTAGAGAAATATAAAACGGAGGCTTAGAAAGCTTGTCAAATCCCATGATGCTTCAGAAAATATTTTAAAGTAAAGATTCCTATTAATTCTACCTCAAAATACCTCTGAGCCGTGTGGGGGGGATAGGTGACACGGCGTACCTCTTCTGACCTGCATCCATACAGTCAGTGGGTACCAGCACAGCTCTTTTATTGCGCCAGAAATCAAATTTTCGCTTTTTTTTTTTGGTGTATATCTCTTTAAGCTTCCGGTTTGCGCATGCATTTTTGCGCATCCGGAAGCTTAGGTGGAACGCATCACCACCCGGGCGTGCGTTCCACCGCTGTGCGCTTGCTCAGCAACTAGCTCCGCCTTCCGGAAGCCTTTTGCCGGAACCATTTTTCGGCATATAGAAGCCAACCTCTGATTGCTCCGTAACGAGCTTACCTCAGCTTACCACCCGGGCAGCTCTCGGACCGGATCCCCCAGACAGATAGCCCGTGTGTCTCACCCTTGAATGTCCTGTCCTTCCCTATTGGGACAAGAAAGAAGACTGGGGTAGGTTTTGCGGCTCTGCTTTTTATAGGGAAAGGGTGAGGGTCCTTTTTAATCAAGATGCTTGTTAAATGTCTTGTCCACAGGGAGGAGCAAACTATTACTTCTTTGCTTCTTCCCAGTAACTGATAGTTTTTTCTTTTACAGAAACTGAATTTATCTGCCTCTTAATCCCACTTCATACAAATCAACAGAAATTTAAAGATCTAGATTACTAAGTCTTCAGCATGCTACTTTTGCAAACAACAGTTTTCCAGGATATTAAAGATGGAGGAGATGTAGTGGTAAAATAAGATATTGATCAGTTCTATTATTATTACACCAATCCTCTATTTATAATATAGTGGAAAAGCATATTTATCAAGAATTAAGTATACGTACCACAGGGGGATAGAAGGAAAACTTCTCTCCAACCCAGAACATGAATAGCATGAATCCTATAAACCCAAATAGATGTTTACACATTGTGTTCCAGGACACTGCCGTGGGGGATGTATCCACACGATTTCTGATGAACATGTCAAAGTCCCAATGCATCTAGATATAAATAAAATAGGGAGGTTGGTGAGCTGAAACTGTGATATTATGAAGCTGAAACAATATAACTTATAACTGGATTGTTAAACGTAATGTTGAGAACTAAAAAGCTGTAGAGAGAAAAATAAAACATTTTTTTCAATGCTCAGAGTAGAGCAACACAGATTATCAGTTATTTTAAAAGGTGAATTCAAATAGCTCAATTTCAGTAGGTCTGGTAATTGGCATTAAACTTATGTGCAAGTACAAAGTCTCATAAATTAACCTTACTGTGCATGCACAATGTTTTCATGTCTGTTGTAACTGTAAAGTGCGAATGACATGTCTCTTCAATTACGTAGATTGTCCATGCATGATATACTAACAACAACAAAAAAGTGTCCATTTAAGTGTATACTTATATACTGATCTGTCAGGTGTATAAGTCTACACAACAATTTTTGTTGTTGCTGTTTTAATGTTGTTGTTTAATGAGTGCCACTGTGAGTCACCTTATTAATTTATTCATGTTATACGAAAGTTGACTTAAAAGATTTTGTACATGCGTGGACTCTACTCAGCAAAACTTCAGTGCACAAGGATTTATTACATTTTTTTATTGCATGACCCGGTTATAGTGCCCATGTGCAAAATCCTTCTGAGGTTCCTAGATTATTGACACTGTAATTTACAGATTAATTAAATACACTAATCTTTTAGATCTGACAGGTCTTTAATTCTGTGAAGTGCTGACTGAACACTAGGAGGATGAAAGACTTTGGGTGCATGCAGAGCAAGTCCAGAACAATGTGCTTCCTAGGTCCCAGGATATAGTGCTGCCCTCCTTCCCCCCCTTCTTGACCAAAATCCCACATCCTGAAGTCCTAACATTCCCTCCAGTGCATGTCTCCACTTAATTACATACACACTGTCAGTCACATAGCATCACACAATTGCATATTTATACACCGTCGCATGAAGACTCATACACAGTCACATACACTCACAACATACAATTTTTTTTTATACTTACAATCTGCCTCCTTGTGTGAATGAGAGGGTCCAAGTTGTGATATCATAGCGCCCTCTCCTCCCCTCAGAGTCCCGAGAGCTGGTGTGTTTAACTAACTAGAGCAGGTGCCCAGACCAGCTCCCCTATCCCATCAATGATAGAGGACTTTAACTAAAGAAGGGCCATGAGGAAGGAGAAAAAGTGCCGCATACTGCTTCTTCTGGTTTCCAGAAGTAGCGGACCCACCGGGACTCCTGTAAGGCTGGCTCTGAGTGCGAGGTGTATATGTGGGCACACTGACATGTGCACAACAGGAGCATACTAACTTGTATCTGGGTTCAAAACTGCAACAAAATGGTAGCCAATACAACTGTGAAGCCTGTCAGAAAGGGGAGTGCGCTATTTACGGCATAACAGAGGGACGACCTGGTGGAGTTGGAGAGTTTTCTATTCTCACTTCCTGATAGCCTAAATGTTGTCATTCAGGTTTGAATTTGCTGCAATTCAAAGTTTAGAAAATAAGGTGTAGGGGTGCATAGCATGTTTTTCATTTTATTTTACCAAGGTGAAATAACTACTTCAAAACCATTCATGCTTAAACATTTTTTTTTTTTAAATTGCAAACTTGTCTCATTAAAAAAATTACAGCTTCACATCTCTGGAAATATCTAAAACATATCTCTAACAGTTCTTGTTCTGCTAATTTTAATATCCACTGTCTGCACTTACGGGCTCTCCCCAATTTCTCCTGAGATCAGGATGGTCCCACTGATACCAAGGGTCTCTTTCTTGCTGAGATTTATCTGGAAGCTTGGGATAATCACCAAACCTATTGGATAAGTAAGAATATAGTAGTTGGAAACTTTATGCATGGTAGTTTAGTCACTGATGAGTCACAGATTACTAACTAGAGCAAAGAGGTCCAAGATAATGTGCAGACTCTACAGAGTGTTAATGATATGTTATGCACGAGTAAATGTGTACACTTACTTAGCAGAAACTTGTCAAGTCAGAATTTGCAAATATTATTATTTATTAACTATAATTAATTATGTTGTTATTATTATTAACCATGATTCATTACAATAATGGTGGGCGTGTGTAATATTATTAATATACACCAGCCTGAACTCTTGGCACAATGCAGGTTGGAACCATCGATTCATGTTTACACCAAAATTCTGATTCTAACATATATGCATATTGCAACAGAAATTGAGATTTATCAAACCTGGTGGCATTTTTCCATTATTCTACTGTCCAGCTTTTGGCAAACCTGTGCCCACTGTAGCCTTTTTTATCTTTTCTAGCAGACAGAAGTGGAACTTCTCACAGCACTTTTGTTGCTGTAGCCCAACCATTTAAAAGGTTTGAATTATGAAGAATTCAAATTGAATTATAAGCTTTAGATAAACACTGGCCAATTTATGGAAATAAAATGTTTTCAATTATCTTACTTACCCTAAAAATGTGAAATACACTTCTAATTCAGTTACTGTTGCCATGTTTAAAGTTTAAACACATCTGGCTATTCTCCTCTGTGCTCACATAGTTTGATCAATAAAACAATTAATGAGATCAGTTAAAATGATATTATACAAATATATTCGGGGCCAGTACAAACCATTATATGAAAATCTATTCATAAACAGGGCTATACATAGGACACAGCCATTTTGTGGTCAAGAAGGAATTTTTTCCTAGTTTGTTGCAAATTCGAAGCGCTTCAGACTGGATTTTTTGCTTTCTTTTGGATCAACAGCAAAAACATATGTAAACTTGTAAAGATATCTGAACTTGATGGACGCAAGTCTCTTTTCAGCTATGTATCTATGTAACTATGTAAAACTCATGAATTATTTGCATAGATTCTGACCTAATCTTACACCAAAAAAGGCTGGAATTCACGTGCATTAGGTCTTCCCCGCCGGCGGAGCCTGACCCAGCGCCAAGGGACATTGGCGCTGGATTCAGGTAAGTGTCTAAAGGGGTTTTAACCCCTTCAGCGATGTGGGATGGGGCATGCAGGGAGGGGGGCACTCCAGGATCCTCTAGTGCCAGGAAAACGGGTTTGTTTTCCTGGCACTGGAGAATCCCTTTAAATCATAAATAATGTGCAGGTGACTATATTTTGTGTGTTTTGGGGTGTGTTTTCTGTGTTGAGCTCTTTGTATCCAGGAGATTATGAGTTTAACGGAGAGCTGACTCAATTATCTCCCAGAGACAGAGGCACCTGGGCGGGCTTATGTCACAATGAATGGAACCCCAGGCTGGGGGTCTGGGTATCAATCTGTGTGCTTTGTTTAATAAAATGAGTTCTTCACCCTTCACTAAGTCTAGGCTAGTATTTGGGTGAACCAGCGGTACTTCTTGCAGGAGAGCATAATCACTCTGGAACTATACACACTGGTAAGGGACAACCTAGGTGGTAGCAACCCAACTACTCGAGGGTATACTGCCACAGGGGGAAAATTAGCTGAGTAAATATCTCACCCCATGCCATCGTCTGGATAAGGTTCATAGTCCTCAACTCTCATGTTGTATTTCTTGGCTGCAGCTGCTCTCTCCTCTGATGTTTTAGGGTATGACCCTGGCAAGCCACTCTTAGAAACTCCAGATGCTAAACAAACCAAAAAAATATTTTAACATTTTAAGACTGAACAGTACAGATGCAACAGCTAAGTGATTACATTTTAAAATAAAGATTAATTCTGTATTTCATGTAGCCTATCTTATTACAGCAATATAGATCACATATTTTCTTCGGGACATCATAAATCACAAAGAAAAGAAGGAGATAACATAAGATTTAACAGGGCAAGTACACAATTGAATATTGTAATGTTAGTTCTGCATTTGGTTTTCAAACCTGCACAATGAGAAAACAAAGAAAAAAAAAAATAATGATAAAGATATAACTACAGTGGTATAACAGGCAAATCTTGCATATTAAAGGACCACTATAGTCGGCATATAAAAGCAAGAAAGACAGGTCCCCTTAGCCTTATTTCTTGCTTTTATATTAGTTTGTCATTAAAAAAAAAAAAAAGAAAAGAAAAGAAAAGAAAAAGAAAAATCTGCGTGCTTTTTATCATATAATCTTACCTCCATTCCAGAGCCGAGATCTAGGAGAGTAAAAAGCTGCAGCATTGTTCCCTATCAACCTCTGCCACCCACTGCTCTAAATTTCCCGACGCGCATTTTGCAGAGTACCTGCTCTACCAAGAGAGAGGTACTATAACTACTTTAGCTAGTACTTTCTAGCGCTAAAATCCCTTCTCCCCTTCTACTGAGCATGTTTATATAGCACGTTTAGTTAAGTTTTAATAGATATTAGTCCATAAGGGTTGCTCCAAACTAAAGGTTAGATCTAGACCTATGACCTAACCTTTTTTGTTCACTTTTGTATTTATGTTTCCTACAGGTGTTACTCCCATTCATCAGTGGCAACCTGACACACTCTCCCTATCTTTCTCTCTATCCACTATATAAACAGATATCTCTATATATGATGTTTGTATACAAACACATACATTGTAAATAAATATTGTAAACCCCTTAAGGACTGAGCCAAATGTACACATTTTGATCAAAATAAAACGTAAACAAAACTTGGAATTTGACTATATGTCTGTTCAACCATAATTCACCTCTTTCATATTAAGTGCACCCACACTTATTATATATCATTTTACTTAGACGAAATAGGGCTTCATATTTAGCTATGAAACATAACTTTATATGAATAAAAAAAAAAAAGAGAAATTAATGGACCACTATAGGCACCCAGACCACTTCAGCCTAATGAAGTGTTCTGGGTGCCAGGTCCAGCTAGGTTTAACCCTTTTTGCAGTAAACATAGCAGTTTCAGAGAAACTGCTATGTTTACCTATGGGTTAATCCAGCCTCTAGTGGCTGTCTCACTGAAAGCCGCTAGAGGCGCTTCCGCGCTTCTCACTGTGATTTTCACAGTGAGAAGACACCAGCGTCCATAGGAAAGCATTGATAATGCTTTCCTATGAGACTGGCTGAATGCGCGCGCATGCGCATTCAGCCGATGACGGAAGAAGAGGGAGGAGAGTCCCAGCGCCGAGGGAGCCCGGCAGGGGGTAAAAGGTAAGGGATTAACTCCTTCCTCCCCCTTCAGCGCCACGGGAGTGGGACCCTGAGGGTGGGGGCACCCTCAGGGCACTATAGTGCCAGGAAAACGAATATGTTTTCCTGGCACTATAGTGGTCCTTTAAGAAATTTGGTTACTTTTTTAGTTCTGCATGACATTTTAACTATGAATGTCATAATGCTGTTTGCGTTTACTGCAATAAAATACACATATTTGTATTCAGTGATGTCAAGTGTAAAACAGTACACCCTAGGTTTTATGGTGTTTTGGGAAGTTACAGGGTCAAATATAACATGTTAAATTTTTCATTTTTTTCCCATTTAAATTCGCCAGATTGGTTACGTTACCTTTGAGACCGTATAGTAGCCCAGGAATGAGAATTACCCCTGTGATGGCATACCATTTGCGAAAGTAGACAACCCAAGGTATTGCAAATGGGGTATGTCCAGTCTTTTTTAGTAGCCACTTAGTCACAAACACTGGCCAAAGTTAGCGTTCATAATTGTTTGTGTGTGAAAAATGCAAAAAACTTATTTGAAAGCCAATTATGGCCAGTGTTTGTGACTAAGTGGCTACTTTGAAAGTACTATACCCCATTTGCAATACCTTGGGTTGTTCTAAGTGTATTTTGATATCAATATATATATATATATATATATTAATATTAAAATACACTTAGTGTGTGTGTACATATATATATATACACACACACACATATACACACACATATATATATATATATATATCTATATCTATCTATCTAAGTATACATTATTTAATTTTAAACTGTGTTTTAAACTTTATTTCATGCAGCAGGGGGACTGCCTTTCATTCCATGTATTCCCCCTGCTGGCAGTGCTATGAACGGCTATTCCGTCCATGTGATCGTGAGGTCCTCGCAAACACATGGCCCAGGAGGGCCGGATCAGACGCAGGGGGACTCCCTGGGATGCCAGGTAAGTCCCCCCATCGCGATCGCCGGTGAGCAGGTATGTGCATAGGATGGCGTGGACGTGCTATGCCGCCTGCAAGCGTTTAGAGCTGGGTCCCCAAGGACTGCATAGCACGCCGTCCTTAATGTGTGGAACATACACATACACTCTATCCATCTATCTCTATATCCTCACTCTCTCTCTCCCTCACTGTAAAATAAAACAAGTAAGTAAATTAGGTGGACAGCGCAAATCATACATACACAGGTAGCAGCAGATTTCGCAATTATGGGTCTTACTCTTAAAAAAAAAAAAAAAAAAAAAAAGGAAAATAAAAGTACAATGAATTCACTTTTGAGAAAGCTGTAAGCGAAACATGTTACCAGCAAAAAGAAATCCTTAGACGGAGATTGTTAAGTTCAGGCTCCTAAAATAGAGCTTTTTAAGCTCTGGAAAACGTGAGTGCCCCTTTGGAATATATCTTTATAACCATATTATCCATAACATACTGCTCTATCATTGTACTTTTATTTCCCTTTTTTTTTTTTTTTTAAGAGTAAGACACATAATTGCGAAATCTGCTGCTACCTGTCTATTTTACGATTTTATTATAATTCTTCTTAGCGCTGTCCACCTAATTTACTTGCTTGCTTTGTTCTATTGTTCACAAGGTAAAAGGAACTCCTTGTTGGTGAATAGCTGCTTTATTGGATAGAGAGCACTTAAGACTTTTTTCACTATCTGTACTCTCTAAAATAAGTGTACTGTTTGAAGTCAGTAGATCCTCCTGCCTTCAGCCTGTCAGCCCGAGCCCACGATCCTTATCTCCCACACTGTCGGCTCTGATTGCTAACAGGCTCCCGGATACTACAGGACACAGGAGGCGCATTGACAGAACCTCCTGTGTCCTGTTAGCACGTTTGATGTCTTCAGCCAAGTGTGAAGACGTCAAATGTGATGAATGCGAATTAGGCAGCAGTTTACTCAGAAGTCCCTCTAGTGGTCGTCTGAGTGATTGCCACTGGTGGCGTTCCTAGCTTCCAAAGTAAACACTGTATTTTCCAGAAAATACAGTGTTTACATGAAAAGGGCTGAAGGGAATTATTGCACTTCACCTGAACAACCCCATTAAGCTGAAGTTGTTCAGGCGACTATATTGTGTCCCTTTAACCCCTTAAGGACCAGACTTCTGGAATAAAAGGGAATCATGACATGTCACACATGTCATGTGTCCTTAAGGGGTTAAAGGGGCACTATAGTGTCTGGAACACAAACGTGTATTCCTGACACTAAAGGTTTAAAACCACCGTTTAGGTGGTCTGCCCTCCTTACCACAGGTCAGCAAGGTGATTTACTCACCTTTTTCCAGTGCTGCGCAGGGCTGCTCGCATCTGGCACCACCCCCAATCCGCCTCATTGGCCGACATAATCAGAATAAATGGGGGGGGGGGGGGGGGGGCAAAGCCAATCGCAACCATGGGCAATCAACATCTCCTCATAGAGATGCATTGAATAGAGATGCAAATTCAATAGCCAAACTAGAAAAATTATCTAAGTCAGCTTTCCTTTCAACCAACCAATTTAAATTTAAATTTCTCTTTGAATTTTTACTTTAGTAAATAACTCTGTATATTTCAGAATGGAACAGAATGTTTTGAAATTAGAGAAGAAAGCAAGGTTCAAGTTTTAGACAGAGACATATCAAAATAATGTTTAAGAAAACTGCATTAGAATAGAATAATGACAATATAACTGGAAGTTGGATCACATCACGCAGATTTCCACACATGCAGCATCACTTAAGAGATGTATTTGTATTCTGCTTTCCAGATAACATGTTATCATAAACCTCACTACCTGAATATGAAGACTTGCTGGTATAACCCTTCCACATTTAGTCTAGAATGTCACATTTGGCCTGGTACATGATATACAAGTTTTGACAGAGAGAATTGTTGCATGCTAGCTGGTAACAGAATGTGTCACAATAACTGAGGCTGGTATGAGATGTCATCCCCCATTTTCTGCAGAATCACTTCTAATAACACCACAGGTCCGGTGTGACCCTGGTGCTTTGTGATGCAGTCCCTGCAGATCAAATGGACTGTATGATGCCTTTCATGTGAAGGTGACATTCCATGTTCTGAAGCAGTTACTTAAAGTTCCAAGAGATATATCCGTTCCCAGCATGCAACACTCCACTCACCATATCTTAAAACGACATTACACAACACGGAGCTGGCCCCAGCCTTGTTACCAGCCCCCAACAGGGACCTGCGGGTCACGGCTGTCACTAAGCGGGCACCGAGAGCCGCCATCTTTGCCCGCTCCACCGTCCCCAACACGCAGGCGCCTTCAACTACAGTGTCCGAGAAAGGACAATCACTGTGAGAGGGCTAAACACTAGAGACTGCTATGGCGACAAATAGGTATTGGTAGATGCAAATGAAGGCGAAGGCAATGATCTCCGGGAAAATGGCTTCTCTAGCAACAACAAGTGAAGTATAGCTCTACGAGAGAGCATACTGACGGAGGCTTTACTGGTTCAAAATAAATAAAAAGGCAAGCGTAGCCTTTAGGAGGGTTTCTTATTAAAGCAGCTCTGTCAATAGAATCAGATAGAGACTTTATCATGAAGCTCTCTTTAATTGTGCTGTAATTGCTTTGAAATCCCACCACAGTCAAGAGATATACATTAGACAAAATACAGATCATTTTGCCCCATGGCATTGATGATCTTTGGAACTCTTTGGCAAAAGGTGGAGTTTGTGCTGCCATTTTTCATCAGCCAACTGGGTACAGGCATCATCTGGTGCAATGACTAACAGATCCATATGGGACTTTTGTCAATCTTTGTTTTATTGAGGGAAGATAATGTGGTGGAATCTCGGTAAAAATAAATTTAGTAGGCCGAGATTACCACGTGGCATGTGTACGTGCATATGCTGACGTATCGATCAGTTGGTTGCACGAGGCAAGATACGATCAGTAGTGTACGGAGCATGTGCAAGAATACAGGATGTAGTATTCCCCTCCTCCATTGTGCTGGACAAGCCATGCGGTCAAGCAGGAAGTTAATTCTTATTTGTATTGATTGGTCAAGAGAATGTGCGGGTGGAGCTTAATATGGGAGGAGTTATGTGCCTATATAAGGAGCCTGCACTATTGTCCGGGGCTCAGAACTTGCTGTATTTTGGTGACGTTAGTCCCTCTGAGTCCCGATCGGTGATCCAATAAAGAATCTCTTCCTTCCTGAAGAAACCTGTGTCCATCTCTCTGTGCTTTGCTTCCGTCAGTTTCTCCGGTATCATTTGGTGCATTGGCCGGGAAGCTCATCGTTCAACGGCAGCTGAGAGGCAGAGGCGTGAGACGGTCTATCTTTGCCCACGTTCTCTACGGCTGCACCCCTGAACTTCTGCGTGGACCTCCCTTCGTCTCTGCGCCACTGGTCTGTTGTCCAGGAGATCATCGGCCTCTACGTAAGAAGTGCTGGGGTGTCCCCGTCGATGAGTGTGAACTCAGGTTCAGGAACGAGGAGGTAAGACAACTGCTGTTTTAGACGGCAGACCCACTAGGGGTATACCGATTGTGCGGTAGGCCCATAAGGGGTTTGAATTGTGTATGGAATCTGCCCCCTCTGTCGGAGGGAAGGAGCGAAGGCGCACCGCTCGATCGAACGCTCTTTAGTCAGACCGTTTGATTTTGTTAGTCAGGCGGGGTTCTGGTGTAAATAGCCCTAGCCGGACACCGGTGTCTTGTCTAGACTAGCGTTCTGGGGTGTATATTTTGTTCGCTAGGTCGGAGGGACCGGGAGACTAAGCGGCGTCTGTGTAAATTCGGTTCGCTAGCTCTCAACCTATCTTGGCTAAGTGGGAAGGCGTGTAAATTTGGAACCCACTAGATTTTTGATAGTAATCGACTAAGAGGCGTCTGTGTAAATTCGGTCCTCTAGCTCGCTATATGTGGTGCTTGGGCAGTGTGGCTAACCAAAACGGATGTAGATAGTTTTAGGTAGTCCATTCAAGGTACTGGCCAATAGTTTAGTTGGGAATTGTAAATGTGATAAAGATTGTTTAGTAAAGTGTATATCTTGTTAGATAGCGCGAGCTCAGCCGTCTAGCGAGAGTGTTAATAGTGTGTTGCTGTATTATAGTGCACGGTACCATAACCCTGTATATTTACTGACACTGTATATAAGTACTAATCATTGTCGTCTAATGCATGTTTAACACCATAACCACTAATAATTGTATTGTGACCTTAAATTGTGCTTTGACCTATGCTAACCGTACTGTAACCGCTATTTGTAAAAGACGATGTTACTGGGGTGTGTTATAGACGGGTAATTCATATATAGAGAATTATAGCGTGGGTGACTGTATAGTTTCGCCAAAGGGCATAATATTGATTATCTAGTGACTGGTGTAACAGCTGTGTGTGTACGGGAATTCCCTGAGTGTTTATTGTGTTATTGTGTACGTTCAACTTGGTAACTGTACCACGTGGTGCTGTTGCCAGAGGAAACGGGTGTGACTGTTGAATAGTACGCGTGCATAGTATTCGTTGTCAACGACGTTCCATTGATAAGTATGGGCGCGTCGCAGTCAACGATTCCGGATCCCTTAGGTTGTATGGTGAAGAATTTTAAAAAGGGATTCAAAACATGTGATTTTGGGGTTAAAATGTCTCCTGTACGTTTGGTCACTTTGTGTACTAGGGAGTGGCCTACTTTGGTTGCGGCATGGCCGCCACGTGGCAGTTTGGATCCAACTCTGGTACAGCGCTTACACGTGGCTGTATCGGGTAGGCCTGAACTTTACGGGCAGTTTCCTTATATTGATTGTTGGAGACAGGCCGTAAATGACTCGCCAAAATGGATTCAGACATGCCACGAGGAGCAATGTCGCCTCATGGTGGCTAGGACTTGTTTGTCCACTAGGACTGGTGTTAGGCCCATTTTGGACACGCCCCCTGAGTCCGAGATCCCTTTGCCGCCCCCTTACTTTCCTTTAAGAGGAAGTGACGCAAATGCAGGAAGTCCTGCACCCCTTCCCTCATTGCCCTCATCTACTTCCGCTTCCTCCTCCAGTACAGAATCCACCCCCTCTCGTACTAAATCTCCCCTTCCGGAACCAGAGCCAACCCCCATTAGATCTGAATATCCTGATTTGGCGCCACTTCAGACTTCCGGTCAAGCTTCTTCTAGCTCGGCTCGAAGTGTTTTATTTACTAATTTTTCCCAAAACCAAGCTCCCACATCCTCATGTTTTATTACCCCCCGACCGGAACCTCTAACTGACGCCCCTCCACGTAGCCCCATACTAACCCGACAACTGACCGGTACCCAACAATTAAAACATTATCAGATGCCTCTTCGTCTGAATCCCGGGTCAGCCTATATTGATGCCGCAGGTCAAATGGCACATGCTGACCCAGTCTTCGTATATGTCCCGTTCACGACTACCGATCTCTTGAATTGGAAGACCCACAATTCCTCGTATACTGAGAAACCACAAGCTATGACCGATCTGTTCACCTCGATAGTTCAGACACATAACCCGACATGGGCTGATTGCCAGCAGTTATTAATGACTTTGTTTAACAATGAGGAAAGGACAAGAATTAATCAAGCGGCCATTAAAGCGCTAGAGGATAAAGCCCGTGCTTTGAATCGAGCCAATCCATCAGCATGGGCCGCAACACATTATCCTAACACCGATCCCGACTGGAATGTTAATGGCGCAGATATGGTCCAACTTAAAGCCTATAGAGACGCTATAATTGCTGGCATGAAAGCTGGAGGAAAGAAAGCCATTAATATGTCGAAGACAGTTGAGGTGATTCAGAAAAGTGATGAAGCGCCCAGTGTCTTTTATGACCGATTATTGGAGGCATACCGCTTGTATACCCCCTTTAATCCGGAAGACGCAGATAATTCCCGAATGGTGAACTCCGCCTTTGTCAGCCAAGCTTACGGAGATATTAAGCGCAAGCTACAGAAGTTAGAAGGGTTTGCAGGTATGTCTATCACCCAACTAATGGAGGTAGCGAATAAAGTATACATGAACAGGGAAACAGAAAGTAAGAAAGAGGAAGAGCGCAAGATGCGTAGAAAGGCAGATATGCTAGCGGTAGCGATCGCAGGCGCAGATAGACGGGGCCCAGATAGAGGCGATAGTAAGTGGAATGAGGAACCTCTAAGTAGAAATCAGTGCGCATACTGTAGGGAAGAAGGGCATTGGAGAAATGAGTGTCCGCAAAGAGAACAGTATGAGAGAGACAGACCTAGGACAGGTTATGGAAACTTTAGAGGCAGAGCGAGAGGTAGAGGAGGCCCCGGAGGGAGTAATGGTAATAGAGGGAGCAATGGGAACAGAGGAAGTGTTAGGGAAGATAGGTATATTCCAGCAGCGCAAAGGTCCCGCGATAGAGAAGGCAGGGACTTTGTAGGATTGGCTGACACGGTCATGGAGGACTATTGATACCGACCGGGCTCCATCCCCCTTGGTCGAGCGGAGCCTATGGTCGATGTATCAATAGGGGGAAAAATGAGTGCGTTCATGATCGACACTGGTGCTGAACATTCAGTGGTGACTAATCTAGTTGCTCCTCCATCTGGAAGGACTATTACTGTAATAGGAGCAACTGGAAGAAGTGCTGAAAAACCGGTTCTTAAAAGTCGACTCTGTACATTGGGAGGCCACGTAGTAAAACATCAATTCCTTTATATGCCTGAATGTCCAGTCCAATTGCTGGGACGTGATATGCTATCTAAGTTACAAGTGCAGATTACGTTCCTACCAAATGGAACAACATCCTTAAAGTTTAATGGACCTTCAGGTATTATGACATTATCCGTACCAAAGGAAGAAGAGTGGCGACTTTATACAGCGTTGACTAGCCAAAACCCTAGGAGTGATGAGTCCTTATTCAACATACCAGGAGTTTGGGCAGAGAACAACCCACCAGGACTGGCCCGCAATATTCCACCTATTAAAATTGAACTAAAACTTGGGGTTTATCCAGTGAGCCTAAGACAATATCACATCCCGCAGAAGGCTAAGAAGAACATCCAATCTTATCTGGATAAGTTCATACGGTATGGTATCCTAAAATTCTGTACTTCCCCCTGGAACACCCCATTGCTGCCTGTTCAAAAGCCCGGTACAGATGAGTATCGACCTGTGCAGGACTTGAGAGCAGTCAATGATGCGGTTGTTAGTATACATCCAGTTGTGCCCAATCCATATAACCTGCTTGCTTTAATTCCGGGCGGGGCTACTTACTTTACAGTCTTAGACCTCAAAGATGCCTTCTTTTGCCTCCGAATTGCCGCAGAAAGTCAATGTATTTTCGCTTTCCAATGGGAGAACGCTGTAACGGGCTCAAAACGCCAAATGACCTGGACAAGACTGCCCCAAGGGTTTAAAAATTCACCTACCCTATTTGGTTCAGCTCTAAGTCAAGATCTACTGGATTTCGAGTCCATCCCAGGAGAGTGTGTATTGTTACAATATGTAGATGACTTGTTGATAGCAGCAGTTACAAAGGAAATATGTCAGCAAGCAACGCACGATCTACTACACATTCTCTGGAAGGCAGGATACAAGGTGTCTAGAAAGAAGGCTCAGTTGTGTTTGCCAACTGTCAAATATCTGGGATTCCATATCTCTGAAGGTCAAAGAATTATGGGGCCAGAGAGAAAAGAAGCTGTGTGCCAAATACCGATACCCAAGAATAGAAGACAAGTGCGAGAATTCTTGGGGGCAGCAGGCTTCTGTAGGATATGGATTCCCAGCTACGCGATACTGGCAAAACCTCTGTATGCAGCTATCAAAGGTACAGAGCACGACCCCTTCTTATGGACTCATGAACAGCAAACGGCATTTGAAGATGTGAAGAAGGCTTTGATGAGTGCCCCAGCATTAAGTCTACCTGATCACACACGACCATTCTACCTGTATGTACATGAGCAAAGAAGAATGGCTGTGGGAGTATTGACACAGTACTTGGGATCATGGCAAAGACCTGTTGCCTACATGTCTAAGCAACTGGATGCAGTGGCCAGCGGACTTCCACCTTGTCTAAGAGCCGTAGCTGCAGCCGCCCTGCTAGTAGCTGAAGCCGATAAACTCACTCTGGGTCAAGAACTTTATGTACGAGTCCCACATGCAGTACAGACGTTGTTGGATTAAAAAGGAAATCATTGGTTTAGTAACAGCCGTATGACCAAGTATCAAGCAATGTTGTGTGAAAACCCAAGAGTGCATTTAGAGACTGTAAACACCTTAAATCCAGCTACCCTTTTGCCACAACCTACTGAAAGTCAACATGATTGTTTGGAAGTAATGGATGAAGTATTTTCAAGTAGACCAGATCTTCGTGATTTTCCCATCCAGAACCCCGATGTTCAATATTATACCGACGGCAGTAGTTATGTGAAAGAAGGGATCCGCTATGCAGGATATGCAGTAACAACAATAGACAAGGTGATAGAAGCTCGGCGACTGGCGAAAGGAACATCAGCACAAAAGGCAGAATTGATAGCACTGACACGAGCGTTACAATTGGCTGAAGGTTTAAGAGTGAACATCTACACGGACTCCAAATATGCGTTTTTAACCACTCATGCCCACGGAGCTTTGTATAAAGAAAGAGGACTATTGAATTCAGAAGGCAAAGAAATCAAGTATACAGCTGAAATCCTACAACTATTGGAAGCAGTGTGGGAGCCGAAAGAAGTCGGTATCATACATTGTCGAGCGCATCTGAGAGGAGATGGTGATGTAACCAAAGGAAATCGGATGGCAGACAGTACAGCTAAGCGTACCGCTGAATCAGGAAGACAGGAATATGTGGGGCATATAGCTGCTCTTATACCAACTCCACTGTCTCAATGGACTCCAGTTTATACAGCTCAAGAAGAGGAGTGGTTAAAGACTGAACCTGGAAAGTATTTGGAGAACAAGTGGTATCAGTTAGAAGATGGAAGAATAGTCATTCCAGCATCACTAGCGGTAGAAATTGTCCAAAATTATCACAACGGGACACATTCTGGGAGAGACAGCACAGAAGAATCTCTCAGAAAACATTTCTACATACCAAGATTGTCCAACTTGACTCAGGCCATTGTACGAAGATGTGTAACGTGTGCTAAAAATAATGCAAGGCAAGGACCAGTAAAGCCACCAGGAGTCCAGTTTATGGGGGGACTCCCCATGTCCGATTTACAAATTGACTTTACAGTGATGCCTAAATCGGGTGGACATCGTTACCTGCTGGTAATTGTGTGTACCTATTCAGGCTGGGTAGAAGCATGTCCTACTCGTACAGAGAAAGCAGGAGAAGTTGTGAGATTCCTGCTACGAGAAATAATACCCCGATATGGACTACCTTGCTCTATAGGATCGGACAATGGTCCAGCTTTTGTTCATCAGTGCCTACAACAACTGACTCACATGCTTGGTATAAAGTGGAGGCTTCATACAGCATATAGACCCCAGAGTTCTGGTAAGGTAGAGAGAATGAATAGAACTATTAAGAATCAGTTGGCTAAAATGTGTCAGGAAACCCAACTTAAGTGGAACGTTCTCTTACCCATAGCTCTATTGCGAATCCGCAGTACCCCTACCAGAAGGATGGGCCTCTCTCCTTTTGAAATCATGTATGGGCGACCACCTCCCGTACTTGGTAACTTAAGGGGGGACTTGAGTCAGTTGGGAGAAGGAATTACCAGCAGGTTGTAGAGTTGGGTAAGACTATGGAGGAGGTACAGAAATGGGTACAGGTACAGAAATGGGTACAAGATAGATTACCTGTGAATATTTATCCCCCAGTTCATAGTTACCACCCAGGAGACCAAGTGTGGATTAAAGAGTGGAATAATGTACCGTTAGGGCCCAAGTGGAGAGGTCCTTATGTTGTTCTTTTGTCTACCCCTACAGCGATAAAAGTAGCCGAAGTGACTCCGTGGATACATCACTCCAGGGTTAAACCAGCAGCAGTCGATTCTTGGCAAGTTACAGCAGATCCAGAGAATCCCTGCAAGATCCGGTTAAAACGCACGACTCAGTCGGAGTAACGAGGAACTTTGTGGATTACAAAATTTTATTGTTTCAGAGATTTGGTGCGTGAGTGAGAAGGCCATAATAAAGCCTGTCCGCCCACCGACGTATAGTGTATAAGCCAGGGAAAGTCTCGAAGGGACTCCTGTGAAGACGAGCAGAACTCCATTCCCTGCAGCCCTTACATCCTGGAAGCTGAGGTGCCTTCGCACGGACGAAGACTGAGGATGACGACGAAAGATGTGTTCTTGATAATGTTTATTTATGTGTATTTTTATATTCAGGAAGGTAGAGGTACCGACACTCCTAGCTGTGAGGTATGCATTAAGACTACAAGAACAGGTAACCATATTTCCCAAACCCTAATTTGGCATTCACAATACGAGTGTAAAGGAGATGTATCAAGATGTAGATACCTTAATATAGAATATAGTGTGTGCCATTTAGGAGTAGGAGAACCTAAGTGCTTCAGTCCAGAGTATCAACCTCGTACAATTTGGTTGACTCTCAGGAATGGAGATCCTCAGGGGACCCTAATTAACAAGACAGTATTAGAATCCGTATATTCTTCGGGTGTTCTGCTATTTGATGCATGTAAGGCGATATCAAGTGGTAGAAAGCCGTGGAATGTATGTGGGGATCTTAGATGGGAGAGGACGTATGGGTCTAATGATAAATATATTTGTCCCAGTAGTAAAAATAAATATGTGAGTCCTAGATGCCCAAATAGAGATTATAACTTTTGCCCATATTGGTCTTGTGTGGGGTGGGCAACTTGGGGACAGACAGTAGACAAGGACATGATAGTGACTAAGTTGCCTACCAGCCCATATTGTAAGTCTATGGAATGCAATCCAGTCCATATACTTATAAATAACCCCGACAAGTTCTTAGACAAGTATGGTAATTTATTTGGGTTTCAAATATATGGGACGGGTTTAGATCCTGGGACAGTATTGTTTATAGGGATAGAGACTGATACGGTATCCTCCCAAACTCATCAAGTATACCATTCCTTTTATGAAGAGATGAGCATAGATAATAAGATCCCCCATAATGCTAAAAACCTGTTCATTGATTTAGCCGAAAGTATTGCCGGTAGTCTTAATGTTACCAACTGCTATGTGTGTGGAGGTACTAACATGGGAGACCAATGGCCTTGGGAAGCAAAGGAGGTAATGTCCGGTTCTGAGGCAGTTGACCAATTAATATCTACACAAGCCGATTATCATATGAGTGTTAGAGGTAAATCTGAGTGGAGATTAAAGACCTCCATCATAGGTTATGTTTGCATAGCAAGGAAAGGAATGATGTATAATACTTCTGTAGGAGAATTAACTTGTCTAGGGCAAAAAGCTTATGATGATGATACAAAGAATACAACTTGGTGGTCGGCTTCAAATGTCTCAGAACCATCTAACCCGTTTGCTAGATACGCCAATTTAAAGGATGTGTGGTTTGATCTATCCATCACATCTACCTGGAGAGCCCCAGCAAATTTGTACTGGATCTGTGGTAAGAAAGCCTATTCGGAGTTGCCACAGGACTGGGAAGGGGCATGTGTGTTGGGTATGCTCAAACCATCCTTCTTCTTGTTACCTATTGAAACAGGTGAGACTTTAGGTGTTAAAGTGTATGATGTGAATCATAGGAAGAAAAGGGGACCCATAGAAATAGGCGCCTGGGAAGATAATGAATGGCCTCCCCAGCGTATTATAGATTATTATGGGCCAGCCACGTGGGCAGAAGATGGTACCTTTGGTTATAGAACCCCTATTTATATGCTCAACCGTATAATACGATTACAGGCGGTGGTTGAGATTATTACTAACGAGACATCACAAGCGCTCAATCTTCTAGCGAAGCATAATACCAGGATGAGGACAGCAGTGTACCAAAATAGATTAGCCTTGGATTACCTATTGGCAGTAGAGGGAGGTGTATGTGGGAAGTTTAACCTGAGCAATTGCTGTCTTCAAATAGATGACGAAGGGCAAGCAATAGCTGAGCTTACTAGCCATATGGTTAAACTAGCGCATGTGCCTACTCAGGTATGGAAAGGGTATAATCCAAGTAGTTGGTTTGGTAGCTGGTATGAGTGGTTTGGAGGGCTTAAGGCAGTGGTAGGTGGAGTCCTACTGATTTTAATGTTGTGTCTACTCCTGCCGTGTCTTATACCCTTAGTAGTTAGGTCTGTGCAAAGCCTGATAGAAAATATAGCAGAGAGGAAGGCTGCTGCACAGATAATGGCAATTTATAAATATAAGGCTCTAGATCAGGGAGAACCAATGCAGGAAGATGAGTGTTGAAGATTCACATCATAAGATAAGTCTGGTCTGGTTCAAGGTAACTTGCGGTGTATGCAAACTAAGGTTAAGTGATGCCTCAAGTAATTTTGAAATATCAAGAGGCATCAAAGGGGGGAATGTGGTGGAATCTCGGTAAAAATAAATTTAGTAGGCCGAGATTACCACGTGGCATGTGTACGTGCATATGCTGACGTATCGATCAGTTGGTTGCACGAGGCAAGATACGATCAGTAGTGTACGGAGCATGTGCAAGAATACAGGATGTAGTATTCCCCTCCTCCATTGTGCTGGACAAGCCATGCGGTCAAGCAGGAAGTTAATTCTTATTTGTATTGATTGGTCAAGAGAATGTGCGGGTGGAGCTTAATATGGGAGGAGTTATGTGCCTATATAAGGAGCCTGCACTATTGTCCGGGGCTCAGAACTTGCTGTATTTTGGTGACGTTAGTCCCTCTGAGTCCCGATCGGTGATCCAATAAAGAATCTCTTCCTTCCTGAAGAAACCTGTGTCCATCTCTCTGTGCTTTGCTTCCGTCAGTTTCTCCGGTATCAATAAGGCAAAAACCATATAACATGAACTATTGCAATCATACAACATTATCAGGCCTCTTTTACTTTTTTTTTCTTGTGTGTGTGTGTCCGATTGATATGTGTGTCGTGAGTTGTGTCTGTTGGTGGCGTTTGGTAATGGTACCTCAGGGTCAGGTGGTGGTTTGGCCTGTGTGATAATTCGTTCCAGTCTGTAAGTGTCCCGACCTAAGAATATTTTGAGCCCTTTGGTCGTGCGTGTGAGTTGGGATAGTCGGCATAAAGGTAGGTACCTGTCGTCGCTTCGTGTCTTATGGTGTCCCCTAACCTTGGGGGACTGCGGGGGGGGGGAGAGTGGTAATACAAAATATTACAAAAACATGTACTCATATCCTACAAACCGAAGGCATATTTACCAACAACCAAAATATGTCTACTGGAGAATAAGTACATAAACCACTCTAAAAACAAGAGGTGAATAAGCCAATGTGTTATGTGCAAATGCAAATATTGTATTTCTCAAACTGTGTACTTTGTCTTTAAGAGATATTGCAAACCGACAAGGTGTTAGAAATGGAACATATTGTTTTCATACATGTTTCTTCAAGCAATAACCTTTTACCGACTTTCAGTGCATTATATGTTTCCGCCATTTTGTCCCAGACAAAATACAATAACAATAATGCATAAACAAGCTTCAAGGCTATGCTACGACTCTTTCAGTACAAAATATACTGCGGTAACCCTAAATAGATAAGGATGTTCAGACTTTAAGATGTCATCTTGTCCTAAGTCAGGGAATTTTCCATGACGTGTAGACACTTTAGTTAAGGCCTTGTATTTTTGCCAAGTTAAGGGAGCTCCTAAAATGAATAAAAGTAAAAGAAGTTAATTTTACATATATGAACTATGGTAACCCTAAAATGAAGACACCTAAGGTATAAATATGTGTACATTTTAAGTGTTAACACAGAGAGGAGATATTTGAAGACAGACGCTCCATCTTATAATGACAGAGAGGCTGACATAATGACATGTTCAGGAGGGTTTGTTAATCTATTAAGATATTGCAAGCATCTAGTTTAATCTTATAAAGGGGGATAGGGTAGGCGTTTTAATCGTTATATTGTTCAGACCCCTGTAGTCTATACATGGCCTTAGGTCACCCTCCTTTTTGGCAACAAAAAATAAACCTGCCCCAGCAGGAGAGGAGGACCTCCTGATAAAACCTTAAGGCATCCTGTATGTACTCCTCCATGACTTGGTTCTCTTTTTCAGAAAGAGGATATACCTTACCCCTAGGTGGCATAGTACCAGGTAAGAGGTTTATGGCACAATCATATTCACGGTGCGGGGGCAGTTTATCTGCCTCCCTTTTTTGAAACACCTTTGCTAGGTCTGCATACCCAGGAGGGACAGAAACAGAAAGTGGTTTGGCTGTGGGCATATTAAGCAAGCTAACAGGACAAACATGAGTCATACAATCTCTTTGACAAGACTTCCCCCAGGATAGAATCTCAAAACAACCCCAATCAATCATTGGGTTGTGTTTAACCAACCAGGGGAAGCCCAAACCGATAGAGGCTGTAGGTGAGTCGATTATTTGAAAGGACAATCTTTCCTTGTGCAATGCACCCACAGACATAACCAGTTCTTGGGTCTCATGGGTCACCAGAGGTTTCTCCAGTGGTCTACCATCTATGGCCTCCACGGCCAAGGGAGTGACCTTTTGGATCAGAGTCACAGATGCGGTTTTAGCAAAACTCTCATCCATAAGATTGTCAGCAGCCCCTGAATCTATCAAGGCTTTGGTAATCACAGTAGTATTTCCAACAAAAAGGGTAACCGTAATAAACGGTCTAGTGATGGGGACGTGAGGGGAAAACGACATAACACCCGAAGCCGACCCCTCTATAGGCCTTAGGTGCTGAAGTTTTCCCTGCAATTCAGGGCAGGTCCTTAGAAGATGTCCCCTTTTCCCACAGTAAAGGCATAACCCTTCCCTTCTTCGATATGATCTTTCAACCTCAGTTAACCCAGTAGCACTCAATTGCATGGGTTCAGGGGGAGGTTGGCTAGAAGGGGGTAATGCTAGTAGCGTGGTATTGGGTAAAGCAGGTAACATCTGTGAATACATACGCCTCTGACTACGTCTGTCTCTAATACGATTATCAGTATGGATGATATAATCAATAAGATCATCCAGAAGGACAGGCAATTCCCTGGATGTTATTTCGTCCAGGATGTAAGCGGCCAAACCCTCATGAAAGGCCGTTACGAGAGCGTCATTATTCCAAACCACTGCAGCTGCTATAGTGTGGAATTCAATAGCGTAATCCGCTGCCGATCTGTTCCCTTGTCGAACCCTATGCAGAGCTTTGCCAGCAGAAGCAACCCTACCGGGTAGATCGAAAGCACGTTTAAAGGCTGTCAAAAACTCAGCAAAGGATGTAGGGGACATATTTTCCCATATGGGATTAGCCCATGCCAAAGCTTTCCCGGATAGATGGTTAATAAGGAAAGCAATCTTGGCTCTATCAGTGGGATAGGAAAGAGGATTCACTACTAAATGGATATCAATTTGGTTGAGAAAACCATGACATAATGACGGATCACCACTATAACGCTGTGGTGGCGTCATGTGCACTACATGAGCAGGAGCGGGTACCAGCTTATGAACAGGGTCTGGCGTCGTAGCAACTGCTACTTGGACACCAGGCTGCAAGTGAGCGGTACGATCCAGTATGATTTGTAAAGCCTGAGCAAATTGGCCCATACTGTGGTCCAAACCATCCATTCTGGCTTCCTGATTAACCAATAACTGTGGAATGTCAGCAGGTTCCATTTTACCCTGTTGTAATGTCACGATTCGGGGAACCAAACACGCTAACACACACACAGAAAAGGTGCTGTACCAGACCATAGAGTGGCCGGGCTAAGCACACAAAGAATAGTCAGGAGACAAGCCGAGTAAGGGGAACCAGAAGACAGAATAACGAGAAACAAGCCAAGGTCAAAGGGTAGGAGAAAGTCACAAAGTCAGATAAACAAGCCAGAGAGAATGTAACCAGAAACACAAGTTCAGTAGCAATGCTAGCAAGCAAAGACCACAACAGGGCAGGGAGGAACAGGAAAAGTAAGTATTTAAACCATAAGGTTAATTCTGATTGGACAATTTCCAATCAGAATTAACAATCACACGTGGGAGGTATCTATACCTCCCACTGTGATTCAGGCACTGTGCCTTTAACGCCGGGTCAGGTGGCTGACCCCGACGTGTAATAAAGTGGGCGGTCTCCCAGCGTGCAGCGTCATGCATGCTGCCGCTGGGGGACGTAGAGGAAGACGCGGGCGGCGCGAGGCTGGGAGGATGCCGCTCGCCGAGCGCACGAGGAGGAGGGGACCGCGGACGGCTGAGGGTGAGTGCCGCGAGCGGAGTGCAGCCTCCCCTAGCAGCCGCCCGCGGGGTCCTGACAGCAGAGAGTTCTCTTTCAAGTAGGTATTGCAGTCCTAACGGTGATCATTCTCTTCCTCTTCCTGGTCTGCTGCATGATGCCCTGTGTGCAGAAATACTTACAGAAGACTGTAGATCAGACCATTGACCGCACCACACCTACAGTCCTACATCAAGATATCGATGAAATAGCTTATGACACACTGCACACACCTCTTCAGTCCCATCACCTCAAATATACAACTACTTCTTTATAGGGACAGCATAGGGACAGCCTCTGTCTCTATGGGCAGGAGTCTGTCGCGGGAGATGTTGTGGGTTAGCTGCTACAGGATACCTGCGCAGTGAAGCGTTCGAGCCTGTTCAGACAGATGAGCTGCAGCCAATTAGGGACATTGTTAGGGTTAGTTCGTAGTTGTCTATTTTGTAAATAGTAATTTTAAGGGGGGACTGTTTTGGACAAAAATATTAACCCAATTTATGTTAGTAAAATGCCTATTTACTCAGCATAACCATAATCAGCATTATTCAGCGTTATACATGATTTACCTAAGATGGCCGCTAAGGAGTTTCCCCTTGTCACCGACTAACACCCTCATTAACAATATGGCGCTGGAATCTGGGGGGACCTCCATGATGCCAATGACATCATACCTGGTAGGAAGAGCAATAGATGAACCACTTAACACCTAAACAATTATTGATGTATCATTCTCTGTTATCTCTGACAATGCACATGATGTAATTCTGCTTTATAAGGGGCATGCCGTCCCCCTGGAATACACTTTTCCTCAAGTTTTTCATTAACCCGAAACCTGTGTCTAGTGTGAATTACTTCAGGAGCGTACACGCATACTTTAATTTGGCCGGGGGCAGATATGCAAGGTAATCAATTACTTGATTGATTCCACAACAATCTATTAAAACCGATGTGGTATCCCAAAAAATAGTATTTCCTTTAACCCCTTAAGGACCAAACTTCTGGAATAAAAGGGAATCATGACGTGTCAGACATGTCATGTGTCCTTAAGGGGTTAAATAACTATACATTTATGTGTTTCTTAAATTTGGGACACCTCGGAAGGTTATTTTGGGTTTAGAGGGTAAAAGCTCACTTAAATCTCTGTCAATTTTTAACCCCTTGAGGACGCAGGACGGTTCAGGACCGTCATCGGCATTTTTGCGTTGCCGACCGACGACGGTCCTGAACCGTCCTAAATTTAAAATGTACTTACCCGATCGCCGTCGTTCCCCCGGCGGCGATCGGCGGTGCTCCCGGTGTGGGGAGACTGCCTGCAGCCCAGACAGTCTCCCCATGGCGGTTTAGGACCCCTGGGGCCATGTGATCGCCCAACAGGGCGACCACATGGTCACAATAGGTGTCCTAGTCTCTGCCTGCAGGGGGACTGTCTGTGCTGACAGGCAGTCTCCCTGCCAGTGTAAAATCATAAAAAAATTTAAAGTTATAGTTAATAAAAAAAAAATATATTATTATATATGTGTATATATATGATATATAGACATATATTATACCTATATAATATATGTCTATATATCATATATATAATGTCATGCTAAGTGTATTTTTATATTAATATGTACATATATTAATATAAAAATACACTTATAATTAATTTGCACACGTATATATATAATATATATAATAACTATATATATTGTATATATATATTATTATAAAATACGAATAATAAATAATTTAAATTAAATTAAAAAAATTAAAAATAATAATAAAAAAATTGAAAAAAATTTATATATCTATACGAAATTTTATTCTAACTGTATTTTGATATTAATATATATATATATTTATATCAAAATACACTTAGAATGAAATTGTATATATATCTATGTATATTTAAATAAATAAAAAGAATGCGAACTATTCATATGTCGATATACAAAATTACATAAATAATTATATAAATATACACGTAGACTTCAAATATATAAATATGCATATATATTTAAATTCTACGTGCGTATTTAGGTAATATTTTTACATAATTAAGTTATTTTATTGATTGCAATTTAAGGGACCTGCCTGCCAACCCAGGCCGAAAGACCAGAGAATTTAATTTGCTATCACTGTATTTTACCCTGTAACGTTCTACGACACCCTAAAACATGTACATGGGGGGTACTGTTTTACTCGGGAGACTTCGCTGAACACAAATATTAGTGATTCAAAACAGTAAAACATATCACAGCGATGATATTGTAAGTGAAAGTGACTTTTTTTGCATTTTTCACACACAAACAGCACTTTTACTGATGATATAATTGTTGTGATACAGTTTCCAGTTTTGAAACACTAATATTTGTGTTCAGCAAAGTCTCCTGAGTAGAACAGGACCCCCCATGTACAGGTTTTATAGCGTTTTTGAAAGTTACAGGGTCAAATATATAGGTCAAATATTTTTACATTGAAAATGGCCAGGTTGGTTACGTTGCCTTTGAGAGCGTATGGTAGCCCAGGAATGAGAATTACCCCCATGATGGCATACCATTTGCAAAAGAAGACAACCCAAGGTATTGCAAATGGGGTAAGTCCAGTCGTTTTTAGTAACCACTTAGTCACAAACACTGGCCAAAATTAGCGTTCAATTTAGTTTTTTACTTTTTTCACACACAAACAAATATGAACGCTAACTTTGGCCAGTGTTTGCGACTAAGTGGCTACTAAAAAAGTCTGGACATACCCCATATTGAATACCCTGGGTTGTCTACTTTTAAAAAAATATGTACATGTGGGGTGTTATTTAGCAATTTATGACAGATAACAGTGTTACAATGTCACTATTGATACATTTTAAAAATGTATGTTTTGAAACCGCAATATCCTACTTGTACTTATAGCCCTATAACATGCAAAAAAAAAAGCAAAAAGCATGTAAACACTGGGTATTTTTGAACTCAGGACAACATTTTGAATCTATTTAGCAGTTTTTTTCATTCGCTTTTGTAGATGAGTAAAAGATTTTTCACATAAAATTCAAAAAACGTGTATTTTTTTAAATTTTTCATCATATTTTTTCATTTTTTTTAAATTAAATTACATGAGATTATATAAATAATGGTATGTAAAGAAAGCCCCTTTTGTCCTGAAAAAAACAATATATAATTTGTATGGGAACAGTAAATGAGAGAGCGGAAAATTACAGCTAAACACAAACACCACAAAAGTGTCAAAAAGATGCCTGGTCGCAAATGTACAACATCGCAAAAAAAGTCCAGTCCTTAAGGGGTTAATATGGGCCAGAATTTGTTATTGTTGTTTTTTATTTTTTTTTATTGTGTTGGTTGTTAAAATCAAACACTAAAACCTCATTAAAATTTTCCTGATCTTTCCTGTTTATTATATCTTTCTGGATTAATTCTAATTGTGTGCTTGACTGGTTTTGGGATATAGTTTCTCCCTAAATTTATTCAAAATGTCACAGATAGTGAAAAAAGTGATGTGCTCTCTATCCAATAAAGCAGCTATTCACCAACAAGGAGTTCCTTTTACCTTGTGAACAATAGAACAAAACAAAACAATAGAACAAAACAAGCAAGTAAATTAGGTGGACAGTGCTAAGAATTATTATAATAAAATCATACATACATAGGTAGCAGCAGATTTCGCAATTATGTGTCTTACTCTTAAAAAAAAGGGAAATAAAAGTACAATGATAGTGCAGTATGTTAATAATATGGTTATAAAGATATATTCCAAAGGGGCACTCACGTTTTCCAGAGCTTAAAAAGCTCTATTTTAGGAGCCTGGACGGAACAATCCCCGTCTATACCAATGGTACAGTACGTATGTAAAAGTAGGATAAGTAAATAATATTTGACCTACTTACATTTGCTAGAGCAATGACCTGCTCTAGTGTATGGAGCTTTAGGTGGAACAATCCCCACCTAGGGATATATGTAGATCAGGAACAGCAGAGTGATGGTGAGAGTATAAGGAGCTCAAGAGTGACTGGGTATTAAAACAGAATCTTTATTACTAAACAGAATAAATAAAACTATTTAAAAGTGAACTATATAGTAAAAAGAACTATAAATAAAACCAGTCCTTGTAGGCAATCCTTAATCTCAACTTGACATGTTTCGCTTACAGCTTTCTCAAAAGTGAAAACGTGAGTGCCCCTTTGGAATATATCTTTATAACCATATTATTCATAACATACTGCACTATCATTGTACTTTTATTTCCTTTTTTTTAAGAGTAAGACACATAATTGCGAAATCTGCTGCTACCTGTGTATGTATGATTTTATTATAATAATTCTTAGCGCTGTCCACCTAATTTACTTGCTTGTTTTATTCAAAAGGTCGTCCGCTTGTTGTTTAAACACTTCCTCCTCTGTGCAGTTACGTTTTAATCTAAGTAATTGGCCCTTCGGCATATTATTTAACCACGGGCAATAATGCCTGCTATTGTATGCAACATAACCATTCACATCTTAGGACTCCTCCTTCTATATAGATTTTAAGATCTAAAAAGTCAATTGATGAGTTACTAACATTACTTGTGAGGTGTTTTCCCCAAGTGTTATTGTAAAGAAAATTTAAAAAGTCTCTAAAACTATCCTCCAAGCCTTCCCAAATGAAGATCATATCATCTATATAACGGTGATAGGCACGTACCTGTGCACTCTAGTCATGTTGGCTATAAATAAATAAATTCTCCCAATGGGCCATAAAAATATTAGCATAACTAGGTGCATAAGCACTGCCCATTGCCGTTCCCATTCTTTACAGATACAATGAAGAGTTGAACCAGAAGTAGTTATTCTCCAGGGTCCATCTAATGAGAAAATTAATCTGTGTAGATGGTAATGTTTGATCTTGTTCCAAGTAATATTTGACAGCTGCACATCCTTTTTCATGTGGTATGCATGTATATAAGGAGGTGACATTACAGGTTATCAAATGGTATCCATCCTTCCTATAAGGGGATGCAATAGAGTGCATATCATAATGACCAGGCCCGTCGCTACCGGACAGGCAAACCAAGCAACTGCTTGGGGCCCCGAGCTGGCCCGGGGCCCCAAGCAGAGCCGGTACTTACTATAAGGCTGCAGCCGCCTGAGCGCTCTATAGAGAGCCTCAGGCGGCTGCAGCAGTCCTCGTCATCACCTCCCCTTCTCTGGCTGTAGCGTGGCCGAGCTCCTCTTCCTCCTGTCAGTCCGGCCGGGTACCGCGTGGTAACAGGAGATTCAGTTTCCTGTTCCCGGCTGGACTGACAGGAAGTGAGCACTCAGTGTGCATTTCCTGTCAGTCCGGCTGGGAACAGGAAACTGAATCTTCTGTTACCACGCCGTACCCGGCCGGACTGACAGGAGGAAGAGGAGCTCCGCAATGCTACAGCCAGAGAAGGGGAGGTGAGAAGAACATAGGGAGGGAGGGAGGGGGTGGGTGTAAAAAGAACATAGGGAGGGGGAGGGGAGTATGAAGGACACAGGGAGAGGGGAGGGGGGAGTAAGAAGGACACAGGGAGGGGGAGGGGGGAGTAAGAAGGACACGGGGAGAGTGGAGTAAGAAGGACACAGTGAGGGGGGAGGGGAGTAAGAAGGACACAGGGAGGGGGGAGGGGAGTAAGAAGGACGCAGGGAAGGGGAGGGGAGTAAGAAGGACACATGGAGGAGGAGGGGGAAGTAAGAAGGACACATGGAGGGGGAGGAGGGAGTAAGAAGGACACATGGAGGGGGATGGGGAAGTAAGAAGGACACAGGGAGGAGGAGGAGGGAGTAAGAAGGACACAGGGAGGGGGTAGGGGAGTAAGAAGGATACAGGGAGGGGGAGTATGAAGGACACAAGGAGGGTAGGAGGGGAGTAAGAAGAACATAGGGGGGAGGAGTAAGAAGAACACAGGGAGAGGGGGTGAGGAAAACACATGGAAGGGGGAGGTGAGCAGAATGTCAGGGTTCTCACCGTGACCTCCAGACTGCCAGACGGGGTCACCCCTTTATTGCCCGAAGAGGGATTTGAACCTAAGTGCTTTGCAGTCCTGGACCTGCTCTCTTACCTCTGAGCCACCATATCAGCTCAAGAGATAGCCAGAAGTCTATCTTGCCTTATTCCCAGCACTGGGGGCTGGACATTATTCTGTGGCTGCATCAACGATCCTAGCACACCTGCGACTGATCACCCATTAGCCAGGTATAAGACACTGCCTCTCCCTAAGGGCAGTGTCAGTTCATTGACTCTGGTTAGAGTATTGCTATTCCATGTTCCAGTGTTCTCCTGACCTTGGATTGCTATTTGTTTGTACCCTGACCTCTGGCATCGCCTGACCTCGGCTCTCTACTCGTATCTCCTGATTTCTGGCATCCTCTGACCACTGGCTTACCCACGACTATTCTCCTGGTTATTCCTTTACTGTACTGCGACTGCGAGCATTAACCTGCACAGCCCCCGTGCACAGACTCACAGGCCAGGTGAGTTCTTCCTTGACCACCTTGGCCTGTGTTTAATTGCAAGGGTGAGCATATCTCTGCATATTGGACTCCCAGGAAGGTAAGCCATGACACAGAAGCAGAGATGAGGAGAACACAAGGAGGGGGGTGAGGTGAAGCGGAGATGAGGAGAACACAGGGAGGGCGGGGTGAGGAGAATATGGGGGCGTGAGAAGAGACTGGTAGGGGAGGGTGGGGGGAGATGAAAGACCACTAAGGGGCAGTGCAGAGCTCTAAGCAGTATTTGCACTGTAAACATTTTTTATTGATATAAAGTGTGGGTGAACTTAAACTGTATGGCTATGTTGTGGTTCCTGTAGGCCTTGCGTGCATGTGGGGGGTGAGGGGGGTTGGAGTTTGGGGGGGCCTCCATGTCCGTTTTGCTTGGGGCCCCCAAATTCCTTCAAACGGCCCTGATAATGACATCCAGTTATTGGTCAGACTGTGTTTTTTTTGTTTGTTTGTTTTTTTTGCAGAGTAAACATCAATTGTGTACAGGCATTGGAGAGTTTAGAGTGTTTGAGATAAAACAGTAGAGGTACAAATAGATTCTTAGTGCAAATGAGAATACATTGGAAAAGAGGACATGGTATGAAAGTACAGATTTGGGTAGTGTGGTGTATTAAATGATTGGAGCTGGGGGGTGTTGGTGATAATCGGAGCAAGAATAGCCGGAGTTTATACCCGTCTTGACTTAAGTCAACCCACTAAACATGGCCTTGGTAAAGAACAGAGACGACAGAGCGTCCAGGAAGTTGCAAATTGGGAAAACAATATAACATAGGACATATAGGAAACATAGGACAGGCCCTATCAATAAAGAAAAGGAAATACGACAAAACAGAGTCATGTATATGCTCCACTCCTTGTGCCATGGGTCACTAGGACAAAAGGAATGATTTTAGCAGGATCCCAGATAGCGGTGGTGGTAGGCTGGGGGCCGATGCCTAGGCCCAGTTTAGATAGGATAGCATCCATCTCTGAGGCACCTGACACATTGAGCTCTGTGTCCTGGTGCAGGATAGTATGGTAGCGAGGAGATCCCCATCTGTATTTTAGGACGTTGGCGGTTAAGATTGATGTGAGAGGTCGGAGAGTCTTCCTCCACTGCAGGGTAGTGCAGGAGAGATCAAAGAAGAAAGTAAGATCGATCTCTTCAAATTGGTACGGCGACTTCCCCCTAGTTGCATTCAGAAAGGTGGCTTTGTCTTGCCCATTCTGAAATTTGACAGTAGATCGCTAGAAGCAGCTGCCGAGCTCTGCTGAGGTTTGGGCAGTGGGAACATGCCATCAAGTGTTTTGGGGATAGTATAGCTGCAAACAGCCTGTGTAGGAGATGTGGCATTTGTGCCATAGTGATGCTCTCTGATATGCCCCTGATCTTGAGATTTTTCCACCTTCTCCTATCTTCCTGCACTGCCAGTTGGTGGTTTAGGAGAACTTGGGCTGAGGTAAGGTCCTGAACCTGTTTCTGCAGCTCTTTTATCTGCATGCTGTGGGTGTCTGTGGTGTGTTCCACTGTTGACATTTGTGCAGTAAACCCCTGAACATCCTCCCCCACCTGTGATATTTCAGCAGAAAGTGATTTCCTGAGCTCTGCCAGAAGACTGGTGAGTATTGCTGTTGTGATAGGAGGAGAGGTGACCTCTTTCAGGGGGGAAGGCTTGGATGGACCTTTGTAGCCCAGGTCGTCCATAATGTGGAGGAGTGAGTCGCCTGAGTCATCGGAAAAATCACAGAGGACCGCCACCATATTGGGCATGCTTTCCCCATGCGGCCTCCGTGGTAAGTCCCCAATATCTGCAGTAAACCCAGGGTAATCAGGCCTCAGCTTCTTGTTTTTTTCTCACCATCTCTCAGTGCACTCATTTGGGCTTTATAACAAGTTGGGGTGTCCCTGGATCAGTCGTTATTTGTGCTTTTTTAGCTTGCAAGCACGGAGCTCCGCGGTCCTGCGACTGCTTGTATTGGAACCTAGCTCCGCCTCCTTGTTTGTATTTTTTAAATGTAATTTAAAACAAGACCAATGTTTCTTATTAACATAAACTGATTTCTGAACACACTTATTGGAGTTACATTAATTGAAATCAGATATAGCTGCTGTGGAGCTATTATACACTCAGGCACACCAGCAATATGGAGTTCCTTGAAAAGAGGGACATTAGAATAGAAAAGAGGGATAGAGGGGTTTGGGCTCAATATAGGAACTGTTCCTCCTAAATAAGGAAAGTTGGGAGGTAGGCTGTTACCATCAGCCATTGCTGATGTGGTAGATTTTCCATAAATGATCTAGAAAGATAGCTCTTTGTCACATTTTGCCAAACATCTGCACTTAAATAAGATAAAGTAGTTACATTTTAAATGATATGTTATATCCTACTTTAATATCTATCTAAACATCCATCCATCCATCCTGATGAACAACTCAAAAGTGACAGTCACAATTTAAGTTGTTTTGGTGAAATCAGATTGAAGAGGATACTAACTAACACAGTAAAGGCCTTTTTTAAAAAAAATGATTACAACTATTCAATGTGTGATTGCAAGAGAGCTATTTATATTAAAGTAATGCTTATTGAAGAGAGAGGTGGCATAATAGGAACGTATGTGATAGAAAGATCACAAGCCATGCAGATGAGCCTGACATTAAAGAATCATAAAACAAAGCTATTATAACAGAAAAGGGTGGTCGGTGCATTTGTAAATCAATAATGAATGTGTTGAAAAGCAATCCTTGGTGGATGGAAATCAATCGCAAGTAATCTTTATGGTGTAAAGTAGGAGAATGACACATTGCTTCTAGTTATTTGATAAACTATTCTGGCAATGATTGCATGCAATATTAACGAGTCCTGTTAAGAAATATTCAAGACAGAACGAAGGAGTACAAAAATGTAAACCAGGTCGATATTTAGTCAAGGTGGATAAACACCCAATTTCATGATTGGTTTCCTATAATTTCGTCTAAATTGTATTTTCATTAATAGCTGCTTCGATGTGTCATATTTCTAGTCTTTGTCTTTAACTTTGCATATGGATTAATCTAACATGTATAGTTCATCTGCTGCACTGCAGAATTAAAGTGAAGTGAGAATATATTTTTTATTATGGAAAATTGAGTTAGTCATAGGAGAAATTAACTAATTGAAGAGATTATAGATAAGTGCTATAAGATTTATCATCACTATAAGAGGAAGACGGCAACTGGCAATGGTTGTCAAATGCAGGGTATGCAGGGAATTTCCACAATGACAACTTTTATTGGAGAAATTTGGACCACGGGTTATTTTCATAATTTTCAACATGGAAATCCACATTTAGCCTTGGGTGTGTTGCAGGTAGATTTTCAGATAGTATTTATGCAACATTAAAGAATTAATTCTGCGATCCTTCTATAGTAGTGCATCTGAAAACCTTGAGAACTGAAAACGGGTGTATTCATACTTTTAACTTTTATAATGAATTGTACTTTAACCCCTTTAACCCCTTAACCCCTTAAGGACACATGACATGTGTGACATGTCATGATTCCCTTTTATTCCAGAAGTTTGGTCCTTAAGGGGTTAAGGACTGAGGCAGTCGTACAAGCTCAGATCAAAACAAAATCTTGAATTTGCGCAAAATATCTGTTCAACCGTAATTCACAGGGCTTTAATGTCACATTAAATATTTATATGTTAAACATAATTTAATATGAATAAAATATAAAAAAATATGAGAAATTAAGACATTTTGTTATTGTTTGTTCTGCGTGGCATTTTAACTGTGGATGTCATGATACTGTTAGCTGTTACAGCAATAAAGTACACATATTTGTATTCAGCGATGTCTCTTGAGTGAGTAAAACAGTATCCCCGGGGGGGCGGAGCCAGCACCCAAGCGAGCTAGACGCGTCCTGCTGCAGCTCCTCCGGGAATCTCGCCTAAACTCCACATAACGACGAAAACGGCAACTCTACAAAGCCACAAAACGCCTCCGATGTGCCCCACAACATGGGCAAGAAAACGAAAAAGTATAAGGCCGATCCCGGCTCGGGCTCCTGAGATATCGGAGCTTTTCTGCGCCCGACCATGCGGCTGGACCCGAGCAAGATGGCGCCGGCCGAGGCCTATACCTCGCCCTCGTCGGACGACGAGAGCCAGACGGCTTCCCACTCACCTCCACCTAAGGTACAGGCGAAGCCCGTGACTCACACAGAGCTAGGCGACTCAGCCCCAGCCACGAAGGCCGACATTAAGGCCCTAGTAAGGGAGATACAAGCCATGTTCCAGGCTGACATGGCCCTGATAAGGGAGGAAACCTCCAAGCTCACAGGGAGGGTGAAGATGGCGGAAGACGATGTTAAAAGTATTGGGGTGGCCCAGGCTGCAACAGATGCGGCCCTAAGCTCACTACAACAACAATGCAGCACCCTGACTACACAATTAGCCACTCTGGAAGACAAGGCAAAGGCACGGAATGTGAGGATCCGAGGGGTGCCTGACGCAGTCACTGACTCTGAATTACCCCACTACTGCCGGAGGCTGATAGCCACATTACTGCTACCTAAACAAGCTAAGCAAATAGGAGTGGATTCTTGTTTTCGGCTCCCTAAAGCACCTAAAGCGCCCCTGGGGGCTCCCAGGGATGTTCTGATTAAACTTATCCGAGACTCTGATCGGGGGGCTCTCATGGGTGCCACGAAAAGCTCGCCCACTGTTCCCTTTGAAGGGGCTCAATTAACCTTCTTCAGAGACATTTCCAGGCATACCCTGACATGGAGAAGGTCTCTCAGACCAATTACACAACAACTTCGCGAACATACCATCACATATAGATGGGGGCAGAACCGACTGATTGCTGAGAAAGCAGGCAAACTACACCTCTTGACACACAACTCAGAAGCACCGGCTTTCCTTCAGGCCCTCGGCCTACCAAAAGAGGCGGCCCCAACGGACAGGAGCCATTCTTGGACTGTCGCTAATATCAATCCATTTGTACCCATAGGATCGAGATCGGGCACACCTGACTCACCCACCTGACGATACCATGGACTGCAGCCCCAGCTGCCGTTTATAACCCTACCAAACAATGTTTGATAATGTTTTTAATAAGTTCATAATTTTATAATTTTGTTTTACCATTGTATTATTTTTCTGTGTGTTCCCACACGTTATGTACTCTCAATCTCAGTTGCTACATGACCGCTTCCAATAACTGGCTCCGTAAGCTGACTACCAGTTACCAAGCCCTGCTATTTACTCCCCCCCTTGCCCCTTTTCCCGTCTACTTTAACGTGCTCCTTCCTGTAACAACGAGCTGATACCCGGGGGCACACCAATCAGCATGCCTAGCTGACATAACTACCTACTGATCACCACCATGTAAATACTAGGTCTGCACACAACCTATGTCAACCTTCACCACTCACTATGCACCCTAAACTGTTTTCCTTAGATGCTCAGCTTATACCCTAAAAACCTTGCGGGCGCATAAGCATCCTACCAACAACCTCCAGGCCATAATTAATTATCTAGACAGCGCAGATATGAGGAATGTAAGCGAAAAATCTCAAAAAATGGGTCTATAATATGCATGTGTTGCTGTTGTTGTTTAACGATGTGATATGTTATGGAAACCTTTATTGCACACACTGTAACCTGTTGATCTTGATTACCCGCAAAAATAAATAATTAAAAAAAAAACAAAAAAAAACAGTGTCCCCCCATGTAGATGTTTTATGGTGTTTTGGAAAGTTAGATGGTCAAATATAGCACATTAAATTTTTCAGTTTATACACATTGAAATTTGCCAGATTGGTTATTTTGCCTTTGAGACTGTTTCGTAACCAAGGAATGCGAATTGCCCCCATGATGGCATACCATTTGCAATAGTAGACAACCCAATGTATTCCAATTGGGTTATGTCCAGTATTTTTTAGTAGCCAGTTAGTCACAAACACTGGCCAAAGTTAGCATTGATATTTGTTTGTGTGTGAAAAATGCAAAAAAACTAATTTGAACGCTAATTTTGGCCAGTGTTTGTGACGAAGTGGCTACTAAAAAGACTGGACCTACCCCATTTGCAATACCTTGGGTTGTCTACTTTTGCAAATGGTATGCCATCATGGGGGTAATTCTCATTCCTGGGCTACCATACGGTCTCAAAGGCAACATAACAAATCTGGCAAATTTCAATGTGAAAAAAGGAAATTCATTCCTTATATTTGACTCAGTAACTTTTAAAAACACCATAAATCTGCACTTTTACTGACAATTCTATTGTCAGTAAAAGGGCCATTTGTGCGTGAAAAATGCAAAAAAACTGCACTTTACCTGACGATATAATCACTGTGATATGTTTTACTGTTTTTGAACACTAATATTTGTGTTCAGCGAAGTCTCCCAAGTAAAACAGTACCCCCAATGTACAGGTATCCTGGCAAGATACAGGGATAAATATAGGGTTTGCGAGCCAAATTCTCTTGACTTTCTGCCTGGGTTGTCAGGCAGGTCCTCCAAATTGAAATTAACAAAATGACTTAATTATGTAAGAATATTATTTAAATATATTTGTAGAATTTAAATACGTATGTATGTATGTGTGTGTGTATATATATATATATATATATATATATATATATATATATATATATATTGGGGGTACTGTTTTACTTGGGAGACTTCGCTGAACACAAATATTAGTGTTCAAAAACAGTAAAACATATCACAGTGATTATATCGTCAGTGAAAGTGCAGTTTTTTTGCATTTTTCACGCACAAATGGCCCTTTTACTGACAATAGAATTGTCAGTAAAAGTGCAGATTTATGGTGTTTTTAAAAGTTACTGAGTCAAATATATATATATATAAAAAATCAAAAAATTACCGGCACTCATGGGCTTCTTTCATCCAATTTATTTTAGGTGAAGATAGTCAGGTCGACGTTTCAGCTCCCGATCGGAGCTTTCATCAGGACACCAAAGACATTTTACATGGCATAAAACAAACATATATAGGACAAATGAATCATATTGACCAATAAGCACTGACCTTATCAGCTGTGTTCCATTCACTCCGATGCTCGGCGTGCACTCCGTCCTATTGCGCATGTCTACCGCCGGTATAGACTTCCGCGTCACATGATCGGGAGGCCAGGTCTCTGTCCTGGTAGCGTCATAGTAACTTAGCAACCGCTGATGTAATCAGCTAAGGTTGCTACTATGTTTCCAGCCACCGTCAGGAGAACTCTCCCTTCTAATACAGAGCCAGCCCCTCGGTGATTGCGGTTTATGCCGTTCCGATCGTGGTGCTCGCCGAGCATCCCAATTAATTTAAGCACTAGCAGAATATGTATTTCTGTTAATATCTAAATCTAATCACTTGTGTACCTTTACTACTTATATACAAGGGACAATTGTGTTGCAAGCTAATTACTAATGATCAAAGAAAAATAATAGAAATAATTCCCAGGAGGAACAACGGAAGGAACAACTGAAGATGATGTACTCCAAATTTATGAAGAGAGGGTATAAACGACCGATTTTGGAGAAAGCCTTAATACAAGCAGGAGAACAATATCAGAAAGGAAACAACCCTAGAAAAGAATCAACCAATCGAATAATTTTTCCAGTGATGCTACACACTGCAAGTAAAGAAATTACTGAAACTGTCACTCGCAACTGGAACATCTTGCGACAAGATCCAACACTTCCGAAGGAACTGACAAATAAGCCAATGTTTTGTTACAAGAAGAATAAGAACCTAAGGGATCTGTTAGTTAAAACAGATCCCATTCATTGCTATAACACTACAAGAAAAGAAATAGCGAACAATGGCTGTGTCAGATGTTTGGGTTGTGTGACCTGTGGGCATATAATTCCTTCTAAGACATTTACCCACCCTCATAGTGGTAAAATCTACAAAATTGCCCACAGGATACATTGTCGCACAGAATTTGTTATATATAAACTCACATGCCCTTGTGGACTGAGTTATATAGGAAAGACAGAAACAGCACTGTGCGAGAGAATCAGGGGCCACAGATCAAGTATCCGACTTGCCTATCGTGATGGCAAGTCGGACAAACCTGTGGCCCGACATTTCCTGGAAAAACAGGATGCCACACAGCCCTACGCTGTGTGGCATTTGATCATGTGCCAGTGGCGGCTAGAGGTGGGGATAGAGGGAGACTTTTCTTACAAAGAGAAACTTATTGGATAATGGAACTTGATACCATTTCCCCTAGAGGTCTCAACGAAAAATGTTCATTTTCTTCTTTTCTATAATCAGTTCCCTGTCTTGTGTTAAATAGTAGTTACCTCTTGAATATGTACCTATTTGTCCTCTCTATTTAAGTGTATGGAAAAGGAACATTCCTGAGAGTTACCCTTGGGAGTAAGCTGCAGAAATAGTTCCATTTGTTAATAATATAATATTTTTTAATTGAACATATCCTTTAGAGGAAAAGTTATTCTGGATAAACTGGAATTTTAAAATGCATTTAATAATGTTAAGGGTTATAACCATAGACACTGACCTAAAATTACCTATATATCCTAGTCTAGAAAATTTGTAATCTATATATTTTGTTATATATTTTCTTTTTTTCTTTCACTCAACCGCCAATCAGGGGCAGATTAATAACGTTGAGGCACATATTATACACTTATATTCATATTGAGGCACACGTAAGTCTCAAACACTTCATATTATATCACTGTATACTAATTAAGGTTTTTGCCTTTTATAAGTAAATCACTAGAACAAATATTGTTCATATAACAAAAACATTATATTACACTAATACCCTATTGGTTATGCACACTAATTTGTATTTACATGTAATTGAATAGATATATGTCTTCACTTGTATAGATATTTTTCCTTTTGTGCATACACACAAGTTTTTTACTTTTTGTTCCTTTTTTTTCTTTGATCATTAGTAATTAGCTTGCAACACAATTGTCCCTTGTATATAAGTAGTAAAGGTACACAAGTGATTAGATTTAGATATTAACAGTAATACATATTCTGCTAGTGCTTAAATTCATTGGGATGCTCGGCGAGCACCACGATCGGAACGGCATAAACCGCAATCACCGAGGGGCTGGCTCTGTATTAGAAGGGAGAGTTCTCCTGACGGTGGCTGGAAACATAGTAGCAACCTTAGCTGATTACATCAGCGGTTGCTAAGTTACTATGACGCTACCAGGACAGAGACCTGGCCTCCCGATCATGTGACGCGGAAGTCTATACCGGCGGTAGACATGCGCAATAGGACGGAGTGCACGCCGAGCATCGGAGTGAATGGAACACAGCTGATAAGGTCAGTGCTTATTGGTCAATATGATTCATTTGTCCTATATATGTTTGTTTTATGCCATGTAAAATGTCTTTGGTGTCCTGATGAAAGCTCCGATCGGGAGCTGAAACGTCGACCTGACTATCTTCACCTAAAATAAATTGGATGAAAGAAGCCCATGAGTGCCGGTAATTTTTTGATTTTTTATGAATTTGTGACTTGGCACCTGGCAGTATTACCATTTAGAGTTGGAGTGCAAGAGTCTTTCCTATTTGTTTATATATATATATATATATATATATATATATTATTTTTTAAAATGATTTTGACTTGTATATAGCGATATTATAACGTAATTTTAAATGTATTTTGAATTAATATCAAAATACAGTTAGAATAAATTTAAACCGATATATAATTTTATTTGTGAATCCGTGCACAGATTCACAGCCCAGGTGTCAGGACTTACGATTAGAATCCTCTCCGGCTCCTTTCTGAAACTTCCGGTATGCGGAGGAAGTCTCCGCCCCCTTCTCTGACGCGGCTCTCTCAAGCCCTTATAGAGAAACCGCACCAGTTTCAAATTGCTTGGTGAATGTATTAGGTTACTTCCGCATTCATATCGCCGGCTAAAGCTCCTTACTTCTGACTAGTGATGTACCGAACTGTTCGCCGGCGAATAGTTCCTGGCGAACATAGCGTGTTCGCCACGGCGGGCGAACACATGCACGGTTCGATCCGCCCCCTATTCGTCATCATTGAGTAAACTTTGACCCTGGGCCTCACGGTCAGCAGACACATTCCAGCAAATTAGCAGCAGACCCTCCCTTCCAGACCCTCCCACCTCCTGTACAGCATCCATTTTAGATTCATTCTGAAGCTGCATTCTTAGATAGAGGAGGGAAAGTGTAGCTGCTGCTCATTTGATAGGGAAATTGATAGCTAGGCTAGGGTATTCAGTGTCCACTACAGTCCTGAAGGACTCATCTGATCTCTGCACCCCAAAAAGCCCTTTTTAGGGTTAGAACATCAGTCTGCTTTTTTTTTCTGTGTAATGTAATTGCAGTTGCCTGCCTGCCAGCTTCTGTGTCAGGCTCACAGTGGATACTGTGCCCACTTGCCCAGTGCCACCACTCATATCTGGTGTCACAATAGCTTAAGCTTGCATTTAAAAACAAAAAAAAATATTTTCACTGTAATAGATTGAATAGCAGTTAGTTGTCTGGGTGTCAGGCCTTCAGCGTGTACTCTGCCAACCTCTGCCAGTGTACTTTGCCACTCATATCTGGTGTCACTATAGCGTGCATTTAAAACCAAAAAACTTTTTCCACTGTTATAGATTGAATAGCAGTTAGTTGTCTTCAAGCGGGTGTGTCAGGCCTACAGCGTGTACTCTGCCAACCTCTGCCAGTGCACATTGCCACTCATATCTGGTCTCACAGTAGCTTGCATGCATAGTACCACTAATCCCCCCCAAAAAATGACAGGCAGAGGCAGGCCACCCCACAGGGGCCATCGTGGTCGTGATGCTGTGATTCCCTTTTGCCCTAGAATAATGCCCAGTTTTCAGAGGCCACGTACCCTGAACTTGAAAAGTTCTGAGGACATAGTTGACTGGCTAACACAGGACACCCAATCTTCTACAGCTTCCGCTCGGAACCTTGACGCACCATCCTCCTCCAGCTTAGCTTTGGGCACCTCTCAAGATACCACTCACCTGCCTGCCGCCACCACCAACACTAGCACCATGCCGCTTCACTTGGTATGTCAGAGGAGTTATTTACCCATCCATTTGAAGAAATGAGTGATGCGCAACCATTATTGCCAGAGGATGTAGATAACAGGGATATGTCTCAGGCAGGCAGCATTACACACATGGACATACGGTGTGATGATGATGTTGTACCCGCTGCTGCTTCCTTTGCTGAGTTGTCCGATACAAGTGAAGCGGTTGATAATGATGATGCGTCCATGGATGTCACGTGGGTGCCTGCTCGGCAAGAAGAAGAACAGGGCGAAAGTTCAGATGGGGAGACAGAGAGGAGGAGGAGGAGACGAGTTGGAAGCAGGGGGAGGTCGTCGCAAGGAGCTAGTGGCACAGTCAGACAGCATGCATCGGCACCCGGGGTCAGCCCGACAGCACGCCAATCAACGCATGCTGTGTCCACCACCAGAATGCCGTCATTGCAGAGCTCAGCAGTGTGGCTTTTTTTTTGTGTGTCTGCCTCTGACAACAGCAATGCCATTTGCAACCTATGCCAAAAGAAACTGAGTCGTGGGAAGTCCAACACCCACCTAAGTACAACTGCTTTGCGTAGTCAGGTGTCTGTCAAGGACATGTTTGAGCATAAGAAGCCAATGTCAGAAAGTCACCCCCTTGCCCAGCGTCTGACAGCTGGCTTGTCTGAACTATTAGCCCGCCAGCTTTTACCATACAAGCTGGTGGAGTCTGAGGCGTTCAAAAAATTTGTAGCTATTGGGACACCGCAGTGGAAGGTACCCAGATGAAATTTCTTTGCACAAAAGGCAATCCCCAACCTGTACTCGATTGTGCAAAAGGAAGTAATGGCATGTCTGGCACGCAGTGTTGGGGCAAGGGTCCATCTGACCACTGATACCTGGTCTGCAAAGCATGGTCAGGGCAGGTATATCACCTACACTGCGCATTGGGTAAACCTGCTGACGGCTGCCAAGCATGGAATGCGTGGCTCTGCAGAGGAGTTGGTGACACCGCCACGACTTGCAGGCAGGCCTGCTGCCACCTCCTCTACTCCTCCTACTCCATCCTCTTCCATAACCTCCTCGGCTGAGTCCTCTTCTGCTGCTGCGTCTTGCTCCACATCAACGGCACCCCCCCAGCTCCCCAGGTACTATTCCACATCCCGGATACAGCAGTGTCACGGCGTCTTGGGTTTGACTTGCTTGAAAGCAGAGAGTCACACTGGACCAGCACTCCTGTCCGCCCTGAACGCACAGGTGGAAAAGTGGCGGACTCCGCACCAACTGGAGATCGGCAAAGTGGTTTGTGACAACGTAATAAATTTGTTGGCGGCATTTAATTTGGGCAAGTTGACACATGTGGCGTGCATGGCACATGTGTGTAATCTGATCGTGCAATGCTTTGTGCATAAGTACCCAGGCTTACAGGACGTCCTGAAGCAGGCCAGGATCGGCTTGGGGATGTCCGGAGAAGTACTCACAGATGACTGTTCAAGGGTCTGTTTGTCTGGATAACCCGTCAGCATTGCCATTTTGCTTCCCAGGGCGATAGTGAATTGTAAAGTCAAAAGGCTGTAGCGCCAAACTCCAGCGCAACAGTCTTGCATTGTCTCCTGACACCCTGTTCAGCCACACCAACGGGTTGTGATCTGTGAGTAAGGTAAACGGTTGTCCATACAAGTAAGGTTGCAGCTTTTTGAGGGCCCACACCACCGCCAGGCACTCTTTTTCAATGGCAGTGTATCTACTTCCCTGGGCAAAAGTTTCCGGCTTAGATAAGCCCCGGGTTGCTCGCCGTCATCTGCTCTGACTTGGCTCAGTACTGCTCCCAATCCAAACATAGAAGCGTCTGTATGGACGAGAAAGCGTTTAGTTGGATCAGGAGCAGAAAGTACAGGTGATTTAATGAGCGCCGTTTTGAGCTGTTGGAAGGCCTGTTCACATCTGGGGCCCATACTACTATCGTTGGGAGTTTTTTACGTGTTAGATCCGTGAGAGGTTTAGCTAGGGTGCTGTAATTAGCTACGAATTTCCTGTAGTACCCTGCGGTACCCAGGAATGCGAGGACCTGGGTTTTAATGCGGGGGGTTGGCCACTTGGCGACTGCCTCTATTTTAGCGTGTTCTGATTTCTGTAGCAGGCTCCCGACTCTGTGCCCTAAGTATTGAACTTCTGCCATTCCTATATGGCACTTACTGGGCTTTAGGGTCAGTCCGGCCTCCCTAATCCAGTCTAGTACGGCTCCTATGTGGGTCAGGTGTTCGGGCCAGGAGCAGCTAAAAATGGCTATATCATCCAAGTAGGCGCAGGCATACTCCTAAAACCCATCCAGTAGCCGATCTACCATCCTCTGAAAGTTAGCCGGGTCATTCTTCATCCCGAATGGCATGACCTTAAACTGATACAGGCCAAACGGGGTGACAAATGCCGACTTGTGGATGGCGTCCTCGGCTAATGGAATTTGCCAGTACCCCTTGCACACATCTATTGTGGTGAGGTACAGGCCTCTGGCCATTTTGTCTAGGAGCTCGTCTATCCAGGGCATAGGGTAGGCGTCTGAGGTTGTTTTATCGTTTAGCCTCCGGTAGTCTACACAGAAACTGGTCGTGCCGTCCCGTTTCGGTACTAGTACTACCGGGGAGGCCCAGGGGCTGTCAGAGTGTTCTATCACCCCTAACTGCATCATTTCCTCAATTTCTTTCCGCATATTTTCTTTAACTGCTTCGGGTATGCGATAGGCGGTTTGGCGAAGGGGGGGTCTGGTCTAGGGTTTCAACTTTGTGAGTGGTTAACGGAGTGTACCAAGGTAGGCTGGAAAACGTGGCCCCCTTGTCGTGGATTAGTCTTTGGACCTCGGTTTGGTCCTGGGGGTCTAACCGTTCTCCTAACTGTACTTCTCCCAGGTCTCCGCTCTGGCCCTCTTGGTCTAGGAGATCTAGGAGTGGCAAATTATCATAATCTTCAGTGGCAGGTGCACAGATCGCGGTTACCTCTTCCGTGCGCTCGTGGTATGGCTTGAGCATGCGCTTGCCTCCCATGCCTGTGACCACACCGATCACAAACCTGCTCTACCACCTTGTATGGGCCCTGCCAGGAAGCCTGCAGCTTGTCCTTGTGGACAGTGTCAATCCATATCTGCCAAGTGACCCTATGTAGGGGGAAGCGTCCCTATTCTGCTCTGTGTCAGTGTGTATCAGGGATCCTTAGGATAGGTGTCAATCCATATCTGCCAAGTAACCCTATGTAGGGGGAACAGTCCCTATTCTGCTCTGTGTCAGTGTGTATCAGGGTCTCTGAGGACAGGTGTCAATCCAAATCTTCCAAGTGACCCTATGTAGGGGGAACAGTCCCTATTCTGCTCTGTGTCAGTGTGTATCAGGGTCTCTGAGGACAGGTGTCAATCAGGGCCGGCCTTAGGCATTTAGACGCCCTGTGCGAAAAATCTTCACAGCGCCCCCCCCCCCGTCATCCATGTATGCTGTAATGTTTGTGTTGTCTGTGTATGTGATAGTAGGTGTGATGACTGTGTGTGATATGTATGCTATGTGTGATATTTGTAATGGGTGTATTAACAGTGTGTGCTATGCGTGTATTGGTTGTATGTGACACACACAGAGTCAGACGGCCATACACACACACAGGCAGACAGTCATACACACACACACACACACACACACAAAGGCAGACAGTCTCACACACAGACACACACAGGCAGACAGTCAGTCATACACACAGACACAGACAGTAATACACACAGACACACACAGAGGCAGTCAGTCATACAGACAGTAATACACACAGACACACACAGAGGCAGACAGTAATACACACAGACACACACACAGTCATACACACAGACACACATAGAGGCAGACAGTCATACACACACACACACGCAGACAGTCATACACACAGACACACACAGGCAGACATAGGCGTGCGCAGCCTATTGCATTAGGGTGTGCACCCTAAAGCACAAACACACGCCGCGTGTATATGTATGTGTGTATATATATATATATATATATTTATTTATTTATGCACACACACACACTGCTGTGTGTGTGTGTGTGTGTGTGCGCATGTAAGGGCGCTGTGTGTGTGTGTGCTGTATGTGTGTGGGTGCTGTATGTGGGTGTGGGTGCTGTGGGGGTGCTATATGTGTGTGTAGGTGCTGTGTGGGTGCTGTGTGTGTGTGCTGTATGTGTGTGTGTAGGTGCTGTATGTGTGTGTGTAGGTGCTGTGTGTGTATGTGTGTGTGCGCTGTGTGAGGGTGCTGTATGTGTGTAGGTGCTGTGTGTGTTTGCGCTGTGTGTGGGTGCTGTATGTGTGTGGGTGCTGTATGTGTGTGGGTGCTGTATGTGTGTGGGTGCTGTATGTGTGTGTGGGTGCTGTATGTGTATAGGTGCTGTGTGTGTGGGTGCTGTATGTGTGTAGGTCCTGTGTGTGCTGTGTGTGTGTAGGTGCTGTGTGTGTGGGTGCTGTATGTGTGTGCTGTATGTGTAAAGGTGCTGTATGTGTGTGTGTGCTGTGTGAGGGTGCTGTATGTGTGAAGGTGCTGTATGTGTGAAGGTGCTGTATGTGCTGTGTGAGGGTGCTGTATGTGTGTAGGTGCTGTGTGTGTGGGTGTGTGTGCTGTATGTGTGTGGGTGATTGTGGGGGGTGGAGGTGGGGGTACATGACTCAATATCCCCCCTCCGTTCTTACCTTATGTAGGGAGGGGGGATTCTTGTTCCTGCTGCCTTCCCTGGTGGTCCAGTGGAGGTGAGGTGCCGTTTAGTTAATATCCCCCCTCCCTTGTTACCTTATGTAGGGAGGGGGGACCATGCTACCGCCATCCCTGGTGGTCCAGTGGAGAGTGAACTCTACCCTGCGGGGCTAGAGTTCACTCTCGCGAGATTTGAGCGTTGCTGCGGCAACGCTCAAATCTCGCGAGAGGAACCCGGCGGAGCTGCTGGCAAGAGCTCCGCCGGTTCTCTCCTGCCTCCCTCCCTGCCTGTGGGTCGGTGGGGAGGGAGGCTGAGAGCAGAGCCGGCGCTCGGATAGCGCCGGTTCTGCATGAGCCGACAGCAGAGATCCTGAGATCTCCCCTGCCGGTCTCAATACATAGGCGTGCTGTGGGGATTAGGGTGTGCCCAGGCACACCCGGCACACCCCGTGCGCACGCCTATGCAGGCAGACAGTCATACACACAGACACACAGAGGCAGACAGTCATACACAGACACAGACACACAGACAGTAATACACACACAGAGGCAGACAGTCATACACACAGACACACACAGGCAGACAGTCATACACACAGACACACACAGGCAGACAGTCATACACAGACACAGACACACAGAGGCAGACAGTCATACACAGACACAGACACACAGAGGCAGACAGTCATACACAGACACACAGAGGCAGACAGTCATACACACACAGGCAGACAGTCATACACACACACACAGACAGTAATACACACACAGAGGCAGACAGTCATACACACACAGACAGTAATACACACAGGCACAGTCACCTGCCAATCACAGTTACCTGTGGAGGCAGTGCAGCTCCTGGTGACTGTTTGGTGGGGAAGCAGGGACTCCTTCCTGCTTCCCCTGCATCAGTTTTCCGGCGCTTTTAGCTCCGCCCCCGCCGCACGTTAAGCTCCGCCCCCCCTGCAAATTTAAAAAAAAAAAAAAAAAAATTTTTTTTTAAATCCCGGCCGGCTGTGCGGCCGCACGGCGCCCCCTGCTCCATGGCGCCCTGTGCGGCCGCACAGCTCGCACACCCCTAAGGCCGGCCCTGGTGTCAATCCATATGTCGAGGTGTCAATCCATATCCATTGTGATTTAGGAATGTTAGGTGATTTATGCCCTTTATGGATTAAAACCAGACTCTGCATCAACTGTGTAATTTTCCATAGGAGTTTTGCCATGGATCCCCCTCCGGCATGCCACAGTCCAGGTGTTAGTCCCCTTGAAACAACTTTTCCATCACTTTTGTGGCCAGAAAGAGTCCCTGTGGGTTTTAAAATTCGCCTGCCCATTGAAGTCAATGGAGGTTCACCCGGTTCGCGAACGTTTGCGGAAGTTCGCGTCCGCAGTTCGCGAACCGAAAATTTTGTGTTCACGACATCACTACTTCTGACTACTGTGTACCGAACTCCTGGACTATAAAACGGAATCCCTGCCTTCTCCAATCCTCTGATCATCGGACTGTTACTGGGTTCTCCTATTCTCTTCAAACCTCAAGACCCGGACTGTTAAAGGTTTACTCTCATCTGGCTACAAGCAAACAGCCTGAAGACAACTACTCTCATCAAACCTTAAGTATTCCTTATATACATAATTCTCAGAGTTGCTTTCTTAAGGAAATCTCACTTGTTAACTAAACAATTCAAATTCAACTTCTCACTTGCTCTCCTTCAATTATTATTTACTTACGATTACAACTTCACTATCAATCATTAAAGCTACAGTATTGTGATGATGAAGGTTACTGACTGCACAAGGTTTGATTTCCTGTTGGTAATTATAAGGCATTTGATTGGATTAGGTAGCTACTTGCTATTGATTGCTATTTAAATTAGCTATTGTTTGCTAATAAGCAGAGGCCTATCCAGGTGTTAAACATTCCTAGTGGGAGGTGATTTTAGGAGTATATAAGGGTAGTTGTCATTAGCTTGGCTAATAGAGCTTGGTTGCTTCATCTAAGTGTTGCTTCTAAGTGTGTGTGTGTGGTTGGAGATATTCTGGAGAGTGTTGCTTCTAAGTGTGTGTGTGGTTGGAGATATTCTGGAGAGTGTTGCTTCTAAGTGTGTGTGTGGTTGGAGATATTCTGGAGATAAACTGGAGGTAATCCGAGGTATTCAGGAGGATAAATAAAAAGTTAAGGTTTGTTTGATTTAAATTATTCACCTCATTGGAATGGCAGACTTAGTTCAGTGTAATAGTTGCTTTGCATTTGTTTCACGTTCCACTTTTTGGAGGTTTGGTTGTTGTCTAATCTGTAGACAGTTCTCTATTTTGCGGCAGGAGATTGTATTTTTGAAGTCTGAGATTTGTAAATTATCTGGTAAACAAACTCAGGCTGGAACTGCTGCAAAGCCACTGCCGCAGAGACATACTAGGAATGGCAGATGGATTACTGTAGGATCTGGTAGACTTGGAGTTGTGGATAAAAGGCATATTGCACAGTCTGTTGCTCTACATAATTCATTTTCTGCACTTTCAGAGTGTAGTGGTGTCGTGGAGAGAGGCACTGAGGCTAGTGGTGTTGTGCAGAGAGGCACTGAGGCTAGTGGTGTTGTGCAGAGAGGCACTGAGGCTAGTGGTGTTGTGCAGAGAGGCACTGAGGCTAGTGGTGTTGTGCAGAGAGGCACTGAGGCTAGTGGTGTTGTGCAGAGAGGCACTGAGGCTAGTGGTGTTGTGCAGAGAGGCACTGAGGCTAGTGGTGTTGTGCAGAGAGGCACTGAGGCTAGTGGTGTTGTGCAGAGAGGCACTGAGGCTAGTGGTGTTGTGCAGAGAGGCACTGAGGCTAGTGGTGTTGTGCAGAGAGGCACTGAGGCTAGTGGTGTTGTGCAGAGAGGCACTGAGGCTAGTGGTGTTGTGCAGAGAGGCACTGAGGCTAGTGGTGTTGTGCAGAGAGGCACTGAGGCTAGTGGTGTTGTGCAGAGAGGCACTGAGGCTAGTGGTGTTGTGCAGAGAGGCACTGAGGCTAGTGGTGTTGTGCAGAGAGGCACTGAGGCTAGTGGTGTTGTGCAGAGAGGCACTGAGGCTAGTGGTGTTGTGCAGAGAGGCACTGAGGCTAGTGGTGTTGTGCAGAGAGGCACTGAGGCTAGTGGTGTTGTGAAGAGAGGCACTGAGGCTAGTGGTGTTGTGAAGAGAGGCACTGAGGCTAGTGGTGTTGTGAAGAGAGGCACTGAGGCTAGTGGTGTTGTGCAGAGAGGCACTGAGGCTAGTGGTGTTGTGCAGAGAGGCACTGAGGCTAGTGGTGTTGTGCAGAGAGGCTTGGTGAGGCCTAATAGAAAGCAGTTGTTGGTGGGGGATTCCATCATAAGAGGTGTGGAGATGGACAATGGTGGTCTTGTGAGGTGTCTTCCTGGAGCTACTGCTCACAGAGACCGGAGGCGTATCGGTAATATTGTTAAGCAAGCAAAGCAGGAAGGGGAATTGGATGTACTTGTCCATTTAGGGACAAATGACTTGGCTTGCAATGAGGTTTCAGAGGTTAAGGAAGTTTTTAGTGTTTTTGCCAATGATATACGGCAGGTTGCTTCCACATTATCATTCTCTGAAGTTCTGCCTGTGCATAACACTCAGAATGACAGGCGGATGCGTATTAGGGACTTTAACTTGTGGCTTGGTGAATGGTGTCGGGAGCAAGGATTTGGCTTTATTGCTCATGGTAGCTCTGTTTGGAATGGAAATAAACTGTACAAAAAAGATGGTTTGCATCTTTCTCAAAAGGGAACAAATGTTCTCAGTGAGCAGTTCAGAGGTTTTGCTAGGATGTATTTAAACTAGGAGGGGGGGGCAAAAGGGTGATAAAACATCAATCCAATTGTCCCCCAAAACAAGGACAGAAGGTGCCTGTAGCAAGTGTGTTAAAAAATGATAAGCTTAGAGTCATGTCTACAAATGCTCGCAGTTTAGGGAATAAGATCCATGAACTTGTGGCAATAATGGCAACTGATAGTGTAGATTTAGTCGCTGTTACTGAGACATGGTATAATGAGAAAAATGACTGGGACATAGCAATACCAGGGTACTCTTTATATAGAAAAGACAGGGAAGGCAAGAAAGGGGGAGGGGTGGCCCTGTATGTAAAGAATAGCATAAAATCTAGCCTAATAAAGGTTAGTGAGGCGAACATAGAGTCAGTTTGGGTTACGTTAGAATTTGGTAATCACACAGTAACTCGTGTAGGTGTGATTTATAGGCCCCCAGGACAAATTGAAGAGTTAGATAATCTACTAGTTGAAGAAATTGCTAAAATGACAATGAAGGGGGAAGTTATCATCATGGGTGACTTTAATCTTCCTGATATAAATTGGAAAACAAAAATAGCTACTTGTGCCAGGAGCACACATATTCTATACTCCCTACTGGGATTGTCTCTAAAACAAGTCGTTGAGGAGCCAACTCGTAAAGAGGCCATACTAGATTTAGTGTTAACAAATGAAGATTTGGTATCAGATATTACTGTAGGTGAAAGTTTAGGATCCAGTGATCATCAGTCAGTGTGGTTTAATATAAGAACAGTGACTGAGTCACACCACACAAAAACAAAAGTTTTAGACTTTAGAAAAACAGACTTTTCCAAAATTAGAATATGTGTAAAGGAGTCATTATCAGACTGGAGCAATTTAAATGGAGTCCAAAAGAAATGGGATTATTTAAAAGTTGCACTACTGAAGGCAACAGAAAATTGCATTAGGCTTGTCAGTAAAAGCAAAAAATTCAAGAAACCACTGTGGTACTCCACAGATGTAGCCAAAATGGTAAAAAACAAAAAGTTAGCATTTAGTAATTATAAAAAAACCCAGAGTGAGGAAGACAGAATGACCTATAAGATTAGGCAGAAAGAGGCTAAGCAAGTTATAAGAGCTTCCAAATCACACACAGAAGAGAAAATAGCACAGTCAGTAAAAAAGGGGGACAAAACCTTTTTTAGATACATAAATGAGAAAAGAAAAGTAAAACAAGGATTAGTTAGATTAAAAACAAAAGAAGGAAGGTATGTAGATGAGGATAAAGGTCTAGCTGACTGCCTCAATGAATATTTTTGTTCGGTATTTACAGATGAAAATGAAGGAAAGGGACCTCAGTTAAGAAAAAGGATAAATGAGTCATTTATTACACGTGAGTTTACAGAGGAAGAGGTTCTATTTCAACTGTCAAAAGTAAAGACAAATAAGTCAATGGGACCTGATGGAATACACCCAAAGCTATTAAAAGAGCTTAGTGGTGTACTAGCAAAACCATTAACAGATTTATTTAACCAATCATTGATAACAGGAGTAGTCCCAGAAGATTGGAAGTTAGCGAATGTTGTGCCCATTCACAAGAAAGGTAATAGGGAGGAGTCGGGCAACTATAGGCCAGTAAGCCTAACTTCAGTAGTGGGGAAAGTGATGGAAACCATGTTAAAGGATAGGATTGTTGAACATCTAAAAACACATGGATTTCAAGATCAGAGACAACATGGGTTTACTTCAGGGAGATCATGCCAAACTAATCTTATTGATTTTTTTGATTGGGTAACTAAAATTATAGATCAGGGTGGTGCAGTAGACATTGCTTACCTCGATTTCAGTAAGGCTTTTGACACTGTTGCACATAGAAGGCTTATCAACAAACTACAATCTTTGAGTTTGGATTCCAATATTGTTGAATGGGTAAGGCAGTGGCTGAGTGACAGGCAACAGAGGGTTGTAGTCAATGGAGTATATTCGAAGCTTGGGCTTGTCACCAGTGGGGTACCTCAGGGATCTGTACTTGGACCCATTCTCTTTAATATTTTTATTAGTGATATTGCAGAAGGTCTTGATGGTAAGGTGTGTCTTTTTGCGGATGATACTAAGATATGTAACAGGGTTGATGTTCCAGGAGGGATAAGCCAAATGGAAAATGATTTAGGTAGACTAGAAAAATGGTCAGAGTTGTGGCAACTGACATTTAATGTGGATAAGTGCAAGATAATGCATCTTGGACGTAAAAACCCAAGGGCAGAGTACAGAATATTTGATAGAGTCCTAACCTCAACATCTGAGGAAAGGGATTTAGGGGTGATTATTTCTGAGGACTTAAAGGTAGGCAGACAATGTAATAGAGCAGCAGGAAATGCTAGCAGAATGCTTGGTTGTATAGGGAGAGGTATTAGCAGTAGAAAGAGGGAAGTGCTCATGCCATTGTACAGAACACTGGTGAGACCTCACTTGGAGTACTGTACACAGTACTGGAGACCCTATCTTCAGAAGGATATTGATACCTTAGAGAGAGTTCAAAGAAGGGCTACTAAACTGGTTCATGGATTGCAGGATAAAACTTACCAGGAAAGGTTAAAGGATCTTAACATGTATAGCATGGAGGAAAGACGAGACAGGGGGGATATGATAGAAACATTTAAATACATAAAGGGAATCAACACAGTAAAGGAGGAGACTATATTTAAAAGAAGAAAAACTACCACAACAAGAGGACATAGTCTTAAATTAGAGGGACAAAGGTTTAAAAATAATATCAGGAAGTATTACTTTACTGAGAGGGTAGTGGATGCATGGAATAGCCTTCCAGCTGAAGTGGTAGAGGTTAACACAGTAAAGGAGTTTAAGCATGCGTGGGATAGGCATAAGGCTATCCTAACTATAAGATAAGGCCAGGGACTAATGAAAGTATTTAGAAAACTGGGCAGACTAGATGGGCCGAATGGTTCTTATCTGCCGTCACATTCTATGTTTCTATGTTTCTATGTTTCTATGTTTCTATAACAGAAAGGACTTTGTTTTTATGTAACACTTGGCTAAATATTAGGAAAACATAAACTCTGCAGTTGTGTTCCTCATCTCATCTAATTGTAGCATAACACCAGGTAGCTTCTTATCTGGTTACTGTGGGCTGTGTTTATCTGCAAGGGTGAACAAACATCTCTGCACTTCGGACTCCAACTAAGGTAAGCCGTGACATCCGGTAAGTATGAAGGACGGTGGGGATGTTCTATGCCGCCTCCGGTGTTTAGGGTCACCCCTTCAATTTTCTTACCGTTATGGACCAGGGCTGTTTCTACATTTCTGCGGTGTTGGAGTTTAGCTAAACACCTTTATATACCGTTTTTCTCGCCATTAAATGGAATTTTTAAAGATACCATTATTTTTATCATATCATATAATTTACTATAAACAAATGATAAAATATGATAAAAATTTAAAAAAACAACCTTTTCTAACTTTGACCCCCAAAATCTGTTATGCATATACAACCACCAAAAAACACCCATGCTAAATAGTTTTGAAATTTTGTCCTGAGTTTAGAAATACCCAATGTTAACATGTTCTTCGCTTTTTTTGGAACGTTATAGGGCATTAAGTAGAGGTAGCTATTTCCAAACCATTTTTTTCCGAAATTAACGAAAATTACATTGCAACACTGATATCTGTCAGGAATTCTTGAATAATCCTTCACATGTATATATTTTTTAGGCATGTGCATGGGGAAAATTTTCGGTTCGGCATTCCGAAATTCGGGATTGTCGCAATTCGGGACTTCGGCAATTCGGCACTTCAACACTTCGGAACCACGCAACTTCAGAACTTCGGCACTTCAGCACTTCGGAACTTCTGCAGTTCGGCAGTTTGACACTTCGGAACTTCGGAATTTCGGGACTTCTATTGCAGCCGCTTAGTAGATAACTCCCTAATTCCCACGGTATTAGGGAGTTATCTACCAAAAGGCTGAAAGACCTAAATTGGTCTTCCAGACAAATTTACTAATACTAAGTAAAAATGACTTAGTATTAGTAAATTTTGCCCCTACTCGCTATGCCACGAGTAGGGGCATGTATAGTAAACAGTGAGCAGCCTTTTAAAAAAAAAAAAAAAAAATAGGGTCCCCTCTCCCGAGCCCCCACCGCTTTTAAACTAAAGACCTATTGCCCCCCACAGCCCCCACCCCTGAGCGGCCGGTGGGGGCCCTAAAGTAAAATGATGGGGGGGACCTATTGTCCTCCCCCCCGGCCCCCACCCCTGAGCGGTGGGTGGGGATCCTAAATACTAATAAGGGGGGGACCTAATGTCCTCCCCCCGGCCCCCACCCCTGAGCGGCGGTTGGGGGCCCTAAATACTAAAAAGGGGGGGACCTAAGGTCCTCCCCTCTGGCCCCCACCCCTGAGCGGCAGGTGGGGGCCCTAAATACTAATAAGGGGGGGGACCTAATGTTCTCCCCCTTGACCCCACCCCTGAGCGGCGGGTAGGGGGCCCTGAATACCAATAGGGGGGAACTAATTGTCCTCCCCCCCCGGCCCCCACCCCTGAGCGGCGGTTGGGGGCCCTAAAAAAATGTCCCCCTCCCCCCAGGTGACATGACCCCTAGTCACCCACTCCCCCCAAAAAAATTTTTATCCCCCTACCTACCCCCCTCACCCTAAAAATAATGAGGGGGGACTTGTTAAAAAAAACAAAAAAAAAAACTTACCATTTGATGTTTTCTTTCTTCTAAAATCTTTCAGCCCCCCCAAATTTTTTTATTTGGCCTTTTTTGGGGCTGAAAAAAAGATTTTAGAAGAAAGAAAACATCGAATGGTAAGTTTTATTTTTTTTTACAGGCACTTAGTTAAAGGTCGCCCCCTCATTATTTTTAGGGTGAGGGGGGTAGGTAGGGGGTTAATTTTTTTGGGGGGGAGGGGGTGACTAGGGTTTTGGGGACCCCTAGTCACCTGGGAGGGGGGGTTAACATTTTTTTAGGGCCCCCACCTGCCGCTCAGGGGTGGAGGCCGGGGGGGAGGATAATAGGTCCCCCCCCTTTTGGTATTTAGGGCTCCCACCCACTGCTCAGGGGTGGGGGCCAGGGGGGAGGACATTAGGTCCTCCCCCTTATTTTACTGTAGGGCCCCCACCCACCGCTCAGGGGTGGGGGCCAGGGGGGAGGACATTAGGTCCCCCCACCTTTTTAGCATTTAGGGCCCCCACCCACCGCTCAGGGGGGGAGCCAGGGGGAGGACATTAGGCCCCCCCTTATTTTGCTGTAGGGCCCCCACCCACCACTCAGGGGTGGGGGCCAGGGGGGAGGACATTAGGTCCCCCCTATTAGTATTTAGGACCCCCACCCACCGCTCAGTGGTGGGGGCCAGAGGGGAGGACATTAGGTCCCCACCCCTTATTTTACTGTAGGGCCCCCACCCACTGCTCAGGTGTGGGGGCCAGGGGAGAGGACATTAGGCCCCCCCTATTAGTATTTAGGGCCCCCACCCACCATTTAGGGGTGGGGGCCAGGGGGGAGGACATTAGGTCCCCCCACCTTATTTTACTGTAGGGCCCCCACCCACCGCTCAGGGGTGGGGGCCAGGGGGGAGGACATTAGGTCCCCCCTATTCTGATTTAGGGCCCCCAACCACCGCTCAGGGGTGGGGGCCCGGGGGAGGACAATTGGTCCCCCCTTTAGTTTAAAAGCGCGGGTGGGGGCTTGGGAAGGGAGACTTTTTTTTTTTAAACTGTGAGCAGCCGCAGGCTGCTCACTGTTTAATAGACATGCCCCTACTCGCGGTATAGCGAGTAGGAGCATTATTTACTAATACTAAGTAATCTTTACTTAGTATTAGTAAATTTGGCTGAAAGACCAATTTAGCTCTTTCAGCCTTTTAGTAGATAGCTCCCTAATACCGTGGGAATTAGGGAGTTATCTACTTATTCATTCCTGTCATTACATTGACTTGCCAAGTAACTTACATTTTAAATTCTTTATTTTTATTTTGTTGTGCATGTGAAAATACAAATGTTGCACAATATTCAAATATAACGAATAATAGGTTTGTTCTGATATAAACATTTGTACATAGAATTCAGCACATGTTTTATAATGAGACAATCATCGTGTATATTTAAGTAGACATAGTAATAAGGGTTGAGTAAATGGTGGGATAGGTAAGTAATAAGTGAGAAACCACCAGGTTGTGACAACTCTGCTTTGGCATAGTAAGTGACACTAGAGTGACAAAATTAGTTGCGTCGCGCAGAAAGCAAAGTAAGAACTATAACTAAAATGTCTATCTTTACGCTTGGTAAGCTGTAACTGTGAGGATAGACTAAAAGTCGGACTTTTAAGCCGATATTACAAGTATGCCTTACTTGTGGGCAGATCTGTTGTCCAGGCCCCGATCGCCTACATATGGTTTTCGTAGTTAATTAATTCTGTATTTTAATGTGTACTAGGGAGATACAGGCATACGTGAGGTGCCACAGCAGCACACACTGAATAAGTAACCATCTCTCGATTTAGCACTTGGAATTTGCTCATCGTGTAATTTTGTTAAGACAAGCTAGTCTTAGTTTTAGGTACGTAGCAGAGAGACGACATGGCAAACCCATGTCAATATTTTGTGATGGGACTGTAGGTTAAGCGTTAGCTGGTCTAGCCAGCCAACCGTGTCTGTACAGTAGGTTAAGGTAGATACCTACAGGGAGCTGGTAGTCCCACCAGGTGTATAGAACTATCACATGTATCTCTATGTAAGTGGCTGGGTTGCAGGCTATTCTTGTATGTCTGAGTGGTAGCTGGTTTAAATCTGTCGCCGTGGAGACACAAGCGTGTTAGAGGGTCTAGGCGAGGCTAAACATGTGTAAGTCTTGGTTAATGGTGTGTGATGTGGACAGCAATACATATTTTCCTACGTGGGGCATTATTGAGCTTAGGTTAGTGCCCGTTTATATTAATCGTGGGTATGCCCTAGCTGTCTGTCGCCTGGTGTGGGTAGGTTTGGGTTGGTACATTAGTTTGTTCTTGTGGGTAAGCTAGGTCCTGTACCGTTGAAGACAACATTTTAGGGGTGTGTGTTCTCCGGACATCTGTCTAACCTGGGTTGGAAGCAGGAGGGAAACAGTGGGTGTCACTTGGTGGGTTAGGGGAAGTTCATGGTGTAGTAGAATTAAGTCCAACAGGGTAAAGTTGTTGTTGAAGGCGTATCGCTGTAACTGCTAGTGCTTTCTTCAACGTCATGGGGTAGTAGCGTATATGTCCCCTACCCTCCGTTCCTCAAGCCGGCCTATGGTGGGTTCAGATTTCTTGGCTCTCTATGCTTATTTCCCACCTCTGTATTCCGTCTCCGTACCGTGCAGGTCTCTTTGGTCTCTAGCGTGGTTTCTGTATTGGTCGCAGGATTCGCCTTCCGTGGCAAATCGAGTGCCGTCAGGAATCCGGTCGGGTCTTCCTGCGCCGATAGGGTCAGGATTGCATCTCCCCGCTGTACTACGAGGGTGCCCAGCGCCCCCCATCTGTATCGGATCCCGTTATCTCTGAGTTCTCTCGTTACAGGCATGAGCCTCCGCCTCTCCAGCAGGACGGTGAAGGGTAAGTCGTTGTACACCCGTATTGAGCAGCCATCTACCCTGATATCAGTGGTGTTCCTCGCTCGGGCCAGGATTGCGGCCATAATCGAAATGTTCCGGGTGACTGCTATGAGGTCCCTGGGGGCATCCGCAGGGGCCGTCGGGGCCTTCCGTATTTGGAACGCGTTCATGAGGGGTAATTCATTTGCTGTGGCTTGTACTCCTAGTGCCTTTGCCACTTCATTGGCAAAGTCCCAAATGTTCTCCGTGTTCACTCTCTCGGGTATTCCGCGGAGCCGTATGTTTTTCTTGCGGTGTCGTGATTCAAGTGAGGTGACTGTGCGGGCGAGTCCCTGTATTTGTTGGGACATGGCTTCTATTTGGGCTCGGGTCTCCTTGAGCTCCTGCTCCCTGCCTGAGTCCCTGGTTTCCACCGCAGCAACCCGTGCGGAGAGGCCGTCAACCTCTGTGCGCACGCCAGCCAGGTCGGCCTTCCATAACTCACATAGGTCTATCAGTAGTTTTTTTATATCCCCTTTGGTAGAGGGTGAGGTGTCGGAGTCAGACTCTTTGCTCGCATATACTTTGCTTAGGAGTCTTGCTGGCATGATGTAGTCTTCCTCTAGCGATTCGTCTTAGTAGCTAGAGTCTCGAGACCCTGTGGGCGCCATTTTGGGTTGCGAGGGTTGCTGCGGCCTTTCAAAGGACGCTCAGATATCTGGCTGTTTAGCGCTCCCTGAGTGAGTTAATTTGCGTTTTTTCCGCCCCATTTCTTCCTGGAGGGGTTCTGCAAGAACTGGAGTGTCTTTTTGGGGTAATTCTGTGTGTCTCCGCAGCGATTTATTCTATTTAGCCGTGTGGCTTTCAGGAGCTCCACAGCAGCACGTCTTGTTCCTTACCCGGCTAGCCACGCCCCGTAACTTACATTTTATATGAATGTGTGTTACTTGATTGTTGTAAGTGTTGCAAATGCTTACAGCGGAATCCTGGCTATGTTTGTATACTTTTTATTTAAAATTGTTTACAATGTAACCTTCTTCTTTCACTGGGTAAGTATATTAGTACTTAGGCAATACAGTGCTTCGGAACTTCGGCACTTCTGAACTTCGGCACTTCGGCAACTTCGGCAACTTCGGGACTTCGGCACTTCGGCAACTTCGGAACTTCGGCACTTCGGCAACTTCGGAACTTCGGCAACTTCGGAACTTCGGAACTTCGGCACTTCGGCAACTTCGGAACTTCGGCAACTTCGGAACTTCGGAACTTCGGCAACTTCGGCAACTTCGGAACTTCGGCAACTTCGGCAACTTCGGCAACTTCGGCAACTTCGGCACTTCGGCAACTTCGGCACTTCGGCAACTTCGGCACTTCGGCACTTCGGCACTTCGGCACTTCGGCACTTCGGCACTTCAGAACTTTGGCACTTTGGCACTTTGACACTTTGAAAATTCTGTAATTTCTGAACTTCGGGACCTTGACAATTCAGCACTTCGGCAATTCGGACATTCGGAAGTACCCGAATGTCCGAATTGCCCGAAATTCGTCCGATATCATATTCAGACCGAAACGAATTGCACATAATATTTTTTAAAAGAACATAACCTAAGGTATTATACTCTTTGACTCTATTTTACCACCAAGCTATGCCAACTAAAAAAATAATAATAATTGGTAATTTTTTTGACACACATAGCAATTTAAGAATACATGTAATGAGAACTTTAAGGGTTACTGCCAAAGAACACCCCAATATGTGTTCAGCAACATCTCCTGAGCCATGTATAAGTGTGTCGGGTTCTCTGGGGGCTAAAATACCTTATTTGGAGGGTGTGCATTCCAGTTTCCTAATGTCCTATTTGGGACATTTTTGAAGCCGGACAATATAATTTACTCCCATCAACCCATATATTTTTGAAAAGTAGACACCCTAGGGTATTTCAAATGGTGGTATTTTAACACTTTCAATGCACTAATTCTACCACCAGTCCTGTCAATCTTTTTGTTATTTTTCTCTCACATTCTACTTTAGGCATTGATTCTCAGTTCCTGTTATGTGTTACTGACAAAGGACTCCCCAATATGTGTTCAGCTACATCTCCTGAGTACAACAGTGCCCCTAACGTGCAGGTTTTATGGGATTTTGCAAACGTATAGGGGTCAAATGTAGGGCTTTCCTCTTTTCCATGTTTGCACATTGAAATTTGCCAGATTGGTTTGCTGGGCCTATGTTGCCTTTGAGACCATATGGCAGCCCAGGAATAAAAAAATTAACCCGGCTCGGGCGTGGCTTGCCGGTGCATGGAGTGAGACGTGTTTTTCGGAGCTCCGCGAACTCGACCCACATAGCCCCTATTATTAGCAGAACCACGCAGGCGAAATGGGGAGAACTAAGCGCCAGGGCACCCCTGGACCATCGGGCACTAGCCCATCGAGAAAACAGGCCGGCCCGATGGATGATTTTCTCTCCACGCCAGACGCTTACCGTGCCACGAGGCAGGCAGACAAAATGGCGGCTGCATCCCCTAGTACTGAGAGCGGAGCGGGCTCGGAGCCAAGCCCAGCCAGAGGGGAAACTTTGACACAAATCACGGCGGAACTGACAGCCATATCTGCTAATATGCTCACCAAGCAAGATAAGACTGCCATGGTAGCGGAACTGAGGGCGGCGATCCGTGAGGAGATTCTGGAGGTGCGCAGGGACCTCTCGGCCTTGGAAGAGCGTGTCACAGAGCTAGAGCATGAAAACTTGCAGGCGATTCAACACTCCCAGGCAGCTGACCATGCCACGGCCAGGCAGGGCTCAGTACTCCTAGACCTCCGCAGACAGGTGGAGGATCTGGACAACAGGGGCAGGCGGAATAATATCAGGATCAGGGGCATGCCCGAGGCTGAATCTGAGGACCTGGGTACTGCCCTCGCACAGCTTTTCACCCGTATACTGGGCGACGGTGCTCAAGATGACTACCACATTGAACGTGCACACAGGGCCCTGCGGCCCCCGAGAAGGGATGGCCTGCCCCGAGATGTGATCTGCTGCCTCCTCTCCTTTCAGCTCAAAGAAGCCATTATGAGGGCAGCCCGCACACAGACAGTCACCTATCTGGACGCCCCGATTTCCTTATACCAAGACCTCTCTGCCCTCACTTTAGATGCACGAAGAGCCCTACGACCCTTGACAGGCATCCTACAGGAAAAGCGCATCCCATACAAGTGGGGCTTCCCCTTTAGCCTGCAGGCTAAGAAGGGCAACACGTGGTGCTCCCTACGTTGGCCTAACGATATACCCGGCTTTCTGAGGGCCCTCGATCTACCGCCAGTCACGGTCCGCAACTGGATCCTGGACCAGCCTCCACCGCGACCAGCTCACCCCGAGGTCCCTGAGGCTCTCCGTAACCAACCTAGGAGAGATGCGCAACCCGCCCGCTGGGGGGGCCCGGAAGGCCCCGAAGAATAACACTCGGTCCCTAGATAAGCATATTGTCGTCTTGGTCCCGTGGCAGCAGGAGACGGCCTGAGGAGGCCTCCCCAGGCGACTTCGCTAACAGATAAGTTGACTTGACTATTTTTACACTTGCACACTTAGCTTGTAATATGGGTGGGAACCGGGACTAACCGCCGGCAGGGCCCCCCTACACACTTGTTGCGATGTGAACAGTGGCGGTTTCCCCAAAGCCACATTTAGGCCCTTGCCGAATTTGGGTGGGGTATGGGTAAATGCCATCTCCTTCTTGTTTTTTGTGACATTTGGGACTCCATACACCCTGACAACCTATGCGGGCCGGCCCGGCACGACTGATAATACTACCCCGCCTGGGGAGCGGCCAATTTACCCTATGGCAGCAGTTGCAGGACCAGTTTGAGAACCACCCCCATGCGCTGCCTACGGGGGCCGGCTAGCCTGAACTATTGGCACATATTTGGCAAAGGGGCATCCACGGGGCAGAAGAATCTTGCTGTAAATGTACTTGGGCAATTTATGTATATTGTTGGAGGGCGGGGGGCTGGTGCTGTACCATGATGTGTCGCCTTATCTGACTTAGTAGCTCGTGCCGCCCCACGGCGGGCGGTAGGCCGCTAGGCCGGCGCCTGCAGTCTGGCGGTACGGAACGACAACCTGGATTGGTCTTGTGTTTATTACGGCTGGTGCGGCCCGGGGGCCGCGCTGAATCGCTCGCACCACGTGCTTTCCCCACAATTAAACTGTATGTGGTCTCCCTACCACGCCGTGGCGGGCGGTTTGGGGTGCGGCCCCGGGGTCGCTCCCCCCCGACTCACAGGGCCCTTAGCGGTTAATGGCTGTCGACAGTTATGATGTATTCCAACAGTTATGTTTGGTTCCTTGTAGTTTTATTACGTTATAGATAACCTTGATGTAAGCAACCTGCATAGGGTTTTCGGGGTATGCTGATGACGCGAGGTGACACCGCTTTCACAACGGGTACCCAGACTCCCCACCAGGACGGTACCACACCCCCTGCCCGGTTCCCGGGTTGGCCCTGGCGCTCCGCCACGTGCTTCACACTCCCCCGACGACTAATAGCCGAGACATACGCCCCACAACGTGGGTCGAGGGAGAGCGGACACCGCTCTCTCTGAACGAACTTATCCTACCGGACTTTCTCACCCCCCTGCAACCGACCCACCTGTAGATCAGGTCACCCTTACACGACCTAGGGTCTTAGTTGCCTAACCCCCCGTAGCCCTAGACGGGCCCGAACCCACGGACAGGGACAGTACCCCTACCTTTCCCTCCCCTACTCCCTTCCTTCTCCCCACCCCGCCCCGAACAGCCATGGCGACCACTTTCACCCCCGCCTCCCTGACACTGTTCTCACATAATATTCGAGGTCTTAATGCCCCCGAAAAACGGCGACAATTACTGAGAACTTTGCGGTCACATAGGGCCTCGATAGCGTTTCTGCAGGAAACGCACCTTAAAGGCAACGAGGCCCCCCAGATACGGGATAGACGGTACCCGCTGGGATTTTACGCTAACAACCCAGACGCCAAACGCGCAGGCGTGGCCATTGTTTTCGCTAATAATGTCCCGATCGAGGACACTACCTCACAAGCTGACCCCCAGGGGAGGTTTTTATTTGTGAAGGGGGCAATTGCAGCACATAGGTACACATTCGCCACGATCTATTGCCCCAATAAGGGACAGCATCGATTTCTGATGAAAACATTGGCACAACTGGAGAGGTTCCGAGAGGGAACCCTGATACTAGCCGGCGATCTTAATATTCCGCTGGACCCCCGGATGGATACGTCCGTGGGCACCAGTACCATTCCCGCACACTGCTTAAGGCAAGCCAAACAAGCTCTGGGTAAATCGGGCCTAGTCGACTGTTGGAGGGTGGCGCATCCCGACGCTAAAGATTACACATGCTACTCCGCAGTACACAATAGATATAGCCGGATAGACTATGTCTTCCTTGCCCAAGAATACCTCCCCTTCCTCCTCGCATCCGACATCGGAATACAACGAGACTCGGACCATGCCCCAGTTCTCATCACACTTAAATCCCCACTCTTCAAACCCAGGGAACGCTGTTGGAAACTCAATGAAAGTGTACTGGGAGACACTACCTTCACCACTCAAATAGCACAGACCTTGACACATTATTTTACTGACAACGACGACACCGACGTGGCCCCCCTCACGGTGTGGGAAGCACATAAATGTGTGATAAGGGGACAGCTTATCAAACTTTGCACCCAACGCAAGAAAGACCATGCCACACGGATACAGACACTGACACGAACAATAGCGGACTTGGAGACGCAACACAAACAAGACCACACGGACGATGCCTACCGCCTTCTCACCGACCAACGTAGACAACTCAGGGACTTGCTCTCACAGAATCTGTTACATACAATACGGAAGTCTAATAGACACTTTTACGAATTCTCCAACAAATGCGGGAAAATGTTGGCCCGCACCCTGACACAGAGGCATAGACAGCAGCATGTGCACCAGATAAGGGGCAGGGATGGGACGGTGAAACGGGCACCCCCGGACATCCTACAAGCATTTAGGCATTTTTACGCAGATCTGTACAATATCGACGCATCCTCACACCGCGCGGACACCTCCCTACATCAACATAGGATAGAGACGTTCCTCTCTGAGTACGTGGGGTGCAAGGTCCCGGCGGATGTAGCCGAGGACTTGGACCGCCCGATAACTGAGGAGGAACTAGCCGCAGCCCTTAAACAATCTAAGTCCAACAAAGCGCCAGGCCCTGATGGCCTACCGACCTCGTACCTACGCAAATTCAAAAATATACTGCTGCCTCATTTGCTACAGGGTCTCAACTCCCTGATAGATGGTGGCAGGTTCCCTGTTGACACATTACATGCGACGGTGACGGTAATACCCAAGGACGGTAAGGACCCCTCTGACTGCGGGAGTTATAGACCGATATCGCTACTCAACGCGGATCTAAAATTATTTGCCAAGACCATGGCCCTGAGACTCTCCCGCATACTCCCCGCGCTGATACACCCGGACCAGGTGGGCTTTGTCCCCGGTAGGGAGGCGCGGGACAATACCATCCGAGCCCTCAATCTGATCCACTCCGCCCGGTCGACCGGCAAAAATTTGGTACTGGTCTCCACGGACGCAGAGAAGGCCTTTGACCGGGTGGATTGGAAGTACCTGGAAGCCACCCTGCGCCATATGCAGTTCGGGCCCAATATCCGCGCATGGGTCTTAGCCTTGTACACTAACCCCACGGCTCGAATCCGGATTAACGGAGCGCTCTCGGCCCCATTCAACATACGCAACGGCACCAGGCAAGGCTGTCCCCTGTCCCCCCTCCTGTTCGCCCTCACCCTGGAGCCCTTCCTGGAGGCGGTCAGACGGGACGGGGGTATTACGGGGTACAGCATGCATCGAGTGGAGCATAAGGTGGCGGCATACGCCGACGACATGCTGTTTTTCATAGACAACCCCATAGTGTCATTCCCCAACTTGCTTCGGGCCTTCAGGGAGTTTGGGGGCATCTCCAATCTCAAGCTAAACATGACTAAATCGGAGGCCCTGCCAATCTCACTCCCAGCGGCGGGGATCGCTCACCTGCACTCACAATTCCGCTTTTCATGGTGTCCCGACAAGCTCAAATACCTAGGGATCTGGCTACCTACTGATTTGACCCTATTGTACCAGTTAAACTTCCTCCCCATCCTTACGGCTTTACTGAACGACCTCCGCCGCTGGAGGGGCCTTTATGTCTCTTGGTTCGGCCGGATCAACGTGATTAAAATGAATGTGCTGCCCCGCCTGCTATTTTTGTTCCAAGCCATCCCCGTTTCGCTGCCAAGATCCTTTTTTCAAACGATCTCAGCGGCGGTGAGAGAATTTGTTTGGAACGGGAGAAAGAGTAGGGTCAGCAAGGCTATATTAGAACGCCCAAAAACGAGAGGAGGCGCAGGGCTCCCGTCATTCCTAAGATACTATCAAGCAGCCCATCTACTCAGGCTAGTGGACTGGCATGCCCGCCCAACCACCAAGCTGTGGGTCCCCATGGAACTCGAGCAGACGGGTGGCGTTCTTCCCTCACGCCTATGGTTAAGCACCCTAACTCTGGGAGCCTTGCGAACTGGCAACCCCCTGATTGACGCCACACTGCAAATCTGGTGCACATTGCGATACTCACACCAACTTACGACCACGGACAGTCCTCACACGCCCATAACGCACAACCCGGGAGTAGGTGGGGGACTAACGCCCGCAGACCTTAGCACATACACCGACACCGACTGGCTCAGCTTTCAGCATCTCACACTAGGGAACCGACTTAAACCCTTGGCTGACATTTTAGGGGACAAGGTACCCACGGGACTAGACACCTTCCATTACATGCAAATTCGAGCATATTACAAGACTTTCCCAGTCAAACAATGCCTACACAGAGCCCTCACACAATTTGAAACTCTCTGCTCAGCCAGGTCACACCCAGTTAAGGGGGTATCTAGGCTCTACGCCCATCTTCTAGCTAGCGAACACCAGTCACACCCGAGATATGTCACCAGGTGGGAAAGGGATACGGGGACCACACTCACTGACCAGGAGTGGGAAAAGATTTTCATACTGTCACATAAGTGCTCCATCAGCTCCAAATTCCAAGAGACGAACTTTAAGATCCTTACGCACTGGTACAGGACACCGGACACTCTGCACCGCATGGACGCAGAGATTACCGGAGACTGTTGGAGGTGCGGAGCCTCAGACGGCTCCTACCTGCACATTTGGTGGAGCTGCCCCGAGATTATACCCTTTTGGTCAGCGGTCAGGGATTCCATTCAACAGATCACGGATATTACACTACCGCTCCAACCCCTCTCCATGCTCCTTCACCACACAGACATGACGCTTGCTGCCTATAAAAAATCCCTGATAAAACACTTGCTAACGGCAGCCACATCACTGATCCCCACAATGTGGAAGCAGCGGGATGCGCCTACACTCCGGCAGTGGATGGACAGGGTGGGGGATATATATACGATGGAGTCCCTTACGGCGGCCCTACAGGAGAGACAAGAAAAATGTACTCAAGTCTGGACGCCATGGCTGTGGCATTTATCGGCCGCCGGTGCGGGGAGCGGGAGACAGGCATCCCGACCCTCCCTACCCTCACCCTCCCTCTCTCCATCCTCCCATCCCCTTAGCCCCGACAGTCAGACTCCTTAACTCCCCCGTAGAGACTACCCCCTTGATTGCCGCACCATATTGTACCATACTTGGTACGAACTATAAGCGCTCTCGACCGTCCCGAGGGACGGACTCACAGACACGTCAATATGTAGACATCCTCACCCCCACCGACTTGACTTACTACCACTTACTGTCATGTTTCAGCCCCCATGGACCGGATAAAGATACCCTTCTGACGCTCATCTTCATGATGGCCCCATGTCACTGTGAAGCTGGCACGTAGATTGACTACAGATACACGGATAGTCCCACATGTTACTGGGGGGAACTACTGGTGTGAATTGTGACACCGAATCAAAGTGAAATAGGCTGAGAGCCGCATGCGGCTTCATAACGGTATAACATTGTATCATAAACCTTGCATAGAAACCCAGATAGCCTGAAATACTTCGCAGGGAATTCCGGCAAGAGCTCTACAAAAACCCAACCATCTTGACTGTACTAGGGGTTAGCAAGCTATGTATAAACAGCCGTGAATATATCGCGCACTCAATATCTTATGCTGTCCCCTATTAACTAAAACTTCCTACCCTTGGAATTTCCGACATACCCCTGTTCTAAGACTGGTGAAGTGTACTCATGTTCTGTTCTTGCTTGTTATAACTTTGTATCACTAACATTGCGCAGACACCCTAACAGCCTGGAATATCTCGCAGGGGACTCCGGCAAAAGCTCTACGAAAGCCCTACCACCTTGACTGTACTAGGGGTTAACAAGTTATGTATAAGCAGCAGTGCGTATATGGCACACGTAATATCTTATGAAGTCTCCCATTAACTAAATCTTCCTACCCTGGACTTTCTGATGTACACCCGTTATAAGTTTGGTGAACTGTACTCATGTCATGTTTTTACTTGCTATGGTTGTAATACCTCTTGCTATGCTATCCAAAACAAAATAAAAATAAAGATTGTCAAAAAAAAAAAAAAAAAAAAAAAATTAACCCCATCATGGCATACCATTAGTAAACGTAAACATCCCATGGTATTAAGAATGGGGTATGTCCAGTCTTTTGTAGTTGCAACTTAGCCACAAATGCTTGCCAAAGTTAGCGTTCATGTTTGTTTTTGCATATTTTTACACAAAACTGCACTTTTACTGGTGATTTCATTGTCGTGATAAGTTTTACTGTTTTTTTTTATAATTTATTTGAATTTTTTCCATTTATAATATAAAGTTATAATATAAAGTTACATACTTTACAAACAAACATAAATATTCATACAAAGTACCGTACGATTATCATAGATCATACATTGTTACAAATAACATAAAAAACATACAATACAATCGAAACAGCGCATTTCTGGATTAATGTTTTTAATCTATCCTGGTATTGTTATTATCGTTCTCTAGAAAATTCATTATAACCTTTTAATTACCCCTTATTTATTTACCACCTTTTTTTAATACTTATGTCATTCACATACAGGTCTCTCAAGGATCTTAATCCATTTATCCCAAATTTTATAATTTTTCGTACTATTACAGTAATAGGAGGATATTCCTCTTTCAATCTTACATTGATAAATCATGGCTTCTTTACATTGTTGCCAAGCAGGGCCGCCACCAGAAATTTTGGGGCCCCTGACAAAGCACAAGGTCTGGGCTCCCCACACCCCTCCCCCCGCCAATGAATGCAGTGTGTGTGTGTCAGTGTAGTGTATGCAGTGTGTGTGTCAGTGTAGTGTATGCAGTGTGTGTGTCAGTGTAGTGTATGCAATGTGTGTGTGTCAGTGTAATGGATGCAGTGTGTGTGTCAGTGTAGTGGATGCAGTGTGTGTGTGTCAGTGTAGTGGATGCAGTGTGTGTGTCAGTGTAATGGATGCAGTGTGTGTGTGTCAGTGTAGTGGATGCAGTGTGTGTGTCAGTGTAGTGGATGTAGTGTGTGTCAGTATAGTGCATGCGGTGTGTGTGTGTCAGTGTAATGGATGCAGTGTGTGTGTGTGTCAGTGTAGTGGATGCAGTGTGTGTGTGTCAGTGTAGTGGATGCAGTGTGTATGTGTCAGTGTAGTGGATGCAGTGTGTGTGTGTCAGTGTAATGGATGCAGTGTGTGTGTGTCAGTGTAGTGGATGCAGTGTGTGTGTGTCAGTGTAGTGGATGCAGTGTGTGTGTCAGTGTAATGGATGCAGTGTGTGTGTGTGTGTGTCAGTGTAGTGGATGCAGTGTGTGTGTCAGTGTAGTGGATGCAGTGTGTGTGTGTCAGTGTAGTGGATGCAGTGTGTGTGTGTCAGTGTAGTGGATGCAGTGTGTGTGTGTCAGTGTAGTGGATGCAGTGTGTGTGTGTCAGTGTAATGGATGCAGTGTGTGTGTGTCAGTGTAGTGGATGCAGTGTGTGTGTCAGTGTAGTGGATGCAGTGTGTGTGTCAGTGTAGTGGATGCAGTGTGTGTGTTTAGTAGTGTATGCATGTAAATGTAAAGTTATTCCCCCCTCCCTGTTTCTTACCTGGTTCAGGGAGAGGGGAAGATTCTTTGATCCCTGGTGGTCCGGTCCGGTGCCATTGTGGGGTCCCCCCGGCTCCCTATACTTGCAGAGGGGGCCCAGCGGACTGTAGCTGTACTTTACAGTATTTCCTGCTCTCTAACTCCTGCGAGATGTGTTATGCACGCCGCGCGGAGCGTTGCCATGGCAACACTTTAACGGGCGCACATCTCGCGGGAGTTAGAGAGCAGGAAATGCTGTAAAGTACAGCTACAGTCCGCTGGGCCCCCTCTGCAAGTATAGGGAGCCGGGGGGGGGGCCCGCGGCTGCACCTAAATATAGCGATCATCGCTGTATATAGGTGCAAAGAGTAATTGTGGGGCCCTGGACTGCCAAAGCAGTCCGGGCCCCCCAGGACCGCCGGGCCCTTGACAACCGTCACGGTTGTCACCCCCTGATGGCGGCCCTGTTGCCAAGAATCTATTGCCTAATGTTTCCAATTCCTGGCAATGGACATTTTAATAGCCATCAATGCATGGATTATGAAATATTTCTCATCTTTCGCTAATTGTGGTAATTTCAAATGTAACAAAACCATTTCTGGTGCCCATTTTTGTGTAATGCCCAATATTTTATTAATCTCAACTAAAAAACAATCCCATGCTCTCCTCGGCGGTGCACATTTCCACCATATATGTAATTCCTCTGAATGAATGAAAAAAAGTATGCGTCCTTTCCACTCACTTTCTCAATGAAGAGCTTCTGTCAGCTAATGCTCTCAGTCTATAAGCGGCACCCGGTCCAAGGCTTCAGAGCTTTAGAGGAAGTGTTTGGGGTTAAACGCTTAATGGTTTAACATCTTATGGTGAGATGGTGCCATGGACCTCATCACACCATAACAACTTCATTGTGATGGTGTTATGGTGGTCAGAGTATCCCTTTAATGCCACTACCACAACATGGGAAATTAAATTGTTTCTGTTCTTTTCAATTAAGCTCCAATTTAATTTTCAATTGGATTACATTTCCATAGACATTATGCAGTCAGCCATTCTCTCTGCAACTAGAACAGAGCTGTCAATAGGCAGATCCCCAGATGTAAATGTTGTAGAACTACAACTCCCATGATGCTTTGCCATTCTAAAGGCATGCAAAGCATCATGGGAGTTGTAATTGTACAACATCTGGGATCTACGTATTGTGATCTACCCTGATCTAGAAGATCAAGTTCTATTGTGATGTCACTAACCAGAGAATAGAGAACCCTATTCTTGCTGGTTGTACTAGCATTTCACAAGCATTTTCATTGCAGTGGGATGATTTATTAAGAGAATGGGTAACGCTATTTCTATATTTGAATATCCTCTGGTTTCATGGCTGTGGGGTAATCAACCCCCACCCAGGAATTCTACTAAAAGAGAATTCAAAAAACAGCCAAAGATCCAGCCTTCTACGGACAGGTAAGTAAACATCTGCTACATGTATTATATTAGATAGAGCTATTAGAAGTTGGGGTTAGAGTTCAATAGAGATTAGAATAAAGGATGGTTTGTTAATCGGCATCATCTCTATAAATAACACAGCTTTCCTGTAGATTTAACAGTGTCATCTTGAAATGAAAAGTAATAGAAGGGTTACATTTCTTAAAATGTGAATTTAAGTTTCATCTTTTAGTTATTTTTGATGAGATAAAAAGATGAACAAAAAAATAAATAAAATGAAAGTGTTTATTTAGCCTAGCCCATTTATAGGTATTGAAATAAAGCAAGCAGGCAATTTATACAGGGGTGCAAAAAAAAAAAAAAAACCCAAAGTAAAATATATAAGAATTATCAAAGCCGTTTCTAACTGCTCGATTCTCTACCATTTAGGAGTCAAATCACTATAATTATGCAGCTCTAACCAAACCTCCCTGAACTTGACCTAAAGAGTCTCCCATACACATTTCCTGTGAAGAGAGATCTAATGTTGAAACTTCTTTTATTGCACAGTCTGCTTAAATTAGAATTTAATCTCCCATATTCTGTTAATAGCCTGCAGGAACCTCATGTGTGCTATGAATGGTCAATTAACAGTGCAGTACATAAAATCTGCAAAGTAAACACACAGTGCTGTTACATCTGATTGAAACGGAAACTATTTTTTTTGTCAAGTTGGTTGTGTGAGTCACTGCCCGGGGAGGTTTTGCTAGAGTTGCATAAACAGAAACAAAACTGATTTAACTCTTAAATGGCATAGAATGAGTTGCAGTGAATCATCTATACACCAACACTGCTTCATTAAGCTAAAGTTGTGTTGATGCTTAGAGACGTTTTTTAATATTGTCAAAGAACAAAGACAAAATTACAAAATCTTGATCTTGGCGTTATGGTGGCCGGAGTATCCCTTTAATGCCACAACAACAAATTGAAAAATTAAGTGGTTTCTGTACCTATCATTTAAATTCTATTTACATTTTCAATTGGATTTAATTCCCATAGACATTATGCAGTCGGTCATTGTTTCTGCATTTAGACAATCAGGTTCGATTGTGATGTCACAGACCAGAAGATAAAAAACCCTACTCCTGCTGGTCCTACTACCATTTCACAGGCATTTTCATTGCAGTGAGATTATTTACAGAGACCATGAGTAACGCTATTTCTATATTTGAACATCCCCTGGTTTCATGGCTGTGGGGTACTCAACCCCCACCCAAGAATTCTACTAAAAAAGAATTCAAAAAACAGTCAAAGATCCAGCCTTCTACAGACAGGTAAGGGAATAGCTGCTACAGCTATCGTATTAGATAGGGTTATTAAAAGATGGTGATCAGAGTAAGATAGAGATTAGAATAAAGGATGATTTGTTAATGGGCATCATCGCTATAAATAACACAGATTTCCTTTACATTTAATAGTGTCATCTTGACATTAATGGGAGTAATATAAGGGTTAAAATCCTTAATATGTGAATTTAATTTTCATCTGTTAAGAAGAGTACCTAACAGATAAGCTAAAACAAACAAACCAATGAATGTGTGTGGCCTAGTTCATTTGTAGTGATACAATTTGAAATAAAATAAACAGGGGTGTAAAAAAAAAAAAGTTAAATATATAGGAATTAATAAAGGTGTTTTGAGACCCTGATCAGATAGCACAATCCTGGGATGAAATGCAGAATGACATTAATTTGAGAAATCAAAGTTAGTTAGTTAACCACACAACTAATAATGCATAATATATAATGCCTTCTATTATCATCTCCTAAACACACTCGGTTATTCCAGAAATAGAATTTCAAATGTATGAAATATTAAAATTCATTAATCACTTTTTCATTCCTAAATAGGCTTAAAGCTGAGCCCCAGATATTACCCCAGATATCACCTAATCTGGATGTTTGTCCAGATCCTGAGAAGGGTAAGAAATGGGAGCCATGGAAGCAGAAAGGTGGGCTTGTGAAAGAAACTCGAAAAATGTACCAACACGGCAGAAAGAGTCTTCGCTTTCCCCCTTCTGTTACATCTAAATTTGCAGAGCTTGATGAAAGGTAAATAGTGTATGATCATATTAATCAAGGGGGGGAAATCCTGTGCTTATTTTCTATTGTTGATATTTTGTTTTAACAAATTGACATTTTAACCTCTATACTGCTGTGAGAATTAGACTGACCATTTTGTTTGTGTTTTTCTTCAAAAGCTTTAGACGTACCTTTGTCAGCTATGGAATAGAGCATAAGATTCCCGAAGTACCATACTATATTCGGGTGACTCCAACAAAAACCAGCAAACTAAAGACGTGTGCTCGGCTACCTAGGTAAGTGCATCATTAGACACAGAATAACTGACCACAATGCTATTAGGACATCCAAATAAAACTGCAGTGTCCTCAGTAAGCCAATACCCTGGTTCCCTCACTGGCTGTCTGTGTACACAGAAAACCAATGAGAGAAGAACCACAGATAGAGAAATATGTCACTGCTCTTTCTGAACCAACATCACAAATCACTGGGAAGTACTAGGGCAAAGTAACTTACTAAGCATTACCTAATTTCCATAAGGAATGCATTTCAAAATATACAGAAGCTTTTATGGTACGAATAAACTAATGAAATTGCGGTAACCAGAATCCAATATATGAAAAATAAATGATCTGATAGTGTCACTTTAAGCTGTCACAAGTCTAGAGGACATTCTTTGTCCTACGTCTACGGAGAGGTAAGTGGACAGCGGCTGCAAGTATCCTATTAGATAGGGTTATTAGAAGATGGAGGTCAGAGATGGGTCACAATACGACCCAAATAATAATGACTTATTTTATCATCTCCTAAACACACTCAGTTATTCCAGAAACAAAACATCCAATGTGTGAAATATGAAACTTCACAAATCACTTTTTCTTTCCTAAATAGGCTACCTCTTAAAGCTGAGCCCCAGATATTGCCCCAGATATCACCTAATCTGGATGTTTGTCTAGATCCTGAGAAGGGTAAGAAATGGGAGCCATCAAAACAGAATGGTGGGCTTGTGGAAGAAATTCTAAAAAGTTACCAACAAGGCATAAAGAGACTTCGCCTTCCCCCTTCTGTTACATCTAAATTTGCAGAGTTTGATGAAAGGTAAATACTGTATTATCAAATTAATCAATGGGGGGAATCTTGTGCATTTTTTTATTGTTGATATTTTGTTTTAACAAATTTACATTTTAACCTCTACGATGGGTGATATAAGAAGTAGACTGACCATTTTAAGTTTTGTGTTTTTCTTTAAAACCTTTAGACATACCTTTGTCAGCTTTGGAAAACAGGATAAGATTCCCGAAGTACCATACTATATTCGGGTGACTCCAACAAAAACCAACAAACTAAAGATGTCTGCTCGGCTACCTAGGTAAGTGTATCATGAGACACAGAATGATTGACCACTATGCTATTAGGACATCCAAATAAAACTGCAGTGTCCCCAGTAAGCCAATACCCTGGTTCCCTCACTGGCTGTCTGTGTACACAGAAAATCAATGAGAGAAAAAACACAGACAGAGAAACATGTCAATTCTCTTTCTGAACCAACATCACAAATCAGTGGGGAGTGCTACAGCAACGTAACTTACTAAGCATTACCTAAACTTCCATAAGGAATGCATTTCAAAATAAACAGAAGCATTTATGGTACGAATAAACTACTGAAATTGCTGTAACCAGAATTGAATATATGAGACAAATGATATGATAGTGTCACTATAAGCTGTCACAAGTCTAGAGGATATTCTTTGTCATACGTCTACGGCAGGGGTGGGGAACCTTTGGGCCCTCCAAATGTTTTGGACTACATCTCCATTGATGCTTTGCCAGTATTATGGTTGTAAGAAAATTATAGGAGATGCAGCCCAAAACATCTGGAGATCCGAAGGCTCCCCACCCCTGGTCTATGGAAAGGTAAGTGGACAGCGGCTGCAAGTATCATATTAGATAGGGTTGTTAGAAGATGGAGGTCAGAGTTCAATAAAAAATTAGAATAAAGGATGGTTTGCTCATGGGCATCACCTCTATAAATAACATAGCTTTCCTTTAGATGAATGGGAGTAATATACGGGTTAAAGTACTTAAAATATGAATATGAATTTCATATTTTAGTTATTTTTCATAACAGACAAGATAAAAAATGAACTAAAAAATGAATGTGTGTAGCCTAGCCCATTTGTAGTGATTGCAATTAAATAAGCAGCCATGGTATACAGGGGTGCAAAAAATAAAATATATAGGAATTAAGAAAGGTTTTTGAGGCCCTGATCAGACAGCACCAACAGGGATGAAATGCAGGATGAAATTACCGTATATACTCGAGTATAAGCCGAGTTTTTCAGCACATTTTCTGTGCTGAAAAACCCCAACTCGGCTTATACTCGAGTCAATAGTCTGTATTATGGCAATCTGCATTGCCATAATACAGACTGGGGGCTGTGGGGGCTGCAGAGATCTTACTTACCTCTCCTGCAGCTCCTGTCAGCTCCCTTCTCCTCCGCGATTTACACTGGGAGCTGACTGAGGTGCTGAACGGACGGCGCGGAGGAGAAGGGAGCTGACAGGAGCTGCAGGAGAGGTAAGTTACAGCTCTGACAGCCCCCACTGAACTGCCAATGCCACTGGACCACCAGGGAAGGAGAGCCCCCCTCCCTGCCATATATCAAGCAGGGAGGGGGGACGAAAAAAAAAATATTATAATAATAAAATAAAAAAAATAATAATAAAAAAAAAATAACAATCTAACAAAAAAAATTAAAATAATAATTAATAAAATAAATAAATAATATAACAAAAAAAGATTAAAATAATAAAATAACAATAATCAAAATGCCCACCCCCCAACACATACAGAAACACACACTGCATCACACACACTGCATCACACACACTCACACTGCATCACACACACTCACACTGCATTCATATACACACACTGCATTCATATACACACACTGCATTCATATACACACACTGCATTCATATACACACACTGCATTCATACACACACTGCATTCATACACACACTGCACTTATACACACACTGCACTTATACACACACTGCACTTATACACACACTGCACTTATACACACACTGCACTTATACACACACTGCACTTATACACACACTGCGCTCACACACACACTGCGCTCACACACACACTGCACTCACACACACTGCACTTACACACACGCACTGCACTTATACACACGCACTGCACTCATACACACACGCACGCACTGCACTCATACACACACACGCACTGCACTCATACGCACACGCATTGCACTCATACGCACACGCATTGCACTCATACGCACACGCATTGCACTCATACGCACACGCATTGCACTCATACGCACACGCATTGCACTCATACGCACACGCATTGCACTCATACGCACACGCACTGCACTCATACGCACACGCACTGCACGCACTCACACACGCACTGCACTCACACACGCACTGCACTCACACACGCACTGCACTCACACACGCACTGCACTCACACACGCACTGCACTCATACGCACACACTGCATTCATTATATACACACACTGTAAATAAATATTCTATTAATATACGGTAATTTTTTTAGGATCTAATTTTATTTAGAAATTTACCAGTAGCTGCTGCATTTCCCACGCTAGTCTTATACTCGAGTCAATAAGCTTTCCCAGTTTTTGGGGGTAAAATTAGGGGCCTCGGCTTATATTCGGGTTTGGCTTATACTCGAGTATATACGGTAGTCCAGACATTTCATAGGTTTTACAAATCATATTGAATTATTTAACCATTACAATACAACCCAAATAATAATAATGCATAATATATAATGGCTTCTTTTATCATCTCCTAAACACTCAGATATTCCAAAAATATACCATCCAATGTGTGAAATATGAAACTTCACTAATCACTTTCTCTTTCCTAAATAGGCTACCTCTTAAAGCTGAGCCCCAGATATTGTCCCTGATATCACCTAATCTGGATGTTTGTCCAGATCCTGTAAAGGGGAAGAAAGGGGAGCCATGGAAACAGAATGGTGGGTTTGTGGAAGAAATTCTGCACAATTGCCAACAAGGCACAAAAAGACTTTGCCTTCCCCCTTCTGTTACATCTAAATTTGCAGAGCTTGATGAAAGGTAAATACTGTATGATCACATTAATCAAAGGGGGGGGGGGGGAGAAACAGGGGGGTAAGGTCTGGTGATTTTTTATCTATTGGTAATGTTTGTTTTAACAAAGTGAGATTTAACCTCAATGCTGGGTGCTGGAATAATTAGCCTGACCTTTGTTTTTTTTTGTGTGTTTTTCTTCAAAAGCTTTAGACAGAACATTAATGTCAGATATGGAAAAGAGGAGAAAATTCCCGAAGTACCATGCTATATTCGGGTGACTCCAACAAAAAACAACAAACTAATGACATATGGTCAGCCACCTAGGTAAGTGTATTATGAAACACAGAATGATTGACCATATACATACACATATACAAATAAAACTGCAGTGTCCCCAGTAAGCCAATACCCTGGTTCTCTCACTGGCTGTCTGTGTACACAGAAAACCAATGAGAGAAAAAACAGACAGAGAAACATGTCCATTCTCTTTCTGAACCAACATCACAAATCAATGGGGAGTGCAACGGCAACGTAACTTACTAAGCATTACCTAAACTTCCATAAGGAATACATTTCAAAATAAACAGAAGCTTTTATGGTACGAATAAACTACTGAAATTGCTGTAACCAGAATCGAATATATGAGACAAATGATATGATAGTGTCACTATAAGCTGTCACAAGTCTAGAGGATATTCTTTGTCATACGTCTACGGCAGGGGTGAGGAACCTTTGGCCCTCCAGGTGTTTTGGACTACATCTCCATTGATGCTTTGCCAGTATTATGGCTGTAAGAAGATTATAGGAGATGGAGTCCAAAACATCTGGAGGTCCGAAGGCTCCCCACCCCTGGTCTATGGAGAGGTAAGTGGACAGTGGCTGCAGGTATCATATCAGATAGGGTTATTAGAAGATGGAGGTCAGAGTTCAATAAGAATTAGAATAAAGGATGGTTTGCTCATGGGCATCACCTCTATAAATAACATAGCTTTCCTTTAGATGTAATAGTTTCATCTTAAAATGGATGGGAGTAATATACGGGTTAAAGTACTTAAATATGAATATGAATTTCATCTTTTAGTTATTTTTCATAACAGACAAGATAAAAAATGAATGTGTGTAGCCTAGCCAATTTGTAGTGATTGAAATTAAATAAGCAGGCATGGTATACAGGGGTGCAAAAAATAGATAAAATATATAGGAATTAAAAAAGGTGTTTTGAGGCCCTGATCAGACAGCACCAACAGGGATGAAATGGAGGATGAAATTAGTCCAGACATTTTATAGGTTTTACAAATCAAATTGAATTATTTAACCATTACAATACAACCCAAATAATAATAATGCATAATATATAATGGCTTCTTTTATCATCTCCTAAACACTCAGATATTCCAAAAATATACCATCCAATGTGTGAAATATGAAACTTCACTAATCACTTTCTCTTTCCTAAGTAGGCTACCTCTTAAAGCTGAGCCCCAGATATTGCCCCAGATATCAAATCTGGATGTTTGTCCAGATCATGTAAAGGGGAAGAAAGGGGAGCCATGGAAACAGAATGATGGGTTTGTGGAAGAAATTCTACACAATTGCCAACAAGGCACAAAAAGATTTTGCCTTCCCCCTTCTGTTACATCTAAATTTGCAGAGCTTGATGAAAGGTAAATACTATATGATCACATTAATCAAAGGGGGGAGGGGGGTAAGGTCTGGTGATTTTTATCTATTGTTGATGTTTGTTTTAACAAAGTGAGATTTAACCTCTATGCTGGGTGCTGTAATAATTAGCCTGACCTTTATTTTTTTTGTGTGTTTTTCTTCAAAAGCTTTAGACATAACATTAATGTCAGATATGGAAAAGAGGAGAAGATTCCCGAAGTACCATGCTATTTTCGGGTGACTCCAACAAAAACCAACAAACTGATGACATATGGTCAGCTACCTAGGTAAGTGTATTATGAAACACAGAATGATTGACCATATACATACACATATACAAATAAAACTGCAGTGTCCTCAGTAAGCCAATGCCCTGGTTCTCTCACTGGCTGTCTGTGTACACAGAAAACCAATGAGAGAAGAGCTACAGATAGAGAAACATGTCACTGCTCTTTCTGAACCAACATCACAAATCACTGGGAAGTACTACGGCAACGTAACTTACTAAGGATGACCTAATTTCCATAATGAATGCTTTTTAAAATAAACAGACGCCTTTATGGTACAACATAAACTACTGAAATTGCTGTAACCAGAATGTATTATATGAAATATAAATGATCTGTTAGTGTCACTATAAGTTGTGCGCTAACTGATAAATACAAAGTGATATGGTGGCTGACGGACCAAAGTAAGATAATAGCTGAAGAGGAATAAGATAAATGACAAAATGGGCTGATGGATGGAGAGGGAGGAAAGGATAGAATTGTTACAATTGTATTTTAACTTTTCCTAATTAATTGCAGGGACCCATTCCGTTTTACTAAAGTAAAGCCTACATTACTTCCAAGACAAAACATAGCAACTGAAAAGGCTGCAAGTGTCCCAGAAAAGGAAGTGGTCAAAAAAGGACCAGAAAATGAAAAAGATTCTGCTGAGTATTATAAACAGAATACTATTCTACAGCCTGAACCTGTCACAAGTCTAGAAGATATTCCTTATCCTTTGCTGCAGTCTATGTCTCAAGAGCCTACAGCGATTTTCACATGTGTAGAAAACAACAATTCTCTAGAATGCCCTGTTTGCACTATCGAACCTCATACAAATAGATTGACAGAGGATATGCCAGTGAACTTTAGTCACCCACAGTCCACTTTCAGTTCATCTAACCCTACAAATCTAGATTCACAGAACCCAGTCACAGGTCATTGTCATTTGCTGCAGTCTATGTCTCTAGAACCTACAGAGGTTGTCATGTGTTTAGAAGACAACAATTCTCTTGAGTGCCCTTTTCGTACTATCGAACCTCATACAGAATTGACAGATGAGTTGACAGTAAACCTTGATCAGCCACAGTCCACTTTGAGTTGTCCATCTGAGCTTACAAATATATATTCTCAAGACCCAGTCACAGTTGGTCCTTCACTGCAGTCTATGTCCATAAAGCCTACAGAGATTGTCACATGTTTAGAAGACAACATTTCTCTAGAGTGCCATGTTTGTACAATCGAACCTCATACTCTGCCACAGTCCACTTCAAGTTGTCATCCTGAGCCTACTAATCTAGATTCTCTGGAGACTGCCACAGTTCAGGAACAGAGTATTCTTCTTGATGTCCCAGTTTGTCCTGCTAAACCACACACTAATGAAATGTTAGAGGAGCTGCCAGTAAACTCTGCCACTGTGATTTATCCCTCTGAGACGACTTTGGATTCCCCCACTGTTAAGCATGAGGAGTTGTTTTTAATTAAGAAAGAGGGCACCCATGAGCAGCAGCAAATTGGGATAAAGGATAATCAGCCTGCATCATATAGGAGCCTGAGCTGTGACCCTAAAGAGCAAGGATTGCCAGAAAAAGAAGAAAAAGAACAACCTGGTAAGGCTGATGTGGTTTCAAAGCCAATTACAGAAAGCCAAGACCTTGCAGTACCTTCACTCCAAGATAAGTTGAATATCAAAGCAAAGGTAGAAAGGGTATGCTACGACAGGAATTTCTTACTCCAATTCAAATCGATCACGCAGGAACCAAAGGACTTCTCTGAAATCTGTCAAATCCACCAAGGCATGGTTATTAGACCTCACCTTCGGCCAGTAGATCCATCACGTTTGACTCGCAGGAATTGGACACCTCAATCTGGAAATTCCTGCCACCCTGCTAAGGGTAATCGCAGATTGCCACCTGGAATCCATCAAATGAAGTCTCAGCAAGCTCCTGTTAAAGAACGTCGACAAATCCTTGAACTAAATGAAAATGTGAAACTGCAAAAATGTGAAAAAGCTTGGAGACCTCCCATGAAAAGGGCAAACGAAGAACCCAGTAGAGTCAAGGCTGAAGAACTGTTTCGGAAAGTTCGCGGTATCCTGAATAAGATCACTCCTCAGACATTCGAGCACTTAATCCATCAGGTGAAGGACCTCTCCGTTGACACTGAGTATCAGCTTAAAGGAGTCGCAGAACTCATATTTGAAAAAGCAGTAGCAGAGACTCATTTTGCAGTTATATATGCAAACATGTGCAACTGGCTAATGATGCTTGAGGTCCCAACTGAAGAAAATCGTGAAGTGTGCATTACGTTCCGCAGGCTGCTAATAAGGCTCTGCCAGGTGGAGTTTGAGAGAGGTGAAAAGGGTGGTGAAAGAATTGAAGAACTGCAGAAGGAACTGGACGCTGCTATATCACCTAATGAAAAGGCTCGACTAAAGGAAGAATTAAGTGATGCCTGTAAAAGAGCACGCAGGCGATCCCTTGGAAACATCAAATTTATTGGGGAGCTATTCAAATTAAAGTTGATCTCAGAAGCCACCATTAAAGAGTGCCTTATTAAACTACTAAACAAGAACACCGAGGAGTCCATGGAGTGCATCTGTCAATTGTTGACATCAGTTGGAAAATACCTTGAAAATGGACAGCCTGGCATGGACAATTATTTCAATAAGATTAATATCTTTGTTAAAAACAAGACCTCTTCTAGGATTAGATTTTTGGTGCAAGATGTGCTGGATCTGAGGAGGAATAATTGGGTACCGCGACACAAACCCGAGGGGCCAAAAACAATTGATCAAATCCATAAAGAGGCAGAACAGGAATCCAAAGAAAAGTGCCTTGAACCAAAAGAAAAAAAAACCAAAAAGCACAGAGTATCTTAACATGTATAGCTCGGAGGAAACTAAAACTTGGACGAAAGACGAGACAGGAGAATATGATAAAAAGATTTACATATATAAAGGAAATCAACACCATAAAGGAGAAGAGTAGTAGTGGATGCATGGAATAACCTTCCGACTGAAGTGGTACCGTTTAACACAGTGAGGGAGTTTAAGAATGCGTGGGATAGGTATAAGGCTATTCTCGATACAAGAGGCTAATGAAAGTATTCATAAAATTGGGCAGACTAAATGGGCCGAATGGCTCTTATCTGTCATCACATTCTAAGTTCCTATGTTTCTATTCCACGGACAAAAGGACATATGCAACATATGCACAAAGACAAGCCTGCATATTCATTTACTTAAAAAATAATTCAGACAATGACAACCAACTTTTATTTAGAAAGCAACACATACTCATATACAGGAAGAGACATACATATTCATGCACAAGCACAAACATTTATTCAAAGACAAATTCAGACAATTATGCAAAGACAAACATTCACATACACTCACACACGTCCTAATGACAACTTTAACAATATTTATTCAGATAAAAAGACACACATGTTATAAAAACAAATACATTAGTGGTAGCATAAAAACATGATTTAGTTATTTTCATTATTGCCAACTAAAATACAGAGTGAAACGCACATTAACAACATGCAAGGTTCACTGGCCTCCACCTGCAGAATTCACACTTGGCATGCCAGAACCACCATTGTTTTCCTAGACATATGTATTTTATATAGTGTTCATTTTATTACAACAATAAAGTCTGTTCTTCAAATTTACCTTGTTAAACTGATGTTGGTTTGTTCTTTGAATGGGTTTTATTGCCAGGGCCGTTGCTAAGTTTAAAAAAATTCCTATAGATTCAGTCCATATTATATCTCACATACACCTTCCTAAGCACTACCGGGCAGTTGTAGTTATGGTGTCTGAATTTTCCTGCTCTCCTTACAGGGTAAGTAGTCAAACTTTTTGAGATTGTGCCCAAAAGCTCCTGCACTGAACCAAACCAGTATTCCAGGGCTTAGGTCATTGGTTGAGAGTGCTCACCGTACCATTTCAGCCAGCGGGATTAAAAAAGTGGAGTTAATGGAAGTTCCTTCTATCACTATTTAAGCTGCAAGGGCACTACTAGCACCATAACTACTGCTGCGTACTGTTATGGTGCTTCAAATATTCCTTTAACCCCTTAATGACGAGTGACGGACGAGGTCCGTCACTCAGGGGATTGCCATAACGACGAGTGACGGACCTCGTCCGTCACCCGTTAAAATTAACCCCAGATAGCTGCGATCGCGGGGTTAATGGTGCTCCGGTCTGCCTCTGTATTAGAGGCAGACCGGGAGCACCGACTCACGCTGTCCCAGCACATGTGCCCGCTCTGACAGCATGTCAGAGCAAGCACATGTGCTGTGTATACTCACCTTCCGCCTCCCTGCACTTCTGGGTTCACTGTGAAGTGCAGGGAGATGGATCTTCACTGATCCTGCCCCCTGTAAAAAAATAAATAAAGTTAAATTAAAATCCCACCCCCCTTTAACCAGTTTAATAAAAAATTAACCCCTTCCCTGCCAATTGATCACTGACTACAGTGATCAATTGGCAGGGATTGTATTTTACTATGATCTGACTTTCCCCTGAGGGTTAATTCTTTTTTTTTTAACCCTCAGAGGTTAAATTTATTTTATTAATTAATTTAAATATTTTTAAATTATAAATTTAGATAGCTGGGGAAGGTGGAAGTTAGTGGGGAATTGGGGGATTTAGTGTCATGCTAACTAGGGGTTAACGTTAAAAAAAGTTTTAATATAAGCTTTAAAAAGTTAAAAAATTAAGTTTAAAAAAGTTTTAATAACGTTTAAGTAAAAAATAAAAAACACCCCCCTTTACCCAGTCCAAATAAAAATGAACCCCTTCCCTGCCAGTCGATCACTGCTTACAGTGATCAAAATACAGATCACAGTATTATACTGTGATCTAATTTTTTTTTAACCCCTGACGATTAACTTTTATTTATTTTTTAACCCTCAGGGGTTAAATTTATTTAATTAACTAAGTTAAATATTGTATAATTAAATATTTTGCTAGCTGGGGTGGGTGGGAGTTATGGGAAAATGGGGAATTTACTGTTAGTGCTGCTTACTGCTAGTTAGGGGTTAACGGTAAAAAAAAAAAGCTTAGAAAAATGTTAAATCTGTAAAAAAAAGTTTTAAGAAAGTTTAGGAAACTTTTAAAAAATTAATAAGCAAAACAAAAGTTTAACCCCTTCAGGACGGAGTCAATAGTGCACGTTCTGATCAAAACAAAACGTAAACAAAAATTGGAATTTGCGCTATATGTCTGTTCAACCGTAGTTCCCCTCTTTCAAATTATATGCACCCACACTTATTATATATCATTTTGTTCAGGAGAAACAGGGCTTTAATCTATCATTAACTATTCATATATGGAACATTATTTATTATGAATAAAAGTAAAAAAAAATTGAGAAAATAAGATTTTTTTTTTTATTTGCATTTCCGTCTGACATTTTAACTGTGAATGTCATAATACTGTTAGGTTTTACTGCAAAAAAAATGCACATATTTGTAATCAGCGATGTCTCACGAGTACAACAGTACCCCCCATTGACAGGTTTTATGTTGTTTTGGAAAGTTACAGGGTCAAATATAGAACATTACATTTTCAAATTGAAATTTGCCAGATTGGTAATGTTACCTTTGAGACGGTGTGGTAGCCCAGGAATGAGAATTACCCCCATAATGGCATACCATTTGAAAAAGTAGACAAGCCAAGGTATTGAAAGTGGGGTATGTTAGTCTTTTTAGTAGCCACTTAGTCACAAACACTGGCCAAAGTTAGCGTTCATATTTGTTTTTGTGTGAAAAAAGCAAAAAACGAATATTTGGCCAGTGTTTGTGACTAAGTGGCTACTAAGAAAGACTGGACATACCCCACTTGCAATACCTCGGGTTGTCTACTTTTGCAAATGGTATGCCATCATGGGGGTAATTCTCATTCCTGGGCTATCATACGCTCTCAAAGGCAACATAACCAATCTGGCAAATTTCAATGTGAAAAAAATGAAATGCAAGCCTTATATGTGACTCTCTAACTTTCCAAAACACCATAAAACCTGTACATGGGGGGTACTGTTATTCTCGGGAGACTTCACTAAACACAAATATTAGTGTTTTAAAACAGTAAAACATATTACAACAATAATATAGACCATATAAGTGCAGTTCGCTTGTAAAAAATGCAAAAAACTTAACTTTTACTTAAAATATCATCGTTGTAATACAATTTACCAGTTTGAAACACGAATATTTGAGTTCAGCGAAGTCTCCCGAGTAAAACAGTACCCCCTATGTACAGGTTTTATGGTGTCTTGGAGAGTTACAGGGTCAAATATAGTGCTTGCGAATTAAATTCTCTGCACTTTCTCCCTGTGTTGTCAGGCATGTCAATCAAATTTTAATTAATCAAATCACATAATTACGTTAAAAGATTATTTAAATATACATGTAGAATTTTAATATATATGCATTTATAGGTATTTAAATTCTACGTGTATACTAATGTAATCTTTTATGTAATTATATGTATTTATCTATATATATATATTTGCGGTTATTTGTATTTTATATATATATAGATATATAGAATGTCATTCTAAGTGTATTTTGTTACCGATATATATATATTAATAACAAAATACAGTTAGAATGAAATTACATATGCATATATAATTTATATTAAATTTTGTTTCAATATTTTATTTATTTATTTTATTATTTTATTTATTATTTTAATTATACGTATTTATATATAATATATATGTACATCAATTATATATATAATATATATACATATTATATATATGTACCGTCATTCTAAGTGTATTTTAATATTAATATATATACTTATATTAATATTAAAATACACTTTGTATGACGTTACATATATATAATATGTATATATATTATATATATATACATATTATATATATATATAAAAATATATTTAATTTATTTTTACACTTGTCTTTTATTTATTTTTTATACTTCCCACCAGCAGGGGGACTGTCTGATATTTCAAACAGTCCCCCTGCAGGCAGATCCACAGCCAGCTATAGAGGGCCATGTGATCGCTCTTTGAGAGCGATCACATGGCCCCCGGGGGCCTGATTTGCCGTGGGAGGGCTGCCTGGGCTGTGAGGCAGTCCTCCCGAAGCGGATCGCGGCAGAGGTAAGTACATCTTACCTCCTGGGGCTGCAAGCCGTTACGGCGTGCTATGCCGTCATAACGGCTTTAAAGCCCACTTAACCCGTGACGGCATAGCACGCCGTAACGGCGTTAAGGGGTTAAAAAATAGTTTTAAAAAGTTAAAAAATACATTTAAAAACGCTCATTACCACTACACCTGGAACAAACTAGAGAAAAAATTATCCCACGCCAAGGTTCAAAATATGCCTTTTGAATTACCCCAGGGTGTATTCTTTAATAAATAGTATGTGTTTGTGGGGAAGTTTCAATAACCAACCATCTAAACTACTCCAAATTGGAACATGAACACAGCATAAAACCTCAAAGTTAGAACAAAACTGAATGGCTGCGTCTCAAATGTGCCCCTTCAACATCCCCATATACCTGGCAAAGGTACATACGGGGGTATTTTTGTACTCAGCAGACATAGCTGAGCAACATATGAAGTATTATACAGTGGTAGTACACATAAGGTTTGCAAAATGTACTGCGCAAACTCACTTTGTGTGTCAAAAAGGCAGAAAAAAAGCTTATTACCACTACACATGGTACAAGCTAGCAGAAAAAGTATCCCACGCTAAGGTTCAAAATATGCCTTTTGACATACCCTGGGATGTCTTCTTTAAGACAAATGCAATATAGAATAGGGGATCATCTGCTAAATACAGATAAAATGGAGAGACATAGCGTTTAACTGTGTGGGAGTTAGTGAGGTGTTATAATTTACAATTGGCCACTCACAAATTATCAGATGTAAATCAGCCTTGAGTGAAATCTTTTTCTTCTGATTCTTCACACTCCCATCAGTCAATCAGAGTATTTGCTCAAAAGAGAAAGTATATGGAGAAAAATAAAGTGCAATTCCAGAGTAAAGTATAAAAAGAATTTAATAACTTACATATAAGTTAAAAGCATTGAATATATCACCACTGGGCGTCCTACGCGTTTCGTCCTAAGATGGGACTTCCTCAGGGACTTGGTGCATCAATCACAACAGAAAATGTGTATAAAAAACATTCCCCCCCGCCCGTTCTTATATATCCCCTCCCGGAGTTCATTATTCAATTATTCCCGGCCGGTGTTTCTTCTCCGTTCGGGCCGCACTTCCTGCTTGGACGCGATGACGTCATCACGTACGCACGTCCCTTGCGTTCCAAATACCCGGAAATGGATGACAATTATGAATCTTCAGTTCTCCCGGAGATATATGGGCAAATCAAAACATATAAGGGGGAAGGAAGTTAAAAGAAGACTCTGGATAGCACATTTGTGGATAAAAATATCCATTATATTTCTACTGGAAGCTAAACAAATCATATATATTAAAAATATATACATGAATATTATATATATAAACTATGTTGTAAAAAATCATAATAAAATGAAAAAATGAAAAAATAAAGATACAATAAAACAAGTATATACATCTGAATTATTACATTCAAATGGAAATCTAATCTCCATATATCAGAAGAAAAAGATTTCACTCAAGGCTGATTTACATCTGATAATTTGTGAGTGGCCAATTGTAAATTATAACACCTCACTAACTCCCACACAGTTAAACGCTATGTCTCTCCATTTTATCTGTATTTAGCAGATGATCCCCTATTCTATATTGCATTTGTATTGAAGACAAGAGGAAGTCTTTGGGGACTTTGTTCTGGAAACTTAACCCCACGAAGGGAAGTTTCATTTTGTTTATATACCATCACTGTTTTTTTCACTGGGGTTGTGTGCACATATTCTGTTTTGTTTGTATATATTTCTGATATGTTTCCTCACTTGTGACACAACCATAATGACAACCCATTCATTTGCTAACATCCAAAGAGGTAGAAATGTTAGATTCGAAAAAATGTTCCATCATAATACGGAGAATATCCCTTTAAGAGATTCGGATAATTTTTATTTCACCAAATTAGAACGTTTAATGGTAAAAGAAACTAAAAAATGGTGTGAAGTATCCTATCTTGAAAGTTATCTAAAAGAGGGTTTAATCCCTAGAGGATTAAGAGTAGAAAAAATTCCAGCATGTGGCATAGATAATGAAGATTTTTTGAAAAAATGGGATTTAATTTTGGACACATGTTCACAAAATTTGATGAAACTAATAATTGAGTTTGAAAACCATAATAGAGATCAAACAGAAATAGACATACAAACTCTAGAAACAGATGGAACTCAAAATAAAGAGTCCAATGAATATAAAGAAAAGGAAAAAGAAATCTGCAATAAAATTAACAATTTAGAAGAAAAAATTGCAGAAACTAAAAATAATAAAATGAAGAGAGATAGAAGGGATAAAACCTTTAATACTTTTTCTACAAGTAACAAAATAAAAAATAGACACAAACGTAATTATAATAGAGATACCAGAAATTTTGAAAACTCACGAGGGAACACATTCACTAGGAGAGATAGTCCATTTAAAAGGAATACCTCTCCTATTGGAAATAAAAACACTTCAAGGAACTATGCTTCCAATTCACCTATAAGAGATACATATAAACATTCTACATATAGTCCACCAATTACTAGACGTAAAATCTTCACTCCAAAAAGATTTCAAAATAGTTCACGTACACAACATGATCAATTTAAGCAAAGAGAAAGAAAGGAATTTATTCCCCTAAATCACAACAGCCCCTCCCCCAAAAGATCGTATGCACAGGTGGCAAGCACGAATTCAGAACATCATAATGAAAGGGAAAATCTTTTTTTAGAGAGGGAATCCCGCCACAAGGACGGAAGGATTACCCAATTTTTCAAACCCCGCCACAACCGTCAAGAAACATCGCCAGATATACTTCTAACTCCCCCCAAGAGAAAAAGAATAGAGGAGAATCCTCGGAGAGAGGATTTCTTGAGAAAAAAGTATTAGAAAAACAATACGGTGTTTACAATCTAACAGACATAGAACTCAGTGATACAGATTTAAAGGCCCTAAACAAAGGTCTAAAGTTTGCTCCCAACCAAAAAATGAATTTTTCTAATACTTATATTGATGTACAAAAATACATAAGAAAAATGACACTTAAAAGGTTTTTTCTAAAAAAAGAGAGAGAGGAAAATATGTCTTTAAAAAGCCCAAATGAACTATCAGGCATTGAACTGAATAAGTTTAAGAGAAAGTCTCATTTTTACCCAGTGGGAGATAGAGGTCCCTTTTTGGAGACCTTCAATAATATGGTGTGTCATGATTTGGAAAAATTAGAAAAAGAGGAAAAAAATCAAAGGGAAAACAAATACAATATGAGCAAAGAGGTATCGATGAGTATCACTAAGCTCCAAAAAATGGATAACATAATCATTAAGGAAGCAGATAAAGGGGGGGCTATTGTCATAATGACAAAGGAATATTATATGCATGAGGCCCATAGAATTTTGGGTGACGTTGACACCTATATAAAACTCACAGGGGACCCTACCAAAAAATTTAATACCATTCTAGAAATTTTACTAGATCAGGCGTATAGGGAAGGTATAATTTCCAAAAACAATAAAGAATATCTGTACAATAAATTCCCAATCATTCCCATTTTTTATTTCCTCCCTAAACTACACAAACACCCCACAATACCACCAGGTAGGCCTATTATTAGCGGCATAAATTCCATCTCTGCCCACCTATCGGAGTTTATTGACCATCATCTCCAAAAATATGCCCAGGAAGCACCTTCCTACTTAAAAGATACGGCCCACATTTTGAGGATTATGGAAAATGTGACGTGGAAACCAGATTTCATTTGGGTAACCATTGATGTTGCCTCACTGTATACTGTAATCAGGCACAACAAAGGTCTGATCGCAGTAGAACGAGTCATGGAAAAGGATGAGAATGTAGCATCCGATTTCCGTAGGTTTATTATAAAAAGTATTCACTATATTCTTAAACACAATTTCTTCTTTTTTGATAATTCATTTTATCTTCAAACAACTGGTACAGCCATGGGGACCAGGTTCGCCCCCAGCTATGCAAACATATATATGCGGGATTGGGAATCCAACCACATATGGAGTGGGCATGGCTGGGCAGCGAACCTGGTCCTATGGAAACGTTTTATCGATGATATTATAATGATTTGGCAGGGCCCACGAGAAGAGCTATCACTGTTTCTGGACTACATTCACCAAAATGAATATGGTCTAAAATTTACACATGAGATGAACACTACAACAATTAATTTTTTAGATATATGCTTTTTTGTGGAGAATAATAAGATCGAGTCAAAATGTTTCTTTAAAAAAACTGAGGGTAACAGTTACATACATAGGAAAAGCTGCCATCAGGAGAGATGGCTGGAAACAATTCCAAAAAGTCAACTAATACGAGTGAGGAGAAACTGCACAAATAAATCAGACTATAGGGAGCAAGCCAGGCATCTAAAAAATAAATTTATAGCAAAAAAATACGAATCCACTTTGCTGGATAAAGAAATTGGAGAAATAGAAAAAAAGAATAGAAAAGACCTAATGTCATCTAAACCCAAGAAGATCCCTCAGAGGGACTACAATTTCTCCTTTATCACACAGTACAATACCCAACATTGGAAAATCAAAAAGATTTTCAATAAACATTGGAACATTCTGTGTAGAGATCCCATACTAGGTAAAGTGCTACCCAAAAAAACACCTATGATTTTTAGAAGAACAAGAAATCTGAAAAACATTCTTGCACCCAGTTATGCATTAAAAATCCAGCGAAAGGGCAGACCATTCAACGTCAATGGTTTTAACCCTTGCAACAACTGCAAAGCATGTAAAAATCAAAGATACATACAAAAGAGAGAATTTAGGAGCTCTACAACCGGAGAGAAATTTAAAATAAAATCTAACATTAATTGCAACACCAAAAATATAGTCTACATGCTTCAATGCCCATGTGGGAAACAATATGTGGGGAGAACCTGTAGAAAACTTAAAGAAAGAGTATTGGAACATCAAAATAATATTAGAAAAAAATCAACTAAACATATAGTACCTCTGCATTGTAATTCCTGCAACCAATTTGATTGGCAAAATGTTTCTTTCGTGGGCATTGAACATGTGGATCCCTATTGGAGGGGAGGAGATTTAACTAAAAAACTCTCACAGAGAGAAACATTCTGGATAAATAAACTAAAGACACTCCAACCTTGGGGTTTGAATTTGGATATTGACCTGTGGAGTTTTTTTGAAGATTGATTGTGGTTGTCTAAAAGTCCTGTACGGATGTCGCTCTTCCTTTTCCTCATTTCATTTCTATGTAATTTCCAATATTCGTATAAAGGCGCCACTAATGGATTTATTTCGAAAGATTACATATATATAATCCAGTCCTCTAGTGGTACTAATATCAAATATCAGCAGTATAAATAATATGGCCAATTATCCATATTGGTATTAAACATGGGGCCCCTTTAAAAACTTTAAAAACTTTTTTTTAAAAATTGTAAAAGGAAAACCCGTAGAGGTAGAAAAATGTGGAAATATTATAGAGAGTGAGATGAGTGGGAGGAGTGCGAACAAATACACATGTAGAAATGGGTTCCACCTTATGCACTTAATTACCAATATATTATAGAAGAGTGACGTGTTAATATTGGGCTGTATGTATCCTCATTTGTCTGTCTTATACACACTCCCAAAATGAGAAACCAGTATGTAAGAAAGATGTAAATATATGGAGTTTCACCTTAGATTTCCATTTGAATGTAATAATTCAGATGTATATACTTGTTTTATTGTATCTTTATTTTTTCATTTTTTCATTTTGTTATGATTTTTTACAACATAGTTTATATATATAATATTCATGTACATATTTTTAATATATATGATTTGTTTAGCTTCCAGTAGAAATATAATGGAAATTTTTATCCACAAATGTGCTATCCAGAGTCTTCTTTTAACTTCCTTCCCCCTTATATGTTTTGATTTGCCCATATATCTCCGGGAGAACTGAAGATTCATAATTGTCATCCATTTCCGGGTATTTGGAACGCACGTCTGGAACGCAAGGGACGTGCGTACGTGATGACGTCATCGCGTCCAAGCAGGAAGTGCGGCCCGAACGGAGAAGAAACACCGGCCGGGAATAATTGAATAATGAACTCCGGGAGGGGATATATAAGAACGGGCGGGGGGGAATGTTTTTTATACACATTTTCTGTTGTGATTGATGCACCAAGTCCCTGAGGAAGTCCCATCTTAGGACGAAACGCGTAGGACGCCCAGTGGTGATATATTCAATGCTTTTAACTTATATGTAAGTTATTAAATTCTTTTTATACTTTACTCTGGAATTGCACTTTATTTTTCTCCATATACTTTCTCTTTTGAGCAAATACTCTGATTGACTGATGGGAGTGTGAAGAATCAGAAGAAAAAGATTTCACTCAAGGCTGATTTACATCTGATAATTTGTGAGTGGCCAATTGTAAATTATAACACCTCACTAACTCCCACACAGTTAAACGCTATGTCTCTCCATTTTATCTGTATTTAGCAGATGATCCCCTATTCTATATTGCATTTGTATTGAAGACAAGAGGAAGTCTTTGGGGACTTTGTTCTGGAAACTTAACCCCACGAAGGGAAGTTTCATTTTGTTTATATACCATCACTGTTTTTTTCACTGGGGTTGTGTGCACATATTCTGTTTTGTTTGTATATGTCTTCTTTAAGATATGGTATGGCTTTATGGGGTATTTGGATTATATAGCCTGGTAAAATACTCTAAAATGGGACATGGGCACAGCGTAAAAATTTAAAGTTTGAAAAAAATGGAATGGCTGTGTCCCAAATGTGCCCCTCCGATGTCCACATATACCTGGCAAAGGTACATACGGGGGTATTTTTGTACTCAGCAGACATAGCTGAGCAACATAAGAAGTATTATACAGTGGTAGTACACATAAGGTTTGCAAAATATACTGTGCAAACTCACTTTGTGTGTCAAAAAGGCAGAAAAAACGCTTACCACTACACTTGGTACAAGCTAGCGGAAAAATTATCCCACGCTAAGGTTCAAAATATGCCTTTTGAAATACCCTGGGGTGTCTACTTTAAGAAATGGTAGGTCTTTGTGGGGTAGTTTGAATTTAAAACCTGCAAAGATGCTTGGAAATTGCACATAGGCCCAGCGTCAAAATTCAAAGTTCGGTAAAAACTGATATGGCTTGGTCTCCTATATGGCACTGTAGCTTCACAAAATAGTGCCAAAGACATTCATTGCGGGTGTCTTTTTACTCAGAAGACTTAGCTGAGCATAATTTTGGGGTTTTGAAGTTAGTGGCACATATGAAATATACAAAATGCCCAGCAAAAATGCCATCCGTATGTAAAAAAAATGCCCAAAATATTTTTTTTACCACATACTTTGGCATATATTGGTGAAAAAATGGGGGCATGCTAAGGCACAATATGCACCTTATGAGATACCCTGGAGTGTCTACCTTTACAAATGGTAGGCCTTTGTGTTTTTTTTTTTTGAACAGTCAAACTGTTATAATACCCCAAATGGAAGCATAGGCTCATTAAATCCGTCTCTCAAAACTCTACTGTGAATACTGAAAAGGGCAGGTCTCCTGTATGGCACTGTAGCTTCACGAAATAGTGCCAAAGACATACAATGGGGGTGTCCTTTTACTCAAAAGACTTAGCTGAGCATAATTTGGGGGGTTTGAACTTAGTGGCACATATGAAATATACAAAATGCCCAGCAAAAATGCAATCCGTATGTAAAAAATGCACAAAATTATTTTTTACCACATACTTTGGCATATATAGGTGAAATAATGGGGGCATGTTAAGGCACAATATGCACATTATGAGATACCCTGGAGTGTCTACTTTTACAAATGGTAGGCCTTTGTGGTTTTTTTTTGAACAGTCAAACTACTATAATACCCCAAATGGAAGCATAGGCTCATTAAATCCGTCTCTCAAAATTCGACTGTGAATACTGAAAAGGATAGGTCTCCTATGGCACTGTAGCTTCACAAAATAGTGCCAAAGACATAAAATGGGGGTGTCATTTTACTCAGCAGATGTAACTGAATACAAAATAAAACTTTGTACAGGAATAGCACACACTAACTTTACCAAATACACATGAGAAGTTCTTTGTTATAAGTTTGTGTGCCAAAACCCCCAAAAAACAAAATTTTACTCCAATATTTAGCAGAGGTTGGCGGTGAAATGGCTACGTAGAAAGTGTCAAAACAACCTTAGGTAAATAGCCTGTGGTGTCTACTTTATATAAATATATACTTTTTTTGTGGCAATTTTGTTTTCTTTTAAGGCTATTAAGCTATTAAGCTTACAAGACAAACATACCAAATTCTAAAATTGCCCACATTAAAAGTTTATTTTACTCCTTGTGCTTTGTGACCTGTAACTACCAAAAAAAACTTAAAATCCCAGACACATTATATATTCTGTAAATCAGAACAACTAAACTAATTTATTTTTAATTACTTTCCTTAACCTGCACTAATTGTGCACACATTATTATTGCAAATTTTTTTGCATTTTTTTAGTATTTTTTTTTATAATAAAGAAACATTTAAGTATATATATGTTACATCAAATTAAAGCCCTTTTGGGGGGGCGGAGCCAGCTGCAGACCAGTACGGACGCACCGCACATCGCTCCGTGCGAAAACGAGCAATAACCCGACTTAACGGCGGAAAACAGCCACTATCCCTTCCCAAACTAGACCAAAAGTCGAGGCAACAAATATGGCAAGAAAACAAAAAAGCCACGACAAGACAAAACGCCGCACAGCCGCGACATTGGCGAACTCCTGCGGAACTCGCAGAAGGCCGCATGGGAGAAGATGGCGCTGGGTGAGGATGAATACTCCGACTCATCGGGAGACTTTTATCCAGACCCAGACACAGGCGCATCGCCCAGCCAGCCCACAGGGCATAATACCAAATCCTCCCAGGCAGGAGAACCGGTCACAGCAGCCCTGCTGACGAAAATGTTTATGGAGCTTAGACAAGACCTGGCGGCCGACCGAGCTCACTTCAAAGAGGCCATGGAGGGGGCCACCACGAGGCTCACCGACTTGGAAACCAAAACTACCTCCCAAGATGAACGTATAACCACCCTAGAACACAAACTGACCGACCTCCATAAGCAACAAGTCGGCACAGCAGAGAGGGTGGAGGCTGTAGCGGAATGCAGTAAGCCTGTCCTGTAAAATGCCTGGGTGACTGTATTCGGTATATTTTGCCTGTGTTAAAGTTGCTATTCGTATATTTACTGTGTGAATTGTATGTTATTCGGTAGTTTCCATCCGTACCATATGCTTATGGAAACTACCGAACTGAGGGACCACCCCAGAGAGAAGTGTGTTAGCAATTAAGGTTCGCATTCTTTCTAAAACCGCAAGTTAACAAGCTTGTTAGGATTGTATCTGGGTGGCCGCCATTCGGCATGCGTACACGTGGCGGCGGCCATCTTACGCATGAAAATCTCAGCGGTGTTTGGTCGTCGAGTGTCTGGAACTCAAATCGGACACTCAAACAACCGAACACCGCTGAGACCTCCAGAGCTCCGTAACTGCCGAACGGAGAGTCCTAACGAATCCCCATTCGGTAGAAACAAAGTACCGAATGAGGGAACCAATATCTATGTGAATGGAAGTATGGATGGCAATTATAAGTGTATGTTTTAACTGCCGAACGGAGACCGACCGCAGGGCCCAAACTTATGGAACCCTTTTCGGATACCAACTCGTGTGCGGTCGGTCAAACTTCACCTCCACGTAACTACCGAACCACTGGTCCGATCTGGGTGAATTTTGGATATAATAGTCACCCAGATCAGGGCTACCTAGCGGTACCCTAATATTAATGTTATGTGATGGTTTAGGGGTACATCCAGGTTTGGGGAAAATTACTGTGTAAGTTAAGGGGATTATGAGTCACTCTGAGGGGAGGAGATGTGTGGGAGGTAACAAGCCCTGTATTGGTTACTGTCCTAATTAATGTGAATCCCTCCCTTGCATGGGAGCAGGCTTTATAAGAAACCCTGGAATAAACGATTGTCAGTTCTACTCCTGAAACTGTGTGTCGTCCAGTTATTGGGAGAGCTGTGGGGATATTGCTGTACCTTTTTACCTGCTGGAAACTCTGCTGTGGATTTACTAATGACTTGTTCCTGAGCCTCCCTAGGATCTTCAGTGGAGAATAGCTGCGAGAAATCAGCTCTCCGCTACATTGGTTGGCAGCGCTGGGATCCAGACTCACAGAGGAACAAGGATTAATGGAGATTGACCTTTCTACTCTAAAGAGAGCCACATTGAAAGACCTTCTGGAAGCGAAAGGGGTTTCAGCCAGCAGCAAATCTAAAGCAACACTTAGCACTGAAGTGATGGCAGAATACAGAGCAGAGGAGGTCCAGGCCACGGAACAAAGACCTGAAACAGAACAGGAGGAGTTCCAAAGGCAATTACAATTCAGGCTGGCCTTTTATGGGGAAAACCCACCAACAGAGATCATCTCTAAAACTATGACAGAGGTGCAGGAGTTTGTGATGCGAAAAAGGAGACCACAAACACCGGAAAGAAGTGCCGCAGGAGCTGTGACACAAGAGGGTAAGCCCAAAATTCCCTATCAAGCTTTTAAAATGTATGTGGAGACAGAGGAGGATATAGATGCCTTCTTCCAAGACTTTGAAAGACTATGTACACTGCATAACATACCAAGGGAAGAGTGGGTACCCATATTAGCAGGACGGCTGTCAGGGAGGGCAGCTGAAGCTTACCGCACTGTACCAGACATTGAAATTAGGAACTATAGCCGGGTAAAAGAGATTATCCTGGCCCGGTATGCAATGACACCAGAGGCATACCGGAGGCGCTTCAGGGAACTGAAAAAGGCTGACAAAGACTCGCACGCAGAGTGGGCTTGCCGACTAGAAAGGGCAGCTCTTGGGTGGATGCAGTCAAGTAAAGCGCGGTCCATGGAGGACTTGTTACAAATGCTGCTATTGGAGCAGTTTTATGAGGGGATATCCGCAGAACTGCAGGAATGGGTGAGGGATCGTAACCCCACATCCCTCACCGAGGCTGCTAAAAAGGCAGATGATTTTATGGATGCTCGCAGACAAACCAAGGCAGTGAGTACTAAACCGGCCATGCGACCGCTGGGAGGAAACTCTTTCTCCACTAACCCTCAGCCCCCACCAAGACAACTCCCTCCACCGGCACCGGCAGCAGCGCAACCAAGATATCGCACAGCTGCTTCTGTGCAATGCCACCGGTGCCAGAAGTGGGGACATTTCCAGCGAGATTGCCCGCAGTCGAGAGACCGCACCACCTGGTTCCGACCAGGGCCTCCACCACCACCACCGAGAGCAGCGGCGCACCACTACCAGGATGAGGTACCACTTCCCTACAGCTCTGCAGCTCCAGTCACGACTGTAGAACAGTGGGAAGTGCTGCATGAGGCCAACCCATTACAGGCACAGGCGGACAACCGACAGCACCATAGGCAGACCGTATACCTAGAAGGGAAGCCTATGCAGGGGCTCAGAGACTCGGGAGCCACCATCACCTTGGTCCAAAGTCATTTGGTTTCTGACAAGGCCAAACTTAATAAGACTGTGGCTGTCAGGGTTGCAGGGGGAGCCGTATATCGGCTGGATACAGCCAGGGTACAATTGCATTGGGGTGCGGGGTTCGGGAATGTGGAAGTAGGATTGATGCCACAATTACCTGCTGAGGTGGTGTTGGGGAATGATCTGGGCAAACTCACCTCTGCATTTGAGCCCCAAGCTACTGAGGAAGCACACCCAGTAGTCACCAGGCAACAGGCCCGCACCCAGAACAACAACGCACTGCCGGAGGTCCAGGTAAGAGATTCCTCCCCTTCCCTAGACTGTATCCCTTGGGCCCCCCCTGACGAATTTGTAGCCGAGGTGATCACTGACCCTACCCTACAAGTATACAGAGACAAGGTCACCTCTAACCAAACGGGGGCGGAGGGGGAAAGATTTGTGTGGGACAGACAGCTATTGTACAGAGAGACAGACAAACAGATAGCTGGGTCAGACCCAATTTCTGTAAGACAGCTTGTAGTACCTCAGAGGTACCGAACCGAGTTACTCCGGATAGCACACGATATTCCGCTATCCGGACATTTGGGGGTCAGCCGTACCAGATATCGGCTGACCCAAAGTTTCTTCTGGCCAGGGATTAGCCAGGAGGTGCGCAGATATTGTAATACCTGCGATACGTGCCAGAGGGTAGGCAAGAGGGGGGATAGGCGCAAGGCTAAGTTACATCCGCTACCCATAATTGAAGAACCCTTTCATAGGATCGCAGTAGATATTGTAGGCCCCCTCCGGAAGCCTAGCCCATCGGGCAAACGGTACATCTTGACCGTAGTGGACTACACCACTCGCTACCCCGAGGCGGTAGCCCTAACCAACATACATGCAGAGACAGTGGCTGAGGCGCTGATGCAGATTTTCTCCCGGATGGGGTAACCCAGGGAGATCATCTCGGATCAGGGCACTCAGTTCACGGCAGAAGTCACCCAACAGCTCTGGAAATTTTGTAAAGTTAAGCCCATAATTAGTGCTCCCTACCACCCCCAGACTAATGGGCTCTGCGAACGGTTCAATGGCACCTTAAAACAGATGCTCCGAACCTTTGCAGAAACCCACCGGGACTGGGAAAGATTCCTGCCGCACCTACTGTTTGCTTACAGGGAGGTGCCACAGGAATCTACGGGATTTTCCCCCTTTGAACTGCTATTCGGGAGGAGGGTAAGGGGGCCCCTAGACTTAATTAGAGAACATTGGGAGGGAGACCGTAGCGCCGACGGCACCCCTATTGTACCATATGTGTTGGCCCTCCGAGACCGCCTGGAAGCACTCACGAAGACGGTGAAGGAAAACCTACAGGCGGCTCAGACGCGTCAGCGCACCTGGTACGATAGAGGCGCCAGGGACCGTAGCTTCCAGGTCGGGCAGAAAGTTTTAATTTTAAAACCTGTCCGACACGATAAGCTACAGGCCGCCTGGCAAGGCCCTTATAGAGTGGTAGAACAACGATGTGACACCACTTATATAATTGCCCACTGCGCAGGAACTGGAGGGCGACGCATGATTCATGTGAACATGATGAAGCCCTACCAGGAACGTTCAGAGGAGGTGACAGCTATCTGCGCACCCACCTCTGACGAATGCGACAGCCTACCCCTCCCCGATCTGTTGGAAGACGGACAGCTGGCTGGGGATTTAGGAGCAGTTGTATTGGGGGATCGGTTGAGCCCACAGGAGCGTATTGAGGTACAACAACTACTGCACGAAAAGCAGGAGACCTTTTCCAATGTACCTTGGTACACCCCTCTGGCTACCCACCGAGTAGAAACCCCGGGACAACTCCCCATGCGCCAGACCCCATACCGCATCCCTGAAGCGGTACGGGAGAACATGCGCAAAGAGATTGAGGAGATGATTCAGTTAGGGGTAATTGAACCCTCGGATAGCCCCTGGGCTTCTCCAGTGGTCCTCGTACCAAAACGGGACGGCACGACCCGCTTTTGTGTGGACTACAGGAGATTGAATGAGAAGACAGTATCCGACGCATACCCGATGCCTAGGATAGATGAGTTACTGGACCGGATGGCCGGGGGTCAATACCTTACCACTATTGATCTGTGTAAAGGGTATTGGCAGATTCCCTTGGCCCCGGATGCCATCCCTAAGTCCGCCTTTGTCACCCCATTCGGCCTATACCAATTCAAGGTCATGCCGTTTGGGATGAAAAACGCGCCGGCTACCTTCCAGCGGATGGTGGACCACCTCCTAGATGGGTTCCAAGACTATACCTGCGCATATCTCGATGATATTGCCATATTTAGCGATACCTGGCAGGAACACTTGGCCCATGTAGGAGCGGTTCTAGACCGGATCAGGGAGGCTGGTTTAACCTTAAAACCAGCTAAATGTAGCATTGGGATGGCCGAGGTACAGTACCTGGGCCACAGAGTGGGCTGTGGTAAACAAAAGCCGGAACCAGCCAAAGTAGAGGCGGTAGCACAGTGGCCTACCCCGAAGACTAAAACCCAGGTGTTAGCATTCCTAGGGACAGCAGGGTACTACCGGAAGTTTGTCCCAAATTATAGTGCCCTGGCCAAACCCCTCACTGACCTGACCCGTAAAAACCTTCCCCGCCAAGTAACCTGGACCCCGGAGTGTGAGCAGGCATTCCAACACCTGAAAGATGCACTTGTTAATAACCCTGTCTTGGCAGCTCCCAATCCAACTAAACGTTTTCTTGTTCACACAGACGCTTCTATGTTTGGATTGGGGGCAGTACTGAGCCAAGTCGGGGCCGATGGCGGAGAACACCCCGTGGCTTACATCAGTCGAAAACTTCTACCCCGGGAAGTAAGCTACGCCGCCATCGAGAAGGAATGCCTGGCTGTGGTGTGGGCCTTGAAGAAGTTGCAACCCTATTTATATGGACAGGCTTTTTCCCTGCTCACGGATCACAACCCGTTAGTCTGGCTGAACCGGGTGGCTGGGGACAATGCCAGGCTGCTGCGCTGGAGTTTGGCGCTGCAGCCTTTTGACTTTAACATTCAATACCGCCCGGGTAAGCAAAATGGAAACGCCGACGGGTTGTCACGACAAACTGATCTGGAGAAATGATCCGTGAGCACCCCGGACATCCCCAAGCCGATCCGTATAGGATCAGACTGTGTATGCCGGCTTGTGGGCAAGGGGGAGCAGTGTAGCGGAATGCAGTAAGCCTGTCCTGTAAAATGCCTGGGTGACTGTATTCGGTATATTTTGCCTGTGTTAAAGTTGCTATTCGTATATTTACTGTGTGAATTGTATGTTATTCGGTAGTTTCCATCCGTACCATATGCTTATGGAAACTACCGAACTGAGGGACCACCCCAGAGAGAAGTGTGTTAGCAATTAAGGTTCGCATTCTTTCTAAAACCGCAAGTTAACAAGCTCGTTAGGATTGTATCTGGGTGGCCGCCATTCGGCATGCGTACACGTGGCGGCGGCCATCTTACGCATGAAAATCTCAGCGGTGTTTGGTCGTCGAGTGTCTGGAACTCAAATCGGACACTCAAACAACCAAACACCGCTGAGACCTCCAGAGCTCCGTAACTGCCGAACGGAGAGTCCTAACGAATCCCCATTCGGTAGAAACAAAGTACCGAATGAGGGAACCAATATCTATGTGAATGGAAGTATGGATGGCAATTATAAGTGTATGTTTTAACTGCCGAACGGAGACCGACCGCAGGGCCCAAACTTATGGAACCCTTTTCGGATACCAACTCGTGTGCGGTCGGTCAAACTTCACCTCCACGTAACTACCGAACCACTGGTCCGATCTGGGTGAATTTTGGATATAATAGTCACCCAGATCAGGGCTACCTAGCGGTACCCTAATATTAATGTTATGTGATGGTTTAGGGGTACATCCAGGTTTGGGGCAAATTACTGTGTAAGTTAAGGGGATTATGAGTCACTCTGAGGGGAGGAGATGTGTGGGAGGTAACAAGCCCTGTATTGGTTACTGTCCTAATTAATGTGAATCCCTCCCTTGCATGGGAGCAGGCTTTATAAGAAACCCTGGAATAAACGATTGTCAGTTCTACTCCTGAAACTGTGTGTCGTCCAGTTATTGGGAGTGCTGTGGGGATATTGCTGTACCTTTTTACCTGCTGGAAACTCTGCTGTGGATTTACTAATGACTTGTTCCTGAGCCTCCCTAGGATCTTCAGTGGAGAATAGCTGCGAGAAATCAGCTCTCCGCTACATAGGCCATGGAGGACCACAGAAGGAGACTCAATTTGAAGGTTAGAGGGGTGCCTGACGATATAGGGCTACCAGACCTCCCACACTATATGAGGCGCCTGCTAGCAACACTACTGCAACCCAAACAGGCAAAATTGATGGACTGTTCCGTCTGCCCAAGCCGACCAATGCACCCCCCACCACCACGGCTGATATAATCGTACGATTTCAATCCCACCAAGACAAGGCCCCGGTCCTAACAGCGACCCGAGGGAAAACCCCTCTAATATTCGAGGACTCTCAACTACTACTGTTTCCAGACCTAACGAGAAGCACCCTAAATTGGCGCAAATCACTGCAACCAAACCTTCAACAGCTGAGATCCAACAATATTCAGTATCGCTGGGGCACACCAAGGCTCCTCACTGTCAGGATCGGGACAGGGATCCAACACGCAGAGTACAAAGAGTGGAAAGGTACGTATACCGGGCCTTAGAATGGCCGGACTAACGTACCGAGAGTAATAGAGAATAGTCAGAGACAAGCCGAGGTCGAGGGAACGGGAAGACAGATAAGCGAGAGACAAGCCGGGTCAAGGGATAACAGAGAAGCAGGGTAGTACAACAAGCCGAGTCAAAACCAAATAGAGCAAACTAGAATACCAGAGCACTGAGTGACTAGACAAGCTAGAACCACGACAGGGCAATGAGCTGAAGTGAGAAGTAAGCTTAAATACCCTGGCTCTGGATGGTAATCACGCCTCTGATAAGTACCGATTGGATATCGGACACTTGAGTGACAGGTCGCTCGTGATAGCGTCATGACGTCACGTATTGAGCGTCCCGCTAGAAAAGGACGTGGATTCCTCGCGGCCGGTGTTTAAGTGACTGGATGAACCGCGAGGAACGAAGGAAACAACTCGCCTGGACGGGCAAACCACCAAGTCTCTACCTCCCTTAGAGGTAGAGACCTCAGGTACCCTGACAGTACCCCCCCTCTCAGATACGCCCACCGGGCGGAAGGAACCGGGGCGAGATGGGAAGCGGAGGTGAAATGCTCTGCGAAGACGAGAAGCATGAACATCCTCCTGAGGTACCCAACTCCTCTCCTCAGGACCATATCCCCTCCAGTTGACCAGATATTGCAATTTTCCCCTTGAAATTCTGGAATCAATGATGGAGCTGACCTCGTACTCCTCCCGACCCTCCACCTGAACAGGACGAGGCGAGGAGACCTTAGAGGAGAATTTGTTGCAAATAAGAGGTTTCAACAAGGAGACATGAAAAGAGTTAGGAATGCGTAAGGCAGGTGGCAGAGCAAGGCGATACGCAACCGGGTTGATACGAGTGAGAACCCTGTAAGGACCTATGTAGCGAGGAGCAAATTTCATAGATGGAACTTTTAGGCGAATATTCTTAGTACTCAACCATACCCTATCCCCAGGAACAAAAACAGGAGCCGCTCTTCTATGCTTGTCAGCGTGTTTCTTGAACAACGAAGAACTATGTAACAGAATTTGCCGAGTCTGATCCCATAATTTCTTCAGGTTGGCGACATGATCATCAACCGACGGTATCCCCTGAGAAGAGGAAACCGAAGGAAAAATCGAAGGATGAAAGCCATAGTTCATGAAGAAAGGGCTAGAGCGAGTTGAATCACAAACAAGGTTATTGTGTGCGAACTCCGCCCAAGGAATCAGACCGACCCAATCGTCCTGGTGTTCGGAAACAAAGCAACGCAGATACTGTTCGATTTTTTGATTAGTACGTTCAGCAGCTCCGTTAGACTGAGGGTGATAGGCAGAGGAGAAGTTCAATTTGATACCCATTTGAGAACAAAAGGATCTCCAGAAACGTGAGACAAATTGAGAACCTCTGTCAGAAACAATCTCCAAAGGAATCCCATGTAGGCGAAAAACCTCTCTCGCAAAAATCTCCGCCAATTCAGGAGAAGTCGGAAGTTTAGGTAATGGCACGAAATGGGCCATCTTAGTAAATCTATCCACCACCGTGAGAATAACAGTCTGTCTCTTGGAAGCAGGTAAATCAACGATAAAGTCTATGGACAAACAGGACCAAGGTTTCTCAGGAATGTCCAAGGGGTGTAACAGGCCACATGGAGAAGCATGAGGTAGTTTAGTCTTGGCACAAGTCTCACAAGCTGCGACGAACTCCTCAATATCTTTACGAAGTGAAGGCCACCAGAAATCCTTGGATATCAGAGAATATGTCTTGCGAATACCAGGATGACCAGCTATTTTACTTTCGTGAAAACATTGTAAGAGCTCCAGTTGAAGTTCAGGAGGAACAAAGTTTCTTCCCTCAGGAGTGTCTCCGGGAGCTAGATGTTGAGACTTCAGGATCTGGTCAAGTAGCGGAGAATGAATTTTAAGACTGGTATTAGCAATAATATTGCATTTGGGTACAATGGAGGACACAAGTGGTTCAACTGAAGCAGAAGGCTCAAATTGGCGAGATAGCGCATCGGCTTTAGAATTCTTTGAGCCAGGTCTGTAAGTCAGAACGTAATTGAAATGAGTAAGAAACAACGACCAACGAGCCTGCCTGGAGGACAAACGCTTGGCCTCTCCGATATAAGCCAAATTTTTGTGGTCTGTTAGAATGGTAACAGGATGTAAAGTACCTTCCAATAAATGTCTCCACTCTTTCAAAGCCTTGATAACCGCTAGTAATTCTCTGTCACCAATGTCATATCTGCTCTCAGTGCCGGACAATTTTTTTGAGAAAAATCCACATGGATGTAATGGTTTATCAACACCCAACCTTTGAGATAGGACAGCACCTAAACCAGTCTCTGATGCGTCTACCTCAAGTAGAAAAGGCAGGGAAGTGTCGGGGTGAACTAAAATTGGAGCGGAAGCGAAAAGCTCCTTGAGAGTTTTGAACGCAAGAAGAGCTTCAGTAGTCCAATTCTTAGTATCAGCCCCCTGTTTGGTCATATTAGTGATAGGTGCGATAATCGAAGAATAGCCCTTAATAAAGCGCCTATAATAATTAGAAAAACCAATAAATCTCTGTACGGCTTTAAGACCTTTGGGTAAAGGCCACTCTAGAATGGACTGGAGTTTATCCGGATCCATCTTAAATCCCTCCCCAGAGATCACATAGCCGAGAAAGGTTACCTGGGTTTGATCAAAGCTACATTTCTCCAACTTGCAGTACAAGCCATGCTGAAGAAGCTTGTGCAAAACCCTCCTGACTTGCTTGTGATGAGTCTCAATCTCACTAGAATGTATAAGTATATCATCTAGGTATACAATGACGCAATCTTGCTGAAATTCCCTAAGAACCTCATTTATCAGATCTTGGAATACAGCTGGTGCATTGCATAACCCAAAAGGCATAACCGTATATTCATAGTGGCCATAGCGAGTATTGAATGCCGTCATCCACTCATGTCCCTGCTGGATTCTCACCAAGTTATATGCCCCTCTGAGGTCTAACTTGGTGAAAATTGTAGAGCCCTTCAAACGATCGAAGAGTTCGGTGATCAAGGGAATCGGGTAGGCATTTTTAATGGTTATCTTATTTAAGCCTCGATAATCAATACAAGGTCTCAAAGAACCATCCTTCTTTTTAACAAAAAAAAATCCAGCCCCGGCAGGGGAGGAGGACCTCCTGATGAATCCCTTGTCTAAATTCTCGTGAATATACTCCTCTAGAACTGAGTTCTCTTTCGTAGATAATGGGTATACATGACCTCTGGGGGGCATGGTACCAGGGAGTAGGTTAATTTTGCAATCAAAGGACCTGTGTGGGGGTAAGGTATCGGCTTTCTTTTTGTCAAATACTGCCTTTAAATCTAGATACTGAGGCGGAATTTGTGTCTCTGTAGGATTGTCAGAGTTAGCCGATGTGTTGGTTAATCCGAGAGGTAAGACCTTCCGCAAGCATCTCTCTTGACAATTCTGTCCCCACGAAACTATCTCCCCTGACTCCCAATTAATAATAGGGTTGTGTCTCCTCAACCAGGAGTACCCCAGGACTATGGGAATAGACGGAGAAGAAATGAGCAGTAAGGATATGTCCTCTTTATGTAGGATGCCAACAGTCAAGTTAATTGGTATGGTCTCATGGAAAATAACAGGCTCAAGTAACGGTCTACCATCGATGGCCTCAACAGCCAGTGGTGTCTCTTTTAACTGGGATGGAATAGCATGCTTGGCAGCAAAACCCTGATCTATAAAGCTCTCAGCAGCTCCAGAATCGATTAATGCCATAGTCTTAACTACTCCCTTTTCCCACTTTAAAGAGACGGGTAACAGAAGCCTGAGCTCTTTGTAGTTGTGAATAGAGGACAAAGTAGAAACACCCAAGGCCTGTCCTCTAGAGAAACTTAGGTGCGAGCGTTTCCCGAACGATTGGGACAATTTAGGCGTAAATGACCTCTGACTCCACAATACATACATAAACCCTCCCTTCTCCTGTACTGTCTTTCACTCTCTGTGAGATGAGTACTGCCTATCTGCATAGGTTCAGGAATACGTAAGTCCTCGAACTCAGAATTTTGAAAGGTAGGCGCTAGTTTAAAGGAGGGTCTACGGGTCCTATCTCGAGTGTTCTGCCTCTCTCTTAAGCGTTCATCAATACGAGATATAAAAGAAATTAAATCCTCCAAACTCTCAGGAAGTTCTCTAGTAGCGACCTCGTCAAGAATTACATCTGATAACCCATTCAGAAACACATCTATATAAGCCTGTTCATTCCACTTAACTTCTGCCGCCAAGGACCTGAACTCTAGTGCATAATCCACAAGTGTTCGATTGTCCTGTCTAAGGCGCAACAGTAATCTAGCTGCATTGACCTTTCTACCAGGAGGGTCAAAAGTTCTTCTAAACGCAGCTACAAAGGCATTATAATTATAGACTAGTGGATTATCATTCTCCCATAAAGGATTGGCCCATCTCAGAGCTTTCTCAATGAGTAAAGTAATAACAAATCCAACCTTCGCTCTATCTGTAGGATAAGCGCGGGGTTGTAATTCGAAATGGATGCTAATCTGGTTCAGAAAGCCACGACACTTCTCCGGTGACCCGCCATAACGTACTGGTGGGGTAATACGGGAAGAAGCACCTACAGTGGCTACCTCTAGACCTGAGACTACAGGAGAGATAGAAGGAGTACGTGTCTCCTCAGGTGGATTACTAGTACGAGACAAAAGTGCCTGTAGTGCCAAAGCCATCTGATCCATCCTATGCTCCATGGCGTCAAACCTGGGATCCGAAGAACCAAGCTGACTGTTTGTACCTGCAGGATCCATTGGCCCTGTCGTAATGTCAGGATCGGGACAGGGATCCAACACGCAGAGTACAAAGAGTGGAAAGGTACGTATACCGGGCCTTAGAATGGCCGGACTAACGTACCGAGAGTAATAGAGAATAGTCAGAGACAAGCCGAGGTCGAGGGAACGGGAAGACAGATAAGCGAGAGACAAGCCGGGTCAAGGGATAACAGAGAAGCAGGGTAGTACAACAAGCCGAGTCAAAACCAAATAGAGCAAACTAGAATACCAGAGCACTGAGTGACTAGACAAGCTAGAACCACGACAGGGCAATGAGCTGAAGTGAGAAGTAAGCTTAAATACCCTGGCTCTGGATGGTAATCACGCCTCTGATAAGTACCGATTGGATATCGGACACTTGAGTGACAGGTCGCTCGTGATAGCGTCATGACGTCACGTATTGAGCGTCCCGCTAGAAAAGGACGTGGATTCCTCGCGGCCGGTGTTTAAGTGACTGGATGAACCGCGAGGAACGAAGGAAACAACTCGCCTGGACGGGCAAACCACCAAGTCTCTACCTCCCTTAGAGGTAGAGACCTCAGGTACCCTGACACTCACCTTCACATTCCGAGGGTCTATCTTCCGGGCGAGAAGCCCACAAGAACTGGTCACTCATCTGAGCCAACTAGGCCTGTCAGTCACACGACCAGAACCCACAACTTCCTTGTCCAAACTGGACCCCACCGCGACAAAATAATTTATACCCAGAGCATCTCGACGCACCACGCAAGCTGGGGACACAACCTGAATACTACCAAATGACCATCCCTCCATCCTTTTAGGATGCCATAGACTCCGCCACTAAGACCTGTGACTATACTCACCTATATTCACCAAGTTATATTGTTGTAATGTTGCTCGTTTTCATTTTTTCTTTCACCAAGAGTGTAACCCTAATTCAGTTACGTACCCAGGCATACCAGAGAGAGTTGATGCTCCATAATGTTTAGTTCAGGGATTATCACGCAGCTACAGTGAATGCTCGTTTTCATTTTTTCTTTCATCCTTTTCATGTTTATTTTATGCTAGCTAGATACTTCTCTGGCGTACTGTCACCAAGAGTGTAACCCTAATTCATATGCGTGCCCAGGCATACCAGAGAGAGTTGATGCTCCATAATGTTTAGTTCAGGGATTATCACGCAGCTACAGTGAATGCTCGTTTTCATTTTTCTTTCATCCTTTTCATGTTTATTTTATGCTAGCTAGATACTTCTCTGGCATACTGTCACCAAGAGTGTAACCCTAATTCATTTACGTACCCAGGCATACCAGAGAGAGTTGATGCTCCATAATGTTTAATTCAGGGATTATCACGCAGCTACAGTGAATGCTCGTTTTCATTTTTCTTTCATCCTTTTCATGTTTATTTTATGCTAACTAGATACTTCTCTGGCGTACTGTCACCAAGAGTGTAACCCTAATTCAGTTACGTACCCAGGCATACCAGAGAGAGTTGATGCTCCATAATGTTTAATTCAGGGATTATCACGCAGCTACAGTGAATGCTCGTTTTCATTTTTCTTTCATCCTTTTCATGTTTATTTTATGCTAGCTAGATACTTCTCTGGCATACTGTCACCAAGAGTGTAACCCTAATTCATTTACGTACCCAGGCATACCAGAGAGAGTTGATGCTCCATAATGTTTAATTCAGGGATTATCACGCAGCTACAGTGAATGCTCGTTTTCATTTTTCTTTCATCCTTTTCATGTTTATTTTATGCTAACTAGATACTTCTCTGGCGTACTGTCACCAAGAGTGTAACCCTAATTCAGTTACGTACCCAGGCATACCAGAGAGAGTTGATGCTCCATAATGTTTAGTTCAGGGATTATCACGCAGCTACAGTGAATGCCCGTTTTCATTTTTTCTTTCATCCTTTTCATGTTTATTTTATGCTAGCTAGATACCTCTCTGGAGTACTGTCACCAAGAGTGTAACCCTAATTCATTTACGTACCCAGGCATACCAGAGAGAGTTGATGCCCCATAATGTTTAGTTCAGGGATTATCAAGCAGCTACAGTGAATATGCTCGCATACAAAGAGGCCCCAAGTCAGAACGACATGTTGAGACACAAGCTCTGATACACCCCCCCCTCCTCTTACCCCTTATGTCAAAATATGGGATAACTCAATGTCACAAATCCCCGGAGGAGGTCTCCTTTCCCCTTGCGCACTTAAATGCTCGAAACTTATAAATGCCTGTATGTTACCTTTACCTTACTTCGGTGCTCAAGGGATGATCATTACACTGTACTACAAATGTTGTCCTACTTGTTTTTGAAAAACAACCAAAACCCTCTCAGCATGGGACAGTGATCCCACTACTACTTACATATGTATTGTTAACTCTGATTTCTCAGGGCGATAGCCCACATATTGTACCGTATTGCCTTATTAACATGCTGAGAGATAAAAAATAAAGAATAAAAAAAAATACAAAAATAAAGCCCTTTCTGTCCTTTAATAAACGGTATATAATATGCATCGGTGCAACAAATTAGTAAAATGCAAATTGCAGTTGAACGCAAACAGCAAAAAATGCCGTTGTCATTAAGTGAATGGATGTAATGGATGCAGTGTGTGTGTGTCAGTGTAGTGGATGCAGTGTGTGTGTGTCAGTGTAATGGATGCAGTGTGTGTGTGTGTGTCAGTGTAGTGGATGCAGTGTGTGTGTCAGTGTAGTGGATGCAGTGTGTGTGTGTGTGTCAGTGTAATGGATGCAGTGTGTGTGTGTGTGTCAGTGTAGTGGATGCAGTGTGTGTGTCAGTGTAGTGGATGCAGTGTGTGTGTCAGTGTAGTGGATGCAGTGTGCGTGTGTCAGTGTAATGGATGCAGTGTGTGTGTCAGTGTAGTGGATGCAGTGTGTGTGTGTCAGTGTAATGGATGCAGTGTGTGTGTCAGTGTAGTGGATGCAGTGTGTGTGTGTTAGTGTAATGGAGGCAGTGTGTGTGTCAGTGTAGTGGATGCTGTGTGTGTGTGTGTCAGTGTAATGGATGCAGTGTGTGTGTGTGTCAGTGTAGTGGATGCAGTGTGTATGTCAGTGTAGTAGATGCAGTGTGTGTGTGTCAGTGTAATGGATGCAGTGTGTGTGTGTCAGTGTAGTGGATGCAGTGTGTGTGTCAGTGTAGTGGATGCAGTGTGTGTGTGTGTCAGTGTAATGGATGCAGTGTGTGTGTCAGTGTAGTGGATGCAGTGTGTGTGTCAGTGTAGTGGATGCAGTGTGTGTGTCAGTGTAATGGATGCAGTGTGTGTGTGTCAGTGTAGTGGATGCAGTGTGTGTGTCAGTGTAGTGGATGCAGTGTGTGTGTGTGTCAGTGTAATGGATGCAGTGTGTGTCAGTGTAGTGGATGCAGTGTGTGTGTCAGTGTAATGGATGTAGTGTGTGTTAGTGTAATTAATGCAGTGTGTGTGTTAGTGTAATTAATGCAGTGTGTGTGTCAGTGTAGTGGATGCAGTGTGTATGTCAGTGTAGTGGATGCAGTGTGTGTGTGTCAGTGTAATGGATGTAGTGTGTGTGTGTCAGTGTAGTGGATGCAGTGTGTGTCTCAGTGTAGTGGACACAGTGTGTGTGTGTGTGTCAGTGTAATGGATGCAGTGTGTGTGTCAGTGTAGTGGATGCAGTGTGTGTGTCAGTGTAATGGATGCAGTGTGTGTGTGTCAGTGTAGTGGATGCAGTGTGTGTGTCAGTGTAGTGTATGCAGTGTGGGTGTGTCAGTGTAATGTATGCAGTGTGTGTGTGTCAGTGTAGTTGATGCAGTGTGTGTGTGTGTGTGTCAGTGTAGTGGATTCAGTGTGTGTATGTCAGTGTAATGGATGCAGTGTGTGTTTCAGTGTAGTGGATGCAGTGTGTGTGTCAGTGTAATGGATGCAGTGTGTGTGTCAGTGTAGTGGATGCAGTGTGTGTGTCAGTGTAGTGGATGCAGTGTGTGTGTGTGTGTGTGTGTCAGTGTAGTGGATGCAGTGTGTGTGTGTCAGTGTAGTGGATGCAGTGTGTGTGTCAGTGTAATGGATGCAGTGTGTGTGTCAGTGTAATGGATGCAGTGTGTGTGTGTGTGTCAGTGTAGTGGATGCAGTGTGTGTGTCAGTGTGTATTTTCTGCATTTATCAATGTATTCAGTTTATAAGCTGGAGAATGTTCAGTCAGATGGGGTACGACTCTATATAGAAAGCTTTTTATTCTTATATAATTAAAATTCTGTGATATTGGGATGTTAAAGACAGTACAGAGATCATTATAAGACATAATATTATTTTCGTCAACTATATCTGAGATTTTATTAATGCCATGTCTAGTCCACTGACTGACATCTATATTTTCTATCCATTTCCTCAGATATCTTAACGGTAATGCCCGCAAAATTTTGTCTTTCAATTCCAATTGTTTTTTAAAATAAGTCCAGTATTTAACCTGAGGATTTAATATTATGTTTTCTGTTTGACATAATTTATATTTATTACGGGATAAGGTTTTTATAGGCCACAACAATTTAACTATATTATTTGGTTCCGAGATATCCTCTCCCTCTAATTCACACCAATCTTGTGGGTATATCTCTTGATTAATTGTATTTACTGTATGCATCAGCTGTGTAGCTTGGTGATACAAAAAAATATTGGGAAATCCTGTCCCCCCTTGTTTGTATTTTAAATACATAAGATCTTGTCCTATTCTAGGCTTCTTGTTATTCCAAATTTAATTTATGAAGATCTTATTAATATTTGTTAGACAATGGGGTTGAATCGGCAACGGAATCATCCTTAACAGGTAAATAATCTTAGGAAATATATAAGCCCTTATAGAGTTAATTCTTCCCCACCGTTCTACCGCCATGGCCACATTTAACTTACTCACACAAACCTTTGTTGTTTGACTTGCCTAGCTGCCTGGTCTGTAATACTAATGCTACTGGTAATGAAACGGCTTGTCATATTCTTACTGTTATATCAGCGAGGTCACATTTAACCTAGTCCGACATACCTGTCTTGTTTAGCTAGTCTGGCCTGTAATGATAACTCTCCTGGTAATAGTGTTGCTGGTGATAACACTACTGATCTACCAGCGAATACGACTACCAGCTCAGTTAATATCCACTTTTTACAAACCGTTTAACTTGTTATTATAATTGTACTTCACTCTATTAATATAAAATGAGACCGACGCTCGTAGGAGATGTTTTCTTATGTTATCTTGCTCCCACTCTGTACAAAACGCATTCTCCCTTCTTTATTCTGTACCCGGTAATCTTAATGTCTCAATAAAAGAAAGATTGACTAATTCTTCCCCACCAAGATATCTCAAGTTTACTCCATAGTTTAAGGAGGTGAGTAGTTTCTTTTATCAAAGGGATCAAATTAGCTCTCATAATATTTTCAGGATCATAGACTATATTTATCCCCAAATATACAAAACTCTTCCTCTCCCATCTAAAATCATACTGTCTATTTAAAAAATTATATTCATCCTGATCCATATATAGCGGCATCACCACAGTTTTATGAGTGTTAAGTTTGTAATATATAAGAAAACTAAACTGCTTTATTTCTTCCATTACTTCTGGAACCAAGTGAACTGGGTTTGATAATGTTAACAGTATATCATCCGCATACTGACTTATCTTTAAATCTTTATCTTTCTTATGAAAGCCTGTTATATTAGCATTTAAACGAATATCATGAGCCAGTGTTTCCGCCACTAGGATGTAAAGAAGTGGGGAAATAGGACACCCCTGGCGTGTGCCATTTGAAATCTCAAACCAATCAGACTTAATCCCCCCTCCCACTATCCAACCCAATGAAGAGGAATAGAGGGCCATAATTGCCGAAAGAATCTGTCCCGAGAATCCAAAAGCCTCCAGGGTTGATTTCATATAATTCCAGTTAACCCGGTCGTAGGCTTTCTCTCCATCGAGTGCCATAGTGAGAAAGGGTTTTTTTGTGGCGTGGACCTTGGCAAAAATATTAATAATTTTCCTAATATGATTAGACGATGATCTCCCGGGAACAAATCCTACTTGGTCATCCGATATTAAGCTCGTAATTATACTTTTCATTCTTTTATATATAATTGATGCATAGATTTTATAGTCATTATTTAATAAAGCTATCGGCCTATAATTGGTGATCTCCTCTGAATTTTTTTTTGGTTTAAGTATGGGGGGCGATATTAGCTGCTAACATCTCATGTGGCAATTTTCCGGTGGACATAGCTGTGTTATAGCATTCCCTTAAACCCTGGACGAGCCTATCCTTATAGATTTTATAGAAAAAGTCTACATATCCGTCAGGGCCTGGTGCTTTATTTTTTTTCATTACATCAATAGCCTCTATAATTTCTTGTACTGAGATATCTTCATTCAATTTGTTTATTTGTGAGTGAGTTAATTTGGGCAAATGCTTATCTTGAAAATATTTTTGTAGATCCTCTTGGGTAGCGGTTATTGGTAAATTGTATAAATCATGATAATATTCTTTAAAGGCCGCCCCAATTTTAATTGGATCAATTATTACTTCATTTCCTAGTTTTATTTTATTTATTAATTTTGCCTTTTGACTGGCTTTAACTTTATTGGTAAGGAGTTTATCAGCTTTATTTCCCCAATAATAGAAATTAGTTTTCATATATTGTAAATTTCTATTAGCTTTAGCTATTAAAATATCGTTAATTTTACTCTCTATTATCCTTATTTGGTTTGCTCGCTCTCTTGTAGGGGAAGTCATATTTATTTTATTATATTCACTTAAATCTATATATAACTCTGAAAGAGATTTCCCTTTATTTATTTTTCCGTGCGCAGCCATACTAATTAAATGGCCTCTTATAACGCTTTTAAATGCACACCATTTTATCATGGGTGATACCCCATCCTTTTCATTATCTATCCAATATGTGTCTATTGCCTTAGCTATTTGTTCTTTATTGTCCTCTGGCATTAATATTTTCTTGTCCAATTTCCATTCTGTTCTTTGTCTAATATTTTATTTTTATTTTTTTTAATTCTATTGTCTAATAAATGTATCTTTCAATTGGACCTTTATCATATTATGATCAGACCAGGTAATATACACTATATCAGAAGATTTTATTCTACCCAGCAGATTACGTTCTATTAGAATTAGATCAATTCTTGAATATGAACGAGTCTTGCTGAAACATGTAAAATCTCTATCAGTAGGATGGAATATCCTCCAGCAGTCCATAAGAGCTGCATTTTGTATAATATTTCTTAATTTTTTGGATTGATTAAAGACATTCCTAGAAATGATTTTACCTTTTTCAGACCTTTTGTCTAATTTAGGGTCCATTACGGAATTAAAGTCACCCAAAACTATAAGAGTACCTTGCTTAATTTTTTCTACTTTCGTTAAAACTTTTTGTATAAACTGTATCTGTGAAGAGTTCGGTGCATAGATATTAACTATTGTATATAGCTCTTCATCAATAGCGCAGATTAATATAATCCATCTGCCCCTTTTATCTATACTCTGATGTTTTATGGAGACATTTATTTTAGCTGGAAAAAAAAATCGCTACTTCTCTTTTCTTTTTCTCTTTAAATGACGAACATACTGAAAGAGGGAAAACTCGAAATCTAAATCTCCCTACATCAGCTTGTCTCCAGTGCGTCTCTTGTAAACACACTATATGGGCATTTTCTGTTTTCACACGATCTATTACTATTTTCCTTTTTTGGGGTGAATTAAGACCTTGTACATTAATAGTCACAAAGTTTACCATTTATCCGTAGATTGTTAACCTGATATAATGGGCATCAGCCTAATTGTAACTCGTATCATAATGACTTTCTATAAGGTTTCTATAATCAGACATTTACATATGTATCAATTTTCCATGATAGATTTCTGTTTCCTTTATATTACACTTAAAGCGCTGTTTCGGTACAAGACTAACACTAGACATTTTGACAAATTCAAACCTACTAAAACATACAGAAAAAAAAGAAAACATCCCTTTAACCCCTTAAGGACACATGACATGTGTGACATGTCATGATTCCCTTTTATTCCAGAAGTTTGGTCCTTAAGGGGTTAAGGAAGTTTGGATGATTTTGGTGAATAATATCCCCTTTCACCAAACCGTCCACCAAGATCCCTACTGGGATCAATTGTGTGATGCTGAATACCTCAATGAAAGAGAGATTGGTACTTTCATTATCATGTAAATTGGGAGAATTTTTTTTTATATAAGTATATATCAATATTCCTCTTTCCCTTCTTCAGTATTATTTTCTCTATTGGTGAGAATTCATATTCCACATGTTACTTCAAATCCAACCCTCATTCCCTTATCTTCCTCCTTCTCCCCTCTCCCCTCCCTCTTAATCCTATTTGAGAGTGCTTTCTTCTTCCTACCTCTCTTTTATTACTTGACTCTTTATATATATATATGTTTAAATCATACCGTGAATATAGTATTTCTATTATTTGTGCTATATTTCTCAATTCCTAAACCTAATAGTTATTCATTGTGATAGCAATTCATTTTACTTTTTCTTCTCTTTTCTCATGTGTAATGTTTATAACTTCGATTCTAATAAAAATCTTACTGAATCTCATCCGGTCTTTATCAAATTAAGTATAGGGCACCATTAATACTTTACTACTAACCTATATTTTTGAATCGTGGTCGTGCCATCTGTTATTTAAATTACAATTCATTCACAACACTAAATATTACCTTGCCTTATAATATCTCCTTATATAGTACCCTTATGAGTCGCAACCTTATTATTCTATGTTATTATTCTACTTACATAACTAATGTGTGCTCTCTTTCTCAAAGGAAAAGGAGAGAAGAGAAGGAGAAAAAATTATGTACAGTACATATAAACCCATCTCTCTCTCTCTATATATATATATATATATATATATGATATTCAGTCAACAGCTGCAAATTTAATTTCATTAAACCATTTTTCTATAGCTGCTACATCAGAGAATGTATATAACTTTGCCTCATATGAGACCACAATTTTGCTTAGGTATCTCCACGAGTATCTAATATTCTTTTGCCTTAAAATCTTTGTATATGCTAAGAACGGTTTCCTTTTCGCCCTAGTATGATATGATAAATCCGGAAAAATGACAATGTCATTATATGGTTCTTTTAATCTGGTCATTCTTGTTGATCTTAGTATTTGCTCTGTTATCTTATATGAAGCACAGCTTATAAGGACATCTCTTGGGGCACCTTGTGCTACTGTTTCCGGTTTCATAATTCTATGACACCGCTCTAACATCTGTGGAGGGTTTGACAATTGAATATCTAATTGTTGAAAAAGACTCAGTATATAATCATGTAATTTTTCATGAGTAACTGTCTCTGGAATTCCTCTGAATCTTACATTATTACGCCTCATTCTGTCTTCTAAATCTGTGATTTTTAATTCCAGATCTGCTATTCTTTTCTTGGCATTTTCTTGGGCATCTTCCGCTGTCGCTTGTTGATATTCTAGAGATTCTATTTTCTCTGTTGTTGCGACAAAGTAGAGGCTGATAAATTTCCTCTTCTCTTTTCCCTTTTCGGGTTTCTTCCCGCTGGATTGTGACTTTAGTACCTCTTCCAATGCTATGCTTTATAGCTGTTTATGTTGTAATTTATTTAATAATTGCTAGGGATTGGGTCTAGCTTTTGTTCTTATCTCTGGTCATTATCCACTTTTCCTTCTCTTCCCTTATCTCTTCTTCTTTTTCACTTTTAATAACTTCAGACGTTCTGAACATTTATAAGGATGAACCAATACAAAAAGGAAAACAACCAAAGAAATAAAAATTAACCACCTAACAGGATTGTTAGCCTTGAATGATGAACCCCTTAAGGACCAAACATCTGGAATAAAAGGGAATCATGACATGTCACACATGTCATGTGTCGTTAAGGTGTGTCCGAAATATATTTGGCAACAGGCAATTTTCCACACTCATTTATAATCTCTCCATAATTTGCTTGTTTCTTTAGCAGGCATTCAATTAATATCAAGTTTGCCAACTGCTTTTTATATATCCTTTTTTCTTTCTTTCTTTCTCTCTTTTTTTTTTATTTCTTGCCGTTCCTTTAAATCCTTCTATTATTTCCCCACCCCGTCACCCATTTCACCCTTTCATTTTCTTCCTCCTTTATTTATTTTGTTCTTTTTTCTCTTTTTTTTTCCTTTTTCTTTTCCTTTAACTTCCTGCCGCTTTAATTGCCTTTATTTGCCTTTGTATTTGTCTTGCTTTACCTTTCAATGTTATGTTTTAAATATAAAGCACATACAATTGAGAGGAGGGAAAGAAGGGGCAAAACAAAACCAAAAAATTCATCGGTTAAGTCCACCTGGGACCCACCCGACGCTCTCACTGACACCGGCTCCTTCTCTGTCTCGTTCACTCCCTTTCCTCTTTCCAGGGCTGGCAGAAAGGCTCTCCATTTTGCAGTTTCCACTTTGCGTGGTGTATAGGGTGTTGGGGTGTTTGCTAGACGGAGTGTTTACTCCAGGCTGTTAGCTATAAGCTGACCTCAGTCTATCGGGTCCAGCGGGTCTCCTCTACACGCTCACTCCTTCAGGGCATCAGCATAGCCGCGCTCGTGGACGTACGCTCCCGTGCGTGCGTCCTACGTCATCGCTCCTCCCCCCCATTACTCTTTACTGTTTTAAACACTCATATTTGTATTCAGCTAAGTCTGCCAAGTATAAAAATAGCCCCATGTAAAGGTTTTTAGGTGTTTTTGAAAGTTACAGGGGCTTGCCCAATTCAGTTTGCCAGATTGGTTTGCTGGGTCTATGTTGCCTTTTGAGACCATATGGTAGCCCAGGAATGTGAATTAACCCTATCATGACATACCATTTTCAAATCTAGACAACCCAAGGTATTCAAAATGGGGTATTTCCAGTCTTTTGTAGTTGCCACTTAGTCACAAACGCTGGCCAAAGTTAGCTTTTTTATTTGTTTTTTGCATTTTTTTAAACAGTGATTTTTAGTTGTTTTTGTATTTAAGCAGGTAAGTGTCATGTAAAGAGCAAAAGTCACTTATCTGGATGTACACTATTGATTAAAATATGAATATAACTATAATTTCTACTAAAGGGAACCTCCGGCAACAAACAACCTCATTAGAATGAAGTTCTTATGGGCCAGGAGATCTTTGGTGCTGGCTTACCTATAGGTGTAAAACCGTTAACGAGTAGTTTAACTCCATAGTCCATTCAGTTTAGCTCTGTCCCCTCACTCAACCTTTCTCTGATTCTTGAACAGGAACTGATGCTCCGAGTCAATAAGTGCTAGGCTTTGGTTAATCAGATGCTTCTCATAGAGAAGGATGAAGGACAAATCTTCATTCAAATGCTTCTCGTAGATATGGGTGGTTTTACTGAGATCTAAGAATTTGTTTTAAAAAAATCATACTGTCATTTTAAATTAAAAGGACACATGACAGAAATATTCCGCCATGATTCCCTTTTATTCCAGAAGTTGTGTCCTTAAGGGGTTAAGAATAAAAAATGGTCTCTCATATTTAAATAAAACAATCAAGACCGCGGATGTGCAAACAAGTGACTGACGCTCAAAGGGAAGGACCCAACACAACCTACTGGGCCGTACCCCACTAGACCCTGCTGCTGACGGACAATAACACAGACTGGGTCCGCTATACAATACATTACCATACATGCTAACATGGGCCACCACGACGGAACCTGATGAACGCCCGACCATCATATACGCGCGCACGACTCGTCTCGGTTGGGCATGAGAGTGCGGACACCAGGGAAGGCTCTCTCTATATTTCCACGTCATTCCTTAACTTTCCTCCTCTCTCTCTACAACACGCAATCTTCTCTGCCATTCTCTCACCCGTGCCTCAGGGATATAAGTCAAATAGCCTGATGACTAAAAGCAATATATGTCTGACTATATCTAAGAGGGCGAACACTAAGCGTGGAACATCCAAAACATCCTAGATAACGACTTACAAATAAATATTAAGTATACTGTCTTATGATGTACTTATACAAACAGCATGTACGCTAAATATACCTTAAACTGTTGTCGTTGTGTAATAGCCTTGAAGTTATATGAACCTTTCACTGTAATAACCTGACGATGACGAATACCGTATGTTGTCCTGTAACACAGCTTTTCGTTGAGGCCTGCGAGCCTCATTATCTGTTCTCCTTCTCCTCAATAAAATCAGATTTGCAAAAAATAAATAAATAAATAAAACAATCAAGACATATCACTAGTCGATGACTAGTCATTTAGTTCTCTGGTAGCCTTCTTTTAAAGCCCTTTTATGCATACACATTAAGTAGGTGTTCCCACATTGACATACTTGACAGGTGTATAGTCGCCATTTGGGCAGTCGGAATCCAGGACAAACCAAACCCATATCCTAACCCAATAGCACGCAGACACTAAGGAATATGGGAAAATTTGTCCACAGCTTTATTAACCAATAATAATAATAATAATAATAATAATAATAATAATAATAGTAATAATAATAAGTTAACAGGTAAACATGGGTCATTGCCCCCCATACTCCGCCCTCGCATCCTGTTCCTTCTGCACCATACAAAAGGCAATGACCCCCATATAAATAACACATATACATACATATAACATACACCAACATTATTCCAATCCACCAATTGTAAAAGTGCCAACCATCCATTAACCACGGCAGGGGTATACCCGGATACCCCTGCCCCACCAGGTTCTGAGCCACCGACAGGACTCGAAACATATCAACCACCGATGACCACAACTTGTTTGTTCCACCTCACGTTCATCCTGGGGAGCCTATTTCCTCTCCTTCGGCTCCCCGTCCCGCCACTGTGAAAGAAACGGGATAAATTGACACATAACAAACATAGGGAGGGTGGGTGGGACAAACTCAACCAGGTAGAAAGTTAGAATGACTCACCTAAAATGGCTGCCTATTTAAATAGCCAAACCTACTTACCCATAACTCCAATCCTTGCTTACTTCCTCCTAAGCCCGCCTCCTAACCCCTGTCAAGGCCTTTTTCCGCTTAGCTGCGCTCTAGCTACATGGGGCTACAATATTGAACTTTACTTAACAAAATACAAATTAAAACACAATAAAAGATTTTCCTGTGTTATAATAGTTTAGCTAAATGTCAGAAATTCACCAGATAATTATGGATAACGTTTATTTTAAGAATGGGAATACATTTTCTTAAAAAAAACGGGGAAAGAACTTCTTAGAAATGAATGAATGAATTAATATAGAAAAGTAAGGACAGAAATATTAAAATACAATTGGAAGACATTTGTGAAGGTGTTCAGCCTACACAATTGTAATGCTCAAAACCCGCATTCGTGCTCTTAGGTGCTAATATCGTTGTAGATCCAGGGCATCTCTTCTCTGCTCAGTGCTTTGATATGATATCACTTTCTTTAGTCTTCACACACTGTACAGATGGCTCCAGAGTCAAGGAGGCTAGCATCCGCACTGTGATATAAAATACAATGGGAGGAAACACTGTTTTTTTTATAAATGTTTTGGAGATGTTCCTTATATGTTTTCTTATTCTTATTGACAGCATTCTTGTGGTATTTCTGATATACTGAAGACGACAGGGGCACTGTAGTAGGTATATGACATTTTTACTGTGACATGTCCAAAATTCTTTCAACTTATAATGCTTCTTTTTCTTGAAAGAGGTGATTACTGTGACCACTTTACATGGTTCCTTTTTACTAGTTTTAAAAGTAAACCATGAGTTACATCTAAAAAAAAATCCTCTTTTTGGATTACATTTCTGTATTTTGAAGGTAGGTCTCATATAGCTCTTCACCACTTTTTAAATATTTGTAGCTCCCCTAAACAAAAATCTTGGACTCTCCAGTAACAGGTCCATTAATATTTTGTCCTTCCTCCGTACATCCTAATAGGAGGCATCCTTATCCTTTCCAGATTTGTCCTCTTGGGTTCCTCCTGGTGGAGGGCTTTTCTGTCCAGTTTTCTATTTTTAATTTTGTGCAAATCTTCTGCTCTTTAATTTTAAATAAAGTTTCTTCTCAATTTTCTCAATTCGTTGTATGGGACATTCTTCAGCCAATGGATGGTAACAACTTTCCTTCAAATTGAAACCATTTACGTACACCTCTTCGAAGTGTGTTTTCATGTTTGTAACTCCCCCTTCTATGTAGACAATGGATTCTAAAAATTCTACATAATAAGTGCTGTATGTGGCTGCTAGGTGTACATCATAAAAGTAATATGAACACTACGAACTCAAGGGGAATGTGAACACTAGAGACCTCAGTCTGCTCTGCTAACCCCCTAATTGAAACAATTTAAAAAAAGAAAAGCTGCAAGGTCTAGGTTTCTTAGGCTTAAAGCGGCACTGTCATGGCCGAATCCCGTTTTTGTTAACCCCCCTCCCTACTCCACTACATCTAACTGACCCCCTAGTCACCCCCAAATGTCCCTAAGCCCATATTACCTATTTTTTATTCTTTATTTTCTGCCCCAACCTATATTAAGGGTGCCGCCATCTTTGTGTGGGTAGATGAAGTCCCTGTGGGACACATCATCTGCCCACACTAGATAGCGCTGAGATTCCCGCACATGCCCAGTGAAACACTTGGGCATGCGAACGGGAATTTCATCTATTCATTCGTCAGAAAGACGAATGAATAGAAATATCAGACGAACAAACAAACACTGAATATTAGTGTTCGTTTGTTCGTTCAGTTTATTACAAGAAGGGAGCTACCGGCGCGCAGCTCCCTCCTTGTAATATGTAAAGATAGACACTTCCTAAGCCCCCTTTGTCCTCCCTCACTCTATGGGGGGTCAATATGACCCCAATAATAACATAAGGGAGATTAAAATCTCCCAAATGCCCCTACTCGCTATACCGCGAGTATGGGGCATGTCTACTAAACAGTGAGCAGCCTGTAAAAAAAAAAGAAAGAAAAACCTACTAACCGCCCCCCCCCTCGCACGGCAGGTGGGGGCCCCCTAATTAAAAGAAAGAAAAACCTACTGTCCCCCCCCCCTGGCCCCCACCCCTGAGCGGCGGGTGGGAGCCCTAAATGAAAGTTCACCCCCCCAATCAAGGTGACTAGGGGTCCCAAGCCCCCCCCACCCTCCCCCACCGAAATAAAACTATCCCCTACCTACCCACCTCATCCTAAAAATAGTGAGGGGGGAATAAAATAACCTGTAAATGACAATTTAACTTCTTTTTTCTAAAATCTTCATTTTCAGCCTCAAAAAAGGCCAAATAAAAAGCCATCATACCCATCGAACTTAAAATTAAATAAAAACCTGAGCGCAAAAAAAAATCCAGACGAAAAAGAAAAAAACGGATGCTAAAAAAAGTAATCCATCTTCACTCATGGAGGGCTCCGCGCAGACTGAGCTTATAAAGCCTTGCCCCGCCCTGCAATTAGGCTAAGAACACTCGGAGTGGTTGGTTTAAGCCAATCAGAGTACTCTTTGTCATTTTACACAGCGTGGGAAAATTCCAAAGAACTTTCCCACGCTGTGTAAAATGACACAGAGCACTATAATTGGTGGGCTTGAAATCTAAAAAAATCAGAGTGCTCTGTGTCATTTTACACAGCGTGGGAAAGTTCTTTGGATTTTCCCACGCTGTGTAAAATGACACAGAGCACTCTGATTGGTTAGATCCCAAGCCAGCCAATCAGACTGCTCTTTGTCATTTTACAAAGCGTGGGAAAATTCCAAAGAATTTTCCCACGCTGTGTAAAATTACACAGAGCACTCTGATTGGCTAGATTTCAATCCATCCAATCAGAGTGGTCTGTATCATTTTACACAGCGTGGAAAAGTTATTTGGAATTTCCCCACGCTGTGTAAAATGACAAAGAGCACTATGATTGGCTTAAACCAACCAATCAGAGTGTTCTTAGCCTAATTGCAGGGCAGGGCAAGGCTTTATAAGCCTTCTCCCGGTCTTCAGAGCTAAGTCTGCGCGGAGCCCTCCATGGGTGAAGAAAGATTACTTTTTTTAGCGTCTGGTCTTTTTTTTTGCGCTTGGTTTTTTTTATTTTCTTTTCCTGGCTAATCATGGCAGCATTTAACATATGGGTTTAGCTCCTCCCTCTAACCCTCAGGACAGGAAACACAAACAATCAAACAATTAGGCCTACCTTCCCATAGTATATAAGGTACCCCAGTATCCTCCACACCTCAGTCTTTTCCTGTCCTCCTAGCCCTAGGACAGTTTATTTTTTTTGGTTTCCCCTGTTACAGAGGTTATCGATGGACCTGCCTTGGGAACTTCCAGTCTCAGAAGACCTGCTGTTTCAGGGACCAGTGTTTCATCCGGAGCCTCACAAATTCAGGCTCTATGCATGGCTATTGAGAGGAAGTCTCTAGTTGAACATGGCCTTTCGGACCAGGTTATCTCAACCCTGTTACGTTCCAGGAATCCTTCTACTTCTTCTACGTACCATAAAGTATGGGAAGCCTTTGCACGATGGGGTAATTCCACGGTTCAAGATTTAAGTTCCCCTTCCGTGTCTCAGGTTTTGGGTTTCCTACATGCAGGCCTGGAGAGAGGCCTTCAACTTAACACGCTTAAAGTGCACTGGTCGGCTCTTTCAGCTCTTTCTGGTGTTCGTTGGGCATTAAATCCTATGGTGATTCGATTCTTCAAAGCAGTCATTAGGATTAGACCTCCTATCAAGGCATTCTCGGCTCCTTGGAATCTGCCTCTGGTTCTGCAGGCCTTGACGGAACATCCCTTTGAACCTATTGATGATGTCCCTATGCAGGTTCTTTCTCTAAAGACCCTGTTGTTGCTGGCCTTGGTATCTGCTAGGAGAATGTCAGATATTAGAGCACTGTCGTCTGAGGAACCGTTCACTACCTTCTTCGATGATAGAGTTGTGCTACGGCCTAGACCTGAGTTCCTTCCTAAGGTTGTTACATCCTTCCACTTGAATCAAGAGATTGTTCTGCCGGGGTATTTTCTGGAGCCATCTTCTCCTGAAGAAGAAAAATGCCATACGCTAGACCTGAGGAGGTGTCTTTCCACATATATTGGTCGCTCAGCTAATTGGAGAAAGTCTCCCCAATTGTTTGTGATACCTGGGGGTTCTCGTAAAGGTGAAGCAGCCTCTGTCGCTACCCTTCGTTCCTGGACGGTTCAGGCTATTTCTAGAGCTTACAGAACGAAACAGGTTCCAGTTCCCAAGGACATCAAGGCACATTCCACAAGGTCCATTGCTACTTCATGGGCTGCAGAGTCAGGAGTTCCTGCAGAGAGCATCTGTAAAGCTGCCAATTGGTCATCTTTGAGGACCTTTGTACGTCACTACAGAGTGGATGTCTCTTCTCATTCCGATTCAGAGTTTGGCTTATCGGTCTTGAACTCTTTTAAGCCTTAAGTGGATATTAAACAATTTGTGTAGCATGACTTACCCTCCCTGAGTGGTTATTGCTTTGGGAATCCCATATGTTAAATGCTGCCATGATTAGCCAGGAATAGAGAAAATTTATTGATACTTACCGTAATTTTCTTTTCCTGGCTATTATTCATGGCAGCATTTGGTCTCCCACCCTCTCTTGGTTTATTTGTCTTGTTACTGAACTGAGGTGTGGAGGATACTGGGGTACCTTATATACTAGGGGAAGGTAGGCCTAATTGTTTGATTGTTTGTGTTTCCTGTCCTGAGGGTTAGAGGGAGGAGCTAAACCCATATGTTAAATGCTGCCATGAATAATAGCCAGGAAAAGAAAATTACGGTAGGTATCAATAAATTTTCGCTATTAAGTTCGATGGGTATGATGGCTTTTTATTTGGCCTTTTTTGGGGCTGAAAAATGAAGAATTTAGAAAAAAGAAGACGTCAAATGGTAAGTTTAATTTTTCTTTACAGGTTAGTTATTTTATTCCCCCCTCACTATTTTTAGGGTGAGGGGGGTAGGTAGGGGATAGTTTTATTTGGGGGGGGGGTGACTATGGGCTTGGGACCCCTAGTCACCTTGATTGGGGGGGGGGGGTGAACTTTCATTCAGGGCCCCGACCTGCCGCTCAGTGGTGGGGGTCGGGGAGGGACAGTAGGACAATTGGTCCCCCCCATTGTGATTTATGGCCCCCACCCACCGCGCAAGGGTGGGGGCCGGGGGGGAGGACAGTAGGTCCCCCCCTCATTGTCATTTAGGGCCCCCAACCGTCGCCCATGGGTGGGGGCCGGGGGGGAGGACAATAGGTCCCCCCCAGAGGCTGGTCACTGTTTAATAGACATGCCCCTACTCGTGGTATATATAATCTTTACTTAGTATCAGTAAATGTGTGAATAAAATTCTGATACGAACAAAGTCCCGAATTGCTTTCTAACAGGAATGGAGAAACTGTTAGAACGCAATTCGGCAGTTTTGTCGGCGTCCTGTCTAAGTGACAGGAAGCATCGCGGGAACAGGGAGGAAAGGTAAGGATTGTGGGAAAATTGCTGTGACCACCGGAAACAAAGCACACTTTGCTCCTCCGCTGGTCACTGTGTAGGAAACCTCCAGAAGAGAAATAGTCCCTAATTTTTCTTAATTTTTAAAGAAAACTAGAGCAGACAGGAAGAAATAAAGAACAGATCCTAAGAGAGGGAGAGAAGAGGAATCGATTGGGGAAAGGTAAGTTCGGCATGACAGTGCCGCTTTAACTGCCTCCTCTCTCCCAGCTGTTAGACTCTCTGATGCCTTCAGAGGCTCACATTTTAAACCCCTAGTGCAGGTTAATTACATTCACCTGAAAGGGCTAACTACCATCAATTAACCCTATCATCAGAGGCGGCTCTCTAATTAGGTGATTTATGTGGCCGGCCAAGGCCTCGCGCTTGCTGGGGCCTCGCAGTCGCCTAAATCGCCTTAGGGCAGACTGAGCTGTCGGGTCCTCGGTCAATGATCGAGGACCCGACAGTGAGAGGGGGCCGGCGGCCTCTCCACATGGTCCGCCCAAAGGGAGAGCCAGCCTCTGATCTGCAGCTCCGTCGAGTGCAGAGCTGCAGATCACGTAATGTGGTTCTCGCGAGCTTACAGTTCTCGCGAGAACGAGGTTTGCAGCTCTCGTGGAGCTGCAGACGTAACAGTCATCCCACCGGACCACCAGGGACTGCTGCCACTGGACCACCAGGGAATTAAATTACAAAACAAGGTATTTTACCCCAACACTGCCCTCCCACCCTCACTGCCCCAACACTGCCCTCCCACCCTCACTGCTCCAACACTGCCCTCCCACCCTCACTGCCCCAACACTGCCCTCCCACCCTCACTGCCCCAACACTGACCACCCACCCTCACTGCCCCAACACTGCCCTCCCACTCTCACTGCCCCAACATTGCCCTCCCACCCTCACTGCCCCAACACTGCCCACCCACCCTCACTGCCCCAACACTGCCCTCCCACCATCACTGCCCCAACGCTGCCCACCCACCCTCATTGCCCCAACACTGCCCTCACACCCTCACTGCCCCAACACTGCCCACCCACCCTCACTGCCCCAACACTGCCCTCCCACCCTCACTGCCCCAACACTGCCCTCCCACCCTCACTGCCCCAGCACTGCCCAGCCACCTTTACTGCCCTCCCACACTCACTGCCCCAACACTGCCCTCCCACACTCACTGCCCCAACACTGCCCTCCCACCCTCACTGCCCCAACACTGCCCACCCACCCTCACTGCTCCAACACTGCCCCAACACTGCCCACCCTCACTGCCCCAACACTGCCCTCCCACCCTCACTGCCCCAACACTTCCCTCCCACCCTCACTGCCCGAACACTGCCCACCCACCCTCACTGCCCCAACATTGCCCTCCCACCATCACTGCCCACCTACATACACTGCCCCAACACTACCCTCCCACCCTCACTGTCCATCTACATACACTGCCCCAACACTGCCCTCCCACCCTCACTGCCCACCTATATACACTGCCCCAACATTGCCCTCCCACCCTCACTGCCCTCCCACCCATACTGCCCCAACACTGCCCTCCCACCCCCACTGCCCACCCACATACACTGCAGTGCCTCCCACACTGCGCTGCCCCAACACTGCCCTGCCCCAACACTGCCTCCCACCCACACTGCCCTGCCTCCCACATACCCTCCCACCCACACTACCCTGTCCCGCACACTGCCCTGCCCCCTGCCTCACACATGCCCTGCCCCAACATACACTGCCCTGCCAGTCACATACCCTGCCCCCCACACTGCACTGCCCACCACATACACTGCCCACCACATGCACTGCCCCTACACTAGCCACCACAGACACTGTCCCCCACACTGACCACCACATACACTGCCCCCCCACACTAACCATCACACTGACCACCACAGACACTGTCCCCCACATTGACCACCACATACCCTGACCCCCAAAATGACCACCACATACCTTGACCCCCACACTGACCACCACATAAACTGCCCCCCACATACCCTGCCACCCACAGTGACCACCACATACCCTGCCCCCCCACACTGTCTCCCACACACTCTGCCCCCACACACTCTCCCCCTCCATCCATACCACAATTATCAGCCCTCGCTCTTCTACACTCACCCTATCACATTAATCCCCCTAATCCTATCACACTCATCTTCTCTCATACTGTCACATTCACCCCCAACCCTGTCACACTCATGCCTTTTCACATTAACCCTTTCACTTGGGCCCAACCATGCCACACTCGCCCTGTCACATAATCCTGTCCGACTCACTTTCCCTCACCTTGTCACACTCCCTCCTCCAGCCGTACAACACATAACCCATAAACCTGTCAAACTCATCCCCCTTCACCCTATTACATTAACTTCTCCTATCCTGTCACTCATCCTGCCAAGCCATGCCACACTCACCCTGTCACATAACCCTCCCTCATCCTGTCACTCTCACCTCCCCTCGCCCTGTCACACTTTCTCCTTCAACCATGCCACACTCACCCCAACAGTGAATACAGAGACTAGCTCTCTGTATCCAGCGCTGCAAACCTGTCATACATTATAACTACAGCTCATTATACACACAATGCAACCCCTATATGTTTTTTTTTTACTATGAGTGTTAGTCGGGGGCCTCTTGTTTGAGTTTCGCCTAAGGCCTCATAAAGTCTAGAGCCGCCACTGCCTATCATGCTGGGAATAGAGAGCGCTCCAATCTGTTACTCACATAGAAAGCCTCTCTGATCCTGCCACACCACATTCAGGCATACAACCCCACAAGCAGCCCAACACATACACACACCGTGACATATCATTCACATACAAAATTCCACAAGCAGCCTCCATACACAGCCCACATTCATAGGTATCATACACAATACACAAACTACTTATGAACATATATACAATATTACAGCCCACATACGCACAAATACAACACTATAAAGCAACTGCCGCACCTATAAATAACATAAACAGAATGCGGCAACATACACACTTTTTAAAACATTAGGATTGGCACGCCAAGAGACTTCAAAATCTTGTTTTGGCACAGTACTACTAAAAGGTTGCCTACCCCTGGGCTAGAAAATACAAATGTTATGAAATTCAGCATTTGAGCAAACATTACCATGCATATAGAAGGTAAAAATAAAAACTTAATTATCTGCAAAATGCGTTTTACAAAAAAAAAGAAAACATTTTGTATTGGGAGGAAAAAGAAGAAATACAATCTATAAAGAGGTAAAAGAAAAGAAAATATCAGTAAATTTATGCCCATCATAACTATTTTCATTAAGCTAATAGACATAAAATTAATGCTTCTATTAAAACAACAATAAACATGCAACGGAATTTAATGAAACATAATCTCTAATAGCTTTTGATCTAAAAAAGTTATGGAAATCATTATGAATACATTAGGCGATATTGCTTTTGCGAATAACTGATATAAAGTTACCTTAAGTACAATAGACAAAGTTTATATAATGAGGTTTTCTGTAGAACCAGTTAATGTTAATATTGATCTTGTTTAGAATAAAATATAGGCTTTCTCTGAATAATAATAATGATAGCGAATTGTACCATTGCTCCTTACGCTCCTATTGTCAAGAAATATAAAGACTAAATTGAGTCTGTTTTAAGCCTAATATTGATAGTAATACAGAGTAGGCCATTTACATACCAGTGAGCTGTTAGATCATCTTTACTTAGTATTGATCCCATTTTCCATTACACCCTGACATTTATATGAAAAATTTTACTTTTCATAAATTATCATTAAACCATTTTCAAATTCCAGAAACTCCACTAATGTGAAATAACCTTAATATATTCCATTGCAAATCAATACTAGGACAAATATCAAGTAATAGAATGATATTTCAGCCCATATTGCTGTACTTTCGGTCAAGATATAATGTAGAAAACACTTTGCCAAATATTTTTACTTACAGGTTTATGCACTAAAGTGAGAATTGTCAGGAATTCAAAGTGAATTTAAAATTTAAAGGGACACTATAATCACCAGAACAACTACAGTTTAATGTGGTTGTTCTGGCGAGTATAGTCAGTCCTTGTAGGCATTTTCATGTAAAAACTGACTTTTCAGAGAAAAGGCAGTGTTTACATTACAGCCCAGGGACACCTCCAGCAGCAGTCACTCAGACAGTCACTAGAGATGCTTCCTGGGTCAGTATTGCACAACGTTTACCAATGCTTTACCATAGGAATGCATTGTGAGGCTTTTGCACATGCACGGCAAAATGCCATACTGCGCACTGAACAAAATTACAAACGCAACACTTTTGTTTTTGCCCCCATTTTTCATAAGCTGAACTCAAAGATCTAAGACTTTTTCTATGCACACAAAGGCCTATTTCTCTCAAATATTGTTCACAAATCTGTCTAAATCTGTGTTAGTGAGCACTTCTCCTTTACCGAGATAATCCATCCACCTCACAGGTATGGCATATCAAGATGCTTATTAGACAGCTTGATTATTGCAAAGGTGTGCCTTGGGTTGGCTACAATAAAAGACTACTCTAAAATGTGCAGTTTTACTGTATTGGGGGAGTTCAGGGTAGTCAGGGGTGGTCTGAAAACCAGTCAGTATCTGGTGTGACCACCATTTGCCTCAGGCAGTGCAACACATCTCCTTCACATAGAGTTGATCGGGTTGTTGATTGTGGCCTGTGGACTGTTGGTCCACTCCTCTTCAATGGCTGTGCAAAGTTGCTGGATATTGGCAGGACCTGGAACACGATGTCGTACTAGCTGATCCAGAGCATCCCAAACATGCTCAATGGGTGACATGTCCGGTGAGTATGCTGGCCATGCAAGAACTGGGATGTTTTCAGCTTCTAGGAACTGTGTACAGATCCTTGCAACATGGGGCTGTGCATTATCATGCTGCAACATGAGGTGATGGTCATGGATGAATGACACAACAATGGGCCTCAGGATCTCGTCACGGTATCTCTGTGCATTCAAAATGCCATCAATAAAATGCACCTGTGTTCATTGTCCATAACATATGCCTGCCCATACCATACCCCACCCCCATGGGCCACTCGATCAACAACGTTGACATCAGCAAACCGCTCACCCACACAACGCCATACACACTGTCTGCCATCTGCCCCGTACAGTAAAAACCGGGATTCATCCGTGAAGAGAACACCTCTCCAAAGTGCCAGACGTCATCGAATGTGAGCATTTGCCCTCTCAAGTCGGTTACGAAGACGTACTGCAGTCAGGTCGAGACCCCGATGAGGACGATGAGCATGCAGATGAGCTTCCCTGAGACGGTTTCTGACAGTTTGTGCAGAAATTCTTTGCTCAGCATCTTCATGCAGAGTGTGGAGACGCTAAAAGTAAGTGCTACACATATTACAGCACTGAACTAAGAAGCACCTCTAGTGGCCATCTGAGTGACTGCCCCTAGAGGTGTTACTAGGCAGCAATGTAAATACTGCTTTTTCTCTAAAAAGGCAGTGTTTACATAGAGAAGCCTGCAGGGTCATGCTTTAGACACCAGAACCCCACTACATTAACCCCTTAAGGACACATGACATGTGTGACATGTCATGATTCCCTTTATTCCAGTAGTTTGGTCCTTAAGGGGTTAAGCTGTAGTGGTTCTTGTTACAATATTGTCCCTTTAGGTCAGACATTAAAGGCAGAGGAAAGACACAGAGCATATTACCCATCCTTAGGGTTGGCCAGGCCTAACGCAAATAAGATATTAAGGCAGCCTAAACAGCAGAAAAGAGAAATTCAAGAGACAAGACAAAGGTCGGGAAAACTAGATTGATATGGAATCGATCTTAAAACCAAAGGCAAAGATAAAATATCCTAAAAACTGGACCTCAAGCTGATCAAGAAGGAACTTCTTACATTTACAGAGAACTTTTTTCAATAACGTCGTGAGTACTTTTTTGACATGCTTGTGTGGGCATAAACATCAGAAGCAGGAACTAAAGACTGCTAACCCTGGAGAACTGGGAGTCCACAATCTACTGTTTTTTATACTTCTCCTATAATTCCACTTAGACTGGAGGAGAAGGAGTCAAGAGAGAAGTATACAGGTTAAAAAGAAAAGGTTTCAACAGGGAGATGTGAAAGACATTGTGTAAACGCGTCAGATTTAGGTCATATGACATGGCATTAACCCTACATATAACTTTAAATGGACCAATAAAAGGAGATGCCCGTTTCATAATGGTTTCTCAGGGGTGAATTTTATGAGTCAAAAGCCATTACCTATCCTCAACTTGACAGAACTGCACGTCAGTGTCTATTATCTTGTACTTTCTGATGAGCTGCTGTTCTTCTCAATAGATGTTGAACCTGCTAGGCTGCTACCAATGTTTGTGTTGGTCCATCATGTGTATCAGACATGTGGAATTTCTTCTGTTACAAATTGTATTTTGTCTGAATTCGGCTGAATTTTGCAATTCGTAAACATCCAAATTATTGAATCATCAGAAAATGAAACGGAAACAACTAATCAGGAACAAATAGAAGCAAATTATTTCAGATCCATTTGTTTTCATACAGATAGCAATTTAGGGACTTATTTACTTATTTATTGATGCTTGAAACACTGCACATACAGAGTTATTATTAATTATGTGCTGGGGGCTAGTTACATCACCCAGCACATGTGACATTGAAACTCTGCTCTGGGCTGCCTAATGTCAATACTGTGCATATCTAACATCTGTCATCAGCGCGCAATTCACACTGCCGACATGTTAAAAACTAGCTCTCCTCTCACCCAATGTGGGCACTCCCTCCCGCCTCCCTCCATTGCAGTGTTTTGTTTAATAAATATTACCCTCCCTTCACCTTCTTACTCCCTCCCTTCGCCTCCCTCCCCTTGCCGGCCTGAAGTGCATGCATGCACTCTGAGACAACTATTAATCCATTCACACACTTCTCTATGAGCGCAGAAGTCAGCGCTGGAAACGGCGCTTTTATTGCGATTGGAGAGTGGGGTTTCCTCCATTGTGCCCAATAAGGCATTTTACTGAAAAGGTCCCCCCTCTCCAAATGGTTGAAATAACCCTTTAATTTAGCTATTTTGCTCTGTGCTTAATGGCTTTTGATGCCCAACATATAGACCAGGAACTGCAAGACTTATGGATGAAAAGGCTGATCCAGCCGCTGTGTCTTACAGAGGGTTTTTCAGTAATATGTTCCTAGTGCGAAAAAATATGAGAGAATTTCATCTGGTCATCAACCTGCGGGATCTAAACGCTCACTTCATTTATCATAATTTCAAGATGAAGGGTATTCACCTCTTATGGGATCTTGTCCAAGAAAGAGACTGGCTCACCTGTCTGGATCTCAAGAATGCTTACCTATCTGTCCCAGTGCATGAATACAGTCACCCCTTCCTAAGGTTTAAATAGAACAGGACTCCATGGCAATTCACTTGCCTTCCATTTGGGCTCAATTCGGCAACATGGTGCTTTACGAAGGATCTGAAACTGGTGATAGCCCATCTCCAGGGAGATGCATAATTTCGACATTCTTTTCTGCCAGGTCCACACTCAACTGGTGTCACATATGGAATACATGGTTGTTAGTTAGTTGTTAGAATCCCTGAGCTTTATAGTAAACTGAGCAAAATCAGCGATACGGGACTCGATCCCACTCAGGCTCCTAGCACAGATTGTAGGCCTGGTATCCTACTCCATCCATAGGAGGATATCTGGATCTACGTCACTATCGAGCCATGCAATGCCTGAAAGCTTGTTTTCTCAGATGAAACCTCACTTACGACCAACCGGTCCTGATGACGGAAGAGGTTTGACTGGAACTCCAATGGTGGCTAGAATGCATTTAAGCATGGAATGGACAAGCCATCTTCGGCAATCGTCTGAATTTCGTTTTGGAATCGGAGGACAGCCATTTGGGTTGGGGTGCCACTAATAGAAGGGTATCCATAGGAGGAGTATGGACGATGGAGGAGCTCAAACATTGAATAAACTCACCAAGGAAATCTTCTACTATTGCCTCCTGCGCAACATAACATTAATGGTGGAGCATCTCCCGGGAAATCCAAACTATCTGCGAGCTGGTTCTCCTGGCATTGGCAGGACAGCAACGATTAGCAACTGGATCCTCAAATATTTGCGACCTTAAACACGATGAGAAGTCCATTCAGAATAGACCTCTTTGCATTACACACCAACCGCCAACTGCCAATCTTCTACAGCTGGCTGCTAGATCCAGAAAGTTCCACGGTGGATGGATTTCTACGGAATTGGCCAGTCACAAGGGTGCTTCACCACATCAGAATACAGGGAGTGATGATTCTCCTCTTGACTCCGCTATGGCTGAATCAACCTTGGTTCCCGGACCTTCTCGCACTATCCTGCGAAGACCCTCTCCTCCTACCCTATGATCAGATAATACTCAGGGACCCCATGGGGAATCCCTGTCCAATGCTGCAAGACGGATGCCTCTCTTTGGTAGTCTGGTGTCGTTCAGGGGTTCCTGGTGCACCAATAAACTATTGGCGGCAGCTAGAGACATCCTCTGGAATTCATGGGTTCCGAGAATGAGGAGATGTTACCTCTCAGCTTGGCATTTGTGGTCGAGTTGATTCCCTTACTGCCTCTGTGTCTTCAATCTTAAATTTTCTGGGGACCCTTGTTTTGTAAGGTACGTCTTATCGTTCCATTAACGTTATTCATCCGGCGATTTCGGCTGCTTCCGTCCCAGTCCAGGGGAAACCTATAGGTCAGGACTCCTTGGTTTGTCTTCTATTTCAGGGTATCTGGTTCCGAAGACCACCGGCTCGAAAATATTCCACTCTATGGGACATAGCTCAGGCTTTTTGATTTTTGAATGATTGGCCTACAAACGATAGATTATCTTTATACTAATTAACTACTAAGTCAACAAAAAAGGATAATATATACAGTGAAGGGAGTGTGAATGTGATAAAACACCTGAGTGGGAAATCCCTTATACCACTCAAAATAATACAAAGGTAAAATACATACAGTAGGTGAATCACATTCGTAGGAACACAGGAGAAATTACAAAGCAATATAGCGTAATAACGTTGGTAGATAAGTTGAATAGAATTGAAAATGAGAATCAAATACTCACAAACCAGGAGCCAAATATAAACATATGGCTCTCATGGGAACAGCATTAGGACCATTGAGTAGGATGTCCCTCTCCTTCTTAGGATTTTCTTCCAATAGATGTATGAATGTATTGATGTAAAAGAAAGATTACTGGCTGCACTTACTTGGTAAGTGAAATCTTTATTTACTCTCAATAAAAGGTAATGGAAATATAAAAAAATAAATAATAATAATAAAAGCAGGCTGCTACACACTAGTAATATGCAGCCTTACTTTAGTCCAAACTTAGGAACAGTCCGATACGCGTTTCGCCCCGTGTCAGGGGCTTCCTCAGTCAGCATTAGACGAACTTGTTTCTTCGGCGTCTTTTGTATCCCTTGTGTGCGATGCTTCCGGTTTCCGTTTGCCTGTGGAACGCACCCGTGAGGCAGTTCCGGGTGCTTTGGTAAATCCACTTCCGGGTTCGCGAACTGTAGACGCTTGACGGCTGTGTTTTGGAACGCATAGCGTGCAGCGTGTGCGTTCCATAACGGAATTTTATACTTAGTCATATAGTTCAAAGTCCCATCATATAAACACTTAAAATTAACAGCGATATACGAAGAAATATCATTTCTAATACTGTGAAAGCAATGTAAAAGATAGTTTATGATTTATAAAACGAAATAAAAAATTCAATGTAAACTTGGCATTCTTGTTATTAAAAATAGAAAGTGCAAGTGCATTTTACTTTGTGCTCCCAGTGGGTCTGTATTAAAGGGAAATATAGGGTGTTAGCTTAGCAATAAATTCAAAATAAATAAGGAACTCTTAAAAAAAATGACAGGTCTCAAAATCAGAATTTAACCCATATGGTATAAGGGTATTGAAATTAAAAATAAACCTCATTTCTTCTGATCCTATTTTCTTCACATAGTCACCTCCTCTCCAGTCATGCTTTACTAATTTTAAGGGGCAAAAAAATAAACAATTGGGATTTTGATCGTGAAACTGTTTAAAATGATTAGAGACACTATGGGTCTCCAGACCCTTCTTGATATTTCTTATGTGCTCAGAAATTCTAGTGTGAAGACATCTGATGGTCCTGCCTACGTACAATAAATTACAAGGGCACTTTAGTATATAAATCACCCCCTTTGAGAAACATGTCAGTTGGTCTTTAATAGTGAACTTCTTATTAATTAATTCATCCAAATTGGTTAAATGCCTTTTTTTACTGTTTGTAGATTTGCAAGCTTGGCAATTTCCACAGCCATAATAGCCGCTCTTTAGATTTAAAAAATGTTTATTAGTTTTTGGATTGTCACTACTTTTCACTAAAATTCTTTAAAAAAATTTTGCCCCTCTATATATGATTTGGGGTTGTGCTGGGAGGATGTTCTTTAAAACCGGGTTGTTTTGTAATAAGTACCAATACTTTCTTATGATCTTATTAATTTGTTTATTTTTCCCGTTATAATTGCATATGATTGGTATTTTCTTAGAATATTGAGGTTGGGTGTTTTTAGGTTTGTAGGTAAGTAGTTCTTTTCGTGGTATGCTTCTTGTCTTTTCCATGGTCAGAGTTAGGTCCTTCTTCTCGTATCCCTTTTCTTGGAATTGTTCCTTTATCCTTGTGGCTTGTCTATCATAATCTTCATCATTCGTACAATTTCGCCTCATTCTTAAGAATTGGCCTTTGGGGGCATTTTCAAGCCATGGCTTATGGTGGCAACTGTTACTTTCTATATACCCGTTGGCATCTACTGCCTTGAAGAAGTTTTTGGTATGTATTTGTTGATTTTGAATAAAAACATGAAGATCTAAAAAGTTAATATCTGTCTGACTATAAGTGGTAGTTAGGGTAATCCCCCACTCGTTGTCATTAAGAAAAGATAAAAACATCTCTAAAAGGTGGGAGGGACCATTCCAGATAAAAAAAAATATCATCAATATAGCGGCGATAGGACACCAAATTCGACACCCAGGGGTGTGGTGAATAAATAAAGTGTTCCTCCCAATACGCCATAAAAAGGTTGGCGTAGCTGGGTGCGAATTTGGTGCCCATCGCCGTGCCTTTGATTTGGAGGTAAAAACAATCATTGAACCCCAAAAAATTGTTGGTAAGAATCAATTGGATCCCTTCTAAAATGAATTCTATTTGTTCTTCTAAAAAGTTGGCTTTGATTAAGAAAAATCGTACTGCTTCAACCCCTATGCTATGTGGGATGACAGTGTATAAGGATGTGACATCGCTGGTGACTAAGTGTTGAGTGGTGTCCCATTGTACTAAATCTAGTACTTGTAGCATTTGGATGGTATCTTTTAGATATGATGGGTTTTTGATAACTACAGGCTGGAGGAGAGCGTCAATGTATTCTGAGACCCTGGATGATATGGAGTCTATTCCGGATGTGATGGGGTGACCAGGGGGATTATGTAGGTTTTTATGAACTTTGGGTAAATAATAAAACACTGGGATTTTGGGGTGTGTGACCTGTAGATATTTACTCTCTTTTTCTGTTACAATCCCCTTTTCCAACCCTTTTTGTATAAATTGTTTAAATAAATCTTTTACTTTAGTGGTGGGATTTGACTGGAGTTTTTGGTACGTCATAACATCTGAGAGGATCCTTTCTGATTCTTCCAAATACTTTGCCCTAGGGAGTAAAACAATCCCCCCACCCCCCCTTGTCCGTTGGTTTGTTAATTAAATCTTGATTTTTAAAAAAAAAAATTTAAAGTGCTTATTTCTTATGTTGAAATTTATTTAGTTTTTTAATTTTGTTAATATCTCCCATAACCATGGTCTCTAAGGTTTTCATCTCATCCGAGACCATGTGTTTGGGGAAGAAAGACGATTTTTCTTTCAACATTGTTTGGACGTATGGTGTTTGTTGTTCACTATTTTGTGGTTTCTCCTTGTCATGAAAAAACTTTTTGAGACATAGATTTCTCATAAATTTATTCATGTCAATGAAAAACTCAAAGTTATCGCATTCAGCGGTGGGTGGAAATTTGAGGCCTTTTTTGAGAATTGATATTTCCTCTTTATTGAGTGGGTAGCCTGTGAGATTGAATATTCCATTTGAATCTATCTCTTTCCCTTCGTCTCTCTGTTTCCTCTTTCTTCCTCGTCTTCTGTCTCTTGTTCTCTGGATCTCTGCCTTTTTCCGTGTGATTCCCACGATTTGGGTTTTTCTTGCCATTTCAGTCTCTCTGTTGTCAGTCCCTTCCGAAAAAGATATTGGCAATCCCCGTGATTTCTTAATTCTCTATCTGGAGTTTTTGATTTATCGTCTCTATTGGCTGCTCTATTCTCCCTTTCTGATCTGTCTGATCTAAATATCTCTTTATTACTGGTATCTGGGATACTCCTCTGAGTTTCATTTTCTCTTCTTTTTGTCGGTTCAGGTATGGGATAGGTCTTCCTTGTTTCTCCTCTGGTGCTGTGTCTTCCATATATTGTTTCTTTCTGAGCAGGTTGTTTAACTACCTCACTATATTTCCAATTGTGACGTGGATGTGTAGGAGATTTGTGGAGAAGGCTACTATGTTCCCAGCGACGTGGATATGTAGGGTAGACTCTTCTAGGTGAGTCATCCCTAATAGATCATCTTCTTTGTTGCTTTAATTCTCCAATATAGCGTACTTTCTTTGGAGACTTTCTCACAGGTGATTCTCTCTGATTTCTTCTTCTTTCGGATCTCTTAGTATGGTAGTAATTGCCATCATATTTCCGTGTGGTCTCTTCATATACATTAGGTCTTTTGTTATTTCTATTCCCATTTAGTTTTTTTGTATTATCAGCCCTTTTTGGGAATCTGATGTTCCCAGTCTTATAATCGTGAGTATCTCTCAAGTATTTTTTCTTTTTAATAGCTATAGTGTCTCTTTCTACTTTTTCTACTTTGTTTTTTATTTCTTTAATTATGTTATTAAATGTTTCAGGGTTTGTGGTGTCGCTAAGCTTCTGATTCCATTCTTTGATTTCTTCATCTATTTTGACTAGAGTTTCTTCTCTCCTGGAGACTATATAGCCCATCATACTGAAGGCGAAGCCTTCAAGAAGTTTGTTCCATCCTAACATAAAATTAGCATCTTCCCTATCGAACGTAGGGTCTTTTTCAAACCTTAGTCCCCTAGGGGTGATTAATTCATTTACATATTTTTTAAGGGTGGCCACTTCCCATTTTATTTTCATTTCTCGGATTAGAGTTTTCTCTAGATGGATTTTACAATTATCCATATTGATATATTCCACTACATCTTCAGTTTTAGTAGTGTCTGCAAACATGTGGTCTATGTCTTTAATAGTATAGTTTCTATTTTCTAAATAAGACATATTAGAGAGTGTAACCAACTCTGTATATATCAAGGGAATTTAAATGTATCAGTGAACAAAAAAGGATAATATATACAGTGAAGGGAGTGTGAATGTGATAAAACACATGAGTGGGAAATCCCTTATACCACTCAAAATAATACAAAGGTAAAATACATACAGTAGGTGAATCACATTCGTAGGAACACCTACAGGAGAAATTACAAAGCAATATAGCGTAATAACGTTGGTAGATAAGTTGAATAGAATTGAAAATGAGAATCAAATACTCACAAACCAGGAGCCAAATATAAACATATGGCTCTCATGGGAACAGCATTGGGACCATTGAGTAGGATGTCCCTCTCCTTCTTAGGATTTTCTTCCAATAGATGTATGAATGTATTGATGTAAAAGAAAGATTACTGGCTGCACTTACTTGGTAAGTGAAATCTGTATTTACTCTCAATAAAAGGTAATGGAAATATTAAAAAATAAATAATAATAATAAAAGCAGGCTGCTACACACTAGTAATATGCAGTCTTACTTTAGTCCAAACTTAGGAACAGTCTGATACGCGTTTCGCCCCGTGTCAGGGGCTTCCTCAGTCGGCATTAGATGAACTTGTTTCTTCGGCGTCTTTTGTATCCTTTGTGTGCGATGCTTCCGGTTTCCGTTTGCCTGTGGAACGCACCTGTGAGCCAGTTCCGGGTGCTTTGGTAAATCCACTTCCGGGTTCGCGAACTGTAGACGCTTGACGGCTGTGTTTTGGAACGCATAGCGTGCAGCGTGTGCGTTCCATAACGGAATTTCATACTTAGTCATATAGTTCAAAGTCCCATATTAAGATATTTACTCTCTTTTTCTGTTAAAATCCCCTTTTCCAACCCTTTTTGTATAAATTGTTTAAATAAATCTTTTACTTTAGTGGTGGGATTTGACTGGAGTGTTTATATGATGGGACTTTGAACTATATGACTAAGTATGAAATTCCGTTATGGAACGCACACGCTGCACGCTATGCGTTCCAAAACACAGCCGTCAAGCGTCTACAGTTCGCGAACCCGGAAGTGGATTTACCAAAGCACCCGGAACTGGCTCACAGGTGCGTTCCACAGGCAAACGGAAACCGGAAGCATCGCACACAAGGGATACAAAAGACGCCGAAGAAACAAGTTCATCTAATGCCGACTGAGGAAGCCCCTGACATGGGGCGAAACGCGTATCGGACTGTTCCTAAGTTTGGACTAAAGTAAGACTGCATATTACTAGTGTGTAGCAGCCTGCTTTTATTATTATTATTTATTTTTTTATATTTCCATTACCTTTTATTGAGAGTAAATAAAGATTTCACTTACCAAGTAAGTGCAGCCAGTAATCTTTCTTTTACATCAATACATTCATACATCTATTGGAAGAAAATCCTAAGAAGGAGAGGGACATCCTACTCAATGGTCCCAATGCTGTTCCCATGAGAGCCATATGTTTATATTTGGCTCCTGGTTTGTGAGTATTTGATTCTCATTTTCAATTCTATTCAACTTATCTACCAACGTTATTACGCTATATTGCTTTGTAATTTCTCCTGTGTTCCTACGAATGTGATTCACCTACTGTATGTATAATTAACTACTAAATTTACCCTCCTCCATAATCTGGTCTCATTTAGTTGGGTCTCGGACGTTCGAGCTTTCATAGTTGACGACTTCTCCTTCTCTCTGGAGAGTTTCACATTCAGGGTGTCCCATCATGCCAAATCGTATTCGACATTGCTCTTCTATCCATTTTTTCAGTTGGAACCCCAACTCTGCATGGTAAGTACGCTACAGGCTTACGTAAGGGCTACAGCTAGTTTACGGTCAGTATTGTCCCGACAATTATTGATTTTCTATGTTAAATCTCTTGGACCGGTTTCTGTTACCACTTTGTCTCAATGGGTGAAATGGCTATTATCACTGGCCATTTTGTCTCGATGGGTGAGATGGTTATTATCACTGGCTGCATCATCAGCTTTCACGGCGGGAGCTTCCTTGTCGGACATCTTGCTGATTGGTCACGAGAAACCACTTTCTGGACATCCTACTTTTGTCCGCCTCCTAAAGCAGCTTTTTCCCTTATATCATAAGTGTTAAAATAGCAAAATCTGAAGCCTCCTGTCATGTAATAAAATTTAAGATTATGCTAGCTTTAGTGTACTAATAATGTTAGTTTTAATAATGACAGGAGGCTAGCATTTCCCCCACCCCCATTTTTCCTTTATTTGAGATTGGGTTCACGTCATTATTCAGGGTTATCATTCCCTAGGGTTACATGTTATTGTTTAATGGTTTACAATTGTTCACGGTATACCTAATCGATGTCTTTATCAACATATTTGTTTGATATTTTTTTTATTCTTTATTTTTGTTGTGCAAAAGTTGACAAACAAGCTTGCAGTTCCATGAAAGCAAAAACAAGCACTTCAAGAGAGACAACATGACACAGGATAAACTGCACTTTTGACCTATAAAAATGATCAAACTCAACATTCACATATACTGGCGTAGTGCCTAGGCATAAACTTACACGTATCTAGTGCATATAATATGTTATAAAAAAGCAAGACATGGACACGAGGGAGCATATGTTAGTAATCTACAGAATGCCAAAAAACATATAGCTATTGATGCCACTAGGTATTAAACTGGGTTACTGGGTAGTAAACAAAGGCTACAAGAAGTAGAAATATAAAATTGAGTAGTTTACAATAGTAACTAAAAAAAGAAAGACAGCATAACAGTAGGTATTTGACGGTTCTGTTCACCCAACACCTCGGATAGGCCACGGCAGAGAGCTCTTCCCAATGAAAGGAACAACATCCCTTCTCTTTGTCATCAGATTTGGTTTGTGGTACTGAATTTCCTGCTGCTGATTGCCTCCTAAACCGCATGACAACCTTGCCACGCAGCGTTGGTCCCAAGCCTGAGTGGGAACCCTTGCCTTATGACCATTGATCCCACGTAGGATTATGGGCCTGCAGGTGCACCGACTTTCGGAATGACCTTCATGTGTATGGATGGTGAAGTGGAGATTTCCCACGGTGGCCCCCGGCCCAGAGGAGGAACGAGCAGCTGGGATATCACTCTGGACCAGCTGCATAACAGGAGGGGTGAGTATGAGGGATCTGCCGGCAATATGAAGCCAGAACTTCTGGCAGATGGTTTCAAATCTTGCTAGGAAGAAGTCTCTCCACTCTTGACCCTTGTTTGGCTTTGATGAAGATCCGACCCAGTGGCCATCTTGGTGCACCACGTGGCATCAGGGGCCATAAGCTGTTTATCCATGATAAGCCGAGGTAAGCCCACACAGTGGGGACTGGGATAACCCCCACCGGTCCAAAAGGTGGGTAATGGGGCTTGAAAGCGGTAGTTGCTTGTACGCACAGACGTGGGAGATTGGCCGCCTCTCACCCCGGCCCGCGTGCCAATTCCAGTAGGCCCAAGTGATCGACACGACTGCTTTTCGGTAGAGTACTCCAATCAAAGCTTGGTAGTCTGTGCTAATCTGTAACAGCGATCTGTCTGCAACTCGGGAGCACAAGGTACAGGAGTTTGTAGCTGATTTTGCTTGATTTTTGCACATGTTGTCAGGAGCTATTGAAAAGCACAACTGGTCATATTGGAGGTCAGACCCTGCCCCCCTATTTGTTTGAATTTGGTTGATTTCTCGAACTATTAGTCCGTAAATTATAGTGTTTGGATTAGTTAGTCAGTTTAGACATATTATATTGTTAATTAATTAGATTGTCATAGAGATTAATATAAGGCTCACTATGACTATGTTAATGGTTAAACATTTGTTAACGATTACGTTTCTGTATCACTAAAACTTTTCATGGTCTCTTTCAGCTTGATTTAATGCAGCAACCTTCTCCTTATATGGCATTCGACAATTGTTCCTGATTTCCATCTTCCATATGGACTCAAAAGTTTTCCTTGTTCTATAGGATATACTTGGACTTTCTTCTTTTACTATTGATTTATGTTGTACCTTTATTATGTGACTTGTGATGTCGCTGTATCAGGAGGAAGTGCCTCAATGTGAGGTGCATGTTATATACTTTACTTATCTCTGATTAGTAGATGATCCTGTCATTATTAAAATTATTAGTACTGAAGCTAGCATATTCTTCAATTGCTATCAACACATTATTTAAAAGGTTAAGCTGCGCACTAAAATGTGCATACCTTCAGTCCCATTTAAATAAATAGTCTAAATCCTCAGTACCCTTTTCTCTGGCACCAAGGACCACTGCACAATTCGTCAGGGTAAGATTTTGTCCCCTCTTCCCAATTTTCTTCCAGACAGCATTATCCCTCATGCCTGCTCCTTCATCCAGTCAGGTATCGTCCCCTATGCTCCAAACATAATTTTTATAAATAAGCTTTTAGCTACTTGAGCCAAAGTAATATCTCTATGCCAACAGGTCCTCAGATTCTGTAGCAGATCCTCACTGCCTAAGGGGGCAATATCCTCCAGAAATCAGAGCCTTACCTCTGTCACTGGAATCCCTGAAAGGCCAGAATTAGGCCAGTATTAAAAAAAAAAAAAAAAAAAAAAAACTTGTTTAAATTATATATGTTAAACAGGGACTGGGCTTTTATGTTGAAAGATGTAAAACAACACATACATCATAACATTATGTACGAAAGAGTAGGGATCAACACAATAAATATAACTCAGTTACAAAGAAGGGGAGTCAGAGAAATATTTTATTTAAATGACGACATAGGAAAAACAAACATTGCCAGTTCTATTTCAGAGACATTATTATGCTTCTTGATAAAATAAACAACCCTTATATGTCTTAAAGCCAAAGTTTTTTTTCGTAGTTTCCCAGGCTTAGTAACATACCGTAATTGCACTAAGCATTCCTCAGTAAAATCCCTAACATGAATCTTAAAAATGAATGCTAAGCATTCTAGATACATGGATTAACTTGTCAAACACTGATTCTGAGTTATTGAAGCTTCCAGCATGGATGCTGAAATAAGCACGTATTGCATTGATCCTGTAATAAGAGTGACTAGCTTGGTCTGTTCTTACAGAATTGGTGGTATCTAACTGACCATTTGATTCATATGAATCCTAGTTACATAGTGAAATGTGTGCAGATCCTTCAGTTCCCATTAACTTGAATAGCAGGATTGGACTGGAAACGGCTCATATATAAACAAAGTTGAAGTCTACAAACCATTGGAAAGACACTTATAAGATGAATAAATAAGATGTGGTAAACAGTTTAAAAAGTGAGTGTTAAGTCAGAATTTATATTAGACATGCTTGCTGAGCAATATGAAGGCTGTTTATTAATATCGAATACCTTTGTAGCATGAGTGTTTTTGGATATCTCCCTTTCTTACTTAAGCAAACCACTTTCTAGACCTCTCTAGCTTACCAAAGCCCCGAACCTATCTTCCTTTATTTATTAGCATTGAGCCTCATGTTATATTAAATGTTCAGGAACTTGTTATTAAATATAAGCCCCAATTAAAGGAATATCACTGGGCGTCTGAGCACTTTCAAAGTAATTCAGCTGGCGCGCACTACGATCAGATAAAACAGTGTATTTATACTTTTTGAAAATGTCCCAGTAATGTGTTTTGACCAATCCCAGTCTTTGCACGTTCTCCAACTCTGAGTTTCTTTATCTCGTCCTCGCAGTACTTTGGTGGCTGATGTTGCATTTGAGAGTAAAAGTGTGCATGCAAACAGAATAGATGAACCAAGCAGAAAAACATTTTTGTTTCATTTGGCTTTTAGAGCATCAGTTTGATATTAAGCACAGGGCAAGAAATGGGCAGTTAATATTTTCTTTAACACTTACTATTCTGATTTCTTGCATCCCTGACCTCGGCTTGTTCCTGGTGTTGTAACACGTTAGAGGTGTCTTTCTTTTCAAGTTAAAGAAATATGCTAAGGACCAAAACAACCTTAGCTTAAAGAAGCACTGTTAGTGTATATATCATGATATATATATCATGCCTTTGCCATCTCACTGCTCAATTATCTCATTTAGGAGTTAAATCACATTTGTTTCTGTCTATGCAGCCCTAGCTACACCTTTCCTATCTGTGACTCACACAGTCAATATGAAAAAATGCTTTCATGTTCAGTCAGATGGGTGTTTGCTTTATAAGTTTGTATCTCCTGTTTTCTTAATTGAACTTTAATCACAGACTGGCGACTACTGCTGGGTCTATAAGGATAGTAACAGAACAGGATATATGGAATTCTAAATTTAACAGACTGTGCAATAAAGTTAAAATTTTAGATCTTCCTTTACAGGAAAAGTGTACGGAGACTGTGTAGGTAACATACAGGGGATGTGTTGCTAGGGCTGCATAAACAAAGTGATTTAACTTCTAAATGGCAGATAATTGAGCAGTGAGACTGCAGGGGCATGATCTATACACCAAAACTACTTAACCCCTTATGGCCGGAGGGCGTACTATTACGTCCTTTTAAAAGCGGCTCTAAACGCCGCAGGGCGTAATAGTACGCCCTCCGGTTTTTAGTAACTTACCCGGTCGCCGGCGGTCCCACGCCGGCGATCGCGGTTGGGGGGACTCCCAGGGAGCCCCCCCGCAGCAGATCTTCCTCCTCTGGTCCCCCCCGGTCATGTGAGAGTGAGGTCCTTGCGAGGACCTCACAATCACATGGCCGGTATAGCTGGCTGCAGCAATGCCAGCAGGGAGACTAACTGTAATGACAGTTGGTCCCCCTGCTGGCTGAAAATAAAAATAAAATAATGTTAAAAGTGTAAAAAAAAAAATAATATATACTTAGATCATATATATATGATCTAAGTATATATATACACATATACACACATACACTGTCTAGGTGTATTTTAATATTAATATATATATAATTATATATATATATTGATATCAAATTACACATCGACTGATACTGATTAAATATATATATAATTATTGTTATATATATATTTATAAATAATATAAAAAAAATATGTAAATACGTAAAAAAATTAAATAAAAAAAATAATAAAAAATAAAATATAAAAAAATATATAGATGTGTTTTATTTTCGTTCTATATTAATATCACTGTATTGTGATATTAATATATATATATTTATATCAAAATACACGTAGAACGAAATAATATATATATATATCTATATACATAAATATATACGTATATATACCTATATATAAATAAAAATATTTTAAAAAATATATATATATACGTATATATACACATATGTATATATATACATATATTAATTCTACACATATATTTATGTAATAATTTTACATAATTAGGTATCCTAATTAATTACAATTAGCGGGACCTGCCTGACCACCCATGCCGAAAGTATAGGGAATTTAATTTGCTAGAACTATATTTAACCCTATAACTTTCCAATACACCATAAAACCTGTACATGGGGGGTACTGTTTTACTCGGGAGACTTCGCTGAACACAAATATTAGTGTTTCAAAACAGTAAAATGTATTACAACCATGATATCGCCAGTAAAAGTGACGTTTTTTGCATTTTTCACGCACAAACAGCACTTACACGGACGATATTATTGCTGCAATACTGTTTACTGTTTTGAAACACAAATATTTGTGTTCAGCGAAGTCTCCCGAGTACAACAGTACCCCTCATGTACAGGTTTTATGGTGTTTTCAAAAATTACAGCGTCAAATATAAGGCTTGTGTTTCATTTTTTTCACATTAAAATTCGCCAGATTGCTTACGTTGCCTTTATGACCCTATGGTAGCCCAAGAATGAAAATTACCCCTATGATGGCATACTATTTGCAATAGTAGACAACCAAAGGTATTGCAAATGGGGTATGTCCAGTCTTTTTTAGTAGCCACTTAGTCACAAACACTGGCCAAAATTGGCGTTTTTTGCATTTTTCACACACAAACAAATACTAACGCTAACTTTGGCCAGTGTTTGTGACCAAATGGCTACTAAAAAGGACTGGACATCCCTTATTTGCAATACCTTGGGTCGTCTACTATTGCAAATGGTATGCCATTATGGGTGTAAATTTATTTCCTGGGCTACTATACAGTCTCAAAGGCAACGTAACCAATCTGGCGAATTTCAATTTCAAATGTAACACGCTATATTTGACCCTGTAACTTCCTAAAACACCATAAAACCTGTACATAGGGGGTACTGTTTTACACGTAAGACTTTGTTGAATACAAATATGTGTATTTTATTGCAGTAAAAGAAAACAGTATTATGACATTGACAGTTAAAATGTCATGTAGAACTAAAAAAATCAAAAAAATCTTATTTTCTCCCATTTTTTTCATATTAAATTATATTTCATAGCTAAATATTTGATATTAAATGAAAGCCCTGTTTCCCCTGAATAAAATGATATATAATAAGGGGGGGTGCATTTAATATGAAAGAGGTGAATTACGGTTGGACAGACATATAGCGCAAATGCCAGGTTTTGTTTACGTTTTGTTTCGTTCACAACTTGTACATTTGGCTGCGGTGTTAAGGGGTTAATTGTGCTAAAGATGTTTTGGTGCTTATGATGTGCCCTTTAAGTCCAGTCATTCTAAGGTCTTGTGAATCTTTATCTACCCCTTTGTCTTCATCTGCAATTACGGATTCTCTTTTGTCAATCAGAATTATCATCTCAGGAAATCAGCGGTGCCTCTAGCTAAATTAAATATAATATTACGTATAAAAATACACATACTGACAGACATACAGATACGCAGACATACAAACACACACTGACAAACATTCAGATACAGACAAACTGACAGACACACAGATACACACTGACAGACATACAGATACACACTGACAAACAAACACACACACACACATACATACAGATAAATATGCAGGTCAGAATATACACTTTTATAGCCACCCTCCACTGTAGGAGGGTGGCTTTTCTTCTGTCAAGTCTGCATGTTGAGGATGTTGGGGGCTGGCTACTGCCTTCTCTCTGCTCCCTCCGTGCAGCTCCAGTCTCTCCCAGCCTGGCACCCTCCTCACAGGACTTTATTAGAAGAGCAGACATGCACACAGTCTGGCTTCTAGTGCTGTGGTTTATTTACAAAATCAGCCACATGGTGACGTCACAGCGCTGACATTTCTACAACCCTTTAACTCCATGATCCTCTGGAAGGTCTGCACGCACGCATTCACGCCTTACTGTGCACGTCTGTAACCAGCACGCGCCTTTGTTTACGTGCCTCCCGGGGTCAGTGGGCGTGGTTAAACCTATGCAGAGCTCTTCCCCCCCCCCCCCTAGAAAACCTAGTATTACAGAAAGACAGTATATCAATGTGGAAATAACTGGTAGTTAAGAAAAAGCAAAAACTAAAAGGTTTCTGTTTGATTTTTTTCAATGAAATTGAAAAATTATAACTACAAGGATCCCTTCAGCGTGTCACGTGACGCTCTCTCTCTGAGTCTAAACAGTAACAACGTGCGTTGAAGCTGCGCGGCGCTCTCCTCCCCCCTCCCGCCACTAGAAGGCGATGTTGCGTTGCTCGGGCGGCCGTCGCTCTGGCCAGCAAGACGCCCGTCTCGTTGGTCAGTGTCGGGCCGGGCACTCAGCGGTCGGTCGCTCGGTGTTGTCCGTTGGCTTGTCATCGGGTCACGCTGGCCGGCGGATGGCGGAGGCCGGGGGGGTGTCGGCGGCAGAGCCGCTAGGAGAGACAGAAAGTGAGCCTGAGCTCCAGAGCCCCGGCTGGAGCCGATCCCAGCTCCGCTCCTACCAGTTCCAGACCCGGGCGATCCCGCGGCTCCATCACAGCGACCCGCGGGCCGAAGAGTACATCGATAACGAGGTGACCGGCCTGTCCCAGCGCTCACCGCACTGCCCTGTACCGGCTCTGTCACCCCGGAGCCAGCTGTGCATAGGCTGACCAGCACCTGCCGGGGTCACTGAGGGTCACACTGCAGGGCTCACTGAGGGTCACACTGCAGGGCTCACTGAGGGTCACACTGCAGGGCTCACTGAGGGTCTCACTCAGCGGGGCTCACTGAGGGTCTCACTCAGCGGGGCTCACTGAGGGTCTCACTCAGCGGGGCTCACTGAGGGTCTCACTCAGCGGGGCTCACTGAGGGTCTCACTCAGCGGGGCTCACTGAGGGTCTCACTCAGCGGGGCTCACTGAGGGTCTCACTCAGCGGGGCTCACTGAGGGTCTCACTCAGCGGGGCTCACTGAGGGTCTCACTCAGCGGGGCTCACTGAGGGTCTCACTCAGCGGGGCTCACTGAGGGTCTCACTCAGCGGGGCTCACTGAGGGTCTCACTCAGCGGGGCTCACTGAGGGTCTCACTCAGCGGGGCTCACTGAGGGTCTCACTCAGCGGGGCTCACTGAGGGTCTCACTCAGCGGGGGTCATACAGCGGGGCTCACTGAGGGTCTCACTCAGCGGGTCTCACTCAGCGGGTCTCACTCAGCGGGGCTCACTGAGGGTCTCACTCAGTGGGTCTCACTCAGCGGGGCTCACTGAGGGTCTCACTCAGCGGGGCTCACACAGCGGGGGTCATACAGCGGGGCTCACTGCGGGGCACCCCCCCAAAAAAATAAAAAGGACGTGACTGGGGGTGGTTCTCGTAGGGCTTGGTACCCTATCTATTTACCTATCTCAGGGTTATTTACTGAAGCGAGAATTTAAAGTGAATTTCAAATTTAAACCAAAACTTAAAATGGACAAAGTGGAAGTAATAGCTCAGACATAGAGAATATTTCCACTGTGGCTATTTTTACCTTCAATTTACCTCTAGACTTTAAGTTCTTTCAGACAGGGTCTTCATCAACCTCTCGTCCATGTAAAATTTTGTAATCGACTAATTTTTATTGTTAAATTTTTACCCTTTTATTTTCTGCTGCGGAATAGGTTGACGCTATATAAATACCAACAATAATGAAAGTTTGAAATTCGCTTCAAACTTTCACTTTAGTGGGTAACCCTGTATGTGTCGAAGAGTGCTGCCTAGCTATAATAATTCTATATAGTATGCGGATGCTTGTGTTTTCACGTAGGGTTTGCTTGTGTTCTTTTTCATATTGTGTGTCGGCGATGAGCTTTCTGTAACTTATTCTTGTATCATATAGCGAAACACCGTTGTGCTAGTCAACTGTGGTCTAATGGCAGTTGGGGGTCAGCTGCTTATTATCATGGGGAAATAATGCTTAGGGGTCTGCATTCTGTCTAGGCACCTGTGTCAAGTAGCACTTTGGGGGTCAGTTTTCTGTGATCCAGTGGTGCTTGGGGTCAGTTGCTCGTATGGTCACCCATGTGTAAGCATACCTCCCAAGTGTCCTTATTTAAAAGGGACAGTCCCTATTTTGGGCTTAAATCCCTCTGTCCCCCTCTTCTATCCTTTCTAGGAGCAACTCCATAGTAACAACAATACAATAATGTGTCTTTAAACTACTATATATGTTTTACACATTGGTTGTGGTAACCCTTTTAAAGTTCAAGTTAAGCTCAAGATCTAAAACACAACTTGTAAGAAAAACTGAAAAGTAAATCTAAATCTAACCAACAGATCTGGCAGGATTTGTTGATATATAATTCATGCACAGCTGACTGATCTAAGCCAGTCAGAGACACACCTATCCTCTGCACTCCAGGCTTCAGTTTTGAAGATTTTTCGAAAGCAGATGTTGGAGGGGGCAGAGTTAAACTGTCCCAGAGACTGGACTTTGGTGTTAAACTGTTCGTGAAGGGTTAAACCCTGAAAGATCAGTGTCATGGACCTTCTTGGACCATGATAACTTCATTTTGATTGTTATGGTGCTTGGAGTTGCCCTTTAACACAGAGGGATTCTCTCAGCTGAATTCTAAAGAGGGATTTCCCCTGTTTAGACCATACAGAGACAATACAGTGTGTGATCAGTGTGTGTTAAAGTCCTGAACTGAATGATGGCATGGGACAATCATGTGGTCCCTAAGGGGTTACAAACATGATTGAAACCATTTGGCAAATAAAGAAGTGCATCTATCAACTTTGAATAGTATCATTTCATTTATTTTTTATTTTGAAAGTCCCTGCAACTGTCTATGCGCACAGCCTATAGAAAGCTACGAGAGTCCATGCAACACATTTAGAAATTGTATTGTGTGAATGTGCAGAACACAATTTGTGTGTGGAGTGTTCCTTTAACACATCTAAAAGCAAACCAGTATTTTTTTTTTTAACTTTTTTTTTTTTTTTTTTATTTACCATGGCATGTTAATATTTTCTCAATGAGCTTTGTCGATTTCTCTTGTATATGCTTTATTTTAAAATAAACTGTGCACCTATATTCATTTTTCAGATCATTTCTGGCATGTAAAAACACAATCACTTCCAAGAATTCCTTCTCTGCTCTAGGCTGAAATACGCTCATCCTGTTCAATATAATGCCTAACCCAGTCTCTAGTCGTAAATCTGTATATAAACAGTAGAAAGAATGTTTAGTTCTGGGTATTTATTACTTTATTGTATGTAAGGCTGTAGTATGTGGAATTCGGACACTGATAAAACACTATATACAGATTTTACATAAACCTGATGTACAGTTCTTGTAGATAATATGTACTGCCAGACAGTGTCTTTAAAGGAACACTATTGAGTTAGGAATAGAAATGAGTATTCCTAACGCTGTAGTATCCTGGTCCTAGTGTCCTGTCCCTCCTGGAACACTAAAAAGTCATTCTAGTTTCCTTCCATCCGACACTGCACTTTTCTCTCCACAGTCACCACACCTCTTTAGCTGAGATAATTAATCTGGATGATCTCAGCCAATGCAATGTTTTCCCTTAAACTGACACTATAGTCACCAGAACTACAGTTTAATGTAGTTGTTCTGGTGCGTATAATAGCTCCCTTCAGGCATTTTCATGTAAACACCGCTTTTTCTGAGAAAAGGCAGTGTTAACATTGCCCCTAGGGACACCTCCAAGTGGCAACTCCTTAGATGGCCACTGGAGGGGCTTCCTGGCTCAGGGCTGCACAGTAAGCAGCCCTGCTGTTCAGCGTCTCTACGTTCTGCATGGAGACGCTGAATTTTCCTCAGAGATGCATTGATTAAATGCATCTCTATGTGGAGGTCCTGATTGGCCAAAATGGCATTTGGCCCCGCCTTGTGCCGGTTTTAGCCAATCCAATGCTTTCCCTATGGGAAGCATTGGATTGGCTAAAAATCATCCATTTTGATGTTACAAAGGGGTGGAGTCAGCACGGCAGACCCACGCAGCGCTGGAAATAAGGTTAGTTTTAAACTTTTATGGGTGGGGGACACCGAAATGGTGGGTTAAACAATATATGGTCAGGAATACATGTTTGTCTTCCTGACCCTATAGTGATCCTTTAAGAAAGCATTGGGATGATATTTTACATGTGTAGCAAAACGCAAAGCTGCGCAAATCTAAGACTGTGTGAAAGTGCTAAGCCTAAAGGCACACTATAGTCAATAGAACAACTATAGCTTATTGAATTTGTTCTGGTGAGTAGAATCATTACCTTCAAGCTTTTTGCTGTAAACACTGTCTTTTCAGAGAAAATGCAGTGTTTACATTACAGCCTAGTGATAACTTCACAGGCCACTCCTCAGATAGCTGTTAGAGATCCTTCCTGGGTCATGGCTGCCTAAAATGCATCCAAACATTCAGTGTCTCCTCCCTCTGCATGCAGACACTGAACATGTTTGTGACGAGAGCAATCTCGCCACATTGCATTGGAGAAGCCTGGCTGCCCGCCTGCTGCCTTTGGACTATGGCCCTGGGAGATTGGGCCCTTTAAAAACAGTATTCGGCCATACCAGAGTGTATGTCACTCATTCTGGCCCTTTAAATACAGTGGGGTCATTTGGTACTTGCCCTGTGTGAGCTGTGGTAACCCAGATAGCTATGAAATGGAGCCTATTCGTGTGATTAAAGACTTTGGCTCTATGGCGATTAAACTGTATTCGGTTGGTCTGAGTGCCATTCACCTAATAATGTGCACTCAGACCTGAGCTATCTGGGGATATGTGAAATGTCTGTGTGTTATGTGTAAAATGTGACTTTATGTATTTTAAAGTGTTTTATGTCGTTTTGCAACCATGTGGTTAATGGAGTCTGCCTCTAGTCCTGGATAATTGGATTACTTCTCCAATTATCTCCAGGGCAGAAGGGAGGAAACCAGGATGCATTGTGGGGATGTTTTTTCTGCCAGCCAGGGGGAACAAAATATACTTTTACTAACTTTTGAACCCCTGGTCTGATTCATGCCATTTTTTTATATGTTGTTCCCCTGAATGGATTGATTGAGGATATGTATTTTTATGTGAATGTGATGTATGGTTTTAAAGTTACAGAGTATGTGTGGAAACTGTATTTTTACTGTATGTATAATGGGATTATGTGTCACACTAAGGGGAGGGGATGTGTGGGTTGCACCCGTGATACTATTGGTTATTTTATGCCTCCCCCTGGGTGTGGCCTGTATGTGTACTCCTGTAATAAAAACCAGGCTGGGTGCCCCAGCACCTGAGACCACTGCTTGACCCTCAACACGGAGCCTTGTCTCGTTCTTGGGGGGATTCACTGTATGCTGCTGGAGATCGATTGCTAGGAGTGTAAGCTGATGTCTGCTTTTCCTGTTCGTCTGCTAGCAGCTATTCGTGAGGTTCCAGTTTGGAGTGCTATTTTGTATCCAGTTCTGGAGTTTGGTGTTCTGCAGTAGCTGTGCCTGTCTCTCAGAAAGGGGCATATCGCCTAAACGGATTTCAACCCCTTGTCTGCTGAAACGGTCCGTTACAATGTTAATTTAAATCCTTGTCCTATATGAAAACAGACCTTGTTTAGTTGTATATTCATAGAAGAAATATGTAGGGTTTTTGCCTAGACTTATTATGGTTCTGAATCAATATGCGTATTCTACATGACACTTATACTCTTCTTCTTTTTAATCAGGAACCAGTGGTTCTGACCGATACAAACCTGATACATCCTGCTTTAAAGTGGGATTTGGACTATCTAAAGGATAACATTGGAAATGGGGACTTTTCTGTGTACAGTGCCAATAACCATAAGTTTCTGTATTATGACGAAAAGAAAATGGTTAATTTCAAGAATTTCAAGCCCAAGTCGAGCAGAGAAGAGATGAAGTTTCCAGAGTTTGTGGAGAAACTTCGAGACATTGAGCAGAGAAGAGGAGATGAAAGGTAAGATGAGAGATGGCCCAAGATTCCCAAAGGCTTTTTATAGTGCACCATTGTGTAAATCCATGGGGAAAAAGAGGGAATGTCATTTAACATTCTGTTAAATGTTGAAATCCTCATGTTTAATGGAATTTTTTCCTAATTCTATGTAGAAGTATTTTGTACTTTTAACAAAACACGAATGATACAATTGAAATTGTTATGGTTAGTGTAGGATTATTTTGTAAAACTAATCTTTAAGGTTTTAAAACAAATGTAAAAGGTAAAATATTTATCGTGTAGGTTCCAGCCTGTTGTAGTGGTTATGGTGCCAGGGGAGCCCTGACGTCCTATCACAGTAAGTAGTCAAACTATATCTAAAAATGTTTTGACAAAGTACCTGGGTCCAACAGGCTCTGCCTCCTCTACAGTTGAAACTCTGCCATTGAATTTAGCCTGGAGACTTGGCTTATTGGACCGAAGAGCTCAGCTGACGCCTGGCAGTGTTAGATCAGTGGCGCTAGCAGGAGTTCCTTGCAGGAGTTTTTTAGCCCCAGGGGAGATATCGACAAGCACATGGCGGACACCTGGTATGTTGTAAAAAAGTGATTAAAAGGTTTGACAACTTACTCTGAGAGGGAGTCAGGGGCTATGGTAGTGGTGATTTGAGTTTCTTTTAATGCTTTTATGATTGTGGATCATTAAATGTAGTAATTATGAAAAGCCATACATTTATGCTCCTGTAATAAATTACCCTCTAAATTTATTATTCTGACATTCTAAAAGAGTGCATGGAACGTTTCTCTTTACCCTTAAAAAATAATTTTATACATCATGTTTCCTTGTTTTTCTAGATTATACCTGCAACAGACTCTAAATGACACTGTGGGTCGGAAAATTGTAGTAGATTTCTTGGGCTTTAATTGGAATTGGATTAACAAGCAACAATCAAAGCACGGCTGGGGGCAGCTTACATCTAACTTACTACTCATTGGAATGGAAGGTAATGGCGAATATGCATTGGAATGGCAGCACAAATATAATAAATCAAATGCAGTTTAACTCCTTAAAGGAACACTTCAGTGACCATTACTTAATCTGAATGAAGTTATGGTACCATAAAACCTCCTGGGCTCTGTAACCTTAAGGGGTTAAACTGTTCTCGAACGAAAGGTTTCGCTGGATCTTCAGTTCCACCAGTTGCTTCTGAAATTAAGTTTTCAGTAAGCGTGGAGTGCTGTCAAACAGAGTGGAACTGCATATCCATTGCTGGAGGCAACCTTTGGGGTTAAACTGTTTTGACAATGGTTTAACCCCGCAAGGTAACAAAGTGCCCTGGGGCCTCCTGGTACCATAACGTCATATAGGTTAAGTTGTTATGGTGACCGGAGTGTCACCATATTGTCACATTTGAATCATAATATGGTCCTTAAAGACCTTAAGTTAGCATAGTATCCTGCTAATTTAGCTTTCGCAGAACCATGCCTTTGTTAATTAAATGGGTCGTATTTTAGAATAGAATCCTCCTACCCAAAATCATTATGAAATACTCAGTGACAGTGATGGAATTTCACAAAAATTCCAATGCAGTCAAAAGATATTAAACATAAAGTAGGGACAACTTTGTCTTATGTGTTTTTGCCTTTGTTGACAAATGGCGGAACTGACTCTGTTATGTTTTGTTATTTCCCCAGCCGTCCCTAGTCATGGCTTTCAGGGAAAAGGTATTGTCTATGGCAGGCTTCCCCAAACTCCGGCCCTCCAGATGTTGCTGAACTACAACTCCCATGATTATATGAATGAAATAGGCTGAGAATCATTGGAGTTGTAGTTCAGCAACAACTGAAGGGCCAGAGTTTAGGGAAGCCTGATATATGGAGTCAAGTGGTGCAGATGTTATTTACAACTGTAAATACTTAATGGGGGATATGATTCACTACTCTATAAGGGGTTTTAGCCCTAGACAATACTAATGAGAAACAAAGAATGTGGTGAACCACCAAAAATAGGTCAAATATAACCTTTAATGAATAATAATACACTATCCAACAAGTGGATCTATAATAAAACAATTAAGTACTCTGTAGTAAAGGGAATGTAAATACGAAAGAAAAAGTGATCAAATAAAGCAAGTGCAAAAAACTAAAGAGTAGAGCTAAGCAAAAAATAAAAAAATAAATAAAGTGTGTGTGTGTGTGTGTGTGTGTGTATAGAGAGAGAGAGAGAGAGAAATAACTTGTCCTGTTATAAGAAGAAAACACACATGAACCTGGCACTCAGAGTAAATATTCTTAGGGATATACCTGAGTGGTAACATCCTAAGGACTGAGTGCCAGCATATTCCTCCCAAAATCTGGAGTGAGAGAGCTATGTATGAGGATATCTGTATAGGAATACTCAAAAGCAGTGGTTCCCAAACCAGTCCTCATGGCCCACCAACAGTCCAGGATTGATGTATTTCCCTGTTTTATTCCAATGGAGATACTAAAAAAACCTGGACTGTTGGTGAGTCTTGAGGACTGATTTTGGAAACGCTGCTCAAAAGTATAAGGATGTGGCAACCAGAATCAAATGAAAAAAGGTTTCAATCAGGATGACAGTGCAAATGGTGTATAGCAGTATAGTTAGCAGCCTCCTAGTGTGATGCCACTGATGAATCCGAAATCCTACGGCAGGGATGTCGAACATGCGGCCCCCCAGATGTTGCTGAACTACAACTCCCATGATTCCCTGGCTATCTGTTTCATTGAAAGAATCATGGGAGTTGTAGTTCAGCAACATCTGGGGGGCCGCATGTTCGACATCCCTGTCCTATGGCATAAGGGGTCATAGAATGAGGTACGTGTGTCGGTTGGTCTCTAAAGTAGTATAAAGTTAAGAAATAAGTTCCTAGTGCCTACATATTTGCCAGCCGACACACGTTCCCCCCCAGTTGAAGGTGTCCATAGGGGCAATGTAAACACTGCCTTTTCAGAGAAAAAATGCCTGCATATAATGATTATACTCACCAGAACAACTACATTAAGCTGTAGTTGTTCTGGTGACTATAGTGTCCCTTTAAAGAACAGATTTTGACAACCTTGAACGTCATTGGGCTGTTTGTGTGTTTTTTTTTGTGTTTAGTCACTTAGACTTGATCTTTGCTTGCTCCTATTCTACACAAACACAAGTGTTAAAATGAAGGTGCCAAATGTGTTTTGTGTTAAGTTGTGCGTCAAAGTTCACATTTTAGTATCTGTACACAAAGTGTAATATGGATTGTGTTATTTTATCACTCACTGTTACATTTTGATTGGTTGTAGGATTTCTACTCTGGTGTCTTAACAACTATCAAATGTGGCACTTGAAGCTGTAAGAGGGATACATTCTAATTGCTAATCTTTTACATATAGATCTAAATTGTCTGTATATTTGTTTTTACAACCGTAAGCACACATTCTCTTGTTGTGACTCACACAGCCTCCTTAAAAAAAATATTTTTCAATCACATGTTAGTCAGCACAGTGTGTTTACTTTAGCAGTTCCCATCCCCTGCTATTCTATTTGAACTTTACACACAAGAGGCAGTTGCAGGCTACTAAGAGCAGAAGCTAAGGAAATCTCAATTAACCCCTTAAGGACCAAACTTCTGGAATAAAAGGGAATCATGACGTGTCACACATGTCATGTGTCCTTAAGGGGTTAAAAGAGCTACCTCCTCCCCCCCCTCCCCACCAAGTTCTCCCTCAGCCTGATCCTCCTCCACATCCCCTTGATTTAATAGAAGGGATGTCAGGGAAGGGGTGTGTGCCTAGGGGAGAACATGGGTAGCCTAGAGTCAGAGGCAGTCTAATGCTGCTGCTGTAGTAGGAGTTACACCTCTGGCTGCATAGTGTGTGAGTCGAAGACAGTGGAGGTGTGGTTTTAAGGCTGCATGAATAAAGTGAGTAAAGGGACCCTGTAGCTACTAGAGGTGCTTCCTGAGACAGTGTTTCACTGCCATTCAGTGTCTCCACCTCTGCATGAAGACATTGAACTTTCCTCATAGAGATGCATTGATTCAATGCATCTCTATGAGGAGATGCTGATTGGCCAGGGCTGTGTTTGACTTGCGCTGGCTCTGCCTCTGATCTGCCTCCTTGACAGTCTCAGACAATCTAATGCTTTCCTATGTGAAAGCATTGTGATTAGCTCAGAACACCACTTCTGATGTCAGCCTCTCTTATAACTCTCTAGTTCTGTATAACCTCTCTTCACTAAAATAGACACTTATCCAGCTGTATTTAAGGTTGATTGGTGCACGTTTCTTTTCTAGATTTATTATATTCACGTGCTTTGCCTAATGCTATATGGAATCACACAGTAAAATCATGGGACGTGATTTTTTTGCATTGAATCCAGGGCCTGATTTTTTTTTTTTTTTTTTTAAAACAAAAAAGCAACTAATGACTAACTTTTTAAACTAGCTTTTAGAATGTGGATTTACCTTCTGAGTCACTTCCCCCACAAAGAATGTAATTTTTAAAGTTTAGCGACACTTTAACTTTTGTTGTCTCACCCAGTCACCTGATAATTCAGCATTGTATGGTCATTTTGAAGATAACACTTGTACTGCTCACTCATACACAATGTTTTCATGATTGCTTGCTTACTTTACTGCGTAACAAAACCTACAATTCCCAGTGGATTACAGCCCTCAAGCACCAAGTTTAAGGCATCTGTTCAAAACACCCATACCAAACACTTAGTAGGTGATAGCTTCTAATTAATTCAATTGTAATCCTAATTTGATCAGAGATCAGTCTGTTAAACTAGCTAAATATAGGAATGGCAGTGGAGGTATACGTTCATTACTTTTCTGACCTACGTGTCCAGTCTCATGTGTCTATGTACTCTACAGGGAATGTCACTCCTGCACACTATGACGAGCAGCAGAACTTCTTTGCGCAGATTAAGGGATACAAACGATGTATCCTTTTTCCACCAGAACAGTTTGAATGCCTCTATCCTTATCCTGTTCATCATCCTTGTGACAGACAGAGCCAGGTGAGAAAATTCTGGGAAAGCCCTTTGCTAAAATGTCACCACAGCCTATGACTTGTAGATTGCTACAATTACCGTCCGTACGTATGTGTCTGTAATCAGAGCCTGGTGAATTGCAATATCAATTCGTACAAAACTTAACCTGGAGTTGAACTGGTCTGTTTATTCATTTTTCATTTTGAATTTTTAGCTATTGATATAATTTACCTATAGGAGTGCCTAAGTCACTCTTCGTTCATTCCTTTGATTTATTACAAGGAGGGAGCTACCGTTGCGCAGCTCTCTATTTGTAATATGTAAAAATAGAACAGAGCTCCCCGCCACTTCCTAAGCCCTCCATGTCCTCCCTCACTCTATGGGGGTCAATATGGCCCCCAGAATAGCATAAGGGAAAAATTCAAATCTCCCAAATGCCCCTACTCGCTATGCCTCGAGTAGGGGCATGTCTAAACAGTGAGCAGCCAGTGACTGCTCACTGTTATAAAAAAGAAAAAAACACCCCCCCCCTCTGACAAATGTCCCCATTGTGGGGCATCTATTAACTAGCTGTGGGGGTTATGAAAGTAAACAGGGGACAAAAGTAAACGGGGGGACATGAGTGGCAGAGGGGAGGGGGGGGAGAATCATTGGCCGCTCATGGCCCCCACCCATGAGCGGCGGGTGGGGGCCCCTAAATGAAAATAGAGGGGGGAGACCTATTTTCCTCCTCTCTGCCCCCACCCCTGAGCGGCGGGTAGGGGCCCTAAATTACAATGGGGGGGGGAGGGGACTATTGTCCTCCCCTCCTCCCTCCCCCCCCCCTTCCCCTGAGTGGCTGGTGAGGGCCTTAATTTACAATAAAGGGGGGGACCTAGTGTCCTTCCCCCAGCCCTCACCCCTGAGCGGCAGGTGGGGGCCCTAAATCACAGTAAGGGGGAACTATTCCCCCACCTAAAACAAATTTAATGAATTCCTACCTGCCCTACCGAAATCCCTGTAAATAAAAAATAACTTACCGTTTGTCTTTTTTTCTAAAAGCTTTTTTCCTTTGCTAGAGTTTCTGAATTTCTCTTACATTTTATAATGCACTTCCTCTAAAATACGTTAAAATAAAAAAAAAAAAAAATCCACCCCTTTTACTCTGATCTGAGACATTACTGTGACACATTATTTGACCTCAAGGCAAAATGGTTCCGTTTATTACCGTTTGGTTCTACTGGGCAGAGTTCTTGCCTAAATATGGGGTGCAGCCTAAATCCAACTTACAATCTGCCATGCTGTGAGCACTGTGGTATAGATATACAAAATCAATGTTGATCTCCTTTTAGAGACCCCAAGTCCGCACAGAAAAACCTGTGTCCATTTGTATACCATAAGCTTTAGTGATTATTGTACTTGGAAGATATTTTAAAACTGTTTTTGCGCTAAGTACTTGTTAAGAAAAGTGTGTCAACATTCAATCTCTGCCTTGCATATCAACTTTAAATTCTGAAGAAAGATATTTAGATCACACAAATTAATCACCAGTGCTGACAAAGCCTGCTGTACGTGTCAATAGTCATGAAAGCCCTGGCAAACATCTATCAGATAACACAGGACTAGTGGGAAGTAAATAAAGACTGATAATAATCATAAAGATTTAGGAGATTGTGATAATTCCACCTCTGGTAGTGTCATGGGTCATCATTAGCCATCCCCGGACTAAAGTTCATATTCCTGTGTACAGAATTGCATTCCTTGGCTGAGAATGGTTTCAACCCATGAATGGCTCTCTGCATCTAGGGGTCCTCTGAGCTGTACTGTTGTTTTTGCCAGTTTAATTTTCCGCTACATCCTACTCTTAATGGCGCAGCCAAGACTTCTGTTAGTTCAACCACTCAAGTGTTGGGATTTTCCACACAAGGGTATTTTGAATCTTATGTTCCATTTTCTTCCACCATGACAATCTTGGGCTCAGCAGCACACTGCTTTAAAGGAAAAACTGTTTGTACACATATTTAATAAATTATAATGTCTTTATTTTTTAAATTTATTTATTTTCTTTGTATGAACTTTCTTTTGTGTATCATGTTAATCTTTTCATCTTATTAATACTAGGTGGACTTTGAAAATCCTGATTTTGAGAGGTTTCCAAACTTCAGGAATGTTGTTGGCTACGAAACAGTGGTTGGACCTGGAGATGTTCTTTATATACCTATGTATTGGTGAGGAAAATGGCAAAATGTATCAAACGTATTTCTGTTTATCAGCGGTGTGGAAATTAAAAAAAATTACAAAAACGCTTGTACAAGGGACTAAAGTGGTAGTCTAATCTACTTACCGAAAACAAAATCATTTAAAATTACATGCCTAGACCAGGGCATTGACAGTGCTATCCACTAAACTCTGAATTTACATCTGTTAAATGCAAAAATAACTGGAAAAATTCTCTGTTATAGGCCCAACTGGTTATTTTTTCCTCTGTTCCACTATTCAGATTTAATTTGTGCAAAGTTGTCCCGTGCTATTTGTGTGTGTGTGTGTGTGTGTGTGTTAGTTATGTTGTATGTAATGCATTGTCCCATACCAGCCTCTGCTCTCAAGGTCGTGTCCAATTACAATCTCTGCCCTGTATTTTTTCATCCTAGTTCCACCCATGTCTCATGCAACCTCTGTCTTTCCTGCCAAGTCTAAAATATATTTTTAGTCTCCCACTAACTAAGCCCAGTCTCCTGCTCATACTCTGCCAGTTATGTTGCAGATCACCTCCATCCTTGTACACAGCCATGTACACATTCATCTATTGCCTACTTTACTCTTTGCCCTTTCCCCTCAAACCACACACACATCTTTCATATATTTTCTACCGCATACAAAACTAGATAACAAGCATGAGAAGATGACTGTTCCACAAAGGCATTTCCAGTGTCAAACTGGTACTCTCTTGGTATCTGAATCCCAGCCCCTATGACACTCAGGCTGAAAGTGCTGAAGATGGGCTTGCTGTTTGTTGTTGCATCCAAGGCTGAATACTTTGTATTGATAAAGTAGAAAGAGTTTTTAGGCTAGGGTATGGGAAAAAAAAAGTTGCCTGTTTGATGCACTCTTCAAACTCTGCTCCGCAGTGTTTTGTACGTATGGCATAGTTTGAATTCTTGGGAGAGTAATTTTTTTTTTTTTTTGCTATTTTAGGTGGCACCATATTGAGTCGCTAATCGATGGGGGAACCACAATTACTGTTAATTTCTGGTACAAGGTATGCTTTTTTTCTTTTCTCTTCTCATTATAGCGAATACATATCTCGCCCTCATTACTCTGAATTAATTCTTCTAATGCATGGAACATGGCAATGACTTATAAAGGAAAACTGCCACTAAATTACAGTACATGAAATAGCAGTTTGTATACATGTCACATACAGATTTTCATAACCAAGCAAAACTTAACACTCTAAGCTCCAAAACAACTTTAGCTTAATGAAGCCATTTTAGTGTATAGTCTCACTGTGAAATTCTGTTATTTAGAATTTAAATCCCTTTAGCTTTAATTTTTTGCAGCCCTTGTCACACCTTTCCGTACTGTGACTCACTTTTCCTCTATGAAAATAGAACGGCTTCATTTTCAGCCAGATCTAACAGCACATGTTTGCTTTAGAAGTTTTCATTTTAGTATTGGCAGATTAAAAAAAAAAAAAAAGCATTCTTTGCATAATAAACATATGGCAAACTGTTCTAGTTTGTGAGCAATGCCTGAGTGTTTATACCAGAAGTAGGCAACCTTTGACTAGTTCTCCCATTATGCTCTTATTGATAACGCTGGCAAAGCATCAGGGGAGATGTAGTCCACAACATTTGGAGTGCCGAATGTTGCCTACCCCTGGTTTAGAGCAAAGTAAAGAAAATGAGTTTTTCTTACTTGAAGTCAAAAGCCACATCACCAGACACTTATTGGACAGATAGCTTTTTGGAGAAAATTCTGAAATTGCCATGACGGTTTTTTTTTGTGGTCACCGACCACAAATCAGCTAGGTTTTCTCCCTCAACACTGGACAAGACTTTACTTCTTGTTTAACATTCTTGTAAAGTGGATGTGTGTTTTCAGATAATTCTTGGTTTGAGGTTCTAGTAATATAACTCTTAAGTAAATGGCTCCACTCACACAAAGGTCATTATTAACCTATCTGACTTTTACTCCCACATTACTCATTTGTAGAATAGCTGTTTGAATATAATCAACCCTGTATATATTTTGCTTAAAATGGAAAAGGAAGTATGATTTGTAAGAAGTAAAAAATGTTTTCAACATTTTTGGGTTTTCCTGTTGGCCTTTATAGTTTCAGTGTATCCCTTTAAAATTAATAAAGATCCCACCCTGTTTTTGTTTTAATATATTTTCTCTTTTCTTCCTTGACTTTTTATTTATTCTTTTTCTTGTAGGGTAAGGCTTAAATAATTAGTACCAAGTTTTAGTCTGGGAATTATACATAACCATCTGGTAATACATTGGTCACCTTTTTAAACTCCTTTTTTTTTCCTTCTCATTTTCCCTTTTTAGATTTGGTGTAGAGCCAAAAGGATTATTCGATGCACTGGTCAATAACTAATGCGTAAAAAATAAAAATATTTACAAAGGCAGCTTTGATATCTAAAAAAAAAAAAAAAAATCCTTTAATTTTGTTTCCTCCTCTTTCTTCTTCTTCTTCTTCTTCTCCTTCTCCTTTTTTTTTTCTTCATTTCCAGTTTCAATGTATGTCAATGTCAGATAGTTACATTATCCAAATAGTTATTCTTCTTATGAGTTATAGAACTGTTTGGGCTTTGTAAACTCAGTGTTAGTTTATTTTGTGTGTTTTTTTTTTTTTGTAATTTTTTTTTTTTTTAACTATACATCTATCCTTTTTCAGTTCTTTCTTCCCTCTTCCTTTTATCTACCTTTTTTCTACCTGCTTCTCACACCTGTGCATTGGCAGCTGAAAGTTCTGTATAATCACAACCATTTTAACATTCAGTGTCTACTGAGGTTGTTTGTTTTGTATCCAATTCGGGCTCTACTTATCTTTACTCCATGCATTAAAGGGACTCTCCAGTGCCAGGAAGACAAATCGATTTCCTGGCAGTGCAGGTCCCCTCTCCCTCCCACCTCCCATCCCCGGTTGCTGAAGGGGTCAAAACCCCTTCAGTGACTTACCTGAGGCAGCGCCGATGTCCCTCGGCGCTGCTTCTGGGTCCGCCCACGCTCCTCCCCGTCACCACATCATCTGGCGGGGGAGACCGATCACACCCACCAGCAGTGGAGACCTAATGCGCACACGCATTAGACCTCTCCATAGGAAAGCATTGAAAATGCTTTCCTATGGGGATTTTAGCGACACTGGAGGTCCTCACACAGCGTGAGGACGTCCAGGATGCTATAGCACAGAAAACCTGTGCTATAAACCCGGAAGTGCCCTCTAGGGGCTGTCTAGTAGACAGCCACTAGAGGAGGAGTTAACCCTGCAATGTAATTATTGCAGTTTATGGTAGTGGGAGTTGGCACCCAGACCACTCCAATGGGCAGAAGTGGTCTGGGTGCCTGGAGTGTCCCTTTAACTGCTCTATTAGGTCTGCTGTTCCTTTGACCTGCCAAGATATGGCTGCCAAAATGAAGTCACTGTTTCTCTCTCTCCTTTTCACTCATTTAAGACTCCATCATTGTAATGACCTATCTCTGTTGAAGGCCGCCATCCAGCACTAGCTTGCATGCTCTATGTAAAGTTGCAGGGCTCCCCTCAATGTCTTTCAGGCCCTGTGTCTCTGCATCTCCCCTATAGCAAGCCCTGCTCCACACACACCGAAAGCAAAGGAAGTGTACTATTGCTTCACCCCTGTTAATTGTTACATATTTAATCTATATTTAGTAGGTACATATTTAAATCTGAATTCAATCTTTTAAACTTTAGAAAGTAATAATAATAATCATGCATGACATCGACTCGGCGAGGGTGATGATTATGCTGGGGCTTCTTCAACTCCATGTACTTTGAGTGTACTTTTCAATAATATCGGAATCTTAAAGTGATTTTTTTTTTTTAAAGAAAATATTGTAACAAGCAAATATTTAAAACATGTCTAGTAGTACACCCATTCATCCCTTGTGAAATGTGCATATTGCTATCCTGAAAAAGTGTAAGCTGTTTAGGTAAACAGGATTGTTGACATATTGCCTTGTGTATAGCTTTTCACTAATAACTGTTGAGCATAATCTGTACTTACTATATTTAAACAAAATACTTGTACACAGGAGGGTTTTTTCCACAAAAATGTAAGCGAAAGAGAATAAATTAGGAATTTGCAAATTTCATCTTAAAACAGCCAATCTACCTTACCTTTTTGTGTCAGTTTACTCCACTCCCTCTAGAAAGTAAGCTCATTGAGCAGGGCCCTCAACCCTTCTGTCCCTGTGCGTCAAACTTGTCTGGTTACAATTACATGTTTTGTTAGTCCACCCATTGTAAAGCACTGCTGAATTTGTTGGCGCTATATAAATATAATAATTTTTTTTTTGTGACATTTCTTATGTGAGAATCTGAGACAAAACTAGTCCAGAACGTATCTTAACATTACAATGTTTTGTAATGGTCCTGGATATCTGTTTGTGCTCAGCTGCCTAACAAGACATTGAATACAATGCAGTTATGTCATGTACCACTGCAGACAAGTAATGGTTTGTAACTAGAGGACTTTAAAACCAGCTTGGTTATAATTTTGTAAAAATGTGAGGCATGATGACCGACAATATTTTGTGAAATATCAACTATCTCTGAATTATGTATGGATGATGTATCTACACACCTGCACCTGGTCGGTTGTAGTTTTAAAACCTTGAATAAATACAAAATTATCTACTTTGGCTCTTCCACCATATATTATCTCAATATATTTGTGAAATGAATAGAATAATAATTGAATGTTTAATAATCTGGCAATATACATTGTTGCTAGTTTCTTTTTGTTGTATTGTTGGTAACCGGTTCATATTGTTAGCACCTATTAAATAACCCATTAAAATATCAGTGTAATGTTTGGGTTTTGATTATGATTTTGTTGTTTTTCATTATTAGGGTGCTCCTACTCCAAAAAGGATAGAATATCCTCTAAAGGCACATCAAAAGGTCGCCATTATGAGGAACATAGAGAAGATGCTTGGAGAGGCTCTTGGAAATCCACAGGAGGTTTGTGACACACTTTACTCATTGCATGCTCACAGGATACATGACGTCTGTTAGATCTGTGTGTAGTTGACTTTTTGGAACGTACCTTTGCACTTGGTACATACATCTTTGGCAGTGGATTGAATGGTTGTATCTAGACCAGCCTGCACTGAATTATATGACAATTCATTTTGTGTGAGGTTATTTTTAAGCCAGTGGTCCACACACCATTTTTTATCAGTAATTTTTTCTGAATATCCCCAGTGGATCCGAATTGGGAAGTTCCTGAATCCTGACCTATTGGTGGCCTTTGTACTGGTTTTCAAAACACTGGTTACATTCACTTCTTTCATAGAAATTCATTCTTATAAGCTTTTTATTGAGAGCCTTGTTTACGGTATAGAAGCATAAAGAAAACAAAATTCTGTTCTTAAAATAGCTTGAAGGGAAAAACAAAATAGAATGTTTATAAATCAAGATGGTGGAAGTTGCAGTATAAAAACTGCTATCAGAATGCTTTTTCTCCCTTATGGTTCCTAAAACAAAACCAAAAAACACAAATTATGCCATTGAATATTTATATTTGAGAGGCTGTTAAACTCTGATTATACCCTGTCCATGACTTTTATACAATATATTTTCTTCTTGCCAGGTGGGTCCATTGTTGAACATGATGGTTAAGGGTCGCTATGATGAATACAACTGTAATAAGCAGTGACATTGTGTGTGAGACTCTGCTGCTGAGTTACTGCTGCTTTAGCGACGTATTTCAAGAACAGACAAGTGACGAGTTCTACGGAGAATGGGAGCACTTATCAGGCTTAACTGGTTCTCAATATATACACCACTCAGTACTGTGTTTTTACACTCCGGGCTGAAGACTAAAAAAACAAAATCTATATATATATCGACAAGTAAAAAAACTAAACAAACTTAAAACAAACAAAATATCAACAAAACAATGCAACACAGCTACTCTAATAATGCACTCTCAGACAATGGCATTGAAGGCTTTTTTCAACCTTGTGTCACTTTGTCTGCATGCAGATGTGTTTACTGCATTTATTCATGCTTCAAGTGCAGTATCCAAAGAGCTGGTATGATGAACACTTGTTTTATTTTGTGCAGACAAAGACATTTTCCCGTTTGTTCTGTTTATTTTTATGCAGACCAACATTTATTTCTTTTTACAATAAAACATTGGCCATACAGACATCAAAGCATGCTAATTAATTGGATTTACAAGTTCGCGAAAGAATCGGTTCTGCAAAAAAAAAAAAAAGAAGCTAATCAACGTCTCAGGCAAATATGTTTCTGAATGCTATTAGGGCCACGATGATCGTTTTTCAACCTGTTTTCAAGCGCAGATGACTGTTCGGTGATCATGTATACATGTTGGGGTTTGGAGGACTTTGCATATCCACAAAGAAATCCCGTTTTCAGAAGGCAGACTTAAACTGTTAGACTAGTCATTCTTTGTGCAAAATTATTGTACAATTGGTTCAGCTGCATATACTGTTGTTTTTTGTTCCATTCTATCATAATGCACATAAAGAACTAACTGAAATGGTAATCATACCCTGTGCCTACTACAGCAGTTCTGTGTACAGATTGAACAAAAATAATTTGATCTGCTAATCTATTATAATATTCATAGTTGGATTACTCAGGCAAATACTGGAATACCCAAGTTAAGTAATGTGAAAACGTCATTATTAGGTTGTGTTTGATGGGGACATAAAATACGTTTTGCGGTTTGAGATGAGAATGTGTTTCCTTTGGTGACAATGTGTTTTGACGCAAAGACCCAAGTAGTTTTAAAACACTTATAGTCAGTGAGTGCCTATAGGTGTGGAGGAGGGACGCTTGCTCCCCTGAGTCTTGGGTCCTCTGTCACTGGGACATCTGTACCCTTTATTGAGCTATATAGTGTCAGAGATGGACATCATTTCTGCCATGCATGTTCTCTCATTCCCATAGGCAACAGTTGTGCCCCATGTATAGCAGCTGACATGTTTAATCTAGATACACAGAAGCATCGTCTGACATGGAATTATGCAGGTGGAGAAATAGGGTAACACAAGAACCAGTTTTAATTGCTTTTCCGTTTTGTTTTTTTTCTTTTCTCCTTTCAACCTGTAAATTTGTGTGAGATGAGGATTTTTAGAAAATTCCATGTTTCATGAAAATGTATATGGCTGTTAGTAGTTTTTCAGATGGGGTGAGTACTAATGAAGAATACACATACCAGGGATAGATGGCTCTGTAGGTTGGCACTCTGGCCTTTTTATAATGTGCTTCCTTAGGGTCGTCAAACAGGTAAGGAAACAGGGTGTCTTTGTGTGACATCATATCTTTGTGTTCATTAAATGGCCACAATTAACACAAGTTTATTTTTTTACATACAAGCCTTTTTTATTGTTTTTTTTCTTTTCGGTCAAAAAGTGCTTTAAGTGCTTTGTTTACACCTGCTACCACCCAAAATATATTGTTTATTCCTGTAGTAAATGCATAACAGGCAATACCATTAAATATATTGCATAATATACATTTCTATTTAGACATTACCAACCCTTTAAGCCAGGGTTCAGAATTTGCACTTATCCCCTCCTAAATGGAAAGTGAAAATTGAACAAAGGAGAATGAGTAGTCAGGTAGAACACAGCTGCATACTGCTTGGAGCCATAAGGTGTTGTGAAGCCAGTCAAGGGTTCTGATACTTTAGGGATCAGTCTTTCCTTGCTCCATTAAAAAGAGCACGGCTTTGAGGAGCTGTAAATTGACTGATTCTAAACACTGCTCCTGACTGCTCCGGTTATAGTAATGTGTGAATTCCCTACAAAGCGAGCCACAAAGTTTTTAAAACTAGCCGAATTACAGCTTCCCGAGTCTTGATCCAGCCACTTGACATCAGAGATGACGACTTTCTGTTCCAGTTAGCATGCAGGATGGGGGGGCCTCATAGGATGTTAAAAGTAATGGCTAGAATAAAAGTGATATATTGGGAAAGATAAGGGCAGATATTGGTAGAATGGAGGAGGCATAAAAGACAAAATTGGCATAAATTGGTCGATAGAGGTACATAGTGGGAGAGCAAGGGGTACTGAGGAGAGGTAACAAGAAGATGTATGGGTACATAGAAACTCCACAAAAAAAACCTCTCTTTTGCTCTTGCACTCTCTCTACACAAATACATCATTGCATTCACACACACTACATGCAATGAACACGTATTAAAACCAAAATGCATATTCATTTTAAGGTGACTAGTACATTTTAGGCCTCGCTACTAGATCAAGACTTGAAATTGTGAGCCCTGGTTTCAGCTATGCAAGGAAACACAGAAGAGATCAATGCTGACCAGGTCTTTTCTGACATAATTTGTATCCTCTCCACAATTACATAAACAAGTTTATCTGGATTCCCATGTGTTCAACTGATTAAATGATGACCACATATTTCTGTGTAGTATTTATCCTATGGTTCCCAGTTCTTTGTTGTGCTGCGCCAACATGTTTTTTCCCACTGTATCTTCTAACATTTAGCAGGTATGGTACACAGTGCATGGTTTTCAAATGCCATTATGTTGCTGTTGTTATATTAATGATTGACTACATCTAAGCTAAGCCAATGGTTAAACATTTCCCCATTGTCTTAAAATGTATCCAGGCATGTCTGCATTAATGTATTCTTTTTTTTTTTTTTTTTTAACATTGTTTAAGAAAAAAAAAATGTTTTTATTTACACAGTTATATTATCCTTGAACCACTGATAAATGTTTATCAAACCTCTCATTGCCAAAAAATATCATGCAAGAGGGGGTTAAACTCTTTTTAAGGTACTTGTCAGAAACTGCCTATGTGTGGATCATTTTGACTGTTGCCTTTGTTTTTCCAATTTTTTTTTTTTTATCTGAACTGAAATGTGTTATGTAAGAAAATATCATCTGTTAAAGGTTATATAAATCAAGAACATTTTATATATCCTTTTTACAAACCTGCCCTAATTATGGCATAATTTTATTTCTCTTCTCATTAAACTTGATCCTCACAATTACCTGCTAAAGTGTTCACACTATTTAATGTACATTTTGTAATGTTTTCGTGTGTTTTATGGCATAGTTATCATTTTTTTTTTTTTTTTTTTTATAAAGCGTGTGGGCACCTGAAGGTTATAAAGAATATCTTTCCATCATTTCAGTATTGAGTAGTGTAATGGGATACAATTGATTTAAAAAGGAAACAATATGAATGTGACAAGGCTTCATCTAAATTACACCCTGTAGAAATTTTGTATTAAAATTATATATTTTTTTGTAATAAGCACAATATCAGTACCCACAATATTTTTAAATACACAATTCCTTATTACAATGAACTATAAATGCTGAAAAATGTCACACACACAAAATTGCATTTTATTTCCACTTATTTTTAATCTGAACATTCTCTGGATTGCTTTTCATTTTTTATTTTTTTTATTAACCAAATAGATGTTTTGTTCAAGACATCATGTTTCAGTTGATTATTTGGTGTGAATACTGTTCTGTCTTGAATAAAGCAGTTATTTGGGAGTGCTGTCTTTATTTGTGGATAAGTATTTGGTAGGAGACATGCTCTGTGGTAAATGGGAAATGCCATAATATTAAGGCAGCTTTTAAAATGAATAAAAAGTGTGGAATTGCTACAGTTTCTTTTAGTTATACATTTGTGGAGTTGCCATCAATATGTATGAAAGACACAGTTCTGTAATTGTTTTGACCAAGTCTTGCCAATTACCAATAGTATGGTTGTCCTGTCCCCCTACAAATGCTACATTGCATTTTGTGAAAGTTTACACTAACCTCAGGGGCCCATGTTGATTATTAATGCCCAAATGCCAATCTTTCAATTATGTAAAGTAATATTTTTAAGTGACCTGTTAATGCCAGAATGAAGATTTATATATTGAAAATGCACTACAGCATTACTACCACTTGGGGGCAGAAGTAGTAAGTCTTCAATTTTGTCTCTGGATTTCAAGAAGCACCGTTACTGAAGATGTCTGCAAATGCATGTGTATATACATCCTTGGATGTTTACGTGATGTTTCACACAACTGGAAGGGCTACAATTTGGATAGAATCCGTATCCAAGGTCTATAACGTAGGACTCATAAATTGTAGAGAGCACTGCACATGCAGGTGGATTTATGTTTAGAGGAATTTACAGAATCCCTTAAACTCAAACGGATATTTCTACCTATTAACTTGCAGGATCTGTACAGAATGCCAATATTTTGGGAGCCTTTTGATGGTTGTACAGGACCAGGAACACACTAAGCTATTTCCTAATTATGTTTCCATACAAAGTGCTAATCTAATTTAAAGGGAAACTCCAGTGCCAGAAAAACGATCCGTTTTCCTGGCACTGGAGGGTCCCTCCCACCCTCCAATCCCCGGTTACTGAAGGGGTGAAAACCCCTTCAGTGACTTACCTGAGGCAGCGGCAATGTCCCTCGCCGCTGTCTCCTCCTCCGCTGTCTCCTCCTTGTGATTGCGTCGGCCGGTGGGCGAGACTGATCTCGCCCACTGGCCGAGGAGACTTAATGCGCATGCGCGGAAATGCCGCGCATGCGCATTACGTCTCCCCATAGGAAAGCATTGAAAAATAATTTCAATGCTTTCCTATGGGGTTTTGAACGATGCACAGCGTGAGGACGTCCAGCGACGCTCTAGCACAGGTTTCCTGTGCTAGAACCCAGGAAGTGACCTCTAGTGGCTGTCTAGTAGACAGCCACTAGAGGTGGAGTTAACCCTGCAATGTAATTATTGCAGTTTATGAAAAACTGCAATAATTACACTTGCAGGGTTAAGGGTAGTGGGAGTTGGCCCCCAGACCACTCCAATTGGCAGAAGTGGTCTGGTTGCCTGGAGTGTCCCTTTAAGCATGATTCTTTAACCCCTTAAGGACCAAACGTCTGGAATAAAAGGGAATCATGACATGTCATACATGTCGTGTCCTTAAGGGGTTAAAGGGACACTTCAAACACAAAAAGCACTTCATTCTGCTGAAGTGCTTTATAACTGTAGAGTATGCCTTTTTTATTTTCTAAAAGTGTTTATTTCAGTATAGGAATAAGCACTTTTAGAAATTACTTCTGTAACACTTCCAGAGATGTTGTTAAGTATTCTATTAGTTCCAATGCGCTAACGCATGCGACAGGTGTGCTTGGCTTGAGTCATTTGTATTAGTGTACCAAATGGACTAGAACTGGACTGGAATTAATTGGAGGCTTTTTATTGTCCTTGAAGAATACTACAATATTTCTTTAAACCAATTGTGTATGATTGTACTAGACCTATTGTCTCCCTCTCCACCCCCCTCCCCCGGCCCTCACCTATTAGCAGCCAGTAGGGACCCTAAGTGACAAAATGAAGTGGACACAAAAAAGACCACATAAAAAATCCATAAAACCCGTTTAATAAAATAAAAAATAAAAACACGCCAAAAAGTCCCCCCAAAAAACAGGCGATTAAAAAATAATCCATCTTCACCCGGAGAAGACGGAGCTATGCAGGACGGGGAAAGTCTTCTAAAGCCTTCCCATGAAATTTGATTTAGAACGCTCTGATTAGTTGGCTTAAGCAGGTAGAGCACCAATCAGAGTGCTCACTGTGATCGGTTGATTGACTTAAGCCACGTTCGGTTTGGCCAGGGCCGCCACCAGAAATTTTGGGGCCCCGAACTGAGCTCAGGGTCTGGGCCCCTGGGGGCCCGCCTCCAAAACCGCCCACAGAGACCGCCTCCAAATCCTTCCCACAGGAATACACACACAGACACTGATACAAAAGGACACAGATACACACACACACACACTGATACATACTAACAGACACACATACTGATACGCATATAGGCATACATACTGACACACACATACTGATACATACACACATATACAGACACACAGGCGTACATAGTGACAGACACATACTAACATACATACAGACACACATGCATAAGGAAATACACACATGCAGACATACACACAGACAGACAGACAGACATACACACAGCTCATTTTCCAGCCACCCTCCTGTTTCTTACCTTGTCTTTGCAGGAGGGTCGCTGGCTGGGGCTGATGGGACTGGCAGTCGGCTGGCTCTCCCTCTTCATGTCGGGCGCGAGCGCTCCTCCCGCGCGGAGTGAGCTGGGAGAAAGTGACCACTTCCTCCCAGCAGCACTTGCGCTGCGGCGTTTTTTTTGTTTTTTTAAAGGGGCCCGGTCGCGCTTTACCACGGCCGCAGCGCTGACCGGGCCCCTGAAGATATGGGGCCCATCGGGTGGCCCTAAGTGCATGGGCCACCCGATGGGCCCCATCAGCATGCGGGCCCTGGTGAAACTGCACCGGCGGCAGTTCCGCCGCTACACGTGGGGCTTGGGCGGCCGGGCCCCCCAGGGCTGCCGGGCCCGTGACAACCGTCATGGTTGACACCCCCTGATGGCGGCCCTGGGTTTGGCCGAAATTCGGCCCATTTACCGGCATTCCAGTCTAAATGACAAGATGTTCGGAAACAGTAAATGAAGCATCACAAGATCATGAGGAAAGGTGAGTATGATGGGAAAACTTTCTTTGATATAGGAAATGGACCTAACTTAAGCTCCTCCGTTGGTCAAAGAAAGTCAAGCGTAGGTAAAATACATAAGACAATGTACTCCCTACTTTGTCTTGTACTTTAAAGAAAACTAGATCAGATATGAAGAAAAGAACAGATTCCGAGAGAGAAAGCAAAGAGGAAACAATAGGAGAAAGGTAAGTTTGGCGTGACAGTGCCGCTTTTAGAAACACAAGGAAGTAAGGGGCACAAAAAGGGGTGTAAGACATTCAAAAGGGGGGGGAGGGTGATAAGAGACAAATAAGGAGAGTAAGACCACAAAAGTGGAAATTGAAACAACGAAATAGGATACAATCCTTAAAGGACCACTCTAGTGCCAGGAAAACATACTCGTTTTCCTGGCACTAGAGTGCCCTGAGGGTGCCCCCACCCGCCCGGCTCTGGAAAGGGGAAAGGGGTTAAATCTTACCTTTTTCCAGCGCTGGGCGGAGAGCTCTCCTCCTGCTCTCCTCCCCCGATCCGCCTCTTCTCCTCCCCGTCGGCTGAATGCGCACGCGCGGCAAGAGCTGCGCGCGCATTCAGCCGGTCACATAGGAAAGCATTCATAATGAGACAGCCACTAGAGGACATAGGGGGAAGGCTTAACCCATTCATAAACATAGCAGTTTCTCTGAAACTGCTATGTTTATGAAAAAATGGGTTAACCCTAGAAGGACCTGGCACCCAGACCACCTCATTAAGCTGAAGTGGTCTGGGTGCCTAGAGTGGTCCTTTAAAAGTGTGAATCAGACACAAAAAGGAGTCATATGCATAAATGAGGCAAAAGAATGGGTAAGAGGGAGGCCTACACAGGCAAAGACTCATTTTTGGGGGAAGCAAAATGCATCTTCATCTGTTTAACCAAGGATCCTTCCATTGACTTTCCTTAAAGGTTCTACCAGGTGTTAAATAAGTGCAGAGTTTTTGAGTTGTACCATCCCTCACTTCTGGGAAATGCTGTTTGATTTCTCTTTAGAAAAACCTGGAGACAAAATTAAGCAAATGACTAATCGGCGTTTGTGATATTTTACAGTATAGGGTTTTATATCATCCAAAATTGAGGCATGTGTGTTAGTTAACAATGTCATGCCATAGGAAAGTTACTGGTAAGTTGCAGACTTGCACCTTGGCGTAACTGGATGGTGCATAATTATACAAATTGTAGTCTACTAACTGCTGGGGCTGTGGGTGAGCATTCCTCTTATGGCTATGCAAGAAAACTATTGTACCACTGCATTCCTAACTGATGGTTAAAGGGACACACTCAACAATAAACACAACAGCTAGTTGTATTGGTTCTGGTGCCACCTACTCCCATTGCAAGTAGTTAAACTGCTTTTAAATGGTTTGACTTCTTACCTGGAGTATACCAAGTGCAATTCCCAACTGCACTACTTCCGCTAGCCAACTAGAAGCTCCTAAGCAAGGAGCTTCTATTACCTTTCCTGAGCGGAAGTGGCTAGTGGCTAGCTAATTGGCTCATTGGTTATTATTCTTGGTATTGATATAGTGCCAACTTATTCTGCAGCCTTTACAATATTATGAACGGGGTGAAATTTAACAATAAATTAGACCTTTACAAAATGATACAGGGACAATTGGTAGATGAGGACTCTGTTCAAAAGAGCTTACAATCTATAGGTATAAAAACACAATAGGGCAGCAAAGGGGACAGCAACCAAACAAGGTGGGAAAGTTGTAGAACTGAAGGTGAGAGTGGAGTGTGGCTCTTTAGGAGAGAGCATGAGACAGATATGTGACATAGACGATTCTGAGAGACTCCTTAAATGATTGAAGGCCAGGGGAGAGTCTGATGGGGGGGTAGTCAGGCTGTTCCAAAGGAAGGGAGCTGCCCGAGAGAAGTCCTGCAAGCGCGAGTTAGCAGTAACGGTGTGAACAGCAGACAGGAGAAGGTCACCGGTAGAGTGGAGAGTCTGAGAAGGGGCATATCTACGAATCAGTGAAGAAATGTAACAGGTGTTCGGATTGTTTTGGGCTTTATAGGTAAGGGTTAGTATTTTGAATTGACACCAATAGGATACAAGAAGCCAGTGTAAGGATCGACAGAGGGGTGAGGTATGGGAGGTGCGACAGGTGAGAAAGATCAGCCTGGTGGCAGCATACATTGCAGTAGCAGTTCTGGACAGTTCGGCTTCTGGGGAGACCAACCAGGAGAGAATTACAGTAATCCATGCAAAAGATTAAAAGAGCATGAACAAGTTCATTGGCAGCATCTTGCATAAGAAAGGGGCACATGCTGGCATGTTTTTAAGGTGGAATCAACAGGTTTTAGCAACATACTGGATATGAGGTGCAAAGGTGAGGCCAGGATCAAATATAACACCAAGACAACAAGCTTGCACGGATGGACTGATGCAAGTACCATCAACTTGCAGGGAAATAAAAAGAGAAGGATCAGCATTATCAGGAATTAAAATAAGAAGCTCTGTTTTAGAGATTGAGTTTAAGAAAGCGGGAGGACATCCAAGCAGAGACTGAAGAAAGGCAAGCAGTGACATGTTGTAGGACAGTGGTTGAGAGATTCTGGGAGGAGACATATGTTTGGGTGTCTTTGACATACAGGTGGTAGCAGAATCTAAAAGAATGAATACGTTTGCCGAGAGAGGCAGTATAAAGAGAGAACACAAGGTGACCAAGAACAGGTCCTTAGGGGACTCCAACCAGGACAAGACGAGGGGAGGAGGTGTCATTGGGAAAAGGAGACACTGAACGAACATTGGGACAGATAGGAGGAGAACCACGAGAGGACAGTGTTACAGAGACCGAAGGATTGAAGAGTTTGGAGAAGGAGGACATGATCAACAGTGTCAAAAGTGGCAGAGAGGTCAAGAAGAATTAGTATGGAGTAGTGGCCTTTGCAGTTAGCTTTAATTAGGTAATTTGTGACTTTAGTCAAAGCAGTCTCAGTAGAGTGGAGGGGGCACAAGCCAGATTGAAGAGGGTTGAGGAGAAAGTTTGAATTGAGGAAGCAAGCCAAACGAGTAAAGACAAAGCTTTCTAGAAGCTTTGAGGAAAAAGGGAGCAGGGATGTGGGCTGATAGTTGGAATGGGAAGATGAGTCTATTGACCGCTATTTTAGGATGGGTACGACAGCAGCAAGTTTAACCCCTTAAGGACACATGACATGGGTGAAATGTCATGATTCCCTTTTATTCCAGAAGTTTGGTCCTTAAAGGGTTAAGGGGAGTAGGGATATCACCAGATAAAAGAAAGCACTTGAGGATGTGTGTTCAGTATGGTCAGGGCCGGATTAACATAGGGGCTGATGGAGCTGCAGCTCCAGGCCCAGGCCCATGGAATAGGCCCATTGGTTTTAAAAAAAAATATATATATTTTTTTTTTTTGTTACATTTTTTTTTTTTTTTTTACACACTACTCTTAGGGTTGCCAGGTATTTCTCATGTATTTCTTAGGGTTGCCAGGTATTTCTCAGAAGTATTTCTCAGGTATTTGAGGCTGCCTAGCCGGTGCCGGTATTGCAGTAATACCGGCAATACAAATGTCTGTCTCAGTATAAACATAGTTTATTCTGCAATACCAGCGCCGGCCAGTCGCTGTTTGTGTGGAGAGAGGCAGTGATAAGAAGTTACGGCATCTCCCTCCCTGCATCTCTCTACTCACTGATCCGCGGGGACCAGTTCTGCACAGAGAGTCCAGACAGCAGCTCCGAGACATGGGGACGCTGAGACATTGGGACACTGGGTAACATGGGGACCCTGAGCATGGACGTCCGCAGGAATTTTTCCGGGGGGGAGGGGGGACATAATTGTAATGACATCCATGCTTGGCCCCTTTTTGACAGTGTCATGAAAGGGAAGGAGCATAGTCATTTTCACATAAAGCCAGGGTGAATAGCGTTTTCACAATTATGGTGTCAGGAATATATGTTTGTATTCCTTACACTATAGTGTTCCTTTCATCAAATTACAGGAACATTCTGGTCACCATAACAACTTTATCTAAATGAAAATTATGTGATGCAAGGAGGCCCCTGGGTGCTCTTTCTTTGAAGGGGTTAAACCGCCAAAGGCTTCCTTCAGCTCCAGATCTCCAGGTCGCTCAGTGGTATTCAACTTCTGAAACAGAGTGTCAGGAAGTGCAGATTGACGTCAGGCATGGGTGCTGCAGATTGGCTAGAGTGGTCAGCTGACCCTCTAAGCCAATCGCTAGTTCCCGATTCATAAAAATGTTTTACGTTTTTATGAATGGGGAGCTACTGATTGGCGTAGAGTGCTAGCTGACCCATCTAGCCAATCAGCGGCACCCCTACCCAGCGGCCCTCTGTGTTTCCTGACACTCAGTAAATAAAAGTGAACACATTAACACTGATATTGTTTGTTTTTACCTGGGGAGATGAGAAGGTCCAAAGTTTCCCTGCCAGGCCCAGGTACCAACGCCTAATGATGTGGTGTCCAGAATGAAGTGCTCCAATCTCATTTTCTTCTCCTTCATTTGACAGTCTTCTTTGCCTTCTGAGGCTCCTTCTGCTCCTTTACCTTTCTGCTACTTTCTGCTTATTTTGCGCCCTTCTGCTCTCTTTCTGATCCCTTTCTGCTCCTTGATGGCCCTTCCTACTTCTTGATGGCCCTTCCTGCTTCTTGCATACCCTTCCTGCTTCTTACTGCCCTTCCTGCTTCTTTCTGCCCCTTCCAGCTTCTTGCAGCCCCTTGCTGATCCTTTCTGTTCCTTCTGATTCTTCCTGCCCCTTCCTGCTCCTTGCTGCCCCTTCCTGCTCCTTGCAGACCCTCCCTGCTCCCTCTTCCTACTCCTTGCTGCCTCTTCCTACTCCTTGCTGCCTCTTCCTACTCCTTGCTGCCTCTTCCTACTCCTTGCTGCCTCTTCCTACTCCTTGCTGCCTCTTCCTACTCCTTGCTGCCCCTTCCTGCTCCTTGCTGCCCCTTCCTGCTCCTTGCTGCCCCTTCCTGCTCCTTGCTGCCCCTTCCTGCTCCTTGCTGCCCCTTCCTGCTCCTTGCTGCCCCTTCCTGCTCCTTGCTGCCCCTTCCTGCTCCTTGCTGCCCCTTCCTGCTCCTTGCTGCCTCTTCCTACTCCTTGCTGCCTCTTCCTACTCCTTGCTGACCCCTCTTGCTCCTTGCAGACCCTTCCTACTCCTTGCAGACCATCCCTACCCCTTCCTGCTGCCCCTTCCTATTCCTTGCTGACCCCTCCTGCCTCTTGCAGACCCTTTCTGCTCCTTGCTGACCCCTCCTGCTCCTTGCTGCTCCTTCTACTTTACCCTCCTGTTCCTTGAAAACCTTTCGACCCCTTCCTGCTTCTTGCTGCCCCTTTCTATTCCTTGCTGGCCCCTCCTGCCCCTTGCAGAACCTTTCTGCTCCTTCTACTTTACCTTCCTCTATGCGGTCTCCCCCATCCCTCACTTACCTGCTCTGTAGGCTGCCTCTGTGCTGCTCCCCTGCGGTTTCAGTCATGAGAGAGAGGCAGGGATAAGCTGTAGCTTCCTGCCTTTCTCCATTCACAGCGCCACCTACTGGCCAGCGCTGGTATTGCACTGTATTCTCACACTAAAACGAAAAATAGCAGCACAAGCTGAAAAATCCGGGGGGGGCCAAGTACCCCCTTTACCCCCCCATTCGGATGCCCATGACCCTGAGACACTAGGGACACAGTGGCCCCATGTCTCCCAGTGGCCCCTAGTCTGTGTCCCCATGTCTCCCAGCCACTGTCCCTAGTCTCCCAGTGTCCCCATGTCTCCCAGTGTCCCCATGTCTCTTAGTGTCCCCTAGTGTCCTAGTGACATCAGGACACATGGAGACATGAGGGCACAGACTCTAAGGGACACTGGGAGACATGGGGATACAAACACTAGGGGACACTGGGCGACATGGGGACACTGAGAGGCATGGAGACACAGGGAGACATGGGGACACTGGGCGACTGAGACATAGGAGACATGGCAGTGTTCCCATGTCTCCCAGCCAGTGTCCCTAGTATCTCAGTATCGCCATGTGTCCCTGGTGTCTCTCAGTGTCTGTAGTGTGCCAGTGTCCCTAGTGTCTCAGTGTTCCCTAGACTCCCAAAGTCCCCTAGTCTCCCAATGTCTCTGTGTCCCCATGTCTCCTAGTGTCTCAGTGTCCCCTAGTATAAAAGAAAAAATCTCAGGCACTCAATGTGATAGATTTAGGCAGGTTTATTGGACACCGCAACGTTTCGACCTGTACCCAGGTCTTTATCAAGTCTCCAATGTCCCCTATGTATCAGTGTCCCCTATGTATCAGTGTCTCAGTGCCCCATGTCTCTCAGTGCCCGTAGTGTCTCTGTGCCCGTAGTGTCTCTGTGCCCGTAGTGTCTCTGTGCCCGTAGTGTCTCTGTGCCCGTAGTGTCTCAGTGTCCCCTAGTATAAAAGAAAAAAATCTCAGGCACTCACTGTGATAGCTTTAAGCAGGTTTATTGGACACCACAACATTTTGACCTGTACCCAGGTTTTTATCAAGTCTCCAGTGTCCCCTATATATCACAGTATTTCAGTGCCCCATGTCTCCGTGTCCCCTCGTGTCTGTCACCCAGTGTCCCCAAGAGTCTCAGATTTCCCAGGTCTCCCAGTGTTCCCTAGTATCTGTGTCCCCATGTCTCCCAGTGTCCCAATGTCTCTCAATGTCCCCTAGTGACATGGGGACACTGGGAGACATGAGGACACAAACACTAAGGGACTGGGAGACATAGGGACACAGACATTCCCCCTTTTTGTGTATGTTCGCCCTTTCGGACGTTCTGGTTATGTGATTTGTGTCAGTAGCCCACCCTTTTACCGCATCCATAGACTTCCTGCTTTACTGGACACTGCTGTTAGGGGGTATGGGTTTACTTGAAAGATGAAAGCATGAGGTTAGCAAAGGGTATGTGTTTTCTCATAGTTGCATCCTATGAGTTTCCCTACAGCATCATCTCCATCAGATACATGACGCTTAGGAGGTAGGACTGTTTTAGTGTTTTTGGTCAATAAGATTTTGTAATTAGGCCCATCATAATTATCAGCACCAGGCCCACTGGGCTCTTAATCCGGCCCTGAGTATGGTACAAGACAAGGGAAGGGAAAGATCTGATATGGTGGGAAGGTATGGGATGAAGCAGACAGGAGGTGGGACGAGAGGAGAATGCAGCCGTCTCCTGTTCAGTATCTGGGGGAAGGCCTGAAGGGTAGGGAAGGTAGGCTCCATGTGTCGTTGTAAGAGAGAGGAGCAAAGGGGGAAGAATTCTTTCTTTAACTATTCAGTCTTGTCTGTAAAGTAGCAGGCAAAGCTATCGGCTAAAAGTTTAGTTTTGGGGTTGACTTGAGGTGGGCGAAGAAGAGAGTTATCAAAGAGACATCTGGGATTGCGTGAGCATGAACTAATGAGAGAGGAAAAGTAGGATTTCTTAGCAAGGGTGAGGGGAGCATCAGCCAATGTGCTAAGCCCTGCACAGTCAGGTATAGTTTAGACAGAGAGCTTCTGGTCCTCTGGCAGAAGTAATGCTGACAGGGGGTGGGTGGTGCACTTTAGTGGTTATGGTGCTTGAAGTGTTCCTTTAAGAAAAAAAAGTGATGTACCTTTTGATATGTATGTAAGAAATGGATTACCTAATCCATAAAGTGTTATAATGTATCTCTTGTACACTGGCTGACATTTCCACTATGTTGTTGACCCTTAAAAATCAATAGGCAATGCTAGAACGGCAGTCTAATCCTATAAGACCCTTCATTTATTTAGAATGTCTGACTTACGTAGCAATTGCAAAACTATATAGGACCGTTACAGTGTTCACATTGAAAGCTAGGAACACCTCCAGTTGCAGTCACTCAGAGTGAGCCAGAGGGACTTCGGAGTTGATGGAGGCATAATATGCCTCCATCCACTCAGATCTGCTGTCAGCAGAGCACAGGGTAGCACTGTGCACAGCATCCTGTGATTCACAATCTCCTCCCTCTGCATGCAGACACTGAACTTTCCTCATAGAGATTCATTGATTCAATTCATCTATATGAAGAGATGCTGATTGGCCAGGGCTGTGTTTGAATCATGCTGGCTCTGCCCATGATCTGCCTCTTTGTCAGTCTCAGCCAATCCTATGGGGAAGCACTGTGATTGGATCAGGCTACCACATGTCAGCAGACTGCTTGTTTTTCTGAGTCTAACAGCATGCAGATTTACAGCTTTAGGCTTGAATACAGTAAGATTTTTACTATATTTATGGAGGCATGAGGAGCCCAGGGCGGCTAGATGGTGGTGTTAGCACTATAGGGTCAGGAATACATGTTTGTGTTCCTGACCCTATAGTGATCCTTTAAGGTTTGGATCCTGACAAGTAGAATGACTTTAAAACATCACTTTTATATTATCACTTACAAAATGGCATCTATTTCCATTCAAAAACCCTTAGACAATATATATTTCACTTGATAATTAGGTCAAAATGAGAAGCCGAATGCACTTTTGATACTAATTTGCAAAAAAAATAAAAAATAAGTATAGATCAGGTCAAAGAAGAGCAGTCTGATCCCTAGTGGTCACTATGACAGTCTCCCTAGTCCTGTTTCATTGGTGATGCTGCCACACTGCTTGTTATACACTCCTGATGATCCTGTTGTGGCAGGTAAAATGCACGTCGGCAGGGCCAGATTTTCCTGTAGGCTATCTAGGCTTCAGCCTAGGGCCTCAAGATCAAGAGGGGCCTACATTCAAATTGTTAGCAAAATTAAAATGACACTATTCTAAAAACAGTGAACTCTAAAACACTGAACCGAAAATAAGGAGAAATTCTACGCATATGATATGACCAGTGGCGTAGTAAGGGGGGTGCCCGGGGCAGACTGCAATGCCCCTCCTGCCGCGATCGCCGAGACCGGCGGTCTGCAGCTCCGCAATGTGCAGAGCTGCAGACCATGGATCTCGCGTGCACTGCCCAATCAGAGTGTTGCTGCGGGTTACCACGGCAATGCTCTGATTGGGTCTCGCAAGATCCATGGTCTGCAGCTCTGCAGAGCTGCAGACCAGAAATGAGGGCCACCGGACCACCATGGACCCCACCGGACCACCAGGCAGCCCCCACTGGACCACCAGGGATTTAAGGTAATTTTTTTAGTCACCCCCCCCTCTCCTCATCACCCCCTCCCTCGCACAATCACCCCCCCTCTCCTCATCACCCCCTCCCTCTCACAATACCCCCCTCTCCTCATCACCCCCCTCCCTCTTACAATCACCCCCCTCCCTCTCACAATCACCCCCCCTCTCCTCATCACCCCCTGCCTCTTACAATCACCCCCCTCTCCTTATCAACCCCCTCTCCTCATCACCCCCTCCCTCTCACAATACCCCCCTCTCCTCATCACCCCCCTCCCTCTTACAATCACCCCCCTCCCTCTCACAATCACCCCCCCTCTCCTCATCACCCCCTCCCTCTTACAATCACCCCCCTCTCCTTATCAACCCCCTCTCCTCATCACCCCCTCCCTCTCACAATCACCCCTGGTCTCACAATCACCCCCCCTCCTCATCACCCCCCTCCCTCTTACAATCACTCCCCCTTTCCTCATCACCCCCTCCCTCTCACAATCACCCCCCTCTTACAATCACCGCCCCTCTCCTCATCACCACCCTCCCTCTTACAATCACCCCCTCTCACAATCACCCCCCCTCCTCATCACCCCCTCCCTCTCACAATCACCCCCTCCCTCTTACAATCACCCCCCCTCTCCTCATCACCCCACTCTACTCATCACCCCCTCCCTCTCACAATCACCCCCTCTCACAATCACCCCCTCCCTCTCACAATCACCCCCCTCTCATCATCACCCCCCCTCATCATCACCCCCTCATCATCACCCCCCTCCCTCTCACAATCACCCCCCCTCTCCTCATCACCCCCTTCCTCTCACAATCACCCCCTCTCACAATCACCCCCCCTCCTCATCACCTCCTCCCTCTCACAATCACCCCCCTCTCCTCATCACCCCCCTCCCTCTCACAATCACCCCCCTCTCCTCATCTCGACTTTTTTTTTATTTATTATCTGTGCCACATTTTTTATAAAGGTTAGTACCAATCACAACATGTTTCATTTAACATATTGATATATATCACAGTAATGATGTATTTTATTGTCTCTCATGTAATTTACAAACTTAAAAATGGGAGGTGAAAGGGCCTCATAAGTGGAATAGCCTAGGGCCTCTTTTCATCTAAATCCGGCCCTGCACGTCGGGTTCGTTAATGATAAATAGGGATGTCCTCACTGGTTTAGCGTGTTTGCTAGAGCTAGCATATTGAACAGCCGGTCTTACATCTTGCACTATTAGTTCTGTTGTCATATAATTTATAGTGATACTTTTAAGCCCTTTAGACTGTTTACGGCATTACATTGTAGTACATAGTTTAGTTTAGCAAGCTGTGTGGTAGCATCACCAATGACACAGGACTAGGGAGACTATAATAATGACCAATTTTGGCATCACTGGGAGGGATTATGTTTGCAATTATATATATATATATATATTTTGCAAATTTGTATTAAAACTGTCAGACCTCTTTTTCAACCTAATGTATGATTATTTGTTTGCAAATAAGATTTTCTGCAATCTCCATTTATAGGGCTTAAACACCTTGGTTGTGTGGAAAACCCCGGCAAACGCTAGGGACTCTACCATAAGTTGTTTATTTGCTTTTCCCTGTATATTTGAACAGTAATTCAGAGATTGGTAAGTAGTGGTAGTACTTTTCTAGTTGTATCCTTAGCGGGTTAATAACTGGTTTAAATAGTGAATCAATAGTGAATCAAGGGGGTTTACAAATGCCCTGACATTTAATATGTGATTTGAAGGTTCTGCGGCTTGGATTTGCAATTCTGTGCTTTCAGGAGGGTAATCATTGAAACAGTCTTGGTAAAAAGCTGACTTGTTATCTTTCTGATGTACATGTTCTATGTAGTCAGACAATTTCTCTGTGACAAGTGAAGATGATTTGTATTTGAAGTTGTCAGTCTGGGTGCATCAGAGTTTATATAATCCATGCTCTGAGAGAAAAGAGTTGGTAAATATACAGGAAAGAAAATAAATACAACATAGCTCGCAATGCTATGAAATGAACACTTTAAACAATGTTTAAAATATTTTTTTATATATTTATTTTTATATTATGCACATGTTCGGTCTCCCTACACAGAACCTGCCAAAACACAATTTCTGCCTATGGTATCCATGTGGCTCTGTCTTGCACAATAAAATACACTATAAACTATACATTGTAGAGTTAAAATGGACAAATAATTTATTTTAGGTAAATTTCTCACAGACAAGGCGTAATCGATCATATGAGGTTGCTTTATCGGCCTGCATTTTGGGTCTGTGTCGCCATATTGGGTGGGATCAGTCTGATGTTTAAATGATTTACGTTTTCTTTGTAGACCATGGAGTTAGCGTAGCTAAGGGGAATGGGCCTTGACATTGCTAGGAGACAGGCATGGAGCGCGTGTAATGTTGGGGATGGGCTAGGAGAAAGTAGGGGAGGGGTTTTGGCTATCGGGGCAATTTTAGATTAGGGGCCATTTTAACTAATCCTCACTTACCTGTTGTTGTCCCATCCTCCCTCCCTTTTGTTTTGAGTACCCGTTTGGTCACGGCAGTGGGGGATGGATAGAAAAGTTGGGGTGTAGGTCGTTTGTTCATCTGTAGGATAGTTTTAGTTAGCTAAGAACAGTTAAGTGAATTGGTATTGGTAGGTTCGAGCTCATTAGCTCTGAACCTGGTGTGTGGTATACACCTACATTGTAATAATTGGAAAATTATGCCCTTGGTGGCAATGGTTTTATTAATAGTATTATTGTATTATGTGTTATAATGGGGTATCTATTATTGTTTATGTGGGTCATTGTCTGGGGTAGAGTTGTAAAAAGAAATAGTTTTGATATGCAATGTTCAAGTATGTTGTCATTAAAGCTGTGATAATTTTTCCCACAACAAGGTGTCTGAGTCTTCTTGGAGGGTTATGAGTTTTAAAATCATATGCCGAGAAGGCGAATATACATATGTCATGTACTGGCACAAGATTAACTAAAACCAGATTTAAAACTGAGTGTCAGGATCTTACTTGATGTGGAGTCCGACGTGCAGAGTTATACGCTTACCCTTGCAAATAAACACAGACCAAGGTGACCAGGTAAGAAGCTACCTGGGCTGTGAGAATGTGCACGATGGCTGTGCAGGAATATAGCTCCAGGTCACAGTACAGGCAAGGACAATCAGAAGAGTAGTCGTCGAAATCTAAAGTCAGGGGAAGCCAGAGGTCAGGAGCTGTCTGGAGAACAGAGAGAGGCAGTGATTTATACTTGGCTGATTAGCGATATGCTTCAGGTGGACCGAGAACTGATAGGAGCAGCCACTGGAAAAGTCCAGCCCCCAGTGCTGGAGACAAGGCAAGGATAAACATAAGGCTGAAACAAGAACAGAAGTGTGGCTCAGAGTATGAAGGAATGCACCTTGATTCCAAGGCTCAAGCTTGTAGGTGCCATAAATGGCTAGCCTATATTAAAATTGGCTAACTTGGACTTATGTAATGCTTTATGCTTAAATGAACATTGCCCATCATATATGTCTATTTCCGGAAGCAGAATAGCCCCCACCGGAGAAAGTCTCATAAACTGTTATCTACTTTAAATACTTGGAAACCATCTGTTTTTGTGAACATGGCCTTAAACAAATGTGTCTATTTCTTACATTCTTTTCCTATGACGTATTTACCACAATATATATGTGCTCGCACGTGATCACATACTTTTACTGTATAAAAGTTAAGCTCTCCCAATAAATGGCAGAAGCAATCTACTCATTCACTACTCTCCTGTGTCGTGTGTCTTATTGCTTCTCCAAGCGCTTGATACAATGGATTCTGCCAGCACATGTGTGGATCTTTTGATGACAAGAGGCTAAACAGCAGGCCCAGGACACAGAAGGATCCAGGCTCATATCCCCTGTAGGGCACTTCTGGGGTGACCATGTCTGGCCATCTGGATGTCACGGTAAGAACCGTGACACTGAGTTGGAACCCTACTTGAGCTGTTGTCTGTTCTCAGTATTCTTCTGCACACTGTTTTTTGGGGGATTGACAATATTCACATAATTGTTTCACACAGGACGGTGCACTCAAAGGATCCAACCCTATTCATTTTTGTTTAATGTTGTAGCTGTTCAACTAATATCACCAAATAAAATATAGGAAATTTTACCATACCAGGAAGTAACAAAGATAAGTAGATTTAATTTTCCAGTTTCCTTAGTTTTACCTACAATTTGTCATTATTTGCCAATTCTCCATCATTTCCAGTTTAGTGAATAAATCCCCTAGTGAATTTCAGTCCACTTGAAAGAACCAAACAAATTCACTTTTTTTCTGATAAAATACATAACTGCACTTTCACTAAATATAAATTACTTTTTCTGGAGATCCCACTACCAATAATCTATTGTTCATTAATACAATGCATGAAATAGATCTCCTACTTTCCATTTAATCAAATTCTCTTAGCAAACCCTTGTGAAATTACTGGGATTGTTACATCTTCATGTGGGTCTAGATATCTGTTGGGGGCTGCCGTCACAGGGAAAGCATGTCAATTAAGATCTGTGGTTTTTCTGCTTAGCTTCTGCATTGCATTTGGAAGAGTTTAAAATGGCAGATTTTGATGAGGGCACAGTCTTGTAATGTGATGTAGGGATATTGAATATCACTGCGTGCTGATAAGAGCATGTTATAATCCAAGGAAAAATTAAGGCAATTTGCTGCTATGTTTCTGTTGTCATATCTATGCCATACAAACTATAATTGATTACAATGTGTAGTATCCTCATAATTGAAGGTGTAAAAAGAGGAAAACATGAATAATCACAGGCTATGTCTTCAGTTTGATAAAATACAGTGCTCGATGTTTAGCGCTTTTTTTCCATTTCTATATTTATTTTACAGGAATTTTTTTTTAGACATTTACATTTTTTAATGTGTGTTTTGTCTGTGTTGGCTGTTCCGTCCTATATCTCTTCGAAATCTCTGTACCTCCTGAGGTAGAACCTGTTTGTGATTAGTAGACTTGTGCATTCGGTTTCAAGTGAATTGCGATCGATGTTTGTCTAATAATTCAAAGTTCTGTCTGTGATGAACAAAAAAAAAAAGATGATTGATGTATAAAAATATGATTGATGGCTAGGGTTAGCCAATAAATGTATATTGACAACACTAAAACTACCTACCTTATACCGTGTAGGTCACCATCATGCTGCTTAAACAGCTCTGATTCGTCAAGGCATGGACTCCACAAGACCTCGGAACTTGTCCTGTGGTATCTGGCATCAAGACATTAGCAGCACATCCTTTAAGTCCTGCAAGTTGCGAGGTGGGGCTCCATGGATTAGATTTGTTATTCCAGAACATCCCACGGATGATTAATCATACTGCAATCTGGGGAATTTGCAGGCCAAGACAACACTTTCAACTCTTTATCATGTTCCTCAAACTATTCCTGAACATGTTTTGCAGTGTGGCAGGGTGCATTATACTGCTGAAAGAGTCCACTGCCATCATGAAACACCACTACCATGCAGGGGTGTACGTGGTCTCCAGCAATCTCAAGGTAGGTGGTACATGTCAAAGTAACATCCACATGAATGCCAGGACCCAAGGATTCCCAGTAGAACATTGCCCAGAGCATAACACTGCCAATGTGCTTTCTTCTCATGGGGTAAAAATGACCAATATTTTTAATGCATTATATAAATAAACTGTGTTGTTACAGACTGAATTTGGGCTAAATGAGTGATCTGCTAAAGTTCCAATTTTCAAACCTGCCAGTCTGAATATTCTCATTTCGATTATGTAGTGCTACATATTATGTAGATATGTAGTGCTGTTCCTGACACCAGACAAAGGTGTGATGGAATGAAAAAGGGACTTTTTTTTGGTGGGGAAATGGCTTAGCTTGCCATGATGGACAAGAGGTCTGCCCACTTATGTGACTGATCATTATGTGACAAACATTAAATGTAAATTTTAATTTTTTGTTAATTAAAATTTTATTCAGATTTTCAAAATTGCATAACAGGACACATGCTGAGGGGCGTGTTTCCGGCTCCGTCCGACATGGCCGCTTGAAGTGAGAGCTCCGCTCCGTGATACCCCGCCAGCGTTCAGTAACCGCTCGGAACAGAGCTTCATGGGGCGCACTAAACGCCCGGAGCCACCCCAGACCCCTAAGAACCCCCAGCGGGGCCAGCTAGACGGCTTTTTGCGGCCCCAGCCCGGAACGAGCAGTGACCCCCCTGACCCCAAGATGGCGTCCACTCCCACGCCGGGCCCGGAAACAACGGCCCAGGACCGGATTGAAGGCAGACTGCGGGTCCTGACCGCCAATATGGTCACCCGGACTGACCTTCAGACCCTGACAACCTCCATCCAGGACACGCTGCGGTCGGAGGTAGCAGGGATCCGCACAGAATTAGCGGCACAGGTGGGCCGCATCACCGCGGCGGAGGAGGCGGCTGAGGCCCTCACCACCCGCGTGGCGTCCTCCAACACAGCGGTGTCACGCCAGGGCAAAATCCTACTCTCCATGCGTCGCCACCTGGAGGATGTGGACAACAGAGGCAGGAGGTGCAACATCCGCGTACGCGGCGTACCTGAAGCCGAAGGTACAGAAAACGCAGAAGAGGTACTAAGGCAGCTCTTTCAATCCCTCCTACAATCTCAACAGCCACGTCCCATAGAATTTGAGAGAGCACACAGGGCCCTAAGACACAGAGCCCTGGAAGATGGGCCACGAGATCTCGTATGTTGCCTGCACTCCTTCCCAGTGAAGAACGCAATTATGGCCAAAGCACGCGAACGCCCAACTAGGCCCTACAGAGGGGCCCAGGTCTCACTATACAATGAAAGAAAAAAGTGGCAAACCGCACCCAAACAGTACAAGTGATAATAATAAAGATGTATACATACAAAGTGTTCTATAATAGTAGATGTATGGAACCTTCAATAGAAAATACAAAACAATAATAGTGCAGTATATCAGGCAAATAGGAGTAGTAAAAGCTTATAAAAGACTAACTCACACTTTGCAGAGCTACTCAGAGCTCTGCCGTATAGCGCCTAGACGGTACAATCCCCGTCTCAGGATATCAAGTGGTGATGCAGTGCACGGTCCAATCCTCCACAGCAGTATATGGAAAAGATAGAGATACGATCCAATAGTATAGTGTGTTTTGAAAACAATATTGGTAAGAAAAGGAAAAATATCCTACTTACAGATTTCAGAGCAAATATCTTGCTCTAGTGTGTATAGCATACGGTGGTATAATCCCCACCAACGGATATACATCAGGATATATCAGGATTCAGGAAAATCAGGAACAGCAAATAAAATAGTAAAAACTATAACTTTATTTGGATATAAAATATATAATAAAACAAATTGTTATTACTTAACGCGTTTCACCCAGTCTAGGGCTTCTTCAGAAGTATCAAGTCCGAGTTTGAGTAAAATCCGCTTATATAGGTGTTCCTGATTGATAAAATTAAGTCCTGGTGTATCAATCAGGAACACCTATATAAGCGGATTTTACTCAAACTCGGACTTGATACTTCTGAAGAAGCCCTAGACTGGGTGAAACGCGTTAAGTAATAACAATTTGTTTTATTATATATTTTATATCCAAATAAAGTTATAGTTTTTACTATTTTATTTGCTGTTCCTGATTTTCCTGAATCCTGATATATCCTGATGTATATCCGTTGGTGGGGATTATACCACCGTATGCTGTACACACTAGAGCAAGATATTTGCTCTGAAATCGTTAAGTAGGATATTTTTCCTTTTCTTACCAATATTGTTTTCAAAACACACTATACTATTGGATCGTATCTCTATCTTTTCCATATACTGCTGTGGAGGATTGGACCGTGCACTGCATCACCACTTGATATCCTGAGACGGGGATTGTACCGTCTAGGCGCTATACGGCAGAGCTCTGAGTAGCTCTGCAAAGTGTGAGTTAGTCTTTTATAAGCTTTTACTACTCCTATTTGCCTGATATACTGCACTATTATTGTTTTGTATTTTCTATTGAAGGTTCCATACATCTACTATTATAGAACACTTTGTATGTATACATCTTTATTATTATCACTTGTACTGTTTGGGCGCGGTTTGCCACTTTTTTCTTTGATTGTTTCACTATTTTGAGTAGGCGCTGGGAATTCCTACTCGGTTCACTGCTGCCCACCTCTAGTTTATTTAGTGAGCGCCTATTCCTTTTGTTTTTTCTGCTCACTATACAATGACCTGTCCCCCATCACCCTAGAGGCCCGGCGCGCACTCCGCTGTGACTGCCTTACTGAGGGAACATAATGTGACCTACAAATGGGGATTTCCTTTTGCCCTGGTGGCCAGGCGACACAACACATGGTTCACCCTGAGATGGCCTGAAGAAGTACCGCAGTTCATGGCGGACCTTGAACTCCCCTCACCAACAGTCACTAACTGGATTTTGGGAACCATGGGTCCCCCACCACGACCGCAGAGAGGGCCCAGACGACCGCCAGTGGGACCACCACCGACACGACACCCTGGGCGACTGGACGACCCGGCATCCCCGGAAGAATAACACCGATATTTCCTCCGCAACAACGACCACCATCCTGAGCTCCTCAGCGTTTTCATCACCCCGACTCCTAGCGGATCCAATGCTGACCTATACACCCTAAGGCTGATCACCTGTGTGCTATGCATATCCTTGGTAACTGATTTGGCTATACTGACCACCATGCAGACCATCAGGTACTCTGGGTCCACGTGGGGGGGATTTGGGAGGCGGGTACACGGGTCTCATTGTCTCCTGGGGGGGCAGCACACCCTCGGATTTGGCTGACCTTACACTTATTCTCACTGATTGTATATCGAGACTATACGGTCACATGGGGTGGGCGATTCCCCATTTTGGGTGGGGGCATGGGGACCGCTCACTTACACCCCTGGCTCCTGTGGATCACCCCGGAGGCACCGGGCTTCACCCTCACCATATGAACTCATTATCTTAGCTGATGAAGTGAACTTTCTGCTACCCTGGACTGGTGCGGGGGGGTTCCGGGGGGGTGGGAGGGGGGCGGTTACTGGGCTCTCTAGCTTAGGGATCCCCTCCCTTGCCGCTTCATGTCCCCTTCCCGCCCTCACTCCCTGACCGACGAACCAACGCTAACTGGGGATCAGCCCTGAGAGCCTTACACGTCTACTCACCTTGACTCCCATGACCTGACATGGAACGACGATACCTGATGACGGACCCTGTGCTAGACCCCCTACACTACGCTGCACCTCACCGATGGCCTGTAACCTAGGACCGATTCCCTTGCCGCATTATTTTGCAACACCGACCAGCCATGACCTCATCGATAGTTATTGCCACCACACTTGCGCTCAGTCATACTACGGGGTATTAATAACCTGATTGCTCCCGTGACCACCTTGCTGCCCTCTGATGGGCCCACAGACCATGCCTCGGCCCCCTCTGACCGCTATATGCGTTTGCATGACCTCGCCTTCCTTGGTCTCTCCCACAGGGACCGATGAGGGTGAACAGACGGGACATTACATATAGGACGTTACCGACGAACCGGACGGACATCAGTTGGACCTTAGGTGACAAGGGCTAGTCATATCTTGACTATGAGAACCATAACCTAGGAATGTTGGCCATTATTGAGCTGAGGGTGGGGGAATCTGCTAACGCTAGCTAACCTCATCGAGGGGTGGATGGGCTTTAAATAGAGCTTCTTAGTGTGGGGCTGCGCTCTCCTGCTGGGGGGAACACTACGGGGTACCAGGGTACTCTGGAACGATTATGCAACGTTGAGGTTTTTGGATATGTTTTGTCTCTCCTCTACCCGTTTATCTTGTATTCTTCTTATTTTATGTACCGCAGTCAATGCAAACCGAACCTTATAATGTATGCGCCTTGTATTTATCTGCTGACCTAATATCTCTCATTACAGTACTGAGGGGTGAGATGGAGTGGATGGATCCACATTCATCCTTGATCTTTACTTGGGCGGAGCTCGAGCCATGCTACCCACCTACTGACACTCGTGCTGAAATTTGAGTGACCAGACCACGGGTTCCCTCGACTTCTGAGCCGGCATCGGATCGAGATCCCATCGGTGCTGGTCACTGCACGAGACCACTCCTCCCTGTCTGGAGAGGAACCGGACACGGGACACCCCCGGACCTGGTGAGGTTACTTACACGTAGGACACACTCACACCGTTTCTCTGACCACCACGACACTTAGCTACCCAAACCTCCAAAGACTCCGGAACCTGGTTCTCTGGCCCAGACTCACAGCCGTACACCTCCTTCTCTCTCTTTTTCCCACTTTCTCTCCCTCCCCTTCCTGCTCGTCCCCCTCTCCCCACCCGGTGCAGTCTGGTGACGTACACGCGGGGCGCCCTCCCAAACCCACTGGGGCGTGGAGGACGCTCCGGAATCTGCACGTCCCTGACGCTTCAAACCGCAGACACGCACGACATGGCCTACCAGAACACGCCCCTGAAGGTCATTACACAAAACTGCAGAGGTCTTAACATCCCTGAACGCAGAACACAGTTATTGAGGGAACTGAAGAAGAAACATGTCTCCCTGGCTATGCTTCAGGAAACACATTTCCAGGAAGGGAAATCTCCCACACTGCAAAACCGCCATTACCCCAGCAACTATCTCTGCAACCACCCAACGGCCCACAAATCTGGAGTAGCCATAATATTGGCAGCTGACCTGGAATTTAAAGAATTGGATCGTATGCAGGACTCGCAGGGGAGATACCTATTCCTCAAAGGTATTCCTCACCATAGCGGATAGGTTATATACCATGGCATCTATCTACGTGCCCAACCGACGGCAAGCCCCCTTCCTCCGAAACACTCTGCATCAACTGGAAGATTTCATGGAGGGGGTGCTGCTTGTGGGGGGCGACTTCAACACCCCACTTGACCCTACGCTTGATTCGTCCACAGGTCACAGCTGTCTACCGCAACGCAGCATCCGATCCATCCGACAGTTGCTCGAGTCTCTGAGACTAGTGGATTGTTGGAGAACTCTTAACCCTACGGCGAAGGACTTCACCTATTACTCTGCTCTCCACAACCGCTATTCTCGTATCGATTATCTATTCGTAACACAGGAAGGCCTTTCCTACCTACTCAACTCCAGGATTACACCAGCCACGTGGTCGGATCACGGCTCGGTTGAGATGGAGCTAAAATCCCCTTTGTTCAGACCCGCTGTTTGGACCTGGAGACTTAACGATGCTCTCCTACTGGACCCAGACACCAAGGACCAAGTCACTCAGGCGCTGGTCATTACTTCAGGGATAATGATACCCCTGGAACGTCCCCAATCTCTATCTGGGAAGCTCATAAAAGCGTTATCCGAGGCACTCTTATACGTATCGCCTCACAGAAAAGAAAAATGCGCATGCATGAAATGTCCACTCTATATCAATCAATCTCAACCCTTGAACAACAACATAAACGATCCCAGCTGAATGTAGTCTACGGGGACCTAATGGAACAACGGAGAAAACTTAGGGACCTCCTCACGAAACGACATCATCGAGCTATTCAACGCACAAAAAGCTTCTACTACATTCACGCTAATAAGGGGGGTAAATACCTGGCGAGACTACTGAGAGGCCCCGCGGCCCGCAGACAAATACGCAAAATACGCCTGGCATCGGGAGAGGTGACACCCTTCCCGCAGAAGATTGCGGAGGAGTTCAGAGGTTTCTACGAGAAACTCTACAACATACACACACGTGCTGGAAACGATAGGACATCGCATGATCACGCCGAATTACAGACCTACCTGTCCGACACCATCACCCGTCGTATAGACCAGGATTCTGCCTCGATCCTGGACACGCCTATTAGTATAGAGGACCTAGCTGCAGCCCTTAAAGTCGCAAAAAATGGCAAGGCGCCGGGCCCAGATGGCTTCACGACGGGATACTACAAAAACTTCTCGGGAACACTACTACCGTGGTTAGCCAAAGCACTCAATGCCGTGGGAGAGGATGGGAATCTGGGACCGGAATCTTTAGCAGCTACCATAACGGTTCTACTTAAACCGGGGAAAGACCCGTTGCAGTGCGGGAGTTACAGACCGATCTCGCTGCTAAATGTTGATACTAAACTATTTACGAAAATCCTCGCGACTAGGCTTAACCAACTCCTCCCCGACTTAATCCATGTAGATCAGACAGGATTTATCCCGGGTCGTGAAGCCAGGGACAGCACCCTAAGGCTCTTCTCCATCCAACACCATGCAAGGAGATCAGGGACCCGGCTGCTACTACTATCTACCGATGCGGAGAAAGCATTTGACCGGGTCAACTGGGTATATATGCTAACCACACTACGACACATAGGCTGCGGACAAAGACTTCTCAAGTGGATAACCGCTTTATATAACAGACCGCGTGCGACCGTGAGGGTCAATGGGGCCACGACCAGCGACTTCTTGATAGGCAACGGAACGCGACAGGGGTGTCCCCTCTCGCCGTTGCTGTTAGCACTGACCTTGGAAACGTTGTTGCAGGCAATTCGGGAACCAAGGGATTCGAGAACCAAGATGAACACCATAAAGTGGCCGCCTACGCGGACGATCTCCTCTTTTTTGTTCGCAAACCCAGAACCAGATTGCCGTGCCTTCTAACGGAATTCGAGAGGTTTGGGCGACTATCCGGATTTAAGCTTAACATCTCCAAATGCGAAGTCCTGAACATCACACTACCCGCAGAGGAATTCCTATCTCTGGAATCGCAATTTGCGTTCCGTTGGTGTCACGGCAAGTTGAAATATCTAGGCGTATGGGTCGCCACAAACCCGAAGGACCTACTGCGACACAACCTTACACCCTTGTTGAATACTGTACTCATGGATTTATCCAGATGGTCCTATCCACACGTGACATGGCACGGAAGAATCGCCGTGATCAAAATGAATATTCTCACACGGATTCTCTATCTCATGCAGACCGTACCACTTGCTATACCAGCGACCTTTTTTTCCACCCTGAAATCGGCAATAACTAAATTTGTATGGCGTGAAGAACGAGCCAGGATCCGACATGATATCCTATGCCAGCCGAAGAACTACGGAGGGCTGGCGCTGCCGGACCTTAAGAAATACCCCCAAGCCACGGTCTTACAGCGCATCCTGGACTGGCATTTGGTTACTTCTTCCAAACAGTGGGTAAAGCTCGACAGGAACCTCATTGGCCCGACACTGGAGACGCAGGTGTGGGGTGCGACTGGTGAATGAACAATACACCACGATGACGAAGGTCCTACAGACCCTGCACAGCTGGAAGACACTTAGACCTCGGGCCCATATTTCACCCACGCCAAGCCCAATGACACCGATCACTCACAACGGGACCATTGGGGGTGGACTCCCTTCTAGAGCTTGGCCCATTCCAAGTACCGGAACATTCATACCCATACATAAAACCCTGACAGCTGGGAGCCTACAAGACTTTCCTACATTCTCCATAGAAAGGCCACGAACCCCCCTCCTCCTGCTAAGATACCTACAACTTAAACATTTCTATGACTCCTTGACACACAAAGACCGCCTGCACAGGGACCTCACATGGTTCGAAAACCTCTGCGATCAAGGCACACCGATTGAACACGCCATTTCTGCATTTTATCAACACTTGACGATAGGTGATCTACCCATAGCCACCACATTCAAACGCCAATGGGAGAACCAACTAGGCAAGTCGCTCACGAATCAGCAATGGGACAAAGCTATGGTGTGGCACCACAAGAGCTCCATCTGCTCCTCCTATCAAGAAATGAATTATAAATTACTCTCCCTCCTGGACAGAACACCTTCCTTACTGCACCGCATTTTCCCATCGATCCCCTCGGTGTGCTGGAGGTGCCAAGAAAAATGCGGAATGGTGCTTCACATCTGGTGGGACTGCAAATACATCGTCACGTACTGGCAAATGATCAGAGACACGGTGATTCACATCCTGGGAGATATACCGGAATGGAATGCGGAATTGGCGTTGCTACATATCTCTACCCAACCCATACCATCGTACAAGAAATCAATACTACGACACCTGCTTAATGCGGCTTAAGCCAATATACCGGCTCTCTGGAAAAAAAGTGACTCACCCACTAAAAAGGAATGGATCCGCAGGGTAGAAGACATTCAGAGAGCGGAAGAAACACACGTCTCCCTGCTGGGTCGAATGACCAGACACGTAGAGATGTGGACACCATGGCTCCTGTACATTGCTCGTTACCGACAAAACGGGGACACCACTGTCGCCGGATCGGGGATGACAGGGGACGTAGACTCTAATTAATTCCCTCTTCACCTTCTCACCTCTCCTATACAACCCCACCAACACTCTTGTCTCTTTCCTTTCTCTCTTTGGCTGGGTCTCGGAGACGCAGACACTGGACCCACAGGACTCCCACCTGTCCTAACATGACCAAGGAAGACATACACAACCACGACACGAGTACGGGACCCCCCGAACTACCAGGAACTAAATACCCACTAAATACAGCGGCACCCGGGACAGCCCGCGCCTTCGACGACGGGAACCCGGGAAACCGATGGACATACATACCACTAAACGTACCCTAGCTAACATACTTCTTCACACGTAACCTAAGACGACCGCCTTTAACCACCTATGATGACATCACACATAGCGACCGTCACGGAAAAAGCACACTTTAGTGATGACAAATTGAAACCTAAGCAACGCTTGAGCTCCGCCATAAGTAATCCTCAAGTTGACATCCCTCATATGAACACGCGGAGGTAACGCACTGATCCCCGCGAATTAGATAGTAAACGGCGCTCCAAGGTCTCACTTCTCACTCGAATAGGTGACCGCTGTTCGCACCTGCTTATGATGCTCTGACAGGCCATACGAAACCCACTTTTCACTGGGCCCGTATACCGTAAATCCTATACTGTATTTGCTATTGATATCTTCAACGATACTGTTAATCACTTTTCTGTCTGACCTCCACATACCATATATTGCGACTGGATCTGCGTATCCGCCATAGTTTTCCCGTGTACTAAAAATGCTACCTCTAGAGGCCTGCGAGCCTCATTACCTGTTCTCTGAAAACCTGTTCCTCAATAAAAAGAGATTTACAAAAAAAAAAAAAAACAGGACACATGCTCATCACCAATAATCAATGATAAGATGACAATATATATATATATCCAATACATATGTTTTACAATAATTTACAGACCGATAAAAAAAAAGAAAAGAGATAAAATTAAAAAAAAACAATACAAAAATAAGTAATATAGTAAATAAAGAAAATAAAAATATAGGTGAATAAATAAGTCAGCAATATAATATGCAAAAACCCATGTATCTCAATTATGATCTATTAAATACTATACTATAATTAAGTATATTTTGCAAAAAATAAAAAATATACCTCCATATTTGGAAATAAATTTCCTTAACCTGGATAAATTATTCTGATTGCCAGACCATTTTATTTATTTTCTAAAGGGGATTCTACTATCCTGTAACATCTAAACTATTAAATATTTTTATACAATTTTTGGTTCCCCCTTCCTCCTTCCTTCCTCTTTTCTTCAGCAATTTTTTTTATAGGTCAGTCATATCCCCCAGTATCTAACTCAAGGGAGCCATGTTTCCAAGTATTTTTCCTTTTTACCCCGAGTGGACCAGTGTATCTCTTCGATATCGCTAGTCATTTCAACCTTAGCTTTCCACTGATCCGTTGTAGGCACATTAGATTGCCTCCAGTGGATTGGGATAAGCGCTTCCCCCAATAATAGCCATAATAGTTTTTGTTTATGAGTATCCCAAAAAATACATGTCAAACCGTGAAGCACCTGTTATGGTGTAAGTGAAAACTTTAAAGGAAGCACCTCTTTAACTAATAACTTGTACCCAAAAAGTCTGTCTTTTTTTACAAAACCACCAAATGAGTTCAATGTCGCCCTTTTATCCTCACATCTCCAGCACTGGTCACTATCGGATGGTTTGAAATCATGAATATTTACAGGTGTCAGGTTGGGGCTGTGGCCAAACACGCAGAATTAAGTTAAAGTGATAAACGTATTACCGGGCCTTAGAATAGTCAGATTTAACGTAGAAAGAATAGTCAGGGGGGCGTGGTCTGTCCGTCGATGAGACTAGACGTGTCTCACTAGAGCTCCGTCCTACTGGCGCCTTAAGCTTACAAAAGCGACCTTTTCCGCTCGATTTTTACCCCCACTGAACTCCCTACTCCCAAAAAAACAAGCCAAGAGGACCACGGAGTCAGGAGGCTCTGTCCTTGACCTCCTCACGGCACAACGACATGGTCGGGCCGGGAGCCAAGATCGCGACGGAGGGTCTCCGCACGCATCGCCTGGTGCTGATAAAGGGGCCTCCTCCGCTGAACAAGATGTTGTGCTTGCTAAACTGGCTGAAGTCAAAGCTTTCCTGGCAGGGGAAATAGCCAAATCGACTGCCGTGTTGCAAGCCGACATTAGTGCATTGGGAGAGTGGACTGCGAAACTCGAGGACCGCATGGTGGCAACGACACAAGCCCATAATGAGGTGGTCGACAGGGTGAACCGCATGACAACACATGTAGTAGACACAGATCTGGCCCTGGAAGATATGAATAACCAGTCTCGGAGGAACAACCTCCGTCTGAGAGGCTTGCCTGAGGGGACCGATGAAGACCCGCAGGGACTCCTATTTTCCATTTTCAAGCCTCTCCTTCCGCACATTCCGGAGGAGCAATGGCACATGGAGAGAGTGCATCGGGCACTGAGAACACAGCGAGCTGATGCTAATACCCCGAGGGACGTGATTATCAATTTCCTCCATTACAGTACAAAGGAGGCTCTGATGAAGAGGGGTCGGGAGGGACCGATCCGGCATGCTGGGGCTCTTATCTCCCTCTTTCAGGATTTGGCCCCTTCGACGTTGCAGCAGAGGAGGGATTGGCGGCCCATAACTGGGGCGCTGCGAGGAGCAGGTTTCAAATATGCCTGGGGCTTCTCCTTCAAATTGATGGTATTCCGAGACGGTCATGCACATGTATTGACGCCGGGAGTAGATCCGAAACGTCTGTTCCAGAGCCTGGGGATCCAGCCTCCCCTGGACCTACCGAATATGACGATGTACCCAGAGGAACTTCCGCACCTACAGGCGGAGTGGCGTGAAGCGGGATCTAGAAGCCGCTGTTGACAGCAAGTGGTATCGTATTTTTACCCAAAGTGGCCCGTTTTTCAGGGGGGGTAGGGATCTTTGTTTTGGGTGGAGGGTGATGGGCTCATGGTTTCACGCACGCAAGTTGCGCAGAGGCTCTACCCCTTACCTTACCATCCACCTCACTTTAGTCAGTGACTTACAATGCCTGTGGGGTTCCCCCTTGAGCCTTGCTAGTATAAATTGGGGCTGTTGGGTGGGGGAGGGGGGGTGGTTGTGGGCTAACACTGTTTTTTTTGCCTTTTTTTTTTTTCTCATTTCTCTTACTTTGCACGGCCTCCAAAGGCATTTTTGAAGACGACCTTTTTTTGGGGTCCTACCTTGGGTGGTCTATGTTGATCGCTGCTCTCCCTGGTTCATCCCCGCCACATATGGCTGTCGCAATTGCCTCCAGTGCTGCAGAATGGGCACTCTACCTTCGGGTGTTGACAATGGAAGGTGATTAATTCCGGGACTATGTTGCTCCAGGACATACACAGGGGTTGCCTAATATGGACACCCCATTGATAATCCTGTTGTATATGCTATTTGACACTTGGAAGGGAAAGAATGCTCCTCTCCCCTCCCCCTTCCCTCCATCTCCCTCCTGCCCCCTGCCTCACGGTGCTTTTCCTACCCCCCCTCCTCCTTTTATCATCCGCCCCCCCTTTTTTTGTTCCCCACTTTGGAAGCATGCACTGGTCAAAACTGTCTTAAAATCCATTGGTTTTCTTGTTGCTTAGAACAAAAAGAATAAAAAGAAAGGAAAACATTATAATGAAAAAGGGGAAAAGAAAAGAGGAAAATAAAAAAAAAATAAACCAAATATAAAAAGAAAAAACACGAATTTGCAAAAGACAAAATAGGGCAAGCTGGTATTTGTACAGATTTGATATTCTAGATTCTTACCCGTGCACCACGTAATTCCAGACCCAACTAGATTCTTAGGTTATACTGGTCTGGGAATGCCTTGTTGGGGGTAGTCGCCACTACTTGCATGGTTGCAGGGAATGCTGTTCTTATACAACTATTTCACCCCCTTTGACTTGTACATGATCGCATGGATGTAATGTAAGTGGGGGTGGTGGTGGTCAAACTGGGCTGGTGATAGCTGGACTCATGCCTATTGTCGGGGGGAGTGGGTTGTTTGCAGACCATTAAGGAGTGTGCCTGTGTGAAACCGGGGACACCACCTTTTTTCCTTCCTCTCCCTCCCCCCGATGAGATGGCTTACGTGGCGGACGGGTATACACAGGCTGATAATAAGTAGTGCTGGGAAGGTGTATATATATATATATATATATATATATATAACAAAGTTGTGATTTATACATTCTACTCTTATATTTTGTGATAATTGAAACGGGGGCTACAAATGTTTACACATGTTTGGTTCTTGGTTGTCAGCCCAGATTTGGATCCGGATTAGAATTGAAACCTATATTTCTACAGAATGAGGGAACAAAATTTATGTCCTAAAATGCTTCTCTATAATATAAAATGTTGTGACACGAAAATGAGGGTGGGTAGGTGCTCATAGAAAAAGCACGGTGATCCGCTGTGTCGGAGACCCATAACACATGCAAATTGGAATAAGTTAGCTTTACCATTATTTTTCCTTGATAAACACTGTATTGTAACCCATGTGCTTCGGTGGGGCACCAGGGTGGGTAAGGTAACCGCATGAGGGGGTGAATTTATATAAACACACATGTACTCTCCCAATGGAAGTGTTCCGGTGTCTTCGACACCGGTTAGAGGTGATAATGGGTGATTGCAGTACCCCCTTTTTCAGAGAGACCTATTCCGTATCTCAGGAAGGTGGTTCCCTTGGTAGGCAGACAGGGCCATACAGGGTGCCTTTAGATGCATTGAATCCCTCCCCCCCCCCTGTACTATGGAGACAGCGGTCCCCCCATCAGGAACTACGGGAAGGAGAACAATGGCAGGACCTTAAGTCTGAATGGTGGGGGTTGGGATGAGCTGGAGAGCAGTGAGGCAAGATGGTAAAGAGCATATGGAACAATAGACTCATGTGGTACACTTAACTTACCAAGGACCCAGGGATTACGTGTACGGGCCCTACAGTGTGCTCCCTAGGGATAGGTAAAAAACCTTGACACCTTCGATGGTGCAGGGATATGGGAATCTTTAATTGTTAATAAGGCAGCAAGATATCGCCCTGGCAATAAGAGGTGATAGGATCAGGTCCCCACCGAGTTATAAGGGTCCGCGACAGGCAGAGTCCGAAATTGGGATCCCCTGGTAGAACCGAAAAATACCAGAGAGGGGAGTCAGGGAACCAATAGACAGGAGAAACACCAATACCTTGGTTATCTACCCTGAGGTCAATTCAAATATGGTGAGGCGCCTAGGTGAGGGAGCTCGTGAACCCATTGTTCCTCCCAACGTTGATCGTGACGGGGACGTGGGAACATGTTCCCCACACAACTCTGGCGATAGGTAAGACCAGAGTTACTTTGCATCTGGCAGAGTACAGATGCTGTTTTTATTCTCGTTTTTCTTTTCTTTATTCCCTACTTCCTATTGTCTTTTCTCCTGTTCTGAGGGGTTGCAGGGGTCGGGGGCTGGGCGAGGGGGGTGCCCGGGGTCATGTCAAGGTGCGAGCTAGAATAGAAACTGTGACAGGTATATATAGTAGAAGTGAACATATCACAAGATGGCGATTAAGATCACCTCCTTGAATGTTAAGGGGCTTAACGCCCCAAGGAAGAGCCGACTAATGTTTAAAGAACTGAAAAGGATGCAATCCGACATAGCGTTTGTCCAAGAGACCCATTTGCCAAAACAGTTTCGGTTGAGAGACCACACCTATGTCAGTTCGTACGAAGCCAGGTCCCATCGCAAACGCAATGGGGTGGCGATCCTCATTAGAAGCAGTTGTCCCTTCCGAACAAATTCTCCTTAAGTTTCGGGTACCCTACACTCGCATGCCATTCATCTGATAAATGTCTATGCGCCGAATCAACCGGATCCTGGGTTTTGGAATATGCTCCGGGAAAAACTCTCGGCTCTGCCCCACGGGATGTTGTATATGGGGGTCGATTTTAATGCGGCCCTGTGTCCAGCGGTTGACAGGAGCTCGAGGGATGGAATACCTAGATCCCAGGGCAGGGGTAGCCAGGATCGGTTACTTAAAGATTTCATAGCTGAAACGGGGATGGTGGATGTCTGGCGAGCTCATCACGTGGGTGACAAAGATTATTCATTTTACTCAGCTCCCCATGGCGCATACTCGAGGATAGACCTTTTCTTGGCTAATGTGTCGGGCATGTCTCGAACGGTGGGGTCAAGGGTGGGCAATATATCGTGGTCGGACCATGCTGATGTGTCTATCACATTGGGCAACCTATGTGTAGCATCCCCATGGACGTGGAAATTGAATGCGTCTTTACTACGGGACACGGAGATACAGGAACAGATTCGGAAAGGGATAATAGAATACTTCGACTTGAACACCACCCTGGAGGTGAACGCGAGCACGATATGGGCGGCTCACAAAGTGGTTGTGCGAGGGACCCTGATCAAACTGGCCACCAGAAGGAAGAAAATGAAGCATCAGAAGCTGGAGACTTTACTGGGACAACTGAGAACCCTTGAACAAAAACACCAAACTATGCCGGACGAGGGAACCTACAGGCAACTGGAAGCAGTGAGAAGAGGCATCCGTACACTATTACTGGATGATACGGCTAGATCTATGATTTGGTCAAAATGGACTTACTTTGAAAAGGCTAACAAAATGAACACTCTACTGGCTAGGACGCTTCGGCCCAGGCAGGAACGGTCCTACATCACAGCCATCAGACATCCTGACGGCACGACAAAATCAAAACCCGCGGAGATAGCTAGGGTTTTCGAGGATTTTTATAAAAAGCTATACAACCACACTCCGGACGGCAGTCCCCATGGGGAGCATGAGGAGGCTCATATACTTCAATACCTGGATAACCTAGGGATGACCAGATTGAGCGGAGAGGCAGTAGATACTCTGGCGGCGGATATTACAGAAGACAAAGTGGACAAAGCTATCTCGTTTGAAAGGTAACAGAGCACCAGGGCCGGACGGATTTGCTGAGCTAGTACTGCCTGCTAGTAAATCAGATCTGGAATTTTTTAGATTCAGTGAGTCTAGAACATGGCCGGACTGGCTCACTGAGATACCAGGCAATTTCATGGTGGGCCGCAGCACTTGGGGCCGGGGAGAGACTGGAGAGCCCTATGCAGGGAGGGAGCTTTCTGGCACTCAAGCACAGCACCCAGTCGCAAACTGACCTGAAGGCAGGAAGAGGCCAAGGAATGGAGTCCTCACCTCCCAGGGCACCCACAGCAGCAGCCTGCAGTGCCAGGTAGGCTTCAAATACATTGCAGCTAGTGAGTGAGAGTGATCTTTTATGTGTGTGTGTGTGTGTGTGTGTGTCTGTTGTTGTGAGCATGTGTGTTTTAGTGAGCTTGTCTGCAGTAAACATTTATGTGTGTGTCAGTGAGCATGTCTGTAGTGAGCATGTATGTGTGTGTCAGTGAGCATGTCTGTTGTAAGCATGTATGTGTGTCAGTCAGCACGTCTGTAGTAAGCATGTATGTGTGTCAGTGAGCACATCTGTAGTGAGCATGTATGTGTGTCAGTGAGCACGTCTGTAGTAAGCGTGTATGTGTGTCAGTGAGCACTTCTGTAGTGAGCATGTATGTGTGTGTCAGTAAGCATGTATGTAGTAAGCATGTATGTGTGTGTCAGTGAGCACGTCTGTAGTAAGCATGTATGTGTGTGTCAGTGAGCACGTCTGTAGTAATCATGTATTTGTGTGTCAGCGAGCACATCTGTAGTAAGCATGTATTTGTGTGTTAGTGAGCACGTCTGTAGTAAGCATGTATGTGTGTCAGTGAGCACCTCTATAGTGAGCATGTATGTGTGTGTCAGTGAGCATGTCCGTAGTAAGCATGTTTATGTCAGTGAGCTTGTAATGAGCATGTGTGTGCCAGTGAGCTTGTCTGTAGTGAGCATGTGTGTGTCAGTGAGCTTGTCTGTAGTAAACATCTTTGTGTATACCAGTGTGTCTGTAGTAAGCTTGTGTGTCAGAGAGTTTGTGTGTACTAAGTGTGTGTGTACCTGTAAGCTTGTCTATGTTTGTCAATGATCTTGTGTATGTCAGTGAGATTGCCTGTCTGTGAGCCTGTGTAACAGTGAACTTGTGTGCTTGTGTCAATGATATTGTCTGTGCCTGCATGTGAGTATGCTTATTTTTACAAATATTTATAATTAAAAAGTGAACATACCAATAATAAAAGTATATATTTATATATCCTTTAGTGAGAATGTTAAATATCCCTTTAAAACATTTAAAATATAGCTATGTCTTGCTACCCCAGATTGAATAACTCTAATTCATAAACATAGATTTATATATATATATATATTTATATAATATATAGAAAAAAATGTATGCCAGCACTATAAGTCATTGTGCCACAGTAGTGTTTGTACATACATACATACATACATACACACACACTACTGTGGCACAGTGACTTAGGGGACTGGCATACGTTTTTTCCAGGGCTGCTTTGCATTCCCAGTCCGGCACTAGTCTAGAATGTATAGCATCTTCCATTGCACTTAAAAGTTGTCACTGAAAAACACATTGTGGATGCATACCCCCAACATTTGAAATGGGTAAAGAGGAATGCTTTAATTTCAGGGGTGTGAGTGGAGGTGTGGCCAGTGGCATGGCTGTTCTGAGAAAATGTAGATAACTTACAAATAACAATTTATACAACTAAAATGTAATTTAGAACAAGAACAATGTATCAAATTTACACAGACTGAGTTCTAAGCACATTTATTGTAGTTTAACCCCTTAAGGACCAAACTTCTGGAATAAAATGGAATCATGGCATGTCACACATGTCATGTGTCCTTAAGGGGTTAAAGACACACTACTGGGAGTGTTATTGCTGTGGAGCTCTATGATTCACTCAGACACATTAACAATATAAACAATATAAAGCTCCTATAAAAGAGGGAAATTAGGATTTAAAAAAGGGACAGAGGGACTTGGTGCCAAAATAGGGACTGTCCCCCTACTAAATAGAGACACTTGGGAGCTATGTTTTTTTTTAAATTCTATCCACAAATTCCTTACTTCTATCTAATTTTAGAACTCCTTGGTGCCTATGCAAGTTCTTTTTTTCTCCACATTTTATCCAAAAACAGAATGTTAATGTGTGTCCCTACCATTTCCTGTGTTAACAATCCATAGGATTAATGGTGTAATTTTGTACTCCTCATGCTTGTTCTTGTCGTAACTAAGAAACACTTGACTTGCCATCAATGTCTGCTGGTATTCCAGGATGAAATTCGGAACTCAGCAGTTTCTCTGCCTCAGTGATTCTGTTGTCCTACTACTGCTGTGTGAGAGCACAGATGTGCATTGCTATGCAAATCCTATTTACACCAAAGGAGTCATGTGTTTGCAGATCAACAGGTCTCTTCAAATGAATGGATATTTATTTTTTTCCACTGAAATCCTGGGCATTGAGAAGTTTTGTAAATATGTATTACTTATCAATAAGGAATAATTAGAAATAATTATTTAGTTTAAAAAAAAATATTTTATATAACTTGCAAGCAGGTAATAATCAAACTTAGTGGACACCTTGTGATAACCCTTTATGTTTAGACTGGCTTGTAATTATCCCATCTAAAATATATGGACTAAGCTACAATGAACCTGATGCCTCTTCTCTGATTGTTCTTCCTTGCACCACTTTTGGTTAGGTACTAACAACTGCATACTGGGAACACCCCACAAGAATTGCCATATTGGGGATGCTCTGACCCAGTCATCTAGCTATCACTACTTGTCAAAGTCAGATATTTCTGCCTAATATATCCCACTCCTTGACAAGTGCCTTTGTAACGATATAATTAATCAATGTTATTCACTTCACCTGTCGGTGGTTTTAATGTTGTTGCTGATCAGTATATACATACATACAGATAGATAGATAGATAGATAGATACATTTACACACACATAAGCTGTCACACAGAGATGCAAAAAGACATATATGCAAACAGATACACTCCAAGAGATATACACATGCACAGATACACATATATAGACACAGGTCCACAAACAGGGGGGACCATGGGGAATGAATGCTCATGGTGCCTAGAAAGAACTGTCACAAAAGGAAGCACCATTATACTAAGCTACCCTTTTTAAAGATTATTCTCAGCACAACATATTTTATCATGCATCATCTGTACGTACCTATAATAATGAAATGTTGTGCATTTGGCTACAAACAAATCATGATTCATCTGAATTTTGGGCGATTAGCAATTCATCAGAAATCCCAAATCAATCAATGGACAAATCACAAAACAAACAAAACTTGCAATGGACAAACGATTTTTGTGTGTGTGTGATTCTAAGTTCCGTCCGTGGAGCTAGAAAAAGATAATTGATTGAGGGTTCAGGGACAGCCACTAAATGACTTTATTAACAGATTAAAAAGAGAAGTGACCAATAGAGCAAATTAAGAAGAAGCAGTAAAAGAAAAATACTATATTTATACATTTTGCAGTATAAATATAGATTTGTTCTTCCATATTTTTCCTCTATTGTTTACTTCTTGTTACTTGATTTGTGAACCAAATGGCACATAAATGCACATATCAGTGCACTGCAAAATATATACATAGTATTAATAATATGTATACATTCTGCAGTGCACTAGTTGCCAATCTTTCACTCCATTTTGTTTTATCCAAATTGTTGTTCCCAAAATTATCCATGGATGAAATCTGACCAAACCGAACGGCCACATGAACGAAAACCAAATTGCCTGAAACTTTTTTTTTTCCTGACAAAATAATTCTGACGAACCAAATTTTTCCACCACACACAAGTCTAATAATAATAACCCTTTTGAATACATTGTAAATTATAGAGTGTTTAACCCCATAAGGACGGCGGGCGTGCTATGCCGTCCTTGAGGACCCGGCTCTAAACGCTGGCAGGAGGCATAGCCGGACTGGGTATGAAAACCAGCCCTGGAAAAAAATTACATACCAGCCCCATAGCATTGCGGAGTCATCAGAATTCAGCTTAACAGCCCATTAAAATGCGGACAGCATATAACGCCGTAACAGTGTTAAAGGGATACTATAGTCACCCAGACTACTTCAGCTCAATGAAGTGGCCTGGGTGCAATGTCCCTCAGGTTTTAACCCTTCACATGTAAACATAGCAGTTTCAGAGAAACTGCTACGTTTACATTTGCGATTAATCCAGCCTCTAGTGGCTGTCTTCCGGACAGACACTAGAGGCGCATCTGCGACGCTGGAGGCACATTTCGCCTCCATCGAGCAGAGTGTCCATAGGAAAGCATTGAGAAATGCTTTCCTATGGACACTTTGAATGCGCGCGCGGCCATGCGCATTCAGCTCCAGTGACGTCGGACGGGGGAGCTGACGTCAGACAGGGAGGAGAGGTCACCAGCGCCGAGGGAGCCTGGCGCTGGATTAAGGTAAGTAACTGAAGGGATTTAAACCCCTTCAGCGCCACGGGAGGGGGACCTTGAGGGTGTGGGCACCCTCAGGGCACTAAAGTGTCAGGAAAACCGCTTTGTTTTCCTGACACTATAGTGATCCTTTAAGAGTTTAAGAGGTTATTTTGGCCTGGGGAAGCCAAATGGTTATACACCTATGCTCTAAACCAGGAGTAGACATCCTTTGCCACTCCAGATGTTGTGGACTATACCTCCCATGATGCTTTGCAAGCCTTAATGGAGAAGTAGTCAAAAAACAAAGGGAGTGTCGAAGGTTACCTACCCTTGCACTAAACCAAAAATATATAATACAGTTCCTACCCCATAAATATAATATTTAATGCTATAATATTTAATTCATTGGGCCACAAATATAAATGTAAAAAATATAATCATTGCCTCATCTCAAATTCCCAAGTCAGATCTTTCCTGTCCCCCTCCCCCTATCTAATACACTGCTGACCCCCTCCCCCTAATATACTGCTGTCACCCCCCTCCTCTAATATACTGCTGACCCCTCCCTCCCCTAATACACAGTTGACCCCCCTCCACTAATACATTACTGCCCCCTCCCCAATACATTACTCCCCTTCCCAATACATTACTGCCCCCCCTTTCCCCCCCTCCCCAATACATTACTGCCCTCCCCTCCCCTCCCCAATACATTACTGCCCCCCTCCCCATTACATTACTGCCCTCCCATCCCCTCCCCTCCCCTCCCCAATACATTACTGCCCCCCTCCCCAATACATTACTGCCCCCTCCCCAATACATTACTCCCCTCCCCAATACATTACTGCCCCCTCCCTAATACATTACTGCCCCCTCCCTAATACATTACTGCCCCCCCTCCCCAATACATTACTCCCCTCCCCAATACATTACTGCCCCCCTCCCCAATACATTACTGCCCTCCCCTCCCCTCCCCAATACATTACTGCCCCCAATATATTACTGCCCCAATACATTACTGACCCCCTCCCCTCACCAATACATTACTGACCCCCCCTCCCCTCCCCAATACATTACTGCCCCCCGTTCCCCTCCCCAATACATTACTGCCCCCTCCCCTCCCCAATACATTACTGCCCCCCTCCCCAATACATTACTGCCCCACTCCCCTCCCCAATACATTACTGCCCCCCTTCCCCTCCCCAATACATTACTGCCCCCTCACCTCCCCCAATACATTACTGCCCCCCTCCCCCAATACATTACTGCCCCCCCTCCTCAATACATTACTGCCCCCCTCCCCTCCCCAATACATTACTGACTCCCTCCCCAAATACATTACTGACCCCCCTCCCCAATACATTACTGCCCCCTCCCCAAATACAACTGACCCCTCTCCCCTCCCCAATACATTATTGCCCCCCCTACCCAAATACATTACTGACCCCCTCCCCAATACATTACTGCCCCCTCCCCAAATACATTACTGACCCCCCTCCCCTCCCCAATACATTACTGCCCCCCTTCCCCTCCCCAATACATTACTGCCCCCTCCCCTCCCCAATACATTACTGCCCCCCTCCCCCCAAATACATTACTGACCCCCCTCCCCTCCCCAATACATTACTGCCCCCCTTCCCCTCCCCAATACATTACTGCCCCTCCCTCCCCTCCCCCCAATACATTACTGCCCCCCCTCCCCAATTCATTACTGCCCACCCTCCCCTCCCCCAATACATTACTGACCTCCCTCCCCAAATACATTACTGACCCCCCCTCCCCTCCCCAATACATTACTGCCCCCCCTCCCCAATACTCAATACAATAGGTCCCCCAAGCCCCTTTATTCTTACCTTCAACAGCAGTTCAGGGAAGAGAGGCCGCGATGCAGTCTCTGTAGAGCCGCCGCCGCGCAGCCGCCGGATGTGACGTCATGTCGTCATTTGCCGCTCACATCCGGCGACTGACAGGAAGTAGCTGTGCCCTCGCACAGCAAGCAGTAGCGGCCGTGTGGTTGTGGCTGCGGCCGCACGGCCGCATAAGCAAACAGAAAAAAAAATGTTCATATCTTGTGGCTGAGTGCAGCCACATGTCAAAACGGCCCCAGGGCTGGCGGCCTAGCGGGAAATTTCCCGGTATCCCGGTAGGCCAGTCCGGCCCTGGGCATAGCACGTCCCCGCCGTTCTATGTACTTACCCTTGCGGTGGGGGGACTTATCTTTCATCCCAGGGAGTCCCCCTGCTGCTGTTGCGGCCCTCCTGGGCCATGTGATCGCAAGGTCCTTGCGAGTACCTCACGATCACATGGACGGAATAGCTGTCCATAGCAGTTCCAGCAGTGGGAGTGCCTGGAATGTTAGGTAGTCCCCCTGCTGCCTGTAAATAGTAAAATAAAAGTTAAAAACTGTTTAAAATTAAATAATAAATACTTGGATCATATACATATATTATATATATGATCTAAGTATATATACACACTTACACATACATACACATACACTGTCTAAGTGTATTTTATTATAAATATATATATATATATATATACATACACGTAGAATGATATTGATGAAATATATATATAATTATATATATATTTATATATAATATCAAATAAATAAATATGTAAATACGTAAAATAATAATAATAAAAAAATATATATATATATATGTAATTTTGTTCTAACTGTATTTTGATAGTAATATATATATATACAGTTTGATGGGAGTTTTGCACTCCAGCTCTCCTTTAAGTTTTGGCCCGGTGCTCAGCTGCACATAAATATAACCACCAAGAAGAAAGCTAATTATGTAAAAATATTACATAAGTATATACGTAGAATTATTATATATACTTCAAATTGTCAATATTGTCAATATTGGCATTTAATCCAAAAATTTCAACGTTTCAGTTCACAGTTGTGAACTGAAACGTTGACATTTTTTTGATTAAATGCCTATATTTTTCAATTTGAAGTCCTTGAGTGCTGGCTTTCTTCTTGGAGGTTATATATATATATATATATATATATATATATACATAAATATATATACACATATATATACATATGTATATATATAATAATTCTACGTCTATACTTATGTCATATTTTTACATAATTAGGTCATTTTATTAATTACAATTTGCGGGACGTGCCTGACAACCCAGGCCGAAAGTCCAGGGAATTTAATTTTGCTAGCACTATATTTAACCCTGTAACTCTCCAAGACACCATAAAACCTGTACATGGGGGTTACTTTTATACTCGGAAGACTTTGCTGAACACAAATATTAGTGTTTCAAAACAGTAAAATGTATTACAACGATGATATCGTCAGTAAAAGTGAATTTTATTTTGCATTTTTCACACACATATGGCACTTACACTGAAAATATAATTATTGTGATACATTTTACTGTTTTGAAACACTAATATTTGTGTTCAGCGAAGTCTCCCGAGTATAACAGTACCCCTCATGTACAGGCTTTCTGGTGTTTTCAAAAGTTACAGAGTCAAATATAAGGCATGCGTTTCAGTTTTTCAAAATTGAAATTCGCCAGATTAGTTACATTGCCTTTGAGACCGTATGTAGCCCAGGAATGAAAATTACCCCATGATGGCATACCATTTGCAATAGTAGACAACCCAAGGTACTGCAAATGGGGTATATCCAGTCTTTTTTTGAAGCCACTTAGTCACAAACACTGGCCAAAATTGGCGTTCAAATTAGTGTTTTGCATTTGTCACACACAAACAAATATTAACACTAACTTTGGCCAGTGTTTGTGACCAAGTGGCTACTAAAAAAGACTAGACATACCCTATTTGCGATACCTTGGGTTGTCTACTATTGTAAATGGTATGCCATCATGGGGGTAATTCTCATTCCTGGTCTACCATACAGTCTCAAAGACAACGTAACCAATCTAGCGAATTTCAATGTAAAAAAACTGAAAAATTTAACATGCTACATTTGACCCTGTAACTTCCCAAAACACCATAAAACCTGTACATAGCGGGTACTGTTTTACACGTGAGACTTCGCTGAATACAAATATGTGTATTTTATTGCAGTAAAAGTAAACAGTATTATGACATTCACAGTTAAAATGTCACGTAGAACTAAAAAAATAACACAATGTCTTATTTTCTCCCATTGTTTTATATTTTATTCATATTAAATTATGTTTCATAGCTAAATATTTGATGTTAAATGAAAGCCCTGTTTCCCCTGAATAAAATGATATATAATAAGTGTGGGTGCACTTAAAGGGACACTATTGTCACCTGAACAACTTTAGCTTAATGAAGCAGTTTTGGTGTATCAAACATGCCCCTGCAGCCTCTCTGCTCAATCCTCTGCCCTTTAGGAGTTAAATCCCTTTGTTTATGAACCCTAGTCACACCTCCCTGCATGTGACTTGCACAGCCTTCCATAAACACTTCCTGTAAAGAGATCCCTATTTAGGCTTTCTTTATTGCAAGTTCTGTTTAATTAAGATGTTCTTATACCCTGCTATGTTAATAGCTTGCTAGACCATGCAAGAGCCTCCTGTATGTGATTAAAGTTCAATTTAGAGATTGAGATACAATTATTTAAGGTAAATTACATCTGTTTGAAAGTGAAACCAGTTTTTTTTTCCATGCAGGCTCTGTCAATCATAGCCAGGGGAGGTGTGGCTAGGGCTGCATAAACAGAAACAAAGTGATTTAACTCCTATATGACAGCTGCATACACTCACAATACTCACATACCCCAATACAATATATTGCATATATCACATACTGCATGATGTAACACACAAATATATATATATACACACATACATACATATGCAGTTGTCAAATATGAATATGCTTTTTAAATGTTTTTAAACCTGCGATGTCCAGTTAATAAATTCCATTATTCTTATTTGTTTGCATTTTGTTGGGTTGGGGACCAGGGGGCGCCTTAGAATTTTTTGTCTGCAGGCGTCCGACATATAAATCCAGCCTTTATCTCGAACAGAATCCACACACAGCCATGCATTTCACCTCCACATTTTACACAGAGATTAATATCACATCCACATTTCTAATGTACCGTAATAATTACTAATTACATTATTACTAATCTGATTACTATGTGTGATTGGTTTCTGTGTGAAATGTGGATGTGATGTTTGAGAAGGTTATATAGAGAGGGTAAAGAAAAAGTACACGGGTAAAGCACAAAGAGAAATAAGGGACCTCCACAAAAATGCAGAGAGACAGAACAGGACAAGGAAGAAGATAAAAGTCAGTAAACATGAGGAGACAAGAAGAGAGCAATGTACACTCCCGAGATCAAACTCTGGACGAGCCTCTACCTCTGTAAAGTCTGTATAGTATAGAAGGGTCATGGTAGAAAGAATTTAGTCATGATGTCACAGCTCTCACTTTGTCACTACAGATGTGGCCTGCTTCCTCTGGGCTCTCTAGCTGAATGCCTCCGACAGACAATGGCTGTGCAGAATGCTGCTGGCCATTTACACACATGCGCAATTATACAGTTTTGAACAGCTGGATGAAGGCTGAGTGGCAGCCATGTTTGCCATTTTAAATTCTACTGTTGTTTTCAGTGCCCTTATGTGGTATATTGCTCTTTAGTGTTTTTTGATGCTGTTTAAGTGATATATGTGTATGTCAGTAAATACATTTGGAATATTTATTGAATTTAAGCAGACTTGCTGTCATTGTTCCTGTTTTCCTTATCCTTGATATAACTTAGTTTCATTAATACTGCATACCCTGACATTCTATCTGACTACCCTATACCTCCTTGAGGCCTGTCTTTGCTTTAGTAAATGAGGAAAGGACTGGGGCACATAATGGGGCAGGATTTAAGGTAGATTTATTGAAGCATACTGTGCAATGTTTCGGCTCACACAGAGGCTTTCTCAGGCTTGAAAAAATGATTTTTTTTTTTATCATCTTTTGCAACTTTTTTCTATTAGTTTTGTTTACTTGAAATATGCATTTTATTTTGGAATATACCTGTAGAGAACAATACAGCTGACCGTTTACAGAAAGGTAGCAAAAAGAAAAGTATAAACTGAAGATGAACAAACACCAGAAATTATGCCACTGCACCAGTCATCCTACACACTATAAATGGCACTTCCACGTCAAATATGATATTACCTAACATTAACCCACCTCCTCTAGAATGTAAGCTCATTGAGCAAGGCCCTCCACTTCTTCTGTCCCTGTGCGTCCAATTGTCTGGTTACAATTACATGTCTGTTAGTCCATTTGATGGCGCTATATAAATAATAAAATAATAATAATACTAATTACCTATTAAGAATGACGCATGTGGCCTCGTTTCGAACACCAATCTTCCAGTCTTTTGTACTCTTTGTCTAAATTTTGACGCAGCATCACTTTGACACAAATGCAGAGATCTGTCCAGTCTTCTCACCCTGCATTTGTTGTTTTTTCATGGTCCAGACCCTCAAGTGTACTTCATTGTATGTTTTTGGAGTGCTTTCTATTTTTGACCTGGCTTGGCTATTGACCTATTTTTTTGACATTCTGGTATCCCTGCCACAGCTAGTACTTTGTATTTTTGGTTTATGTATCTCCTGGATTAATTTGTCATAGGTTTAATTTTTGTAATCTAGAAATTAGTTTTAGTTCTACTTTCATACAATTTCTATACTAAGTCTTAAGCCCAGCCACTCTAAGATCCACTCTAAGTTACTATGCCTATTCTATCCCTTCAACTGTGTCTTTGTTAGGAGTTGACTTGTATCGTGCTGATGATCCCCCTGTTCATGACAGAAGATAGCCAGGAACAAAGACATGGAAACTGTTATGATTGGTTAAAAGACTAAAGTACAGTGGAGTATAGGTGGTTTGTTGAAAGTGAACCAAAACACATTCAGAACAGCAAGGTAATATAATAATGTTGAATTAAGCAAACAGTTTTGAAAGTGGTTAAGAAGCCACATTGAAGTAGTCAATTTTTTTTAATATATTGGCCGATTAGAGCAGTGTAGAATCACTATTTGGTTTGAATCCTGATCAGACCACTAAGTGTCCTTGGACACCTACCTCATAAATTGCAGGCGTGTTTGAGCAAGGCCTTCTTCGCCTCTAGAAATATTCCCTTTCTTTGCAGAATATGTAGGCACTATATAACTGCTAATAATAATTACAAATAATCTCATTATCTCATCTGAGATATCTCATCTGAGATAATAATAATCATCTCAGAAAAAAAGTGTAGCAGCCATGAGAGAATCCTGCAATGTGCACCTTTCTCACTTAGATTTAAGAATTATACCATATATCATTTATTAGAAGTGTAGAAAAATTGCCACATACTTATTCTTGGGGGAGATGTTGCTCAACAATTCATGACCCTGCCACCATGGATTCCTCTTCCATGTTGGCCAAGATCTTCTCCATGTATTGTACAAGCTCATGAGCTAGATGCAAGCATGGAACTCTCGTTTGGCTACACTGATGCCTACTTCATGGTTGCTCGTCGGCTTCACTCTTCACTTAACAACTCTGAAGTATTCCTCTTTCACATGCTTTCCTTATAAGATCAGCAGTATCTTCAGCTTAACAAAATAATCAACCAAATGTAAAATGTATTTATAGTGGTAGATCATGGCAAAGCATTCAAGTACCTCTAGCACCTGTTGTTATCACTAGAACCTGTTGAAACTGCAGGTTCAATTCTTGGCAGGATTAGCTCAGACTTTCATCCTTCTGAGGTCAATAAAGTGTATACAATTAAGTTGGGTTATAATATAATATCTCCAGATTTAAATTGATGAAAGTGATTTTTATTTTAGCAGTTTTCCACCATCCATGAACCTTTGATGGTCACTATGGTTGCTTTGATGATTTCTCATTGATATTTGATGTGATTATTGATGGGAAAGTGACTATATTTGCTGTCATTACACCTTGTTTTACTAACTAAAATGGACTTGTGACAAACTTTCATTCTTAAAACTTCAGAAGTCTGCTACAGTTAATCCGTTGTTTACTCCCAATTCAGAGTCATCTACTGACATTGTTGGTTGGGTCATAATTGGGAAGCAGACTCTGTCCTCTGGACTCACTGTTGGTGCTCGTAGAAGATTACCTTATAAAGATGCCAAACTTTGTGATTAATGAACCTTTCACCTTAATGCTGGTAGTGGGAGACGATGGGGCTGAAAAAAATAAATAAATACATCTGATCCTACCATGATGAACACATGCCAAGTAAGTTCTAATTACAGCTTTGCAAAGTCAAATATTTGTTGCTAGCAGAGGAATTGTCAATGGCAGAGGTGGGGGTAAGAGGAAGAGAATGTGAAGTGCATGGTGTTGTAGTGTAAGTTGAACAGATGCCCGTACGCCTTGGGGAAACGCAGCTTTCTTTTTACAAATCAGAGCTTTAAATTACAAGGTTTTTACCAAACAGAACAGTTGTGGCAAGTCGTCTGCTCTCATTTGCGTAATGGTTTCTGTCACTGGTGATTAGACACAGGATGAAGTAAAAGAAATTTGACAATTAGGAATGAGAAATCATTAATCTGAATCTTTGTTAAGAAGATGGAAGAGTGAAAAAAGGACAATAAAAGAATAAAACAAACAACCGAATTTCAGACTTATATGTCCAGCAAAACAGGTTTTAGAAATGTCATAAAAGGCGTCCTGATAGACAGAGTGCGGCAAGAAGTCATCTCTAATAATGGTAAACAGTGTTACAGGCATTACAGACAGACAGTTGAAATATGCATTGTCAGCAGAGATACATAACGATTGCTTATTTTGCCCTAGGCCACATGGATGATCACATCTGAGTATGCTATGTTTGCTTACAAAGTTTCTATATGAGTGAGTTTGGCAGCTGTGTTCTGAGCCATCATTTGGATTTTACAGGTGAACAACACAGTTTTTAGTGTTTTGGGACATGTAAAATGTGGGGTGAACATATGTTTGTGTGTTAAAGAGATACTTACTTTGGAACAACCACAAGAAGTGTTTACACATAGTGCCTCGAAAAAGAATCTTGGGTTTGTCAGTTCACTCTTCGGATTATATACTAATGTCAAAATATGCCTCTCAGGGTTATTCACTAAAATGAGAAGTATTGGAATTTAAAAGTGGATTTCAAAGCTAAGGCCAAGATTGCTGAACAGAAAAAAACAATTCTCTAAGTTAGTTATTCTTCCATTTCGGCTACTTTAGCCTTAAATGAGCTTGCCAAAGTGCTTTATTGGTGAGGAGTATCCTAGTTTATAAAACTGAAGATTTTTATGAGAAGTTTTCCTCCTACTTCTGTTGGCTCTCTGAGCTTGCCTGCCTCTTCTAACACATACTTGAAATGGCTCCTCCTCAGCTCAGACCAGACATGATTGGTTATTTCCAAGTCAAAAGAACGTCTCTTCCGGAAAAAGGGAAGGGCTCGCTAAGGCTGCAGTTCATAAGATCTGCAGCCATTGCAAGCTATTTTAAGATGTACCCCCTAATGAATTCGTGCATGTATTCATTTGGGGTATATCTACTAAAGAGCGATTTGTTTTGCCTATTTGGGCATTGTAATGTTCCTTTAAATGTGAAACTCACTTAGTAATCTCATTAGTTCTTATCTTGGCATATAACCGTAATAAAAAGAGTGGGAGAAGGGTCAGCGCTAATATAAATAGAATGTAGGCAACGGCCCAACAAAGGGTAACCCTCAAACCCTCTGAAGATAAGACATCTGACACAAAAAACAGAAGAAGGGCTGCGCCAAGATATAACCATGTCTGAATCTGAAAAAAACCTTGTTTGCCGAAACGAGTTGTAATCTTTTATAACTATTGTTTTTAGCATTAAAGTATTTTTGGCTTTCATCTGCTCAGTGTGCTAGACCATTTATTACACTTTTTATGCTTTTGTACTATTTTATTTTAAGCTAATTTATGTTTTTGGCACATCCACAAGAATCTATTCTACTCTACACCTAACCTCTGGCGAGGAATATCCTCTGCAGACATTACTTTACATTTTATCCTTGGTGGGGATCATACCACCGAAGCTCAATTATCTGAGCGGTGTTACTGATCTATCAAACGTGAGTAAATAACCATCTATTTTTCTTTGTATCTGATTTTATTACAGTGAGCACTATTGTGTTGCTTTTGTATTTAACATTTTACATTCATCTGGAGGCTGAGAGACCAACCCACAAGAGCTACATATCCATCAGTGGGGATTGTTCCGCTGTAGGCTGTTTTACCCAGAGCTGGTCTATAGCTCTATTAAATGTGATTGTTAGTCCACCTATCCTTGTTGTGTATCATACACTCTGCGCGATTATTGGCTGTTTTCTGATTTATCCGCATATTCCTACCATTATCAGAAGCTTGGACGGTTACCAGCAAATATCTCAAAAATTATTTGGACTTTTCTGAGCCTTTTGGACTTCCTAGACTTAATATTTGGTGCAACCTGGTTTTGTGTTTTGAATTGTTTTGCTTTCTTTGGAGTAAAGTGTTGAGGGTATGCCTTACACCTAATATTTGCAGCCTATCCTTCTGTATATATAGGTGGCTTTCTAACGCTTATCCTAGTTTGTGTGTTAGTTATTTAAATGTGCATGGGGATTTGGGTTGGTGCGCAAGTAACTATTTTCTTTGTTTTTTATGATTATTATGCAGCCTGCGGTCATTCACTCCAGGCAGACCTGCCAGTGAAGGGCACGCCCACCCCCTTTCCAGATGGATACACACCTTTTGGGGTGGAGCTAGTGACACAATTGCATCACTGACCCGCCAATTCGACGCCAGATTTGGGAGGATTGTGCAATTGCTTTTTATGTGATTATTGTTAAAACAAGAGTTTCCCAATAAAGCTTTATTACTTAACACTCCGTCAAGTGACTGGCTGGTGGTTGTTGATACCTGAGAATATCTGTCAGGTAGTTCTCCTACAATTCCTGATGCTGCTATTTTAGTAGTACTGATGGTGACTCCCATGGGTGTTCTTTAGCTGGAGAAGTTACGAACAGCATTTACACCACTTCTGGGATTGACTGTAGCGGTACTTACCTTATCCAGGGGCCGGACGCGGTCCTCTCTTCAAGCCGCGCGCGGTCCTGCGGCTGCACGAGCCGCGTGCGGCTCGTCCGACTGTTCAGACAGGAAGGCGGGCAGTGACCGCGAGAAGCGGTCACGTGTCCCGCCTGCAGCTAAGAGCGCGCCGCGAATCTCGGGCGCGCTCTTAAAGAGACAGTGCGAGCCTAAATTGCAAAAAGGCTCCCATTGGCTCCTGTCATGCCAATCACCCCATACACTTACCTGTTGGGGGAGTGGAAGTGACAGGAGCCAATCACATTAGTTTGAAGGCTACTTATACTTACCCTTTTCCCTTAGTTCGTTGCCCTATCGTGGTTTCTGCTACAGTTCCCTTTAGTGCTTGTTGTGTTCAGTTGTGTTTCTCCGTATTTGACCTTGGCTTTGTATTCTGACTTCGTTTTCGCTTTATCCTATTCTGTACTGTTTGCCGGCTTGCTGATTCCTATGTACCAGTCCCCGGCTAGTTTTCGTTTACGCTGTCTCTTTGTGCCCTTGACCTCGGATCGTTCCTGACTCTGTCTTATCCTATTACGTCGAGTCCGGCCACTCTAAGGTCCGGTAGACGTATCTCTCCTCTGTACTGTCTTCTGTTAGGCTGGATCCTGCGTGTAGGGGTATATACTCGTTACATTACGATAGGGCCATGGACCCCGCAGATTTAGCTCAACAGATGGCGACCCATGAGGCTAGATTTGTAGAGCAGGATCACCGTATGGATCAAATAGGCTCTCCAGACGCTCTTAGCTAGAACCATTCCAGCAACCGCACCTAACCCTCCTGCACCCCTGCTTCCTGAAGTATCGACTATGCCTAACGCTACAGCACATTTAACGCCTCCTCCTAGGTATGGAGGGGATTCTAAGACATGCAGAGGGTTCATTAACCAAATAGAGTTTCATTTTGAAATGTATCCACGTTCATTTCCCACAGAGAGGTCTAAAGTTGGGTTCTTTATGCACCAACTTACCGACAAAGCACTTGAATGGGCAAACCCTATTTGGGAGGCTAATGGACCTATGGTGCATAACTTTCACAGTTTCCTAACAGCTTTTCGCAGAACTTTTGATACTATGAAAAGGTCTAAGAATGCCGCTAGAGCATTAATGAGGGTTAAACAGGGTTCTAGGTCTGTGGCTGATTACGCTATACAGTTTCGTACCCTTGCCTCACAGGTCGATTGGACCAATAATGGGTTAACTACGGCCTTCATGGAAGGTTTATCAGACTCTATATTGGATGAGGTAGCAGCTAAGGAGCTTCCTATTGCCTTAGAGGACCTTATTGACTACCTCATCGATATAGATAATAGGATTCGTGACAGGCTCTATACTAAGAACAGGAATAGACGTTTTGTTACACCTATTCAACCCAGAGTTAATATACCGGAGAGTGTTAAAGTATCTGAAGAGGAACCTATGCAATTAGGGGTTGCCAAACTCTCAGATACTGAGAAATTACATAGGAGAAGGGAGGGACTCTGCCTATATTGTGGTAAGAGAGACCATATGGTAAAGGAGTGTCCTCTGCTCCCGGAAAACTCTCGCACCTAAGACCTTATAGGGGACTGGCCTTGGGTGTGATTTCTAAGTCTCCTACATTGCCTCCTAACCGACTGCTTCTCCCTGTTTCTTTACATATGGGAGAGAGTTGTATGGTTGAAAACATAGACGCCCTGGTTGATTCTGGGGCAGCCGAGAACTTTATAGACTCTGGTTTTGTAAAGAGAAACAATATTCCCATCAGAGAGAAGGAGATACCCTTGGCCGTTGAGGCCATAGATGGTAGACCATTGATATCTCCTGTTGTTACTCACGAGACTGCACCGCTACACATGTACACAGGGGTTCTACACTATGAAACCATTCGGTTCCAGGTCATCACCTCTCCCTCTTCACAGTTGGTGTTAGGGTATCCATGGTTACGTGCCCACAATCCCATTTTTGACTGGGAGACAGGGCAGATAAAATCATGGAGTAAAGCCTGCCATGAGTCATGTACTATTGAAGTCACGCCTGTGAATTCTATTAACGTTCCTACTGTTCCTCCTTTATCTACGACAATACCCTCTCAGTATTTAACTTTAAAGACTGTCTTTGATAAAAGAGAGGCTGACAAATTACCGCCTCACAGACCCTACGATTGTGCTATTGATTTGTTGCCTGGTACTATACCTCCTAAGGGCAGGGTGTACCCCCTATCGGTTCAAGAAAACCGTGTCATGGAGGAGTACATTAAAGAGTCATTAGACAAGGGATTTATTAGAAGATCCTCTTCTCCGGCTGGAGCGGGGTTCTTCTTTGTATCAAAGAAAGAAGGTGATTTAAGACCTTGCATTGATTATAGAGGTCTTAACAAGATCACCATCAAAAATGCTTACCCTATACCTCTAATAACAGAATTGTTTGACAGGCTCAAACATGCTACGGTATTCACCAAATTAGATCTTAGAGGAGCATACAATTTGATACGTATTAAAAAGGACCACGAATGGAAGACAGCCTTTAACACTCGGTCAGGTCATTATGAGTATACCGTCATGCCATTTGGGCTTTGCAATGCCCCAGCAGTGTTCCAAGAATTTATTAATGATGTCTTAAGGGACTTTATTCACTCATTTGTTATTGTGTACTTGGATGACATTTTAATATATTCTACTGACATTCACGCTCATCACAGACATGTTACAACAGTTCTGAAGACCCTTCTTGCTAATGGTCTTTATTGCAAATTAGAAAAATGTCTATTCGACCAGTCCGAGGTCCAGTTTTTAGGGTATTTGATTTCCGCCGAGGGTTTTCGGATGGATCCCCAGAAGCTCGCTGCAGTCATAGAATGGCCTCTGCCGCAAGGTCTGAAAGCCATCCAGCGTTTTCTGGGTTTCTCTAATTATTATAGACGTTTTATCAAAGGTTTTTCGTCTATAGTAGCGCCTATAACTCGTATGACTAAAAAGGATGGCAATACACGTGTCTGGTCTACTGAGGCACTTCAGGCTTTTGACTTTCTTAAAACTACGTTCGCCTCTGCCCCTATTTTACAGCATCCTGTCCCCTCATTGCCATATATACTTGAGGTTGATGCTTCCGATATAGGGGTAGGTGCTGTCTTATCCCAAAGAGAGTCTCCTGACAAGCCATTGCATCCTTGTGGCTTCTTTTCTAAACAAATGTCCAAGGCAGAGAGGAATTATGATGTGGGTAATCGCGAACTCCTTGCTATCATTTTAGCACTCAAAGAATGGAGACATTTGCTAGAAGGAACTAAGGATCCTATTCTCATATTTACAGATCATAAGAACCTATCCTACCTTAGCGAAGCTAAAAGATTGTCTTCAAGGCAGGCTAGGTGGTCACTGTTCTTGTCTCATTTTAATTATATAATCACCTATAGGCCAGGTGACCGGAACACCAAAGCGGACGCTCTGTCCAGACAATTCGAGACTATTGACAAACAGGAGATTGATGTCACTCCTGTCATTCCCCCAGACAGGATAATAGCAACTACTATTTTGTCTATTTCCTCGTCCCTCTTGCAGGCCATACAAGCGAAACAAGGCATGGCACCCAGCGAGAGGCCTAATGATAAATTGTTCGTTGACATTCCCGAGAGACGGGATATTCTGTCACTTTATCACGATACTAAGACTGCTGGACATCCTGGTATTTCCAAAACAGTGTCAGCCGTTTCTCGGTATTTCTGGTGGGATACCTTACGTAAGGATGTTACTGACTATATAAGTGCTTGTACTACTTGTGCATGTATGAAAACCTCTCGTAGAGTTCCTTGTGGGCTGTTGCATCCGTTGCCCGTTCCCGAGAGACCTTGGTCTAATCTATCAATGGATTTTATTGTTGAATTACCCCCTTCGAATGGTAACACAGTCATCCTAATGATAGTAGATCGGTTTTCCAAAATGGCTCACTTTGTGTCTCTTCGCAAGTTGCCCACTTCCAAGGAATTGGCTCTTATCTTCGCTAGAGAAGTGTTTCGATTACATGGTATTCCCTTATCTATTGTATCCGATAGGGGTAGCCAATTTATTTCCAGGTTCTGGAAAGCCTTTTGTTCGGAGATGGGTATTTCCCTCTCATTTTCTTCCGCTTACCATCCCCAGTCTAATGGAGCTGCTGAACGTGCCAACCAGTCTCTTGAGCAGTACCTCCGTTGTTTTGTGTCTCACCATCAGGACAATTGGTCTGACCTGCTTCCTTGGGCTGAATTTGCTCGGAATAATGCCACTCATGATTCTTCCGGCAAAAGCCCTTTTTACGTTGTCTATGGCCAGCATCCCGTTGTTCTTCCGGCTGCATTCTCCTCTCAGGGCATGCCAGTTCTGGATGAGCATTTGGCTGGTTTGCGTAATACTTGGGAGCAGGTTCAGCGTTCTTTGGTGGACTCTGCTGCCCGCCAGAAGGCTCAGGCTGACAAGCATCGCAGAGCGGCTCCTTCCTATGTTGTGGGGGACAGGGTTTTGCTTTCCACACGGAATATTCGCCTCCGGGTGCCTTCTATGAAATTGGCTCCCCGCTTCATTGGTCCTTATCGCATTATACATAAGGTTAATCCCGTTTCTTATGCCTTGGGTCTGCCTAAGAATCTGCGTATACCCAATGTATTTCACACCTCTTTGTTGAAGCCTTACGTACGCAACCGCTATACCCGGCATACTCCCCCTCCCCCTCCTGTCTCTGTGGAGGGTCATGAGGAGTTCGAAGTATCTGCTGTTATTGACTCTCGTTTTCTTAGGGGTCGGCTTCAGTACTTGGTACATTGGAAGGGTTATGGGCCTGAGGAGCGCAGTTGGATTTCTGCGGATGCTGTTCATGCTCCCCGCCTTGTACGTTCTTTCCATTCGCGTTTTCCTGCCAGGCCTGGTCCTGCCCGCCCGGAGGGCGTGTCCTCAGGGGGGGGTACTGTAGCGGTACTTACCTTATCCAGGGGCCGGACGCGGTCCTCTCTTCAAGCCGCGCGCGGTCCTGCGGCTGCACGAGCCGCGCGCGGCTCGTCCGACTGTTCAGACAGGAAGGCGGGCAGTGACCGCGAGAAGCGGTCATGTGTCCCGCCTGCAGCTAAGAGCGCGCCGCGAATCTCGGGCGCGCTCTTAAAGAGACAGTGGGAGCCTAAATTGCAAAAAGGCTCCCATTGGCTCCTGTCATGCCAATCACCCCATACACTTACCTGTTGGGGGAGTGGAAGTGACAGGAGCCAATCACATTAGTTTGAAGGCTACTTATACTTACCCTTTTCCCTTAGTTCGTTGCCCTATCGTGGTTTCTGCTACAGTTCCCTTTAGTGCTTGTTGTGTTCAGTTGTGTTTCTCCGTATTTGACCTTGGCTTTGTATTCTGACTTCGTTTTCGCTTTATCCTATTCTGTACTGTTTGCCGGCTTGCTGATTCCTGTGTACCAGTCCCCGGCTAGTTTTCGTTTACGCTGTCTCTTTGTGCCCTTGACCTCGGATCGTTCCTGACTCTGTCTTATCCTATTACGTCGAGTCCGGCCACTCTAAGGTCCGGTAGACGTATCTCTCCTCTGTACTGTCTTCTGTTAGGCTGGATCCTGCGTGTAGGGGTATATACTCGTTACATTGACTACCCTGTATTTCAGTTGCAAATACCATAGGCACAGTGTTCAAGAGAATGCCTTGAACATACCCATCAGGCATTGGAAGTGACCGCTGATGGGAAATTCCAAGGATAAATAAGCGAAAGTTCATGAAAGATTTGTCCTTTCTTTGGTTTTATAATTCTGAATGCTCTACATAAAAAATAGTCCCCTGTTTTTGAGTTGGTGTGTGGTTGGGGTAAATCCACATAATATTTCCAAGGTTTATTAACGAACATTAAAAGAGAGGTGACACAATAACCTACATTTTACTGTATTCATTAATACTGATAATGTAGTGAAATGTAGTGTAGTGAAATGCAAACAAGCTACTATCATTCATGTGGACAATTTGCAACATTTGATTTTACTTAAACTCGTCTAAATTTGTCTCCACATAATCTACTCTCCTAATACATAATATATCATGCTCTCAGATTGACCTTGTACGGAGTAAACTTTGAACCCGAAAACACACTGAGTTTTTAGCAAAGGAACAATCTTGATTTCATTGTCCGGCTTCTATTTTTTTTTTGTGCTGCTGCTGAGGCATGGTAAGACGAAGGTTAATGTTGCAAAAACAGGGGTTCATTAACTCCTCCATTGTTTTTTATTCTGCGTCTTTTACAATATTTATAGATCTTCATTTGCCTTTATTTTTTTTTCTTGTCGCTGTGGCTTTGAGATAATGAGAGAGGGGATCCCTCCTCCCAACCTTAACCTTATACATGAGCCACAATTAGCTTCTCATTAATAGAATCTTCAATTTTTAATGTCCGCCTCTGGACAATGTGAAATAGAAGTGAGGTCAGGGAGAGCCGTGGGTGGGATTAATAGAACCACATTCCTTTCATTGTGAAAGGCAGCTTAATTTCTTCTATTGATGTGTGATACCTATCCCCAGGTTTACCATCTGTGCAGTATTAGGGCTGTTCCCAAACCAAGGTGTATGCTGAAAAATATATTCCTCATCTTGTATTTTATTCATCATACAATGAAAAAAATATATACATGTAGAAATGCGTTTTTCTTGCACTATTTTTTCATGAATTTCTAAATCATTGACGATTGATATCAATGAAAGGCTTAAAGTGACGCTGTCACTTTTATTTTTTTATTCCAAGTAAAATCATTTAAACTGCATTGCAATTAATTCCGTAAACACGCAAAAGATATCACACTGAAAAGCAGGAAATGCTTTGTTTTACAGACAAGGTGTATAGTCAAAAGGCAGAGAGCATCAAATAGCTTGAACATACTACATCTTGCCATTTTCCAAAACTCATCACTTGTGATGGGTGATGGGTGTAAGATCTTCTAGTGTAGTAATGGCTAACCTTGACACCATAAATTATTGCTGGACTACATTTCCCATGATGCTCAGCTAGCTTTTAGACTCTAAAAGCTAGCTGGGCATCATGGGAAATGTAATCCAGAAACAATTTATGGTGTCAAGGTTAGCCATCACTGTTCTAGTGCCTATGGCCATATCTAAGACGATATATGGAAGATCCTATACGACCCGTAGACCCTTGGTTTATACTCTTGTGGAAGGCACGTGACAGCTTCATCTGCTGGTAGGATTTGCATGTTCTGTCAACTACTGTTCTTCATTAGTGAGATCAGTGTACTGTAATGCAGCCATGCATGGGTCGTTGACACAGAAGCAAGATAAATAAATATACATAGAGGCCTATGGTTTGAAATACAGGTGAGGTCAGTTTAAAAGCAATTCAAATGATCTATTCACCATCAGCTGTTAGTAAACGATACAATAACAAGGAATAGGCACTTTCTACCTTTTTTATAAATTCTCCTACAAAAAGTTGTATTTTTATTTTTCAAAAATGTTTTTCTTAATAGTTATTAGTTATGAGATTATTTTATCTCCATGAAAACCTCTACCTTATGCCTTCTCGTGCATGTTGTTGGAAATGTTTGTTTTTGGAAGTAGCCAGGACATATCAACTGATGGTCCATAGTTAATATTTTTGGATAAGCTTTTCCAATGATTGAATATTTGTGAAGACGCTTTTAAAATTATTTTGACATTTAAAAAAAATATTTAAATATTTTGACATATTGATTTTTTTGCATTTTCTCGAGTGTTTTCTGATGCAATACAATATCACTTTACAAATAAATGATAATTATAATAGACACAAGTCAACAACATAAAAATAGTTAAATAAAGAGACATGATAAAAAAATAAATAAATCATACTTGCAACAAACAAAATGCATGATGTGGTAGAAGATATACACATTCCATCGGTTAAAACACAACGAGTGGTATGAATAGATTGATATATAAAATATTTTTATATTTTTTTTATATATTGACATATTTTATATATATATATATATATATATATATATATATATATATATATATATATATATATATATAATACCATGTGTCCTACACTCACAGCTCCCAGTATAATTAATGACTTGGTGCAATTTCAGGCCTTCGTATATAATAATAATGAAGGAGAGCACTCACAGGACTGTTCAAAAGGTACTTTTATTTCAGCAACATTCGTTTACATCAGTAAAGTCAGTGTCGACGTTTCAGTCCAACCGGACTTTTCTCCATTTAGATATTCAGTGCTTAAGTGTTCATTGAAGGGTGAGAAAGGTGAGAACGAGACATGGTGATGTCATAAGTGATGTGTACATTTTCAAAAACGTCATCAGTGCGATTAACCCTATATTCCACGAGGATTGGAGAAAAAGTATGAGAAAAGGAATGAAATACAGAATATATACAAATATTTACAAAGTATAGGGATGGTTGTTGAGGTACTGACGGGGCACTCTGGAAGAATTCTGCAGAATAAATGACAGAACATTTCAAATATTGCAATATAAAGAATTAAAAAATATATTTGTATTATAAGTCTGAAATTATGAGACAACTTTCAGATTCCAGCATTTACCGATATACAGAGATTGATCCATCCCAAGATTTCAGCACGATTATCAAAAGTACACTGACAAGAGGTCTGGAAGCCCGATACTTATCCCAAGATGAATTTGACTCCATCTTTGAAACACACACGCGCTGTCCTATCCTATACACCTTACCCAAGGAGACTACTCGGCACCCGGTGGGATGGTTATCGATGTTGGGAGTTGTACTCCTAGGTTGTTGAGGTTACATTGTTTGCTGTTTGCTGGATCCTTGTAGAGAGTAAAGCAGAGCTCTTAAAAGAGCTAGTGATTATGCTGAGCAGGTTCCCTTTCAATAACGAGACGAGGCTACGTTTTGAAGGGTGAAGTAGAACTGATTTAATGACCACACAAGCAGCTGCTTTTATGCAGGTTTTACAGTAAGGTTACCCAGGGCCGGATTAACATAGGGGCTGATGGAGCTGCAGCTCCAGGCCCAGGCCCATGGAATAGGCCCATTGATTTAAAAAAAAAAAAAAAAAATTTTTTTTACATTTTTTTTTTTTTTTTTTTTTTTTACACACTACTCTTAGGGATTCCACCTGGCTTTTATTTTATTGGCACAGCCAGTATTTGAGGCTGCCTGGCTGGTTCCAATATTACAGTGATACTGGCAATACAAATGCTGGTATTTTTCTCAGTATAAACAAGAGATTACTATGCAATACCAGCACTGGCCAGTAGGGGTCGCTGTGTATGGAGAGAAGCAGGGATAGGAAGTATCAGCATATCCCTCCCTGCCTATCTCTAATCACTGATCCGCAGGGGAGCAGCTACAGAGAGTCCAGACAGCAGCTCCCACCCTGCAGAGACAGCCTACAGCTCAGGGAAGTAAGGGATGGGGGGATAGGCTGCAAGGAGACATACACTGAGACACTAAGGGACATTGGCAGACATTATGACACAGAGACACATGGGGACACAGATTCCCCATGTCTCTCAGTGTCCCCATGTCTCCCAGCCAGTGTCCCTGGCGTCTCAGTGACCCCTAGTCTCCCAGTGCCCCCAGTCTGCCAGTGTCTCAGTGTCCCCATGTCTCCTAGTGCCTCCATGTCTCCCAGTGCCTCAAGTGTCTCAATGTCCCCATGTCTCCAAGCTAGTGTCCCTAGTGTCTGTGGCCCTGGTGTCTCAGTGTCCCCATGTCTCCCAGTGCCCCCATGTCTCAATGTCCCCATGTCCCCCAGCCAGTGTCTCTAGTGTCTGTGTCCCTGGTGTCTGTGTCCCCATGTCTTCAAGTATCCCCTATTTTTCCAGTGTTCCCATGTGTCCCAGCCAGAGTCCCGTAGTCTCCCAGTGTCACTGGTGTCTCAGTGTCCCTAGGTCCCCCCGTGTCCCCAGGTCTCCCCGTCTTCCTAGTGTCCTAGTGACATGGGGACCCTGGGATACATGGGGACACAGGGAGACATGGGGCATTGAGACATGGTGATACATAGGATCACTGGGAGACCTGGGGACACGACACTAGGGACACTGGGAGACATGGGGCACTGAGACACTGATACATAGGAACACTGAGACCTGGAGTAATTGACACATGGGGGCACTGGGAGACATAGGGGCACTGGGAGGTATCCATCTATACAGCAGAATCAAACTAAGTAGTTTTTTGGTGATTTTACAGCATTTTCTCTTATGTCACTCCTTGTGATTTACATCATGTGATGTCACCCATACATATTTAATTATGCAAATTAGCAAGGTCGGTATGTTTTTCCAAGAAAGGTGGCAACCCTAACTACTTTTCACATACTCTTACTTAAGTATGGAAACTTAAGAGGGATGCATGGGAACAAAACTTGTGTGGACTGGACTGGCTGACAATGAATATAGTTAAAGGGACACTATAGTCACCAGAACAACTACAATTTATTGAATTAGTTCTGTTGAGTAGAATCATTACCGTCAGGCTTTTTGCTGTTTTCAGAGAAAATGCAGTGTTTACATTACAGCCTAGTGATAACTTCACTGGCCACTCCTTAGATGGCTGTTAGATATCCTTCCTGGGTCATGGCTGCCTAAAATGCATCCAAACATTCAGTATCTCCTCCCTCTGCATGCAGACACTGAACTTTCCTCATAGAGATTCATTGATTCAATTAATCTCTATGAGGAGATGCTGATTGGCCAAGGCTGTGTTTGAATCATGCTGGCTCTGTCCCTGATCTGCCTCTTTGTCAGTCTCAGCCAATCCTATGGGGAAGCACTTCTCTTGGATCAGGCCACCACTTCTAATGATGTCAGCAGACTGCTTGTTTTTCCGAGTCTAACAGCATGCAGAGTTACAGCTTCAGGCTTGAATACAGTAATATTTTGCTATATTAATGGAGGCATGAGGGGCTCAGGGGGTCTAGATGGTGGTGTTAACACTATAGGGTCATGAATTCATGTTTGTGTTCCTGACCCTATAGTGATCCTTTAAGGTAATGCAGACGTTGGTCTCTCTAACACTGTGGCATGTTCCCTTTCTTCTACACTCACTACACAGCTTTTCTCTGTCCCAGACTATATACCAGGAGCGTCTGCTTGCTAGTAAGAAGGTAAGGAGACAAGTGGACCAGCAAGTGCTAGGGGACAGTCCTTAGAAAGCGTTGAGCGAGCACATCATTAGATGCATTTATGCCAAGCTCAGGGTGCTGTCTGCATAGTATGCCCTTAGTTGGCCAGCTGCATGATTGGCAGGCAGCCTGACATGCATTCATGCCAGGCTGGCCTAATTCTTTGGGCAGACATGTAATCTTTTTGGGCATGTTCGCCCCTTTTGGCAGGTTACATGATTGGTGTCAGTGGCACACCCTTTTACCGTGCCCATTGACTTCCTGCTTGACTGGACACTGCTGTTAGGGGTTATGGATTTGCTTGAAAGATGAAAACATAAATTAGTGAGAGATTAGCCTAGGGTATGTGTTTTCTTATAGCTGCTGTTTTCTTTCTCTCCAGCACCATCTCCATCAGATACATGACGCTTGGGAGTGTTTTACTGTTTTTGGTCGATATGATCATGTAATTAGGCCCATCATAATTGTCAGCACCAGGCCCACTGGGCTCTTAATCTGGCCCTGAGGTTACCACCCACGCGGACCTTGTGGGGCACTAACAATAGGAATACAACAGCCAATCAGTTACAATTGTACAGTAAAAACACACCCATTAATTACAATACATTCCTCCCCTCTGCTTAGGAGATAATTGAGTTAATCGTTATATCTGCTCAATTATCTCCAAGCTAAAAAATATACTTTTATGCATTTTCCATAACTTTAAAACTATGCATAGGATCTTAATAATAATAATAAATTTTAATAACCAATACATTCAGGGGAACAACATATCCAAAAATGGCATGAATTGAACCAGTGGATGTGACCGACCAATCGCACATTTCTCTGCCCAAAATAGTTCCACAGTTTCAGTCTCTGCGGTCGGTCTATTCTCCTTTTGTAATAAGTCTAAAATGCACGAACGGAACTGTTCGTGCCTGCCATCACTGGATGTAGTTTGTTCGGATGAACAAACTCACAAATTAGCGCCTTGTTCGTATGAGTCTAGTCGAACGCACAGAAGGTAGAAGTTCAGCGGCGTTCGTGGAAAAAGGTAGCCGAAAACAGTTCCACGCGGTCGACGACCAAACACCGCTGAATGCACCGACTAAACAAAATGGCCGCTGCCACGTGTTCGCACAGACAAACACCAACCACCCAGTTAATCCATTGGAACGTTGGGGTGATTGCGGTTTATAACAGGTCAAGAGGGTTAATTGCTGGCACACTCCTGCTCTGGGTGGTTGGTCGTTCGACAAAAAATTAGGTATTCGAACAGTTACGGCCAAATGCACGATTAGTCACTTTGGGGATTGCAAATACACGAACAGTCTTTGTTCTCAGTGATAGGAAGCAATGTTAATGACTGTAAGGAAAAGGTTTTGGGTACACAGTCTGTTGGGCTGAGGTTTCCAGACTATACTGTAGGTTCTGTTACAGTACATATCACTTATGACATCATCAAGTCTCGTTCTCACCTTTCTCACCCTCCAATGAACACTTAAGCACTAAATATTTATTTCACTGTTTATTTTTTCTTGAGAAAAGTCCGGTTAGATTGAAACGTTGACACTGACATTACTGATGTAAACGAATGTTGCTGAAATAAAAGTACCTTTTATGAACAGTATTGAATCCTGTGAGTGGTCTCCATCAAGGTATTATATATATATATATATATATATATATATATATATATATATATATATATATATATATACATTTTCAAAGTTTATTTAAAAATATTAAATCATTTGAAAAGCTTAAACCAAAAATATAAAATCAAGGCGATAATTGGGTGGAGCAATAATTCTGCAAATCAGTTGAAGATAACTGTATGTAAGGAGTTATGAAAGCAACAAGGCATCTTTTCTACTTGCTTATAAACGTGACTATTGTAAAACTCAATAGACGGCTGTTAGATTATTTTTTTTTAAAGCCTAAATAATATTTTATAATGGTGATTTTAAACAAGTTGTTAATATGTATAATCACCCCAAATCCTTTGCAATTTTAAGGAATTCACCACAGGAGTCTAGATCCAAACAACCTAATTAAACCCTACAAAGCTGTCCATGATTAGTTGCGTCATTAATTATATATTTTGCATATCTACTCATGCATGTTGACGTACACAAAGCTGAACGTATATATATATATATATGCTGACTGAAAATTAACTTAAAAAAAATAAAGAAAAAAAAGAAAAGAAAAAAAGTTAAATAAATTCCCCCAAAACCTCCATGAATCTACAAAAAGAGTCTAATTGCTCGTCTTGTCTGTAAATCCAGTTGTATGTTGCTCTGCAGAGACTGGGATTGTCGCTCTTATTATTTACATATTCACTTCCTCTTATATTTTTTTTTTCTCTGCTCTTTCACGTCCTCCCTCCCCCATATCCTACTCTCAAAGCTATTAATCATTTTGACAGCTTCAGATATGGCCTTTATTTTCTTGAGGCAACCAAGAAATGTCTACCAGCACCTTCTGACATCCTCGTGTTCTCTCACCAATCAGCCTGCCTTCTACCAAAGTGACACTGCAATGAATAGGGAGTCCGTGTCACTGGCAGGCTGCATGCACACAGCACAATGGCATCCTGTCCTTCTGTCTCCTCTGTCTACCATCCGCTCTGAGTTTTCTGTTTTAAATCTGTGTTTCCATTTAATCTTTAACCTATCATTTCAGATGTGCTGTTTCTCTGAAGTGTTGAAGTAAGAAAAGAGTGCATCATGGGAAGAACCCTCCTGGTTTTGGAGAGCTCTCTGGCTTGTGCATCAGGGAATAACTGATTGTAAATATGATAGCCATACTGAGCCGTGTATTTAACTTGAAATAGAATATACTATGCATGTGTAATAGGCACTGTTTTTAACTTTGTTTATTAATTTTTTTCTAGATGGTACCGACCTGTCCACGATTTAAAAAGGAATAGGTGTAGAGCATGTGCTCTCCTGTTTATCTCGTGTAGTTATTTTCAACCTCTTGTTGAAACACAGTAATTTTTTAAAGATACACTCCATGCACCATAACTAGTAAAGTAGGAGGTAGACAATGAGCTGTCCCTGCACTGCTGGGCTTACCTCAGGAGCACTAACCAAAGCTCCTAACACCAGCTTCGGGGTCTCACTTCTGCCTGCAGAAAGTGGCACTTGACAGACTCCAGGTAACAAGTCGAACCATTTTAAAATGGTTTAACTAATTACAATAAGGCAATGCCTGGGTGCTCCTAGTACATTTAAGTGGTTATGGTGATTGGAGTGTTCTCTTAATGTAAGTGGAAACCCCAAGCATCTGGACAGGTTGCATGAATGTTAAAGCCGAAGACAACTTACTTTGCTTAATATGCATGTTGTATGGTATGTTAAACAGATGCTTGCTCCTTCCCCTCTCGTATTAATTGCAGGTAAAAACCTGCAGTATTTAAAACAGCACTGTCACTTTTAAGTAATTCATAGATATAACATTTGTGAAATACTGATTAAGACTTTGTCTTATGGTATCCAAAGATACCATAAGACAAAGTAGGAACTAATTTGTCTTATGGTAAAGCCTGAGGTTGACAAAAGTTTAAAAACAACTTTTGTCCTCTCTTGGCAACAGTTGACAGCTGTGGGATTCAGGCTTTATCTATGGAGGCTCAAGCAGTCTTGTGGGATCTTCAATGGACGTCAGTGTATGCATGCGCAGGTGTACAGCACTGACTCGAGGACCTACGGCATGAAGATGCGGACCTGTGACATGAAGACAGTGGCAGCCATGAGGGACAGTCTGAGGTAAATAAAACTCACTGGACCTATCTGTCCATTTTGGGGACACTGTAAAATATGCAAAGACCACCGAAATTGACAGATCCGCTTTAATACCCCTTTTAGTGTCTGTTTCTAAAAACTTTAAAAATTGACTGAAAATTGTTAAGTCAATATTTTGTTGGAAGAGGATCTGCAAAGAAAATGCGTTTAAAGCTACATTTTTCTTTTTCTTTTTCAGTTTTTTTTTCCAATTCTTTTTACATATTTTTCATAAGTAATCTACATCTTGAATTAAAAACTGCAATGTCCCTTTAAATCATATGTAATAATGAAAAGGTTCAACTTCTTCTAAAGTGACTGTCTACGAACCAAAATCACTTAATCTTTGTGACCTTAATTTGGGTCATAGATGCAGTCCCTGCTGCCTTTCAAATGAAATAGTGCTGCTTCTGAAAAATGGCACAGTTTAGATTTTTCCTACTAGTATCTGTAGGACAGACAGTCACTAGGGGCTACAGTCTGAAATAGGTTCAATAATTGAATCTATTTGATGTCTGGTGTCCGCATATTTAAGTATGCTGATGATAGATTCTGCTTGTGTCCAATGCGTCTCTGTGAGAAGCATTGAATTTAATGCTTCTCATAGAGATACATTGTTTTAATGGATTGTGGTGATTGCTAGACTTGAGAGGTGTGTTATCAATGCCTCTCTATAAGAAGCATTTGATTGGACAAAAGTTTTACACTCTCAGCCAATGAGTCTCCCCTGCTCCACAGAGCTTAACTCAGGGGAGCTAACAGAAGCTCCCTGCAGAAGTTATCACCTGCAGAGGAGGTGGCGGGAGGCATCTGCCAGACCATCCTTAAATGGTTTGACTGGACAACAGGCACTTCTGGCACAATATGCATTACAGTGGGCTGTAGTGGTTATGGTGCACAGAGTGTTCCTTTAATAAAAAGTATGTAAAACCTACCCTAAATTTGATCAAATCAGAAAATTATTAGAATGACTTAATAGTAAAGACTTTTCTTGATAAATCAAGTTCAAATATGTGTGTAATAGCACTTACTAACTATATAGCATATATGCTATTGGATGCACCTGCTCCTTTAAGATAACAAAAAATCACTGTCTGCAGGAAGAATTGAGTGGTAGTTACACTTCTCAGTGTAGTAAAACTACTGGTTCCCCTCCATTAGAAGAAAACTCTAAGGCATCAAAAACAGATGGATCAAGGAAGTTTCCTAATTTCCTCTGACACATAGTGTATCTGTGTGCCTGGTCTTATTGAAACTTGTTTTCTCACTACTTAATACTTTCAACCTATTACAAGACACGGAACCACCAATGAATTTCCTGTGCTCCGGTTCCTGGTGTGTCAGACAACTATGTGGCCTGATGATTATGTTAGTCACCAATTGCTGCCCTTTGATGACTGAACGAACCACCATTATATCACAGATTGCCGAGTGCTCGAAGGTTCCAATTTTTTATTACGATTTTGTAGTTGTGTGGGACTGTTCTAATGGCATAGGCAACCGAGATTGGCATTCTATTTTTTCTTCACACAGCTTCATGATGTTTTCTTTATTAGTCACAAATTATGCCATGGCTTTAATATTTACCTATCATTCCTCTCAAAACCAAAACCTATCAATGTGACATGTAAGTAACTTCGTAAGTGCAATGGAGTAATAAAGCACACACACTTTTTATAATATACACACTATAATACACTCTCTCTCTTTCAGTCTGTATAGATATATATACATACACACACACATACCATCCATCGCCTCTCTTGCCTTTGTATATAGTGTCACACATTGCTGTGTAATCTTTCTTCCCTAATTACTATTTAACCCCTTAAGGACACATGACATGTGTGACATGTCACGATTCCCTTTTATTCCAGAAGTTTGGTCCTTAAGGGGTTAATACCTGTCCATCAACAATAAAATGCCTCTTTAATGTACTTTTTAGTAAGTGGCCAGTTTCGCGCAGTAGATGTAGCAATATACCTGCCCTTTTGCAGTTCAGTCGTAAGATCTCATAAGGTTACTTTTTTTAATGATACCATAAATTCTATCTGTGTATTACACATGTTTCTTTGCAGTACATCTACTATCCCCATCCTGTCACCTACCACTTTGGTCATCCCTAATATCAGCGCAAACTAGGAAGAACCAATTGATACTGCAGTACTTTTTCGTAGGGTCAAATTATTGTTCCTGCACTAGAATTCCATAAACATCTATAATTATATTTTTAGACCTAATTTCCTTTTTATTATTATACAATATATTAAATGCTGAGGCAAATGCTTTTGTTTTCACTCTTTATAACCACATTATTTCCCATCAAAAGTGATTAATGACAGATGTTTTTAAACCATATGGACACTTGCGTGAGGGAAAGCAAGGATGATGGAAAAGGTAATGGGGAAAAAAAAGAAAGAAAAAAAAGGCTGATTTCCCAGCTGAATTTGGATTTAATATCATATAGAGAACATGTTTGATAGAGGAATAAAATACTATATATTTTTTTTTAAGATAACAGGATAAGGAAATGTCAAAGGTCTTAGTTATGGGGGAAAGAATTTTTACAAGAATGACTGAGCATTTATACTCTTTCAAATTTTTTATTTTTTTCTAAAGGCACCTAATTAATCAGAAATGACAGCTTTTATTCTCCCAGATGTGGCTGCCAGGCAGGATTCGGTTTTAGTAATTGATTTGGTGAATGTTTTAGTGGTCGTACACAACGTGTAATTGTAATATATGTTTATGATCAGACACGTTCCGCACCGGTGAAAGATTCATTACGTCCGCCCGTTGTAAGTGGCCATAGGAAGAGCGCAGTGTAAGCATGTGCAAAGGGGTGCGCTAGAATCTCCCTGGGTTTCCTGTCACGCTGCAGCGCCGAAACTACTGTTCCATTCAAATTTGCAGCTATTTGATGCATAGCCTCCTGCTCAACTGGGAGAAAACGAGGGGTGATGTTTATTGAAGGATCATTTGGGAAATGTAAATATTGGGTTTGTGGAATAAATGCATGTAATGACAAATCATTGAGGGTCACTGAGATCAGTACAGGCCTCTCAACTGTCCCAGTGCCAACATAATTGTTTCTTTTTGGCCCACATGCTATCTCTCTGGTGTCCTTTTTAATAAGGACACTGGAGAAAATGCCTTAAATAAAAGTGCAATTAAAATGGATTGTTTGCACCTATAATGTTACCAAATTTAAATAATACATGCTGGGGTCTGTAAAACCCCAGCATGTAACCAAAGATGAGTTTGATTAAATTAACCCTGTTAGTTCCACAGCAGAGAACTGTGTGATGCACATCATATAATTTTACACATGACAAGGCAAGACAAGGAGTGAGATTTTGCCTTTTCAAACCAACCAATCATTCTGTACCAAACGATCTCATGTCAGCAGAGACATATATGTCAATGTGATTTGAACAACCTTTCGTTGAATTTTTTACAAAAAATCATCCTAAGGAAACTGCACATGATATAGCAAATAGATAAGTTTCCTAGAAATAATTTTGTTTCTACACTGCTACACAATCACGTCTTATACTCTACAAGAAATTTAAAACAACTGGAAAAACTGTAGCTGACATAATTATGTTTATTTTGATATTACAGTCTGTTAAGCTGCAAGAGCACCTATCCTAACTAAAATAATTAGCCATCTGAAGCCATTGGACTTACAAGGTGCTTTACCTCCCCAATCGATATCCACTCTACTTGAGACTTGAGAGAGCTTGTCTCATTGTACGTGAATGGTTTGAGTCCACTATAATATATGATAGCTAACTTTGTACTGTATATGCAACACAGATTCTGACTGCATGTAGAAATAAGTAACTTACTCATTTATCAAACAGTACATTTTCTCTTATCCCAACACAACTCCTTTTTCTACAATTGGAGATTCCTTGGAATCTGATGACCTCTTTTGTACCTGTTCAACTATGACTTGAATGAACTAACTGGCAAGTTACAACCACAATCACTAGCCTAGTGTCAGGCGACTCTCAAGGATTGGGTGGTATCCTAAGCAACGTTTACAATGTAGTATTTTAGAGGGTGGCAGACTATGTTGGCACTATAAAAGGCAATAAGAATAGCAATATTAAAACAACAGTTTACACCGTTGTACAATGATTCTCCTCCACAGACATTTTACAGACCCAGTTTACTCCTTAGTCAGAATACTAAATTATATATTAGTACCATAGCATGTCCTTTTCACCCTTAATCCTGTCGTTATTAGCTAAGGTAATGGGGAGACATTCAGGGGTAGGAATTAGACTACACTGTTAGCTAGAGTCTTAATCAGGGGTGAATTTTGCAGTTCAGTTTTCAACTCACTACATCCCTGTGTCTAGTGAATAAACTCCCAGGCATTGGCCCAGTCCTCCATATGTACAGGGGAAACACACATATTTGCAAATTCTTATTTATGTGTCTATTAAAATGGTGACTTGCTATTGTGGACTAAAATTCTTATTATGCTCAGCCTGCTATCATATTATCAGTGCTGTGTGTGCTGACATTGGGTCAAAAAATTGCATAAAACAATTGCCAACCAGGAAGATAGTATTCCAACTGTATGATTGACAGCTCATGGAGGCAGACCTACATAACATTATACCTTATACCTTATCTTTTGGAACTTTTTACACTTTTAAATATGCACCTATCCCAATTTAATTATCCGGTTACGGGACTTCAATTCATCCACACATAAGTTTTGACAACGCAAACTGGGCGATTTAAATCCTAAACATCAGTGACAATAATATTGAATCTTCCTGTGCCACACAAATCTACGACCTCACCTCTTAAAATACATCATATAGTTGTGCATGGTAGTTACTGTAAACATACCCCTCTTTCTATAATTACCTAAATCCTCCCTACCAAGTACAGTTCAATGTTTAAATTAGTCCTTCCCGATCTCCACTGTATCTTTATACCGTGTCCTGGCCATACTCCAAAGCCCTCCTATCATGAAATGACCTCAAGAATAATGTTTCCTATTTACCAAATCCCACATCTTGCCTTCTTCCAAATTTGTATCTATATTAACACTAACCTCGCTACTTTTAAAGAGTCAGACTGCATCGACTTGTTAGACAATCTCATACTATACTCACAGTCTATTTCTAGACAACATTAAGTTATTACGAATATAAAATCTCTCGATACACCACGCATAACACTCAATGTGTCATCTATCTTACCCAAAGTTACAATATCGCCATCTTAGATGGACACCCAAAATAGTCCAAATTGCTAACATCAGCTTGATACAAGGAATGCCACTAAAAATAATTAATTATATTTACATATCTCCTAGATGTCAGTTCATAATGGACCTGACCAAAACTGAAAGTTGCAGCACCTTCTAAGCAGACTTTACTCATTTATTTTATCCATGCTCCAAAGTGGAATATTTTTTGAAGATCTATAAAAACCATGAAACACCCTGCATAATCCATTGGTATACTATTTTTAAAATACTGACTATACATTCGGATACCAACACAAAGCAATTCTGTCCATTTTTGCTAGGAAAAAGGATACAACAAAGTGGAGTAACCCAACTATCACTCGAACTATCCGAGGACAAAGAGCTCTCCCTATTCTAAATTGAGTTGGTAATACTAATTGTAGATGGATTGTGTCCAACTTTATCCTCTGGCTAGGTTAATGCTATAAAGTCCGAGAGATCACCTAGCCATGGAAGGTGCTTTATTAATTGGCATGGTCTGCATAATCTTCACAGTTTACTGTTGGAGCACTGAGACCCTTCATGAGCACTTTTTACCCTCACTCCTCATCATTCAAGCAGGTGGAATGTTTTTTACTTCCAGCCCAGTGGTGGGCTAGCAGTGGCTTGTATTTGTTTATACACAGTACAATTGAAGATGGATGATTTTGGTGAGAACGGTAGGTCTTTTAACTGCCATCTCTTCCTAAAGACCTTCAGGCACCTTTCTTGGATCCAGACGTAAGGCCATGTTGTAGCACATATGTCACAATGGCAAATGCAATGACTGTATATCCAAACCTTCGGTCTTAACATGCCTGAGAGGGGAGTAATGATGGGAGTCTTGAACCTTTAATATCCAAGGTTCCCGAAGACTGATTTTTACCGGCCTTATTGACTTATGTTGCATGATTTTGGCATGAGAAAACATGTATTATCAGGATGAAGATTGTGAGTTCTTGTTACCCAGCACCTTACACTTTAATAAAAAAATGCAAACAAACAAACAAAAACTCCTTTTGCTTACCTGCAAGAATGCCTGTGAAAAGGGTTCCAGCGAATCAACCTGTGTATATTTTAGGAGCTTCCCAGACTTTATCTAGCTGTGCCTATAGCTTTTTTTTGGACCACATAATTTTACCAACATGGTAACAAATTTAAATTTAAGCACACAGCGCAATAGCAGATATTGAGCTGAGGTATATTTGATCTAGTGCTAAAAGGAGGGATAATCATTGAAAACAATATAATTTAATACATTACAAAGAAAGATCATCACGGTTCTCTAAAATAAGCAGGTCTGTGGCATTTCATCTTTTATGGCACCAATAGATTGATGTGGCTTTATATTTGCAGATCAATTTTGTCCTATTTTTTTTTATAGATATAACATCAAAGCTTATTTTAAATGAACATTCCAAACACCATAACCACAACAGCCCACCATTGTTGTTATGGTGTTTCAAGTATGATTCTAATAATAGAAATTCCTACATAAAAAAGTCTACTATTGGATTCTGCACAATGAAATCTTGATAGTACATTGAAAATGGTTTGGACTATAATTAATTTTGTATGACTATTTGTATGCTTCTAACCAGTTAAGTCCTTTACGGTGACATGCAATATATGGTTTCTGTGCTGCCGAGGTCATATTTGTAGAATCTCACAGAAACTAGCATTTCACAAAAGCTGGCGCAACATTTCTAAATGCAACATCTCTTTACAAGCCTAAAACTCAATTTTCTCTGTTGGAGAAGGGCTGGAAATCTTGCACATATCTGCAGTTATGGACTCAAATCAATATTTACAAGGGTAGACCTTTAATCTGCACGTCAAAACCCATAATCGCCATATCTACTGTTTAAGCCCCATATGATGTTTAAAAGCTGGAACCTGTATGTCACATGCTGAAAAAACTCTTGAGTGTTTTACTGTGTGTAAACAAGCAAGTACCTCCCAGTGGAGCGTAGTCTTTAGGTGACCTTCCTTATTGCATTGCTGTGGTGTGCTGCCCTGGAGAGACTGAGGTCACTGGCACATTGTTCCACTTGGACGTTCTTTAAAAGGGTTATTGATTTTGTGTCCCTTGATCATCATAGCAAAGTTTAAGAAGAGAATCCGGCACAGTGCGCAGCCTACCACTGGCTTACTGCAAAGAACACTGTGTTTGTATGACAATATAGTGCCAATTAACTCTTTAATGACTAGTGACCTGCTCTATTAAGTGATTTGCCTGATCTCGGATCATTACGGTGTTTAATGTTCAAATTGCAACCTTTAAGAGAAATGATAAATTTTCACATAAAATAACCTGGACGTTTTTCTGGCTTCTATTTATTTATTTATTTATTATTGCCATTTATATAGCGCCAACAGATTCCGTAGCGCTTTACAATATTATGAGAGGGGGATTTAACTATAAATAGGACAATTACAAATAAACTTACAGGAACAATAGGTTGAAGAGGACCCTGCTCAAACGAGCTTACATTCTATAGGAGGTGGGGTGTAAAACACATTAGGACAGGAATTTACAATCAAATAAGGTGGGCTGCCCTTTAGGAGAGGGCAAGAGACAGGTATGTGAGGTAAGGGTTAGTCTTGGAGGCCATAAGCTTTCCTAAAGAGATGGGTTTTAAGGCACTTCTTAAAAGATGCAAGACTAGGGGAGAGTCTGATGGCGGTAGGCAGGCTATTCCACAGGAAGGGAGCCGCCCGTGAGAAGTCCTGCAAGCGCGAGTTGGCCGTACGAGTTCTATGTTACTTGAGGAATACACCCATTGACTGCCTTTATGCCTGCAAAGGATTGCATCTGACATTGCTTAGGAAATCAAATGGTTAAACACCAAATTTGGCAATGCTGGCTGTAAGAGCTACAGTGGATTTTTGTTCTCTTGACTTGATTATAACCTATAAGGGAGATCTGGTATTTGGCAAGATATGTCTCAAGATAATGATGTTTTAGCTTCAATGATTTCCAAATCTATAAATATATAAATATATATAAAAAAATCTTTAAATATATAAATATATATAAAAAATCTTTAAATATGTGTTTTTGAATTTTGCCTCCTTTTTAGGCATGTGCATTGGAAAATTTTTCGTTTTGGTTCAGCATTCCGAAATTCGGGACTTCGGCAATTCAGCACTTCGGCAATTCAGCACGTTGACATTTCGGAACTTCGGCAACTTCGCCACTTCGACACTTCGGCACTTCGGAATTTCGGAACTTCTCTTGCAGCCGCTTGGTAGATAACTCCCTAATTTCCACTGTATTATCTACCAAAAGGCTGAAAGAACTAAATGGTCGTTTAGCCAAATTTACTAATACTAAGTAAAGATTACTTAGTATTAGTAAATTATGTCCCTACTCGCTATGCTGCGAGTAGGGTCATCTCTTGTAAACTGCTCACTGCTCACGGTAGGTCCCCCCTACCGAGCCCCCACCCCTGAGCGGCGGGTGGGGGCCCTTAAATAGATTAAGGGGGGGATTTTTTGCCCTCCCTGGCCCCCACCCCTGAGCGGCGGGTGGGGGCCCTAAATTAGAATAAGGGGGGACCTATTGCCTCCCCTGACCCCACCCCTGAGCGGTGGGTGGGGGCCCTAAAGTAAAATAATAGGGGGGGACCTATTGTCCTCCCCCCCGACCCCCACCTCTGAGCGGTGTGTGGGGGCCTAAATTAGAATAAGTGTGGAGGACCTAATGTCCTCCCCCTTGGCCCCCACCCCTGAGGGTGTGTTATGAGTCAAATTACACAGCGTGTAAATAACTGAAATGGAAAAAAATTCTCCAACTCTGCAATGCTTTGGTTGTTTTGGCCTAAAACTTGAAATTAATTTAGAATTCCTGACAATTTTCACTTTAATGCATAACCCAGTTTGTTGCTTAAGTCCCATTGCCCCAAAGGTACTCTCATACTTTTTATATGTATAATGCATATATATTAAGATTATGTTACTTTCACCATGGGTCTTAGAAGATCAATCTAGTTTGCACACATGTTATGGGTTTTTAAGTATAATTTTTTTTTACCTGTTTTCTGTGAATGCACAATTTTCTTATGTATAAAAAGGTTAGTCCACCTTTATTTATATTTATATATTTTTTTCTTTTTCTTTTCTGTAATCCAACAAAATAATCTGTCTTTATGATGATTTATATGGCATCCCGCCATCCTCAAACATAACAAAAATAATTGAGAGAGAGCATTGGATTTCCTGGATAACCATTGTAGCATATACTAATGGGTTAGCTTCGCCCCTTACACATAATAGAATGGGAAACTAGGCACATTTTTAAAAGGAAGTCCGCGTCATGTAATCACCAGTCTTTTTTTTCTGTTCTGAAGTCGTTAGGATTTAGAGCCTAGTAGGGGTAGGCCAACTTTGGGCACTGCAGCTTTTGTAGACTTCATCTCCCATGATGCTCTCACAACCATAATGCTGGAGATGTAGTCTATAGAATGCAGAAGGTTGCCTATACCTGAGCGAGTTAGTCTCTCCTGTAAAGTACATTTTAGAAGTGTTGCTGGCTCCCTACTTTCTCCTAAGTAAAGGCAGTGTTTACATTACTGTCTAAAAACACCTCTAGTGACAGTGAAGTGTTGGAAAGCACTGGATGGGCTGAGATCATCAAGTTTGATAATCTCAGCCAATGTGGTGGATCAGACCCACTCGCGCTGGAGTAAAGGTAAATAATCACCTTTTTAACCAGGGAAAAGGGAATTGGGGGAGCGTTTGTATTCCTTACACTATAGTGTTCCTTTAAAGATGTATTGACTTATAATTAGTCATTTTATTATAATGGATTTCTAATTATTATTATTTTAGTAATGAAGAACATATAATATTCACTCCTCCTAAGAATAAGAAGGATGTGATAGGAAGGCAGCAGAAGGGAAACACTTGTGTTCAGATTGCCTCCAGACGGCAGCATCAGTCTCTGCAACTGAGCATACACACATTTTATTTCGGATAAGAAAAGAAGTAGGAGTAGCTGTAGGTATCTCAGAATCCATGAATCCATGAATATGAAGAAAGAAACCAAAGAGACGGAGTTAGAGAACTGATTCTTCAGGTTCTTCTGGAACCTAGTATCATGGACACTTCAGGAGAATATAAGATTTAAAACCAGGTGGGGGGCATGGCCTGAACCTGAACCGGAGCGGACGCCATCCCTGCCTGCTCCTGCCAAGCCTGAACTAAATCCGCAAACATCGAGAAACAGAACCAACCGATTGCCAGACCCATCCTGAAACCGACACCAGGGTGACAAAACGCACACATTGATGCCTTTTTTTCAACCCCAGAGATCGGGAAAAGTAAAACGGAGGCTCAAGGCCTATACCTCGCCGACAGCCGCCGGGCTCGAGTACTTCCTGGACGGAGCGTACAGCCGAGGAGAGCCCCCACCCTCAAGCAACCCTCTGCCGAACTACAACGATACCCCAACGAACATGGGAAGACGAACACAAAAGGTACTTACCGGTCACCCTGCAGAGCAGACCGACATTGGGGCTCTACTACAGAGGCAGGTACAATCCAAGATGGCCGCGGAGGCCCCACAAACTCCGACAACGACCCGGGCTGCGTCTCACACACCGGCTCAAACGGAAGATGAATGTGAGTACACTCTGACACCAACACCGGCACCACCAGACAACACATTGGCCACTAAACAAGACCTACATAACTGGGTGCAAGACATTAAGGAAACACTGGCCGCAGATGTGGGCCTGCTTAAAGGGGAAGTACAGAAAGTAACTGAGAGAGTAAGGGGGACAGAGGAGAGCATCATGACCATCCACACAGATATCTCTGAAATAAAGGGAGCAATACAACAATTGCAGACCACCCAACAGGGTCTCTCCCTACAACTGGCAACACACGAAGACCGAGCTCGTCGTAACCACGTCAAAATACGTGGGGTACCCTCTGACATAACGTCTGAAGAATTACCTCACTATGTGAGACGGCTCCTGGCCACTATCCTGCCGCCAACGACAGCACGGAAGACACTCCTCGACGGGCTGTACAGACTCCCACCCTCAACCACAATGCCTCACACAACTCCCAGGGATATCATCCTACGCTGTGCCACCACACAGGACAAAGCAAACATCATGTCGGCAGTACAGGACAAAACCCCCTTGGCCTTTGAAAATGCACAGCTGCTTTTCTACCAGGATCTAACCAGAGCCACACTTCAGTGGCGCCGGACACTATCCCACTTTACGAGCCTGCTACGCTCCGCGAAGTTGCCATACCGCTGGGGGACACCTAGATCCCTGCTAATCACCCACAACGGGACTTCACACAGGGTCTCTGCGACCACAGAAGTACCTGCAGTGCTCACCAAATTGGGACTGCAGGACAGAAGTGATGCAACAGAGTCCACTGCACAGAGATGGGACCCGGACAACACTGTGCCATTCGTTCTGAGAAGCACGGGACCGACAAACCGGGACACTTGAACAACATCGACTGGACAGAATTTCCACATACCATCCGTAGTCCCTGGAGCCACAGTGGACTTTTAACTTTTAACTTTTTGCTGGAACGATAGTTTCCCTTTGTATCCTTCCTTCTTTCTTTTTTTTTTTTTTCTCTTCTTTTCCTATTATTTATCACTAGAATGATATTACTCAGCTTGACACATGTCTCAGAGTTCCCTACACCTGGCAACACGCAAGGAAACACTAACACACGGACAACATGACCGAGACACCCCGACATAAGATCCGCACACACGAGACATATTGAGCGACATCACCACACACAACCTCGGCAGAGAGCTAGGCCACACAACACCACAACACGCCGCATACATCCTCGACAGGGAGCTGGGCCGCACAGCACCACACACGCCTGACCATGACAGACACGAAATTCACTAGACCACCCAAAATAGTGGACACCCTGGCACACCATCACCCATAAACACGACAACTAAAAACTGTTACCACCAGTCACCACACCTGTTGTCACACATGCTACTATCTACTACCTTGTACCACACTTGAAATGTGCGACAGCGCAACATAAAAATGTCCTTGATTTCAGCCTACAGATTAATCTAGAGACACTATTATGTTTTTCATTACCTCACAGTGTATAGATTGCCTTGTTGTGAAAAAATGTGTTGAGGTGAAACGTGTTCTTTAAGGGCTATGACAAATATTAAGTTCTAGGCACATACTATAGCAAACTTATAAAAATACAATCCATTTCTGTGTGAGGACGCAAATACCTTGAAATTAGCATTTCTTGTAAAATGCAAATGATTCACTGATTACGTGCAAAGTTTTTAAAAAGGGCCCCTATAATACCTAGTGGCGTCTTTTGACGGTTAATAGGGATGTACAGGTTCTGGCCATGACATCTCAATCCTGACAGTTGATTTTTGTGGCTAGGTCACACACTGCGCTTAGAAATTGTGTAGCAATGGAAGTGGGAAGGACCTAGCCTGCTAATTTATGCCCTTCATAAAGGGATCCTGGACTCACGAGCGGTAACCCAGCTTGGTTTGAAACCCCTGAATGGAGCAGGGCTTTCCGGGATGGTTGACTCTGCACTTCCACCACCATTGATCATAATGTGATAATGCCAGGATACCTGAGGAATATAAGTTATTACCCATGAAAGGGGACGGGCCAAACTTTTAGCTAATCCTTGTCTATAGAGGGCAGAAAACCTCTTGCTTGGGAAAGACCTCCAATACTCCATGGCAGTGATTGCCAACATTGTCCTCAAGACACACCAACCGCCTAAGATTGGTTAGTCTCCCCACAGGAACAGACCTAAGGTCTGAATAATTGATTTTTGTTGTGCCTTATAGACCGCTCACCTTATTCAATATGCAGAGCATTTTAGGAGTTGTAGCCCTAAGACATCTCGATACACGCATGTAGATGTAGATAAACATTTTGAATTCAAAAGCTTGTTAGTTAAATACCTGTTACGTAACGCACTTCAGTATGATTTCCATTATGTCTAGTTCGCTAACGATGACACACTGTTCCATATACTCTAGACACTTTTTTGTCATGTGTTATTTACTATAAAAATGTGTGCAGTGATCAACTATGCCATAAGTATGTACAAATATGTTCTCCATCGTTCTTGTCAATGCTGTTGTGGCATTACAAGAGTATGTACCCATTGAATGCACCACAAAAATAAAGAATTAAAAAAATAAAATAAAAAAATAAATAAATAAGACCAGGTGGACTCATGTGAAGGCAAAGCTGATTTGGTTCCGGAATTTTTGGTTGGTAAAGTTGACAAATTCTTCCAGATAGCTAGCAAGACATTGGACATTCCAGAAGATTTACCAAAAAACTAATCTTCAGACACACATTTCGCAGACCTTAACAGACAAGAGCTTTTGCTTTCACTACATAGAGTAATTAAAGATATTGTTGTGACTGAATGGAAGAAGCTAGAAAAAAGAATTTCCTTCCAAGGTAAATTTTCTAGACTATATTCTTTAGAAAAGGATATATGCCAGTTTCAGAGTTGGCAAGAAATCTGCTCTACCTCTGTATAGAACCGCTTTTTAAAGAAAACCCATGGATCATAAACTTCAATCAGATGAGTCTAAAGTCTATACAGCCGCTGGTGCTGGTTGTCAGTTGCCTTGACAGCAAACTCCAAAACCACGTAGATGTGGTTGCAGGAACTCAAATGGGTTGTAAAGAAGGGAGTGAAAAGATCTCACGTTAGGGCTTCCTTATGTGATCTGCAAACAGCCACAGATTTCAGAAGCTTCTCTAAATATTGTAAAGATTTTTTTATATTACTGATGCTTTCAGTGGCAGGCTGGCAGATAGGATGGCATCATGGGCAGTGGTGGATTTTGGTTTCGTGCTGCCCAAGGCATGACAAAACTTGAGCACCCTTCTAATCTAAATTAATCCCTCCCCTTCCTGTCAAGGCTGCACATCTTCTTGTTTAAGACTTACACCTTGCTCTGTAAACTCCACCACTTCCCCTTTAGGCTCCACCTTTTCCTTTTAGAGCTCCACCAGAGTACATGTAAGACTTGGGATTCCTACTCTTTCATCTGAGGAAACTCATTCTATTAATGTGAGCACCAGTACTGCCAATAGTATAGTCCACCAGTATATATATCACATGGCAACTGCAGTGCCACCTACAAAAAAAGTAGTAGACTTGCTCCATTGGCTGCTAGAGTTGTGGCCTTGTGCCAGGCATCCCAGATGGGCTCAATACACAGTTAAAGTTGTGGGATTGTCTGAGCAGGCATCTGGGAACTGTGTTTTTTTTTAAGAGTAATTGTCGAAGGAAGTGTAGCTGGGCTGTGGCTATTTCCCAATTTGGCAAGGAGTTCCAGGCTGCTAAGAGACGGTCTCTGAAAAAGAGTCTTCCTGACTTTGGAGAAGGGGGTTCCCTGGCTATCAGTGGGCATCGATAGTTCGTCATCTTCCCCATCTCCCCTCCAAATTGAGATTCACTGGGCACTGGGCACTAAAAACTAAATGACCTCTGTAAGTTTTAACTGCCTCTTGGGATTCACAGCTGTTCTACAAGCTCTGATGGGTTCTGCCATCGAGCCCATGAGAAATATTCCTATATCCATTCTGTTTTAGAAGGTATTTCTGTCAGTGGCCTTGACCTTGGCTAGGAGAATTTGTGTTAAATAGTTTTTATTATGTTCACTTATGTTAAGCGTACACATAGCATATATAAACTTTTGTTGCATCATTGCCTACGCAGAGGCTCTGCTTGTATATCAAAGGTACTTGGAAATGCGCCTACGCAGAGGCTCTGCTTGTATAACAAACATAACATATTGCTTCACAATCGGTTATAGAGGTTTGATTATAGTTAAGTGAGTAAGCTTAATCTCAGGGTTACCTTAGCCGTGCCTTAAACCTAGCTTATTCCTCAGCTTGTAGCCTTTTAGCTATCTCCGCCATTAAGTTAGTGTCAGGCATTAGGCGTTCTGTTACTGTGCGTTATTGCATGCAGATTTAAGCAATGTGAACGTGGGCATCTTTGTTGCGGTGTTAGGCTAATTAAGTTTGAGTGATATAACAGTTTCTCAACTTATTAGTTGATCCTGTTGGGTGCGTGTTCACCTGTGCCGCTACTTTTTTGTCAGCCGAGCAATACAATTAAATTGGTTGTCGTTTCGGTATCTAGTGCCTATCGCTCAGTGTTATCTTGACTGTGCTCTACAAGGAATTATGAAATATATGTAAATGCATATGTACACAGGCAAATGTTTTGTCATAACAGAAAAATCCTCTGATAATGCACGGTCTAATGTAGGCTGTTGCTAGCGATGCTGTACTGACGAAAAGGTGTATATACTACCACATTTTTTAACATGCTGTACTCAGTGCAGTTAACTTTGTAAACGTAGGGCTTGAAAATAGGAACGTTAGAACTTTTGGGGCGGAAGCGGTGCATTTGTCTGACATCGTGAGGTTATAGTAAATCATAGCTGTCAACATTATGATCTTGTCTCAGTATTTGCGCAATAGGCATGCAGTGAAATAAATGTACATATATTAAACATTTTGTCTTATGTTTAAGGGCTTATGCGAAAGGAGACATTAACTTGGATAGCTCTAGCATAACGGATTCAACATTTTAACACATATGTCCCTTCTGACCAGGGGCGGGCTGGGAAGGGGGGCAGGGAGGCAATTGCCCCCCAGGCCGCCCTAAACCCAGGGCTGCCCACACCCAGCAAAAAAAGGAAAAATCTGAATCCCCTGCTTCTGGCTGAGGAGTCAGATTTTTCAACTTACCTCACTCTTCCTGCAGTCAGTGGAGTCGGCCTCTCCTGATGATGTCAGGAGGAGGGGGCGTGACTTCCACTGCTCTTCTCACAAGACCGCTGGGGAGTCTGTGAGAAGAGCAGAGGAAGTCACGGCCCCTCCTCCTCACATCATCAGAAGAGGACGACTGCACTGGCTGCTGCTGGTTGCTGCTCCTGTTGGCTGCTGTCCACCCCTCCCTGTCCTAAGGTAAGACGGGAGGTGGGAAATACACTTTAGTACCCTTCCTCAGCCCCTGTCCCCCCTCCTCAGCCCTGTCCCCTCCTCAGCCCCTGTCCCCTTAGTCAGCCCCTGTCCCCTTAGTCAGCCCCTGCCCCCTCCTCAGCCCCTGCACCCTCTTCCAGCCCCTGTCCTCTTCCAGCCCCTGTCCTCTTCCAACCCTGTCCTCGTCCAGCCCCTGTCCTCGTCCAGCCCCTGTCCTCGTCAAAGCCCCTGTCCTCTTCCAGCCCCTGTCCTCTCCTCAGCCCCTGTTCCTTACCTCAGCCCCTGTACCCCTTAGTCAGCCTCTGTCCCCATCTCAGCCCTGTCCCCTCCTCACCCACTGTCCCCTCCTCACCCACTGCCCCCACCTCAGCCCCTGTCCCCACCTCAGCCCCTGTCCCCACCTCAGCCCCTGTCCCCATCTCAGCCCCTGTCCCCATCTCAGCCCCTGCCCCCACCTCAGCCCCTGCCCCCACCTCAGCCCCTGTCCCCACCTCCCCTTAGTCAGCCCCTGTCCCCTTAGTCAGCTCCTACCTCAGCCCCTGCCCCCCCCTCCTCAGCCCCTGTCCCCTTAGTCAGCCCCTGTCCCCTACCTCAGCCCCTGTCCCCTACCTCAGCCCCTGCCCCACCCTTTCCCTGCTCCTTTCCCCCCTCTCAGCTCCTGCCCCCTTCCTCAGCCCCATGCCCCCCACCACAGCCCCATAACATCCCCACTACAGCTCCTCTCCCCCAATTGCAACCCATATTACCCACACCACAGCCCCTTTCCCAAATTGTAGCCATCCACTTGCTTCAGCCCCTATCCCCCCGTACATTTCCTAAACCCCCAATTACAGCTTATACCCTCCAGTACCACCCCCTGTCCCCCACTACAGCCCTTTCCCCTTACTCAGCCCCTGTCCACTGTTTTTAAAAGTGTAAAGTTTGTGTGTGTGTGTGTATGAGTATGTATGTGTGTATGAGTATGTCTGTGTCAGTCAGTATGTCAGTATGTCTGTGTGTGTGTGCGTCAGTATGTCAGTATGTCTGTGTGTGCATTAGAATGTCAGTATGTCTGTGTGTGCGTTAGAATGTCAGTATGTCTGTGTGTGTGTGTGCCAGTATGTCTGTCTGTGTGTGTGCCAGTATGTCTGTCTGTGTGTGTGCCAGTTTGTGTGTGTGCCAGTTTGTCTGTGTGTGTCAGCCAGTATGCCTGTGTGTGTGTGTGTGTGTGTCAGTATGTCTGTCTGTCTGAGTCAGTATGCCTGTAACAGTGTGTCTTTCTGTGTGTGTCTGTGTGAGTACCAGTATGTATCGCTGTGTGTGTGTGTGTCAGTATGTCTGTGTGCAAGTATGTCTCTGTGTCTGTGCCAATTTGTCTGTGTCAGCCAGTATGCCTGTGTGTGTCAGTATGTCTGTCTGTCTGAGTCAGTATGCCTGTAACAATGTGTCTTTCTGTGTGTGTCTGTGTGCCTGTCAGTGAGTGTGTGTGCCAAATCAGCAAGTGTGTGTGCCTGTCATTGATTGCTGCCCCCCCCCCCCCCCAGGCCTAAGGCTGCCAGCCCTCCCCTGCGTTCTGACTCAATATTGCTCAAAAACATGCACGTGCGTTCAAAATGCATGATACTTATTCAAAAACACATCGTCATTGCCTTGTTGTTAGCTGCTACATGTTAAGCTTAGTATGCTTTAAATAAAACTAAAATAACAGGCTGGCAGGTAGAAACCTGCAATAATGCCATAACCCCAAGTTAAGGTATTTGTTACGCGGTCCAAGTTTATCAGTAATGAAGAAAAAGAAACGTGTCCCTTCTCTGGAGGTGGTTAATCAGCTCCGCTGTGGGGGGATCCCTCATCTCTTGCTTCTCGGGTGGTCTGTTGTGCTTGAACTGGTTGCTCACAGCTTGGGCCCCCCAGTGTCTCACACATAGTAGATCCCCTCAGTTCCACCCATGGCTTGCCCCCGCTGTGCACCAGAGGCCTCCCAGTGTTGTGGGCACTCAGGGTCGGGAGCAGTCCGGCAGCCCCCCACCCCTGAAAAGGCCTTGGGCCCCCCGTCCCCTGCACCTCCCCAACTCCTGCCAACCTCTGTTGGAGCTCCAGTCTTTTGACGCCTCACCCGTCTCCGGCCACATGCTCGGCTCCGGTGCGCGCCTCCCCAGCCACCGGTCCGCCGGGGGTCAGCACACCCCGGCGCCGCAGGGCTCGCAGAGATGGGGGTGATAGCCCCTGGACCACCACCAAATCCTGGTGCTCAGAACGGCTCCTCACCAGACAGGTCTCCGCCTCGGGTGGTCCCTTCATGGGATCCGGTATCTTGAGGGTCTAGGTGGCCCAGCGTGGCTCTCAGCCGCGTGTGTGCATCCGCCATCTTGGTTCCTCGTTGAGGGGGGCCCCGCACCGCGCGGGTCTTCACCTCCAGCCTCTGAAGGTCTGACACATGGGCCGGGATTACCCCCACCGGCCGGGGGGGGGAGCGGGACCGGGCCGGCGTCCATCTCTCTCCCTCCTTTGCCTCACTTGCGCCGCCGCCTCCACCTATGTGAATGCCCTGCGCCCTTCATTCAGGCTTCAGGGTTGCAGCGTGTGGAGTGGCTGCTTGTACCTCGCTTGGGCTCTTCTCCTATGCTGCCCCGGCTCCTGGTGCTCGTAACAGGTAGTAGTTCCTATGTTTTTTTCAGCTTTTTAGGCTTTTTTTTTACAGCTTTCATGCCGTTTAGGATCGGAGCTAGTGTGGATGGCTGCCGCTCCGCTCGGCGGCCCGGCCCCGCCCCTTGGCTAGGAGAATTTGGAAGATTCAACCTGATCCTGGGAAACAAGATAAAATGGTCCTCTGACCAGTGCTGTAAAGCTGCTAAAGTAGTCACAAACGTTCACCATAATCAGTAGTTTCACCTACTTTATTTTGTTCACTTTTTTTCAATAGAAGAACAAGTATGACATACACTAGTTGTGGTGCATACCCGGCTGTCAAGAACTAAGGCTTTTCACAAGTCTTCAATGCAGTTGGCCTTGTACTTTGGACATAGGAAGGGGAAGCATTGTGTTGGAGCTTGCCACCCCTTACTAGTCAATCCACTCACAAAGTTGATGCACTCTGCTGGGGATGTTTTCTAAACTTCTATCTATTGCCAATCCTGGTCATAACTAGGTGTTCTGGAAAAATTGTTAAATTTGAGAATGTTTCCAGTTTGATTATTTTAGCCTAAAGATTCCACCTCACTTTGCCACAATTATCTTGTCAATTTGAATCAATCTCCCCTCACTGAAAAAGGCTCAAAGTCTGTTTAACACACTTTGAAGGAAAAATTTATTTAACTATAGAAAACAGCAGCTCCACTGAGTTCTAAAATAAAAAAATGGGTTATTTAAATTTATCACAGGTAATATAACTCCTGGTTTGGGAATATTCCTGACCGTTGCATGGCTTGTGCTTTTATTAATAAGATGTAATTAACTTTATTATGACATGTGATTCCAATGCCATTGAAATTCCTACAAGGGTCCAAAGGTAGGGCAGTGGGTAAATAATAACTTAGGGCAGTGGGTAAATAATAACTTGAGATTATGAGCAAAGTGAGAGGGCCAATGCTTTTAACCTCTGAGTGCCCGAGTCACATTTTTGCAACTGCACCTTCTGAAGTTCTGTTTCACAGCATTGTTTTGTGGCTATTGTAATGCCACCGACTATAGCTTTTGATGCTGCATAATCACTCGTAGTTCTCGTTAACAACACTTGGACTGATATTGGCACACGTATTAGGCCGGTCAGAAAGGGAAAGGCTTTGAACAGAAATAGATGTTATCGATGCAGTGCAGTTGTCTTCTCCGTGAGGATGAGAATATGTGTGGTAAGATGTAATCAAGTGGAAAATTGCAGTGCATATAAACACATATGCTACTCAATGGATGGGCATTAGGCACAGTGACTGCAGGCGAAAAAAAAATTATCTGCAAATGTTTCCCAGCAAGTTTCAAAATCTTAAAGAACAATCAGATATTAGCAATTTAATGGAGTGATTCAGAGAAGCAGTGATCCTTGCTTTGGAAGAATGAATGCTTCGGAGCCGGGATGACATGTGGCAATGCTTGTAGTGGCTGTGAATAAGAAATGAGCCATGTGTTTGCCCATGCAACACGTTAACCACTAAAGCGACTGAAGTAGATTGCAAGGTGATGCTAAAATGCAGCAGTCTCTGGATGCAAAAGGGGCTGGAGTTTGCAGGAAGCAAATGAATGTACATGTACATAATCCATTACTTCCAAAAAACAGCTAGAGGGACAAATAGATTTCAGACAGGTAAATGTGGGTTATGTATGTGCAGGCACATTTTGCCCATTCGATGGTGTGCTGCATTGACTAACAAGGAAAGGGCTGCTACTGTTACCTTTACTGAATCGCATGATGCCAGTTGTGTCTTCACCCCCAGCGCATCTGTGCCTGCTGGTCTTGATTGAGGAAACATATGCACATCAGATGGTATTAATCTCTTTACTCCTGCAGACTTCATAGTCTGCTGCGTTAGTCACCTAGGGCACTAGTTACGACAGGCTACACCAGTGTTCTCCGTTATTACAATAGTATAAGCATAGAAGGGAAATGGGTGTTAGCCCATTTGGATTGTCAAATGTTAACTGTCTGCTTCAACACATATTATAACTGTGGAATTTCAAAACAGTAAAGTTACCAGTAGAGGTTGTACCTCTGCAAATAAATGGACTCGCACTGCAGCATAGGTATCCGTCTAAACATTGGTTTTCTATTCATAAAATTGTAGAGGTTTGGGTTTATATAAATGACATTGAAACACAATCAGGAAATCTTACATTCATGTAAAACATGGCTGTAGCGGAGCGCCAATAATTTCAAACACCACAAAAATACATTTTAACATTTCAGAACCCCACGATATATCACGTCACATCACCGAATAGCTTGGATCTGAGTGCACACTTTGATGCAAATTTCACTCAGATCCCTTCAGTAGTTCGGGAGTGCCATTCGAATGAAGTTCTGACCGGTCAGCCACGAGGTGATGCTCCAAAACAGAGAAAACAAGGCAATGACCGGTCATCTTTCGGGGGTTCTTGCATATTTCGGGTGTAAATAATAATAAAAGAAAAGGTAGAAATCGTTATATCTTTATCCTGCAATTAGTCACACAGAAAGAAGGAGAATGCATGTTTGCAATGTTTGCACAAGATTTTGGATAACTGGGCAGGATTATGATGTAATTGGCAAAATCTTTAGTATAAAAAATAAAAAGGTTAACACAAGTTGTAGGTGAATTACAATGTTTTATTTGATAGTTCCCCCTTAAACAATTCTCAGGAGGCTCTAATCATGCTATTCAAGGGATGGCTGGAAACTTTTGGCATGAGGGGGCAAACATACATTTCTGACCTTTTTTGGTCACTAAGCATGTATGAAAAATATAGGTTTGACAGATGGAGGCTGCTGGAGTAGCAAGGTAAAATATATACAGTGAGAGAAAAACTATTTGATCCCCTGCTGATTTTGAATGTTTGCCCACTGACAAAGAAATGATCAGTCTATAATTTGAATGGTAGGTGTATTTTAACAGTGAGAGACAGAAAAACAAATAAAAATATCCAGAAAAATGCATGTCAAAAAAGTTATAAATTGATTTGCATGTCAATGAGTGAAACAAGTATTTGACCCCTTTGAATTAGTACTTGGTGGGAAAACCCTTGTTGGCAATCACAGAGGTCAGACATTTCTTGTAGTTGGCCACCAGGTTTGCACACATCTCAGGAGGAATTTCGTCCCTCTCCTCTTTGCAGATCCTCTGCAAGTCATTAAGGTTTCGAGGCTGACGTTTGGCAACTCAAACCTTCAGCTCCCTCCACAGATTTTTTTTATGGGATTAAGGTCTGGAGACTAGTTAGGCCACTCCAGGATGTTAATATGCTTTCTCATGAGCCACTCTTTTGTTGCATTGGCGGTATGACCCATTTTCAATGCCCTGGATGAGGGAAGGAGGTTCTCAACCAAGATTTGATGGTACATGGCCCCGTCCATCGTCCCTTTAATGCGGTGTAGTTTTTATGTTCCTTTAGCAGGAAAAACACCCCAACAGCATGATGTTTTCACCTCCATGTTTGACGGTGGGGATGGTGTTCTTGGGTCATAGGCAGCATTCCTCCTCCTCCAAACACAGCGAGTTGAGTTGATACCAAAGAGCTCGATTTTTATCTCATCTGACAACAACACTTTCACCCAGTTCTCCTCTGAATCATTCAGATGTTCATTGGCAAACTTCAGACAGGCCTGTATATGTGCTTTCTTGAGCAGGGGGACCTTACGGGCACTGCAGGATTTCAGTCCTTCATGGCGTAGAGTGTTACCAATTGTTTTCTTGGTGACTATGGTCCCAGATGCCTTGAAATCATTAACAAGATCCTCCCGTGTAGTTCTGGGCTGATTCCTTACCATTATCATGATGGTTGAAACTCCACCAGGTGAGAGCTTGCATGGAGCACCAGACTGAGGGAGACTGGCAGTTATTTTGTGTTTCTTCCATTTGCGAATAATCGCACCAACTGTTGTCACCTTGTCATCAAGCTGCTTGGCGATGGCCTGGTAGCCCATTCAAGCCTTGTGTAGGTCTACAATCTTGTCCCTGACATCCTTGGACAGCCCTTTGGTCTTGGCCATGGTGGGGAGTTTGGAATCTGATTGATTGATTGCTTCTGTGGACAGGTGTCTTTTATACAGGTAACACACTGAGATTAGGAGCACTCCCTTTAAGAGAGTGCTCCTAATCTCAGCTCATTACTTGTATAAAAGACACCTGGGAGACAGAAATCTTGCTTGATTGATAGGGGATCAAATACTTATTTCACTCATTGACATGCAAATCAATTTACAACTTTTTTGACATGAGTTTTTCTGGATTTTTTTTGTTATTCTGCCTCTCACTGTTAAAATACACCTACCATCAAAATTATAGACTGATCATTTCTTTGTCAGTGGACAAACGTTCAAAATCAGCAGGAGATCGAATACTTTTTTCCCTCACTGCATCTCTGCAACCTCTGTCATTTCCACCAATTGGTGTGTGTTATGAATGTCCAGAGCCAGATTATCAATAATGGTGGGCAACTGTCTGGTCCTGGAACTATGAGTCTCTCTGTGGTGAGTCCTCCTGCTTGGCCATGTGCCATCTCATTTCATCGAAGGGCTTTACAGTCTGTTCCTCTATTCAGTGCAGATTATTTTAAGATCTACCTTATGGTCCCTTTTCAACGACTCAAAGCACAGTGGAGAATGGCCTCCACTGGACCACCACAGATAACACACCATCCTGCTAAAAGCAGGGGTCAAGTCCTGGGAAAAAAAGAGTGGGAACGCACCCCAGATCCAACCCCCTCTCAATATATATATATATATATATACGTATATATATATATATATATATATCTATAGATAAATACTGTATATATATATATATGTGTGTGTGTGTGTGTTTGTATATATCTATATACACACACATATATACATAAACTAACGTATATATACATGCAATGTGTTAGCTTTTAACTGCAGAGAATTCGATAAATCTGGTGTACAGTTTTTTATAGGATATATCATACCCTCTATGAACATCACACCTGAAGAGCTTACAACTCACTAAAAATAATAGAAACAATATAAAGCCATTTTGGAAAGCATATATAAAAATACAGTTATTATTATATGTGATAGACACTCACAAACATTTAAATAGCTCACATTAAAAGGGAGCATGGTGAATATGTAAACATTTATGAATATTGTGACTGTGTGTGTTGGTTAAGAGCACCCAAGCTGTGCATAGTGAGATAAACAGCAGTCATGTTTAGCATTATTTACTTGGAGATGTCAGGCTATCTCACTCTCAACATAATCACCTCTTCATATGTAGAGCTGCTAGCTCCCAATCTAATGCTGTCAACCCTTACTTCAGGTCATTTTCACAGCATTTTTGCAGGCTTTAACCCCCCCCCCCCCCCCCAAAAAAATAAAGCGATTAGATGCATTATTTGTTTACACCCTGCATGGTCATAAAAAATAATTTCCCATCGTTAATCACACATACATTCTTTTAAAATTAAATATATTGTCCAATTGCAGTCTGCAGCTTTGCTCTGCATAAACACCACCTGCATGCAGACATGGGGTGAAAACAAGCCATTCAATGCAGTCTGCAATGCACTTATCCCCAGCACTGCAGAGGTTAATAGACCCAGAAAGAATTTGTTAAAAACGCAGAAATAAATGCTGTATAACACATCTCACACCCAATGGATTTAGAACACAACAGCAGGACTGTATCATTATTTTTCCCAATATAAAGTTACTAAGACATTTTTTTTATATACTATATAGATATTGAATTCTGCAAATATTGATGGTGGATTTAACCCTTAAAAGGTGAGCTGAGCCCAGTCAGAGATAAGATGCAGTAAATCTCGGTAAGATCCTTCTGATACCAGTTATAAAGATCAGTGAGGTCTACTTGGTAATGGGATCTTTGGTGAGAACACCCAACAAATGAAACAAAATCTATTAGAACAGGACAGTCAATAGTTATCAGTGACTTACCCCCCAGATACTACGGTAGCCAGGTCCATGTTCCAGGGCGGTGCTGCCAGCCGCACAGCTCTTCTTGCGCCCGGGCAGTCTGCAGAGGGCAGGTCCTGCAGGGCTACTAATGAGAACGGCGTGGAAAAAGTGCAGGAACGCTGTTCCCACACGTTCCTGCAGGACTTGAGCCCTGGGCCTAAAAGGTTTTCTATTTTACTTCTGGGTGTGCTCCCAATTCACAGCCTATGGTGGACTAGGAAGTTGGGGCAGAACATGAGGGAGAAACCAAGCGCATTGAAAAGAAAAACCCTTATACCTACAAACATTACACTTCCTGCTCACACACACTACACACACACACACACACACTACACACACTCTCACATTTGCAATACTCTCCCCACACATACAAAAAAGTACATCCTGAACTGGAAACTGAACTAGAAGTGTAGTGTTTCCTTTAACTCTGTGTCACTTCTGTTTATTTTTTTTTTCTCTGATTGAATTTTGAGCAAATGAAGCCCATGGAGCAGCGCAGCTAAGGGGAATGGGCCTTGACATTGCCAGGAGGCAGGCAGCTAGTTGTCAGTAGTTGGGGGCTGGTCTAAGGACATGGAGTGGGGAGGAGTTACTAGGGGGTATAAGTAGCGGCCATCTTAGGTCTAACGGCACTTTTAATCCAAAGTTACACTTACCTGTTCGTTGTAGCAGGATTTGTGTGGCTTTGTTTTCTTTTGTCTCCTCTGCAGGTTGTCAGGAAGATGGAAGATTGGCTGGAAGGAGTCAGGGCTGCTGTGCAGGAGAGGGGTCTCGAGTGGCTGAGGGACCGTCTTGGTGATGCTCTGCCATCCGGATCTGGTAGCTCCCAGGGTCAGAGGCCGGTGAGGAGGACGAGGCCCCCGCAGAGGCTGAGCCCCAGCGTGGTTCCAGCTTCCCGGCGTCCAAGGAGCCCCTCCAGAGGTCGTCGGGGCGGCAGTGAGGCGGTTGGCGGGCAGGCCGCAGGTGGAACCGTCCGCGGGCGTCGTCGCGGTGTGGCCGCACGAAACGGCCGTCAGGCGAGGCCGGAGTCACAGGCCGCGGGTTCAGGAACCGAGTCGGAAACTGCCGAACGTTCAGGGAGCGAACGTGGAGGTAGGCGGATTGCTGTTCGGACGGAAACTGCAGAACGTTCGGGAGATGAACGTGGAGGTAGGAGATCTGGCGAATGGGCCGAAACTGCCGAACGTTCGGGAGACGAAGGTGGAGGTGCTAATACTGCCGAACATTAGTTTCCCGAACGGGGAGGCAAGACCACTGCCGAACGTTCGGAGGTTGAGCGTGGAGGTAGCTCTACTGCCGGCCGTTCGGCTGCCGAACGTGGAAGCAGCAAAACTGCCGAACGTTCGGTTTTTGTGTCCTCTTTTACAGGAAGGGACGGAGAAGTTTCTGATGTTGCCAGGAGTTCGAGGAAGCGGCCATTGCAGGCGCAGGCCAGCGGACGGAAGAGGAGCGGTACGGCAGGCTTGGCAGCAGGTTCTGGGAGTGCTGGAAGTGCTGTTGGAGGAGCAGGAGCCACGGTTGCGAACCGCCCGGGTGAGTCGCCCTCCAACGCTACTGCCCCCTCAGTTGCTAGCCCACGGGCTACCCCGGGGGTGGGTCCCGGTACTGGCATGGTTGGTGACGGTAGGGTGGCAGGTGGTAAGCAGGGGACTGCTAGGGCTCGGAGGGAACAGGACAGATTCAGCACGGCGAGACGCCATGGGGGGTCCCCAGTCAGCGGGCAGGAGCGCAGCGCTTCGCCAGGGTCTCCCGTGCGACTAGGCCGGGGGCGTAGTCAGGCTGGTCGGGAAGTCGGAGACTTGACGGACGGTAGCGCCAGCGAGGGACAGCGCTGGAGATCGGCGCCCGCTAAAGGGCAGGCCCGCAGGGCTGGAGCGCAAGCAGTTAGGAGACACAGGTCGCGGAGCGATCACCGGAGGGGATCGGAGTCGGACGCAAGGGGCCCCTGCGGGGAGGTCCACACCCGGGGGCGGCGTAGGTTGCCCCCCGCCAGGCGTAGGGGACGGACGCTGCGGGACGATAGTTCCAGGAGTGGGAGTTCCTCGGAGGGAGTGCGGACTGCGGCGCAGGCTCTTACCCCTCGAAGGCGGACGAATAGAAGGGAGTTGGGTGACTGGTCCCAGGAGGAGGGAGGACGGGGCAGGGTTCCTACGACCAGCCTACCCAAGATGTCTTCTTCTCCTTGCAGGTCTCGCAGACGGTCACCCGCCAAGGGGGCGCGACCCTACGCAGCGAGGACTTCCAGACGGTCGCCGGCGGGCGAGGCGGACCGGGCAGCAGGACAGGAGTCGTCAAGGTCGCCCGTGGACCGGGTGAGACCCAGCGCCACAGGCCCACGGCCCGGAGCAGCTGAACGCTTGGGGCAGGTCGCACAGAGCCGGATGACAACTCCACGGCCTTCGGCGGCAAGGGGTTCGGAAGGTGAGGCACTGTCATTTCAGCAGTCGGGGGAGCTTTTAGCGGGCATTAGACAGTTGATTGAGTCCTGGGGTGAGGGGAATAGGAAGGAAGGGGATTGTAGTCAGGTTTGGGCTCCACAAGGGAAGGTCCTCGGGTCTAGTCCAGCGGGGGTTTCCGGGGCCGGGGGCGGTGTAGACGGAGGCGGGGGCGCGACCCCCGCGGCGGAGGCTTACGGTGTAGGGACCGAGGGTGAGAATTTGCTTGGGGGGGTCCCGGAGGCGGCGAGACAGAACGTCCACGTTTCGTTTGCAGGACCTTTAGGCTGTCACCTCAAGCCCGAGGTGAAGGAGAGGATCTGGAAAGGTGAATTTGTGGAGCTCTTTTCGCTTCTCCCCCTTGAGGAATACATTGACCTCAAGGAGGAGGATAAAAAAGACGCAAAAAAGGAGGAGGAGGAAAAGAAACGGAGGTACAGGAAGATTCCCAAAACGTTTGGGAACTGGCTCAGAGCTTTTTGCATCTTGGCCAGCGTGATGGGCGAGAAGGCGGCGGAGCGCTGTTCGCAGCTCTTCTGTTATCTGGACGGGGTTTGGGAAGCATATAGGACGTACGGGGGCCTAGCATGGTGGCGGTACGACGAGCAATTTCGTCAGCGTCTGGCCGCTAATCCGGGGATGCGGTGGGACCAGATGGACCTACCGCTCTGGATAAAATTGATGATGGCGCAAAAAGCATCCCCCTTTCAGTCCGGGGCCGGCACGGGCGCTTCTACCGCCGTGTCGGCCAACCAGAAACGGGGCTACTGTTGGTCATTCAACGAGGGGCAGTGCAAGTGGGGGGCAACCTGTCGCTTTAAGCACGAGTGCTCAGGGTGCGGAGGAACTCACGGCCTCCACAGATGCTTTAAGAAGGGGAAGTCCGCTCCCGCAGCGGGCGGAGGTTCGGCCGCGTCCCCTGCCACTGGGAGCAACGCCAGTGAAAGTCGGCGCGATGCTGCCCTGGCTAAAGCAATACGCTAACAGGGCGGATGCTGGGTTGTTGGAAGAGGGGTTTTCCAAGGGGTTTGTAATACCGTTTCGGGACCGGGACGGGGTGCCACGGCTTCGCAATCTGAAGTCGGCCGGGGAATTTCCGGGGGTGGTTAGGGAAAAGTTGCTTAAGGAGGTGCAGTTGGGAAGGGTAGCGGGGCCGTTCAGCGAGCCCCCCTTACCTAACCTGAGGGTTTCACCGTTGGGGGTGGTTCCTAAGAAGGAGCCCGGCAAGTACCGCTTGATACATCACCTGTCCTACCCCAAGGGGTCGTCGGTCAACGACGACATCGACAAGGCCCTCTGTTCGGTTTCGTACGCTTCGTTCGATCAGGCGGTGAGTCTGGTGCAGCGAGCGGGACGGGGGGGCGTTGTTGGCTAAGGCGGACATTGAGGCGGCTTTTCGCCTTTTACCAATCCATCCGCAGTGCCATCACCTGCTGGGTTGTCATTTTGAGGGGGCATACTATGTGGACTTGTGTTTACCCATGGGGTGCTCGATATCGTGTGCATACTTTGAGAAGTTTAGCACATTCCTGGAATGGGTGGTGAAATTGGAAGCGGGCACTAGGATGGTGGTCCATTACCTGGACGACTTCCTGTGCGTCGGGCCTCCCGGTTCGGAGGAGTGCAGGAGGGGATTGAGGACTCTGGAATGGGTGGCGCATGTTATTGGAGTCCCCCTGGCGGGTGACAAAACGGTGGGTCCTACGACGTGCTTGAGCTTCTTGGGCTTGGAGATCGACTCGATCAAAGGGGAGTGTAGGCTGCCGCAGGATAAGTTGGTGGCGCTGCGGCAGGCAGTGGCGGAGGTATGAGGAGCGAAGAAGGTCACGCTCCGGGCGCTTCAGTCGCTGCTAGGCCGGCTTAACTTCGCCTGTCGGGTGATCCCAGTCGGCAGGGTATTTAACAGGTTCCTGGCCCGGGCGACAGCGGGGGTGGCGTTCCCGCACCACCTTATCCGGGTCTCGGCGGCCATGAAGGCCGACCTGGAGGTCTGGGGTGAATTCTTGCGGGAGTTTAATGGGAAGGTGTTTTTTCGGGAGCCGGTGGCTTCGTCTCAGGAACTGGAGCTTTTCACGGACGCTTCAGGTAGCGTTGGGTTTGGGGCCTACTTCTCCGGGCAATGGTGCGCGGGGACTTGGCCAACGGAGTGGAGGGTCAGCCCGCTGATCCGCAACTTGGCGTTCCTCGAGTTATTCCCGCTAGTCGTAGCGCTGTCACTGTGGGGTCCGCAGTTGAGGGACAAGAAGGTCGTTTTCTTTTCGGACAATATGGCAGTGGTGGACGCAGTGAATGGGCTGTCAGCGTCCTCTTTCCCGGTGGTTCGGCTTCTCCGCCGTTTTGTATTGTTGTGTATGCGTTTCAATATTGTTTTTAGGGCCCGGCATGTGCCCGGTCTGTTGAATGTGATTGCCGATGCGTTATCTCGTTCGCAGTGGGAGAGGTTTCGGCAGGCGGCGCCGGGCGCGCAGGAGGAGGGGATGTCTTGCCCGGAAGAGATGTGGCGGCTCGGGACATCATGCTTGGTGGACTGATACGGGACTCCCTGGCCCCCGCTACATGGACGGCTTACAGTAAGGTGTGGGGGGAATGAGAGGAATTGGTGCAACAGTCGGGGGGCCAGCCCTCGCGGGAGGGCCGGTTGGATAGCTGTTGTGGCTTGTGTGTAGATCGGTTACCAAAGGATCTTCAGCAGCGGTGATAGGGCGAAAGCTGGCGGCGCTAGCTTTCTTGTTTAAATTCAATGGTTGGGAGGACGCCACGAAACACTTTCTGGTGAGGCAGGCGCTGAAAGGGCTAAGGAGGGGGAAAGTGTCGGTGGACTCCAGGAGGCCGGTGTCGTTTGAGCTGCTGCAACGGATTGTGGGGGCCTTGCCCGGTGTGTGTTTTTCGAGTTACGAAGTTCAGTTGTTCTCTGTGGTTTTTAGTTTCACCTTTTTCGGGGCGTTTCGGATCAGCGAGCTGGTCAGCAGCAACCACCAAGGGGCGGGGGGGCTTCAGGCAGCGGATGTGAAGGTGTGGAGTGACAAGGTGGTGATCAATTTGAGGCGGTCCAAAACGGACATGATGGGGAAGGGGACCTTGGTTACGCTGCGGGAGGTCCCAGGTGGGGGCACGTGCCCGGTCAAGTGCGCCACGGCCTTCCACGGAGTCCGGGCGGCGGCCGGAGGTTCATATTTTCGACACGAGGATGGTTCTTCGCTGTCGAAGTTCCAGTTCCTCAAGGTGATGCGGAAGGTTTTGGACAAGCTGGGAGTGGACCCAAGGCAGTTTGGGACCCATTCCTTCAGGATTGGTGCGGCTACGGAAGCGGCGAGGCTGGGGTTGGGTGATGATAGGGTGAAAAGGATCGGCAGGTGGGAGTCCCTGCGGTTCAGGTCGTATGTTAGGCCAGACAAGTTGGTGTGAGGCCTATGGGTGGTTCAGAGGGGTTTGTTATGTTAATGTTGTGTCACGGTTGGAATTGTGTTTTATGTTTTACAGGTTGGACGGCATGGGTGGTTGGCCACTCATATATTTACTGGGCACATCGGAGAGCTGCAGTTCGACATCGGGGTCTACAGCTGGGCTTTCCAAGTTCCGTGGTGCAACTCCGGTGGTTTGGATACCGGGGTTGGGGTTGGAATGCTATTTGTGGGGAGGTATTTCGTAAAATTTTGTTGGGCCAGGTCCCGGACATTGTGGTACTGCATGCAGGAGGCAATGATGTGGGGTCATTGCCGCAGAAGGTTTTGATCGAAAGTATGAAGAGGGATGTAGACAAGTTGCAGGAGTTAGTGCCAGGGGTTATAGTGGTGTGGTCGGAAATGGTTCCGAGGTTTTATTGGCGGCACGCGCGGAACCCCTCCGCGGTGGCGAAAATTAAGGGTAAGGTCAACAAAATTATGGCGGCATATGTGAGGCGAGTGGGGGGGGTTGTAATTAGGCACAGAGAGTTGGAGGATATGCTGCCAGGCTATTTCAGGCGGGATGGGGTTCACCTCTCAGACGTGGGCTTAGATTTTCTCCTGCTAGGTTTCCAGGAGGGCCTCCAGCGGGCAATCTTTTCCCTGGGGGGGGGGGGAGGGTCGCTCAGGAACTCGAGGAGTCGAGCTCTGAGCTGTGGCGGGGGATGGAGAGTAAAGTTGGGGGGAGAAAAGAGTGAGAGGGGGGACAGTTTGGAGTTCAGGGCTAATAGGTAGGCCTTTGGACTGGTTTGGTAGGTTCGAGCTCGTAGGTAGCTCCGAACCAGGGTGTGTAGGGGTGTCTCGGTATGCCCCTACACTGGTGGTGCCCTTTGGTGGCAATGGATGGTGCCCTTGGTGGCAATGGTTGATGCCCTTCGGTGGCAATGGTCATGTTTCAGATTAAGCTAATGTGTTACAATGTTGGTGTATAATGTTATGATGTTACGTTGGGGTGGGTCATTGTCAAGGGGTTAAATTGTAAAATAATGTGGTAAACTGTGCAGGCCAATGTGGGCCTGTTGTGTGACAATGACCTTTATAATTCTATGTTAATTAATAAATAAAAGCTGTGATATAATTTTGCCAAAACCCAGGTGTCAGTGTCATTATTATAACTAAGTATGTGGTGGGGGGTTTTGTGCATATGCCGACAAGGACGACTGTGCACATGTCATGTATACAAAGGATGAATGTCAAATACTAATGACTAATCTGCTACATCTAGTATTTTGTTTATTATGAGAATATTGCAACAAGACAGTCACTTATGAAGCACACAGAAGGGCTACACTATAGTTGTCCTTGCGAACACCATAATGTTATCATGCAGCAAGGTATTATATAGTGCCCTGATTGTTTGGATCCGTTGCCTGGATACCTCTTCATTGACATAGCTGCACAAAATTACTGTAGCCTAAGAGAAATGGATGTGAGTGGTTAGGACTATTGTTGAGATACTTCTTATCTCAGAGAAGGAATAGACTCTTCTCTATTCTTGTTAACTCAAATACATGAGTAACAAAGTTATTGGCCCATACCCATTTTTTTTTTACAATTTTCAAATCTATATATATATATATATACACCCTGTTCCAAATTATTATGTACATTATATTTTTCTCATTTACCTAAATAATTGATGTAAATAACAGTCAGCATAATTCTCATGTTATCAACTATTACGAGTACAATTCAAATTTTATTGAACAAACCTCCTAATGATAACAGTATTTTTTTTAAACATAAAAAACTTACAATGCACTGTTCAAAATTATTACGCACAGTAAGTTTCAAAACACTTTAAAGGTTGTAAAGAACTGAAAATTGTCATTTGTTGTGTTTGCAGCATATTTACTGAAATCAAAAGCTATTTCAATCAAACTTGCAACAACATTTTAACTTTCTAAACATTTTAACAAGTCACATTACATTTTAACATGGGACTCCTTATTTGATAGCAGCTTCATAAGTCTTGCATCCATTGAACCTGTCAGGTTTTGGGCAGTTTCTGCTTGAATTTGTTTGCAAGATGTCAGAATAGCCTCCCAGATCTTTTGCTTGAGGATGCTCCAAAGGTTCTCAATAGGATTGAGGTCAGGGGAGGATGGAGGCCACACCATGACTTTCTCTCCTTTTATCCCCATAGCAGCCATTGATGCAGAGGTATTCTTTGCAGCATGAGATGGTGCATTGTCATGCATAAAGATGGTTTTATTACGGAAAGCATAGTTCTTCCTTCTGTACCAGGGAAGAAAGTGGTCAGTCAGAAACTCCACATACTTTGCAGAGGTCATCTTTACACTTTCGGGGACCCTAAAGGGGCCGACCAGCTCTCTTCCCATAATTCCGGCCCAAAATATGACTCCACCACTGCCTTTCTGACATCGCAGCCTTGTTGGAACAGGGTGGCCGTCCACCAACCATCCACTACTACATCCATCTGGACCATCCAGGGTTGCACGGCACTCATCAGTGAACAGGACTGTTTGAAAATTAGTCTTCATGTATTTTTCTGCCCAATGCAGCCATTTCTGCTTGTGAGCATTGGTTAGTGGTGGCCAAATAGAAGGTTTATGCACAGTTGCAAGACTCTGGAGGACTCTACACCTTGATGTTCGTGGGACTCCAGAGGCACCAGCAGCTTCAAATATCTGTTTGCTGCTATGTAATGGTATTTTAGCAGCTGCTCTCTTGATCCGATGCATGGATCTGGCAGAAATCTTCCTCAATGTGCCTTTATCTGCACTAACCCCTCTTTGCTCTAAATCAGCCACAAATCTCTTAATAGTGCGATGATCGTGCTTAAGTTTTCGTGAAATATCTAATGTTTTCATACCTCGTCCAAGGCATTGAACTATTTCACTCTTTTCGGCAGCAGAGAGATCCTTTTTCTTCCACATATTGCATGAAAATGGTGCTCTGCTTGATCATGTGGAACACCCTCCTTTAATAGTTTTTCCTTAAATTGGGCTCACCTGGCAATCTAATTATCACAGGTGTCCGAGATTGTTTTCAGTGATCAAAAGAGCCCTGAGACACAATGCCATCTATGAGTTAAACTGAAAAACAAAATATTTAATCTTTGTGACACTTAAATAGAATTTGCAAAATAATTTGGAACAGGGTGTATATATATATATATATATATATATATATATATATATATATATATATATATATATAAATAACAGATATATATTTCAATCACAATTTTTCCCCACCATAACTTTCTTGGTTTCTGATAGATAGATATATATAGATAGATAGATATATATATCTATATCTATCTATCTATCTATCTATCATAAACCAAGAAAGTTATGGTGGGGTTAAATTGTGATTGAAAACCCCTTCCACCTGAAGTCAGTGGATAATCAATACAATGTTAAACATAGATCTGCACACCAGTCAAGCCATAAAGACTTGCTTTTTCCACAGAGATCTCAAATTTGCAGTGATGTTACAGCTGCAAGGGATGCTGAGTGGGCATTTTCTCCTAGGATTTCCTGACACTTCAATGAATCCATCTTGCCTTCCACATGCTGAAGGTTTCCAGTGTCAGAGGATGCAAAGCTTCCTTAGAGCATCACCGAGCCACCACCATGCTTAATTCTAGGCAGAGTGTTCTTTTCAGCATATGCTTCATTCTTCTTCCTCCAGACATAGCTCTGAGCCATTGGACTGAAAAGTTTTTTTATCGCTCCCCAGAACATTATCCCAAAACCTCTGCGGTTTATTTATAGAACCGACTATTGGTTCAGTAGTGGTACACGTCTTGGAGTGCTGGCATGGAAACCTTCTGCATTTAGTACACTGTGGTCACTGAAACCACAATGTATGTTGTCATCAAGTCTTGCTGCAGATCTTTTGTAGACACTCAAGGGTTTTTCATAACCTGCCTTCTCAGAAATCTGGCTGCAGCCAGATTGATAGCATTGATAGCTTCCTTTTTCTACCCCATCCAAGTAGTGTTACTACTGTCCTTCAACTTTGAACTTGCGAACTATGCTTCCAACTGTGTCTCTAGGAACATTCAGTGCCTTTGCTATCTTTTTGTTTGTGAAGGGCAATGATCTCTTCTCTTAACTTTGTAGACCATTCTTTTGACTTAGAGAAAACAAGGAGAAGAGTCAGCGCTAAACTGCCACAGAGAAATATATAAAACTCAGTAAACGGCTGCACACCTTAACGAAAAAGGGGAGTTCCCTCTAATCCCCTCGTAGTAAATGGAATAAAGAAATGACTCAGAAAACAGAAAACAGAAAAAAGTCTGCTCCTTAAATCAAATGGTAAAGATATTAATATAAGTCCAAAGAACTTATCATAAGTCCAGAATGATGCAATCCACGCTTATATGGAGGGCACCTGAGAAGGAGTAAGTCTTCACGAATGTGTACTTGTAGTTCAGTGGAACATATGAAGAAAGAAAACAAGAACAGAACTCCAATGGTACAGTATGTAGACAAAATAAAATAATAAAATAAAATCCAGCTCTGATATTGGATGCGTGAAGTGGAATAATCCCCACTCAAGGATGAGTGAAATGGCGCTGGTTAGCAGGTATATAGGGTGAGTCAGAAGTCCAGTGTTGGTACGATCCAGCCGAACAGTAAAAAGAATAAAATATAGTGCTCTCTGTTTTATGGATAAAACAATATTAAGAGATAAAAATGTACTCACGATATGTAGAGCAGGCTATACTGCTCGATGTAAGCGTATGGGTGGTATAATCCCCACCTATGGATTCTTAATGCTTCTTTATTGAGTGCTGAATATCAATGTAGCCAGGTAAAAATTAATAAAAGTATAAAATAATAAAAAGGAATATGGCAGTCAGAATATTTGGTGCCAAAATAATTCCTTTATTACAATATATTAAAAAACAATATCTAAACGCGTTTCGCCTAAAAAGGCTTCTTCAAGTAGATAATAATAATAAAAAATAACCTGACATACATGAGTTTATACAGGGTACAATAATACTGATAAAATTTGAATTTCCCGCCATAATGACGTCATTATAATCTCATTAACATAATGCATACACTTTTGAGCGTGATAGTGTAAAGAAGTATCTTTACATTTTGCAAGAAGTATCTTTACATTTTCGCCGCAAAACGAAGCTTTTAAACATGTGTAATTTGAAATAAAAGAAAGTCACGTGACGCGCGGCTAAAACACTTCCGCGTCACGTGACACTGAATGGAACGCATGCGTCCCGTTTCAATGGACGCACAGAAGATAGGCTGGCTAAGAAAATCGTCATCTCCTAAAAATGAGTGACGAAATTGAACAAATCAGATTGTCTGCCTGCAGGAGCAGGCAGACAATGAAACAGTAACAGCCCTTTGGGGGACATAAGTTCAAAGCCCAGAAGGGGCATGTAAGAATAATAAGACTACACAGGCAGTAAATATTAAAAGAGGGGTATAAACATACAGGGGGCTTTTAAATAAAAGAATAACTAATATAATGGAATATATGATTAAGAAATGTAAATATTTAGGAAGGCAATATATATTGTATTGTGTATATTAAAATAACAGATGGTAAATTGATTTATATAGAACATGGAAGCACTATAGTAAAAAAATATATATGTATTAAAAAATCATAAATAAATAGGCTAAAAAATATAATAAAAGGATCATTAATAGCAATATATTAATACAAATTACAAGAAATATATCTAAAAGAGCATGGAAGGTACATATATATAAACAAAGGCAATTATACGAAAATATTTTTTTAATACTATATTGTTTATAAAAAATGTAAAAGATCGAAGTCTATATTGAGACCTCTCGGGGCAAGGGTTTTCAGATTGTAAGCCCATTCCATTTCCTTTTTGCCCAAAACTTTTTTAATGTCTCCACCTCTCCATGCGACATTACAGATATCTATACCAATGCATTTAAGATGTTTTGGATTCTTTCCATGCTTTAAAAAGTGCTTAGACACTGATTCTCATAGCCTTTTAGAATGTTACGACAATGTTCGGCCAGTCTGGTTTTTAAATCCCTAGTGGTCATACCAACATATTGTAGCCCACATGGACATTCCAATAAATAAATTACGTTACTCGTGTTGCAGTGAATAAAATGTTTTATCTGATATATTTTCTGTGTGGATGATGATTTGAAAGAGGTGGTTTTAGATTTAAAAGTGTCACTCGTGCGTTTGCATACTATGCACCTATGACATTTAAAGAAACCGGTAGGTTTAGATAACAAAGTGGGAAGATTGGGGGAAGGGGTGTTATATTTTTGTTTAGTATAATTGCTTGTGAGGATAGACTTGAAGCTGGGTGCCCCTCTGAATATAACATGTGGTTTGTCAGGGATAATTCCAGCTAGAGTCTCATCCTGTTTCAATATATGCCAATGTTTCTTTATAATCTTCTTCATTCTTTTGACTTAGCCTTATTTCTAACATGCAGTCAAACGTGACACTCAACTAACCCCTAGCCAGTTCAGGTATTCCAGGTGTTCCAGCTCAAGCACACCTGGTGCACCTAATAAAGCCCTTGATAAGGCCTGACATACTTGAGACAATACCTGTTTTACACATGGGATATTCTAATGCTATTGGCATTTATATAGCGAAAACCTATTCTGTGTTAGAGTGTTAGAGAGACAAGTGACTGAGCATGAATTTAGCGAAGGACTATAATCTTTGTTGAAGTAGAAAAAGAGGGCCTCCTGCTGGAAAGGAGCAGACATGCTAAATTGATCTGACTAAAGTAGTGTGTGGGACATGGGAGTATGGAGAAGAAACAAATAAGAAAAGGGGTGAAGAGACTCTTGGGCCAGGGCCAGATTAAGACCCCAGTGGGCCTGGTGCTGACAATTATGATGGGGCCTAATTACAGAATCCTATCGACCAAAAACACTAAAACACTAAAACAGTCATACCTCCCAAGCGTCATGTATCTGATGGAGATGGTGTTGGAGGGAAACTCAAAGGATGCAGCTATAAGAATACACATACTCTATGCTAATCATCTCTCTCTCTAATTTATGCTTTCATCTTTCAAGTAAATCCATACCCCCTAACAGCAGTGTCCAGTGAAGCAGGAAGTCAATGGGCAGGGTAAAAGGTGGGCCACTGACGTGAATCACGTGACCAGAATTGCCAAAAGGGGCGAACATGCCAAAAAGGGGGCGAACATGCCCAAAAAGAATTGGACGCCCAGTTCCTTAGTCTTCCAGTGTCTCAGTGTCCTCATTTCTCCCTGTGTCCCTTGTCACTAGGATACTAGGGGACACTGAGAGACATGTGGACACAGTGAGACATGTGCACACAGTGAGACATGGGGACACTGGGACACTAGGGGACACAGACACTTGGGGACACTGGGAGACATGGGGGCACTTGTGGATTCAGACATGGGGACACTGGGAGACATGGGGACAGAGACACTGGGAGACTAGGGGACACTGGGAGACATGGGGACACTGAGACACTAGGGACACTAGTGTCCCCAAGTGTCTCAGTGTCCCCAAGTGTCTGTGTCCCCTAGTGTCTCAGTGTCCCCAAGTGTCTCAGTGTCCCCTGATGTCTCAGTGTCCCCTGATGTCTCAGTGCCCCTTAGTGTCTCAGTGTCCCCATGTTTTCCATTGTCCCCAAGTCTCCCAGTGTCCCCTAGTGCCTGTGTCCGCTAGTGTCTCAGTGTCCCCATGTCTCCCTTCCCTTTCCCCTCATCCCTCACTTCCCTGAGCTGTAGTCTGTCTCTGCAGGCTGGGAGCTGCTGTCTGGACTCTCTGTGCTGTGTAGCTGCTCCCCTGCGGATCAGTGAGTAGAGAGAGGCAGGGAGGAATATGCTGTAACTTCCTATCCCTGCCTCTCTCCACACACGGACGCCTACTGGCTGGTGCTGGTATTGCAGAGTAATCTCCGTTTATCCTGAGAAAAATATTTGCATTTGTATTGCCGGTATTACTGCAAAACCCGCACGGCCAGGCAGCCCCAAATACCGGCTGTGCTGGTTAAAAAAGGATTTTTTTTTTTTACTTTTACATTTTTAACAGGGCCTATTCCATGGGCCTGGGCCTGGGCCTGGAGCTGCAGCTCCATCAGCCCCTATGTTAATCCAGCCCTGTCTTGGGCAAGTGGAAGAAGTGGGTAAATAGCTTGAAGCACATTAATTGGCACTGTAACATTTTGTCAGCCGATGGGATAGACAGCAGAGGTGATGAACCATTAATAGGGCAGATGAAAACTTCTTTTTTGGTTGTGATGGTGTTGAAGGCGCCATTTTGTTCCATAATCAAGGCAGCATGATATCTTGAAATAAGGCCTGACATTTAAGCATGTTATATAACTGAGAATCTCAGCATAACTATCAGTTTGAAAATGCCCTGTATCTTAACCCCTTAAGGACCAAACTTCTGGAATAAAAGAGAATCATGACATGTCACACATGTCATATGTCCTTAAGGGGTTAATCTCAACATAAAATAGTAATTGGAAAATGTGCCCTTGTCTGTGCTATATCTCACTCAACATATTACACTAAGCAATTTGACAAACGGAAATAAGGCATGACTTAATACATAAAACCTAAATGTGAGCAGAATCCACATCACAGCGTGGGCTATTATTAATGTCAATAAGGCATAAAAAGCTGTCTGATGACCGGATTTAGAGTGACACTACTGTCCAGGAAAGGCGCTGTAGGTCTATAGACTGACGTAATATGTTCATGTCACAACTCCCAAGATGCATTGTGAGAGAGGTCAAAGGTGTTGAGATATAACAGGACATAGTAGTCCTGTTATTTTGATCGACCTCATCAATCACATTCGTCAAAGAAGGTGGGCTGGGAGATTTCAAGGCTTTCGCAAAGCATAACTGGGCTACTAGTAATATATGTAAAATACGTTATTTAAATCACGTGGATTCGTCTATGGGGTAAATATAGGGTTTACACAAACCACCATGACCACTTCAGTGTTTTGAAGTGGTCATGGTGGTAGGAGTATGTTTGTGTAGTGTTTCAGTTTGAAATACTGGACATATTAAGTTATTATTCACTGTGTGCTGGTGGCTAGTTGCAGTGGAAAGAGTAAAATAGAAAAAAAACATAGGAGTAAATGCAAAAATGAATTATCAAACAGTAATAAGAAAATAAAAAATATATAAATACAATTCTTGTGTATATTTAAATTATGAACTAAAAATATAAAACAAAAACACAAAGGAAAGTACAATTCCCGTTTGAGGATATAAACTGGATACTCTTTATGTCAATGGTTAACATGCAGAAAGAAGCAAATAGAACAATAGATTTCAAATATTGGCAAAGCAAGGCACAACATACCTACTTATGTCTGATGCTTTACAGAAGGGCTGGTGGAATAGTCCTCACCACAGACAACCACAATGACCAGGATACCAGAGCTTGATGGATGTAAAACTAAAATGCTTTATACTGATACAAAAAAACCCAAATAAATAAATAAAAACAAGAGGGTGTGTAACAATACAAATACTTTTTATATATTTCATACACATTGTCCTATGAAATGTTCCTTTTTTTTTTCTTTCCACATTTTGAGTAGACGATTCACAGATATAAGAAGATCAATATTCCAGTGTAAGTATATTTTTTTAATTTTTTACTATTTGGTGATTCATTTTGTAGCATGGCAATTACTCCTTTGTTTTTTTTCCTATTTTATACCATTATTTATTAATAATGGTATAAAATAGAAAAAAAAACAAAGGAGTAAGTTCTACTTATGGGGGGATTTTCGTATGGGAAATAAAATGTTGCAACTGTATTACGCTATGAAAGTATCTTTTTTATTAAAGGTTGGATACATATAGAGACAAAGGCTTTCTACATCAATTATTGTTACAACTATCAAATCCCTGCGGACATTTGAAAGCACCCCATTAAGATTATAACCGGGACTCTTTATTTAATACATTTCTCTTATTGACCCTTATACAAAAAAATAAGGGTTTATTAACTAAGCACTGATACTGTTCTTATCTATTTGTGTCGTGTATGATGTTTTAAAACTTGGGAAGGTTTTTGGTGTATCTAGCAGCTTTTGGTATATTAATTTTTTCTTGAGGATAATGGTAATTTGAAGCATTTGCTTAGAAAATCCACTATAATTTTCTTGCACTCTCTATAACCTGTCTTTCTTTTCAATATATATTGAGTTTGGTGTTTACTATTTGAAAGAAAATTCCAGATAAACAAAAATCTTGTCAAGGTCATCTATATGCAGATATGGAGACAATTTCTTCTATTCTGTCCACAGTAGTGTCTACTTGCCATCTCTATACCTATGAATCCCTCTCACTGTTGTATAATTTGATTATTAACAGCTAATGTAACCAGTTGTTGGCAAAGTTTGTTCAATGAGTTCCCTGTTGGTTTTCACGACAAATGCTATACATCAAAGGTCTTGTTTATGACAAGGCAGGCGGAGCCCTCACACACACATAATGCCTAAATCCAGATAATATAAAACACAAAGATAACAGGATAGTCCATATTACCAGCCCTTAATGTGGCTGTACTTAATATTAGTGAATATTTAGAATGTAAGACAATGTTAAAGATTGGAGAAAACAGCATAATTGGAGAAAACAAGCCAAAGGTCAGGAATATAAAAATTAGGGTTGCATAATATTGAGCCATGGTCAATACTAAAACATCAAGACGGGCAAGAAACGCGCTGTTGGGCCAAGGAGGGTTCAAACAGGCACCTGGTTTAAATATATAAAGGTTTATTCCTTTTAGTTTGCGTCAGTCCTGCGGCAGGAATGGTGTGATCGTTCATCAGGAGCCGTACTGGTGCATCAGATCATGTAAACAATGTTGTCAGAATAATGCACACCTTTGTCCATGTAATGTTCCGTATAGCTGCAGTGTGCAGCATTGAAACCGATGACAAGAATGACGCGCAATGCTGCCTTATATAGAGAGAGTATAGAGAGTATGCGCAACAGTTTGTTTTATCACTAGAAAAAACTATTTAGTTTTTCTTTTTCTTTTTTTTTTTTACATTAGGGTTACCTCCTTTCTAATAAATAAATAAATGGCGTGAGGATACTCTGAAAAGGTCCCTGGCCTTCTCAGCTCATGGCAAGTCAGATCTCTGTTAGTTTATGCACTTAGGACCAAGACCAGGTAGTTAAAGTGAACTTGTCATAGCCAACATGACTAAGACTAGGGGTAAAATTCGGCTGTGGCTATGTTGTGTCTTAACAGAGAACCTTAGATAAAACTCTAAGTAACATTTCTTAGTGGCAGTTGTTCTGCACCTGACAGCATACTTTCTATATTCCCAGCTCACTAGAAAACTCTTTACTCAATACTAGTCATTTACATTTTTATAACCTCACCATCCAACATTGTTTGGATCCCAGTCAGACCATCTGACCAGTAAGTGTCCTGGAGCAAGATGCCTACCTCAAATCCTCATAGATTGTAAGCTTGTTTGAGTAGGGCATTCTTACCTCTAATAAACTATTTTCTAAAATTGTAAAGTGTTGTGCAATATGTAACCAAGCGACTGGTTTATGGGTTTATATATATTAAATGGTGAAATATATTGAGAAGTAGAAAATTTTGGTGAAAATGGCTGACATAAGAAAAAGAATAATAAGAAGGCAGAAAGAGTTATTCGCCCCAATCAGTGACTTAAATAAATCACCAGATTTGCTGCTCTGGACATTTCTTACCTCTTTATTTTTAGAATTTTCACAATTTATGGGGCTTTACATAACTCACTGTTTCCTGAAAAGAAACCTTTCAGTAGTATTTTAAGTTATAGCTAGAACACAGACTAGAAGTGAAACGGTTCTAATTTGTATGCCAATTTGCTTCACTATTTATGATAAATTGCTGCATGTTTTGTAGCGAGATTCAGTCTGTGGCGTTTCTTCATAAAGGATGAATGACTATAATGTATGCCCTTTATTCTGCGAACGTTAGCCTGATTTCAGCAGAGTTCACAAAAAGGGCAAGAAAAAGAAATCAAACAGGTTACAAGGGTGATCTTCCACGTCTCTGCAAGACTAAAATGTTACGTCCAACAAGACACAACTAAAGTCAGCTGATACAGGCCAAAAAAAATCTACTCACTGTCTTCCTTACATCCAAGATGTCAGAATAGAGGAACAATCCATTTATCATGTGTTACACTATCTTGCTATGTTCAGCTCATTGCCTTGCTCTGTTGGCCATGCAGCCAAGCTCCATGCCAATAACAGATGTCATACTGTGCTTTATATGGACCTGCGTGGTAAGTGGATATTCATTCATTAGTAAAAAGGCTGTGTACTGACTCATTATACTTTCATATTCCCTGGTACACAAGAGAAGATCTATAATACATCTTTATCCATAGTGAGATGTATATTGTGGTTGCAGATAGGTGTTTGTGCTATATTGCCATGGAGAAAATAAAAAAAAATCAAACACAGCACAAATGATGTATGTGTTATCAATCAAATATGGTCTTAAAAAAATTCAATATACAAAACTAAGAAAGTGTGGACATGCCTTAAAATTGTGCATGTTACTCCAAAATGCTTTTCTTTTTTTTTTTGACAGGTATAAAACATGCAATAAACAAAACACAAACCTATACTGCATTAAAAAACGCATCCAATAAGCACTAACCACAGTGTTCTAAAAATCTCACTACAATAGAGGTAGAATCTCATTAGTATGCAGTGTGTCCAAGTACAAGTCCTAAAAAATAAAATAAACAAAATAATATAAAAAAATAATATGTATATTATATCTCAAAATATATATCTCAAAATAAAATAATTATGGTACATTATTTTCCAATGGCAATAAAATGTAAAAATGTTTTACTTATGAGTCATACTCCCTTTAGATTCAATGTTTTTGTCATCTCACCCATAAAGCGCTAACTGACTTAAGAGTCTTATATGAAAATAAGTGATGGGTTCCTAAAAGGATGTACAACTCAGTACAAGACATGCAGCCTTTGTTCAGAGACTGCAAATAATTCAGAAGAATAGTGACAACTGGCCAGATTGCAGTCCTTAGATTGCCCAGCTAGAGGTATTTCCACTAAACCCAGCCAGACATTCAGGGAACCCTCGAAAGGTAAATGTAAACTGCTAAAAAGCTAAGGGATTATGAAAAAATACTATAGAACCCGAGAGAACAGAAAATTAGGATGATATAGTTTGGCATTTGTTTATGAGTCAACTATTATTTGGCTGCATATTAAATTCTTACGTAAATACACTGCAATAAAAGAAAGGTCAGAAATAAAGTAATAGTGATCGGCTTTTGGCGCTGTCATTACACGTAAACCTGAATCTGCTATAAGACGAGCAGACAACCACGTGAGCCATGTTTATGGTGAGTGTGGCGATCGAGGTCCTGTCGGTAAAATTGTTTAGTTATGGAATCTGATAAAGTATAAAAGATTTTCAATAACAACCATCCAATGATAATTCCCTAGCGCATACCTATGACAGTACACATTTTTGTTTTTTTATCAATCAGTGGATGTATCTATTGGATATTTACTTCCATTATTGTACGTACTAAATATTTTACAATACTATACTGTAGGCTTATTGATTGAACTCTACAATCAGTACATGCCGGGAAAGCAACTTTCTCAATTACTGTGTGTGTGTTTTCTCAAAGCTGTATACCCTCTCAACTGGTTCATGTTTATACTATTTAGCATTGGTGCTTTGGTTATCCTGATGGCGAATTAGTTCAATATAAAAGTAACTCAGAATCTACAACATGGCATACTGGCATACCTCCGTCATGGGCTGAATCTTACATTATGCACACAAATAGTCATCAGAAGGCTGAGTGGGTCCCAAGACTGTGCTACAGATAACATCATGCAGAAAGGCATGTGCAGGATGAGATATTAACTAAAATAGGTATTTTACAGTAGAGGTACTGTCTTCTGCAGTGCCATGGAGACATTTAAGACATTAAGGTTAGTCTAATGAAAGGGCTTTCACATGATTCTTACTCAGTATATATTGTATTACAACAAAAACAGAGAAGAATAGAACATCACGTTGATGCCATGTACGTAGTTTAGGTCCCTGATCTTGTCTTTCTGCTCGATGGAATACATTTTTATATTGAAGCAATGATAAATTCTAGGTTTTTATGCATTTTTCTGGGCTTGGAGTTGGATATTGAAGGGACTGGCAGGTCCCCAGTAGAAAGCACTGGTTCCTAGAGATCTGCAGTTGCACCAAGTCAATGTGAGTTGTTTTACCTGTTGGAGCTCCCAATTGATGTACTTGAATATGTCAAGGGCAAATAAATTGAAAAAGAAACAGAAGAAGTGAAATTGTGCGATAAAGGGAATGAGAAACTAACGATAGTTATCGACATCCATAAAGCAAAGTCAAAACAAAGAAGCCAGGTTGTGATTTTGCTCTAAATAGTTAGGTCATTTGAAAAGCTGAGAAATGGAAGGCCTGGTCATCAAAAGAAAGAGCTAAGTCAGCCACAAAGGAAATACAAAAAACACATAAATAACACATGGATGTGCATTGCAGTATGAAAGATAACGTCTTCTTAGCTGATGTGAAGAACCTCAGAGCAGAAGGAAATGATCATGAATGTGTGAACTGCATCATATCAGTGGTAGACACAGAGTCCCTTTTAATCTAATGTTTTATATGTTCCCAACCAAAAGGGAGTTTTCTTTTAATGAAACATTTAGTTAAACAGAGAGTTGCAGTGCAAATCTAAATCTTTAAGGGACACTATAGTCACCATAACAACTACAGCTTATTGAATTTGTTCTGGTGAGTAGAATCATTACCTTCAGGCTTTTTGCTGTAAACACTGTCTTTTCAGAGAAAATGCAGTGTTTACATTACAGCCTAGTGATAACTTCACTGGCCACTCCTCAGATAGCTGTTAGAGATCCTTCCTGGGTCATGGCTGCCTAAAATGCATCCAAACATTCACTCCTCCCTCTGCATGCAGACACTGAACTTTCCTCATAGAGATTCATTGATTCAATTCATCTCTATGAGGAGATGCTGATTGGCCAGGGCTGTGTTTGAATCATGCTGGCTCTAACCCTGATCTGCCTCTTTGTCAGTCTCAGCCAATCCTATGGGGAAGCATTGAGATTGGATCAGGCTACCACTTCTGCTGATGTCAGCAGGCAGTGGGCAGGTCTAAAGGAAACAGGGACAAAGCCAGCAGCTCCAGACTTGAATACAAGTAATATTTTACATATTTAGGGAGGCATGAGGGCACCAGGGTGGCTAGATGGTGGTATTAACCCTATAAGGTCAGGAATACATGTTTGTGTTCCTGACCCTATAGTGTTCCTTTAATATAAGGAAATTTATATTAGTATTAGGAACAAGAGCAACTAGAACTGTAGACAAGCACTTTTGCAATCTTACCACTGTCTGTGCGTAAGCATATGAAATGAACATATTAAAATAAAATTGCTCATGAGCAGCACTCCACCTGGAGCACATGAGATTGAAACACCAAAACCCAGAAGCAACGAAGGAGCATGAAAAGTGAAATATATTTCACAAGCTTGTTGAATGCGCAGCAGAACATAAAGTAAAAAAGTAAAATAAATAAGTGTTTTGTTTGGGCTCACAGTTATAGTGGGCACAGATGTGGGGAACCTTTTTAATTATCACACATGTAGCACAAACATTTCCAGGAGTGTGTAAGTGTCAACAAACAAAAAAAAAACTGAAGTACCTTCACATATTAACATGTGGGTAAATTAACTTTTTAATTAAGCATTTTTGAGAAAACAAAACATTGAACACCATCACCTGAACAAAATTGGTCTGAATATGTGTTGTCTACTGGAGATTACTAGATGTATTCTGTCATATGGTACCTTACCCAGGAAACTTTAGAGAACATTTATGATGACAGCTACTAAATGACAAGATAGTCTATGATCTGAGACTGCCATTATGAATAATGGAATGGCTCACAGCATATTGCAGATCAGGGTCTTTTGAATAAAAAGCTTATGCCAAGATTCCAGATGAAAAACTATTTTTACTTGGAGGAAAGAGCCATGGGAAAAAATACTGGTTGACTGGAAGTATGTGGAATCATCCACAAGAAGATTAATAAAGTTATAATTGCATGCAGTGTACACTTTTTCCAAAAAACTATAAACCGAACTAGAAATTCATTGTGAACATAGACAGAAATCTGCCTGTTGATACAGAATAAAAAAAGCATTTTAACAAAATAAAAGCAATAGAAAAAAAGCCCCAGAAGAAATAGCAATAAAGGTGGGTAATATCGAGGATATTGCAAAGCTTCCCAAGGAAACACCTAGGATTATGCTATTGGATTCATCAAACGGGTTGTACAAGCATTGAACAAAAAGATAAGTACACACAAAGTTTTTTTTTAACGTACTAAGACCAATGTCTTTATTTCCAGGATGTAAAATAAAAAATGGACAACAAAATAACAAATTCATGTTGAAGTCATTTATGTTGAATGTGATTTGAGACACAAGGGTATTGTGACCAAACAACCAGTAGGAACTTTGAAAATAAAGAGCTTGAGGACACCATGGATCTTAAAGGAACACTATAGTCACCTAAATCACTTTAGCTAAATAAAGCAGTTTTAGTGTATAGATCGTTCCCCTGCAATTTCACTGCTCAATTCACTGTCATTTAGGAGTTAAATCACTTTGTTTCTGTTTATGCAGCCCTAGCCACACCTCCCCTGGCTATGATTGACAGAGCCTGCATGGAAAAAAAAACTGGTTTCACTTTCAAACAGATCTAATTTACCTTAAATAATTGTATCTCAATCTCTAAATTGAACTTTAATCACATACAGGAGGCTCTTGCAGGGTCTAGCAAACTATTAACATAGCAGGGGATAAGAAAATCTTAATTAAACAGGACTTGCAATAAAGAAAGCCTAAATAGGGCTCTCTTTACAGGAAGTGATTATGGAAGGCTGTGCAAGTCACATGCAGGGAGGTGTGACTAGGGTTAATAAACAAAGGGATTTAACTCCTAAATGGCAGAGGATTGAGCAGTGAGGCTGCAGGAGCATGTTCTATACACCAAAACTGCTTCATTAAGCTAAAGTTGTTCAGGTGACTATAGTGTCCCTTTAAGTATACATGTGGTTCTGTCTTTCAGTACCAAGAAAGACTTATCAGGCTATGGAGATAAAAGCAAGTCACTGTAGGACAGTAAGCAATTTGGTTATGCCAGCTACCACTAAATATGGAATTAGACTTGTCAATACCATTCCTTGAGGACAATGATGTATGAAGGTTACACATATGGAAGATTAGTCCTTTAAGTATCACCTACTATCGCAAGTTGTTATTGATATCTACAGTTGCCTAAAAAAAAGATTAGTGACTGCATATTCACTCATAAGATCCTTCTGAAGAGACTGACATTGGTAACTACAGAAGAAGCTGAGCCTTTTTTAATGAGGGAATTTTAGAACGTAAGCTTGTTTTAGCACCCTCTTTCCCTGTGCGTCCAGCTCGCCTTGTTACAAATACTTGTCTGCTAATCCACCTATTGTACAGTGATGCAGAATTTGTTGGCATTTTACACATAATAATAATACAGCATAAGTGGGTGTATTTGCCTTTTTGACCAGTAGGTGGTGTAGTATATGTACATAAAATGTATAGTTTGCTCTTTTCTAAGCATGGCTTTATGATTAGCCGACTTACTGCTTATAGTTTATGTGCTAGTTATGATCTAAACACAATCTTAAAGGAATCATCAAAACAACATCGTCTATACTTCCCCCCACAAAAAACAGATGGTAAATTATCACTGACCATTATCTTTTTTCCCCCCTACTGTTATATTCCTGGCCAGAAAACAAACGGTAAATTAACACTGACAATTATCTTGCCCCCAAATACCCAGGATCCAGCTAATCCCTTCATTATACCCTCATCATTGTACCATCATCTGCTACCCCAACCCCTTACATATGAAAATCCCCTAACTTTTACACATTCCATACATCAGACATAGACATCAACATTATAATAATGAAATCCAGGGGTAGGACTACACCCCCCATGATGCTTTGCTAGCGTTAAGGGTGTAAGAGCATTATGGGCGATTACCTCTACCCCTGATGTTATCAATAAGCAAGGTTTTTCCCAGTCCCCACAAAATACCCCTCAGCAAAGAGTGACACTGTTCTCACAATACCGCTAGTAGAACCACAACAGGAGTATTTTCCTGAACTAGCCTTGCCAAAATGGCCAGCTCTAGGACCACGTATCGCCTTGGCTGCCACATGAGTCAAAGACCGCTCTGTCGTCAATCTTTTAGGCAAAAATCCAGGTGGTGGCTGATCCTGATATTCACTCTCCTCCATTGCCAAATTCAAGGATTGCAACATCTTCCCTCCCTCCATCAAAGTGGACAAAACATATAGTAAGCCATTCCTCTAGATAAGCAATATGTGTATGTATGTGTGTGTATTTTTTTTGTATTGCACTCAGATAGCAAATAGAAATGTTATTTGAAACATTTTAAATTTCCTTAACACTATTAACACTATTCTTGTGACCTGACCATAAAAATTGTAAAAACACTCAATAAAAAACAAACAAACATATATTTATCCATTTCATCAACCACTTCTCAATAAAATCTTGTTTTTTAGTCCTAATTTAGGGACTTATTTTCAAAAGGTATCCTTATCTTACATTAATAACTAACATTACGATTGCTTTTTCATTTTTTTTTTTTTTTTTTTTTTTTTTTTTTTTTTTTTTTTCTTCTTTTTTTTTTTACATCAGAACGGCTTCTGTCCCATGAGTTGGTATCGCTTAGGAATAGGGTAGGTGCCAATTCATCATATGTTATTGTATATACAAAAAGTTCTATTTAAGATTTCATCAAAATTCATTTTATTATATTATTTTAATTTAACGTAAGACCGGCCATGGAGCATCAGCATCATGTCAATTGCCTTCTCGTAATCTATGTTAGCTAGTGAATGATGCCTAGCTCCCCTGGTCATATCTTATCAGACTAAACAAACAAAACATACGTGGAAAATTGTTCATTCACACAGTGCACCAGGGGCATTAGGGAGCATATCGCGGAAATTTATAAGTTTAAGGACCAGTTTCTTTTAGTATATTCTATGTTATTGGTTAGTGGATATCTCAGTTGTCCAGGGTTCCCATATCTTAATGTGTTTGTTTGTCATATTAAGGTTTCTATATACCTGTTTCTCCATTAAACGTTGATATCCTATTTGGGATTCCACCTCTCTCCATGAGGGAGTATTTACAGTTTTCCAATATCTGGCGATACAAATTTTAACCGCCATTAGAATATGAATTATTAGATATTTTATAGTTTTAATTTTAGTAGGAATATTCATATGTAGCAAGAATAGTTGTGGAGAAAGGTCCATTGTTATTTTGAGAATGGTATTGATTTTTGTGGATGTCACTTGCTTTAAAGAATCCAAAGCATTGCAATCCCACCATATGTGTCTAAACGTTCCGTCACATCTTAAGCATCTCCAACAGAGAGGTTCTGTGGGAGAGTGAAATCTTGCAACTCTCGCTGGAACCATATACCACCTATGGACCAATTTAGTCTGTAATTCATACAAACTTATACTATGAATCGCTTTTCCAAGCAAATCGAATGACTCCCTCCATTGATCCAATGAAAACTCAGTTCCAATATCATTTTCCCATTTCAACATAGATTTCATTTTTCCCTTATTGTATCTACTATATAGAACCTTGTTTATTTTTGAGACCATATTATTCTTATGTTCTATACCAAGAACATTATCTATAAGTGAAATATTATGTACTGGTTTAGATTGTATAAAGTGTTTGATTCTAATATATGTAAAATGTTCGTTATCGAGTCCTTTTGTGTCAGTAAGAATTTGTTGAAACGATTTTATTTTAAGATCTGGTTTTAGAATATCAGCTAATTTTACAAGACCATTGTCTTTCCATTTTTTAATGTTAATGTCCTCTATATATATTTGTATTATTTCAATTGGTGAATTTATAGTTAGATGTTCTGTAATCTGTAATTTCTTCTTCAAAGTTTGTAAATTAGAAAAAATATCCAGTATTATCTTATTTTGTATTTTTAATTTAGCGAATGTTGAAGAATCAATCCAATATAACATTTTAATATCAAATATATTACTCGAGATTTGCTCTTGGTCTATCCACAAGTTGTCCATATTATCGTTATTCCATTCTAGGATATGGGAGAACATAATTGCGTCATGTATTTGATACACATCTGGGAATGATATTCCACCGTCCTTAAATTTTGTAGTTATGTATTTGAGGGCTATTCTTGATTTTTTTTTCCCCCATAGGTATTGTGAAAATATTTTTTGATATTCTTTTAATATGTCTTTTGGGACTTTCATAGGAATGGTTCTCATTATATATTCAAGTTTGGGTAGTAAATAATGTCTAACCGCATTAGATTTCCCTATCCATGATACGTATAGATTATTCCATTTAAGTAACGTATCTTTCATATCTTTGAGCAATGGGTAGTAATTAATTTTAATTATTTGGTTCCAGTCAAAGCTTATTTTAACTCCCAAATATTTTATGCTCTCACTCGACCAAATAAATGAAAATTTAGATTTTAGAGTTAGAAGTTGTTGTTCTGGTAAGTTGGTGTATATCACCTGTGTTTTATTTACATTGATTTTATAATTAGAGATAGATCTGTATTTCTCAATTAATTCCATAAAATGACATAATGAATCCTCACATTCAGTTAATGTTAGAATTATATCATCTGCATATAATAGAACCTTGACTTGTTTGCCGGCAAGATGAATCCCTTGAATTTTTTGGTCTAATCTAATGGCTGAGGCGAGTGGTTCTATAGTCAAAGCATATAGCAATGGGGCAAGTGGACATCCCTGGCGTGTACCATTATTTACATCAAACCATTCCGATGCAATACCCCTTCCCATAACCCTCGCCGTTGGGTTAGTATAAAGAGACCAGATCAAATCATATATGAAATCTTGAAACCCAAATGCTTTGAGGACCCTCGACAGGAACAACCAGTTTACCCTGTCGAAGGCCTTCTCTGCATCCACGGCCACAAACAACGATGGGATCCTATTATCATCTATTACCTGTATTAAATTTAAAAGTCTGCGTACATTATGAGCTCCTTTCCTACCCATGATAAATCCGGCTTGATCCGGATGGATTAAAGTCGGGACAATTTTTTTTATTCTATCAGCTATTATCCTTGAAAAGATCTTTATATCGATGTTTAATAACGAAATAGGTCTATAATTCGATACAAAATGTGGGTCTTTCTCTGGTTTTAAAATGGGAGTAATCATTGTTTGTAACATTTCGTTGGGGAATTTTTTCTGGTCTCTTACTTCATTATAAACTTTAAAGAGAAGAGAAGCAATAGGGGTAGAAAATGTTTTATAAAAGGAATCTGTTAGACCATCTGGTCCCGGAGCTTTCCCTTTGCGGAGTGTTTTTATAGCATGGGTAATCTCTGTCATAGATATCGGAGATTCCAAATCTTTAATCTGTTCTATATTAATTTTTGGTAATTTACAGGTAGATAGGAAAGTATCTATCTCTTCAGGCGTTGAGGTAATCTTTGGGAGGTTATATAGTGACTTATAATATTGACCAAATACTTCCCCTATGTCAATTGGGGATAAATGATCTTTGTTGTTATATTTGATCTTTGTAATTCTTTGTTGTCTTTTTTTGAATTTTAGTTTATCAGAAAAAACTTTACTCGTTCTATTTTCTCCATGATACCACAGCTGTTTTAACCTTATAATTGCATTGTTCACTTTATTTGATAAACTAATTTTAATTTGAGTTTGTATTTGTTTAATTTTGTTTAATTTTAATATATTGAAATCTTTTTTATTAGTATTTTCTAATATGGCTAGTTCTATATAGAGATCCGTTAAATTTTTCCCCTGTTCTTTTTTCAATTTTGCTCCAATTTTTATAAAATTTCCCCTCATGAAACATTTATATGTACACCAAAGAGTAGTATTGGATACTTCTTTATTATCATTAAATCTTATAAATTCTTCTGCTTGGTCTTTCAAGTATTTTAGGCCAGATAGTGAGTCTAGAATTTCATCTTTCATCCTCCAAGGTGTAGTTACCTTGGTGTCATTTTTTTGTTTAATATTAGTTATTATCGGTGCATGATCTGACCAGGATATATTATCAATGTTAGAATTCTCAAACTTATGTAATCTGTACGAATTTGTTAGAAAAATGTCTATTCTAGAATAGGTTTTATGTACATGAGAGAAATACGAATAATCCCTGGTGTTAGGGTGATGAACCCTCCAGATATCATATAGATCGTGTTCTATCATGGCATTAGTAAATGATCTGGCATTATTAATTATTTTTCTTGTATAATGATTACTCTTATTAGTTAGTGTTCTATCCATTTTTACATCTGGTGTAACATTCATATCCCCAGCTATTAATAAAGTTCCTTTTTTGATTTTTTCGATTTCCTTAAAAAGTGATTTAAAAAATTTACTAGAGTAGATATTTGGTGCGTATAGATTTACTAGTGTATATATTTCTTCATTTAACTTACAGATTAGAATCAGACTTCTACCTTGGTTATCTTTTTTTTCCATGATAAGTTCGAATTTAATATGTGCTGAAATTATTATTGCAACTCCTCTCTTCTTTTTAATATAGTCTGATGTAAAAATTATTGGGAATTTGGAAAATTTCCAGTAATTATTTTTCTGCTTCTGCCAATGTGTCTCCTGAACGAAACATAGGTCTATTTTATTTTTCCTAATTGTATCATATAAATATCCTCTCTTTTGGGGGGTGTTCAGACCCTGGGCATTAATAGATAACACCCTAACCATATTCGCAGATCTTTACTGATCCTTTGTAATCTATAGTAATAATTTTGAGAACTTCACTCCACTTCACTCTCCATATGCCCCTGGTGCACACATTCATACATACAAGTAATCCTATATCCCTTAAAGGAAAACAGGGTCTCCAGTTTGGAATAATCCCTGGATAATATTCCACTGGATTATACATTGTCTAGCTACTCCAAATTGAGCTCCTAGCTAGAGCACAGTTGCTGACGTGGTGTGTGGATGGGGAGAGGAAAAAAAAAAAAAAAAAAAAAGGGAGGGGGAAGCACGAGAGAGAGGAAAAAAAAAAAAAAAAAAAAAAAAAAAAAAAAAAGGATAATTGATACCAACACACACATACACATACATGTATACAGATTCACACACTCACCCGTATCTACATATATGTATATAGACATACACGGATATATATACACACTAATGAACCCTTCCCATCCAAATACCTTGATTTTTATGATTATTTCTATATTGACTGCCCAGGCCTTCAGCTTCATTGTGATTTTAGTAATATATCTCTGATTATCACCATTCACCACCATCAATATCCTATTATAATATTAGTAGTGTTAATTATCTATAATTATCTATAATGTGTATTGTGTATATTGTGTATTAAATTTTGTTCCCTTAATCCATTTTATACGTGACCTCTGTTTCATTATCTCTAAAGAAAACAAAGAAAAGAGAAAAAAAAAAAAAAAAATAAAGGAAAAAACTATAAAATGCATTTTAAGTTATCTGTTATTTGATTCAGGTGTTGTGTATTTGGATTCTAAATTACCCCATTTCATTGAGGTATCTACTGAGTCCAATTTTCTTTAAAGTTGCTCCCCCTTGATTGTTAATTTTGCCTAAAAAATAGTTTAAATGTTATACGTGTCTTTCTATTATAAGTGCCAGAAAAAAAAAAATTTTTAGCGTGAGAAAACCCTAAATTAATCTCTATTAAACGCCTTTACACTCGCTATAGGTCACACTGTCACACAGTTGTTATAGGACGGTATAGAGAATTTAAGATTCTATGTATATGTTTGGTCGTTCATCATAGTCTACAGTTTCGTTTATAATCCTGCTAATGTTATTTTCTTCATTATGTCTATATTTCTATTATTTTATCATTTCTTTTTCAAATAAACCATAATTCATTATTCGTTAAAAAAAAAAAAAAAAAAAAAAAAAAAAATTCCCTCTCCTCTACTTAACCCCCATACACATCTCTTTTTCTATGTATTTTTGGCGGTGGCGTTCCGTTTAAAATAGTCCCAATTTACCCAGATCCTCTAGTGGGTCAGAAATAATTATAGTTTTCCCTTTATGAGGGATAATTAGTTTTACAGGAAAGCCCCATCTGTAGTGAATATTATTTTTTCGTAGTTGCAGTGTTATATCTTGGAATTTTTTCCTAGTCATACGTGTGGCTGCTGATAGGTCAGGGTATATGGTGAGTCCTGAAAACTTTTCATCATGTGGTCTCTGGTATCTGATTTTCTGTAGAAACTTATCTTTTGTGAGGCAGTTCATAAATCGGACTATAACGTCCCTAGGCTCAGAGGGGTTAATTCCCGTTGGTTTTGGTAACCTGTGCCATCTTTCAAAAGGATGTACTCCTTCATAGTGATTATCAACAAATTGGTCCACAAATTCTTTTAGGTATTTTTCCAGATCATCGTGATTAATATTTTCTGGTATACCTTTTATACGGATATTATTCCTTCTTGATCTATCCTCTTTTTCTGTGAGCTTTTTCATTTTTTTAAAGCCTTTGGTGATTTTTTTACATTTGATTATAAGGTGATATTTGGACTGTAGGTGGCACCAGTTCTCCACAGTTCTCATTCTTTATTCATGTGATTGACTCTAAATCCCATTATGCATAAATGCAAATTGAATTTAATTAGCTGGATAAAATACACATATGAGCAATGATTTTTACACAGTGAGATGCATTGTTCACTTTTACTAACATTCAACCAAATACTAGCAGCAGTTTTTAAAGTGACTACGTTCAACAGAGCAACAGTCCATGTTAATTTACAATTTAAAGTTTTTTTTTACTGAAACCCTGAACATCTCTGATGCTCTAACTGATAATTGTTACATGACCTGTTCATATGTACACTCAAACATGTGGAGCTTTATTATCAATTTCAACGCATGAACCTGCTGACGTATTTTTTTTTGTAAATTTTTAATTTTAAGACGGTAACGAGCAGAAAAGTTAAATAAATGTTAAGACATGCAGGTATCAAAGCAAACATATAAAATAACATAGCTCACTGTGAGATGCTCAGATCTCAGTACGCATGTAGAAAAGAACAAATTGCTGAAGTGTACATCAGACAATCAAAAATGAGTACTTGGCTAGATCAATACCGATTTTGTAGTTTCTTGGCATCTTCTATTTTGTAGTTTCTTGGTGTTTTCAGCAGAGTAATCGTATTTGTCACTCAACAATACTTTCATGTCACTGAACATTCCAAGTACAGTTAATGAGTTACTAAAAGCATCATAAACAACTGCAGCCAGTTGTAGTGGTTATGATGCCTGCAGTACCTGGTCCAGTTCCATGTTAATAGGGCAAACCCCACTGCCCCTGCCATGCTCAGAGCCTCCTCTCCTGCTGGCTTCTGCAGAGCCTGCTGAATCTGGAAGCTGATCCAGTCTCCATTTATTGGCTGAGAGCGTCAGCTGACCACTCTCATTTAATGAATGGCAAACTATGCACAGAACTGACATTAGCCAACCCAGACCTCTTATTCCGGATTGGCTAATAACGCCCCAATGACGCTGCTGGGGGTTGAGTTACACCTACGGCAGCAAAGGGGTTAAACTATTAGCAGTTACTTTTTAAGGTTATCCCCTATTTGGGAAGTTGAGATTAAATCCAATTCTGTCTCTCCTTTGGAGGTGTTCTTTTCACTATTATGATTGCATACAGTAGGAGAATTGTCTCTTCATCTGTTCGTTAAATGCCTCCAAATGCTAGACCTTGTCTTAACCTTATCAAAGGTAAAGGAAATATAGCAGCAGGTTGGACTCTAAATTAATGGTAGGACAATGGTTGATCCCATTGATGATATAGAACTGCAATTTGCATAATGCTTTGCCATTCCAATGTCTGGCAAAGCATAATGCCATCTGGGGGTCTACCATTTGCTCTAGATCCTCTGATGTAGCATTGTTTTACAAGAAGGGCTTCCTGATATCACATATCCCAACCACAAAGTCACAGAACCTCCTTACCTAATCTGTTCCACCTACACAGCTTTTTTGAGGACTTTTGAGTTTGCACTTTGTTCCCTCATAGGACTACTTGAGATGAGGGACACACTCTAATGTGGAGTTCTTTAAGGAAATTGGGAACTTAATTATTATTAATGTTTTGAAATAAAAGAAGAATTATCTGTTTACATAGATGAAATCAGAAATTGTAGCTATTTTCTCACTTCCACCATACATCTTGTGAAAGACATCCCAATTGACCCTTTAATTTTCATTGATATATTTTATTTTATCGGCATATTTATTTGACTTCTGTGACAACAAAAAATTGTAAATACTAGTTTCCACAAGCACAAAATCATTCTGTATTCCATTCTATATAAGTGATAAAGAAATGAGGTGCACCCATCCAGTCCCCTAACCTTTAAAGAAACTAACCTCTGAATTTGCAATGATTTATTTATCTGCTCTATAGCAGCTCGAATGTATCCATAAAAATAGTCAGGCAGAAGGAACACGGCCAACCACAACTATTCACCAAGTGGCTGCAAATCCCACACTGAGATAACCCAGAACACTAAACTCTGCCACTTTAGCCTCCTAATTCAATTTAGACATTGATCTTCTATTGCAACGGAAGACTGCCCATATAAGCATTACATTCTGTTCACTGAAATATTATATATTTCATATATTTTTATATTTAAACTGTAAAAACAAACTGTAAAAAAGTTTTGATCTATGCCATGTGCAAGACAGATCGCCACAGAGTGTATCAGTCAAGTGAGCAATGCTTTTAAAAAACTGTGACCATTCACATGTGATGTCTTGATTCACGAGTATTACCAAATTAAGCGACATATGTAATTGATTTCCCTTCCACTCATGCTATAAATTCTAATTTAATGGGGCCAGGCAATTTTGGATATTGCTAGATACCTGCAATGCATTATGGGTCCAGTTCTTATAAGTTCACCAGAATCACAAATGCTCCGTCTCCGAGGGGATACCCATTGCTCGTTCATGGCTGATGTTTACACGCCAATACACATTGTATGGGAGTTACCTGTTAATTTCATTTACCTCTTTACTGACCTGTTGTTATTTGCCAACCGTAACCTCATTGGAGTTTTATTTCTTCATGACAGGCTGGACGATATGTTTTCTATTAAATGTATCTGCTATAAATAACCAGCAATGTCTTGTAAATAACTGCATCAATGCTCTTTCTCTCATTGAACATTAAGAAAGTGACAATCACTGACAAGCTTGCACAACTGACGTAGCTAAGTAAAGAATGTCAAGGAAGCAGCAAGGCAAGTTAGCTTCGTGGATGAACTATCGATAACTGTGATATTTGTAACTACTCAGGCCAGGCCGATCTTTTATTTATTTGAGTGTTACACAGTTAAGAATGAAACGGATACAATTAGTGCAGTCTCCTTAACAGCCCCTGGAGGGCAGCATAATACCATATAATACCTTGACTCTTTCCTATACTCTTTCATCTATCCTCATCTATCCACAACCTGTTTCTTATACGTTGAAGATTTTGCGCTGTACATTTTTGTTTTATCTAAAATCTAGAATGTACAAACATAGTTCTGCGATAAAAGCAAAGCTACACGAAAAACAAAATGGAAGCATAAATTACAGATCTTAATTAACTTTTTGTTTTTTTGTTTTTAAGAAATATGCAATCTATCAAAGCAAATAGAGGCCATTTAATATTATATTTAAAATACTTCCTGTAATAAATTTAAATACCCCTACATGCATCCTATAAAAAACAGAAATGAAGCTTTAGGGCAACAGGAATAAGATTGTTATGTGATTTATTACTGTTCATAAAAATATGGAGAATCAGCAAGAAAACGTTCCATTTGAGGTAGTACAAATGAAAATTTATTAAAGCACCAAGAAATATGTAGTACTTTATAAATAAAAGATTATACTATGATTTAAACAGGTCTTGGGTAGGTTGTTAACAACATGAAAAAGCTTTTATTTTCTGTAAGATGAGTTGTGATGTATTAATCAATAAATTTCATAATTTAAGCAAAAACAGCAAAAAATATAAGCAAACAACTTTTTGTTTTTCAATTTTGGAAGATTTAACCTAAATTGTGCGGATAGATTATCTAGTGAAACAAAGTAGAGGCGTATTTACTAAAATTGCTAAATTTGGGCAAAAACAGCAGAGTCTGCAGAATTTGACATAACTTGCAATTGTATCATAAATTTTGCGGTTTGATTTTCAGAACAATTTAAAGCTTAGTGAACAAACATTCACTGTTTAGTGAATGAGTCCTAAACTGGGGCATCAAGTGCTATATTTTGTTAAACTTTGGTATTTTGAGAGATCACTTATTTGAAAGTGATAAATCATGTGATATGTACATTTTCTGGTGTAATAATTAATTTATTTTAAAGCCATATGCTTTTATATAATAAAAGCATGCATAAAAATGGAAATTACCCAGAAACATAATTTTACCCATTGTTCATCCGGAAAAGTTATTGATACCACAAATTCTGGTTCTTTTAAACACCTGTAAACAACAAAGAAGATCATTTTCTGGGCAAAGAAGGGACAAGATTAGTAGCCAATATTTAGACATTAGTCATGTTTATCCAGTTCTTATTTTATTTATTTAGGTGACATGGCTTTGTTTTGGATGTTTGGCAAACCTTATTGTAACCCTTAAGGCATTTTATTGGAATATATTATATAAACATTTTGTAATAAGAAAATAGTTTGATTAAATTATAAAAATAAAAATGAAAATAGTGTAAGATATTATAGACCCATGGATTCAACTTCATGTACATTTTACTTTTTAAAATGGGCAAGACAGGAGTTAATACATTTTCATAAATAAATTAACACCTAATAATTTATATATTTTTTTCACTATATTCACTAACAAATGATCTAGCTGGGTAGATGGGCACGGCATGTGCCAAGCATGTTTAGTTTTAACTTCTTTTTAACTTGTTTTTTTGTGTTCCAGTTTAAATTCAACCTAATCTACAAAAATATATTAATGTTATGGCATAAAACTGTTAATACCACTAGCAAAAGCATAATAATCACAAAAATACCGTGGTTGAATTGCACTGCAAATATAAATAAATACATAAATAACAAATACTTTTTTTTTTATTGTCTTCAATTATTTAGCAATTTCTACCTAGAACTCAACATATGCTGTTTTATTGTATATTGTATAAACAAACATTACAAAAAGCAATATATATTATATACATGTGTAAACATATATGACAAAGCTTTGTGAAAATGAGCTCCAATGTCCCTATGTAATCAGTATAAATCATTGGTAAATCATAAGCATTATGAAAAACTATTGTGGGCAAAATAGTTCACATTTTTTTTATTGAATACAATACCTTGAAACATGTTTATAATGCTGAATATGTTGATAATGTATGAACATTTAAGATGTTCATGTAATTTGCATTTGTCATGCAAAATGGTGTAAGATGCATTTAAAAGCCAGACACTTGGTATATACCTGATGATAGTAAAATTGGTAGCAAATACTCTTTCACATAGCTTCCAGATTCTAAACTGCCAATATCTGAATGGTTTTCCCCCCCTTACCTCTAGATTCTATTTGTAGCAAATCAGAGTTTGCAGGAATCTATGATCTGCAAACTTTCTTTGTCTTAGGGATGAGCATAACCACCTAGCAAAGCTAGTGGGTATGCGGCAGCCTCCCGGAGTCAAATGCCAGAGCTGAAAAGGCTCGCGCTGTGCATCTGCACAGCAACAGCCTTTCAGCCAATCAGGTAATCAGGAGAGCCGTGCTGAGCGCGGGATTCCTGATTACCTCAGATTTTTAAAATTGGGAAACTGCGGATGGTTAGCACATCCCACGAAGTACTAAGGATAAATATTTCCGACAGTGTACAGGAATATATTTAAATGTCTAAACACAAATAAAACAGTTCAAGATGCCAATAGTACAGGGGAACAAGACATACAAGATAGACTTGAAACTTTGTATAAAACAGCTGAACTGAAAAACAAGGCAACAATGTATGCCAAAGGAGAGTAACAAATGAATAGTGGAAACATTCAACAAATTGCAACGAAATAAGTTCAATAAAAGAGAAGAGAAATGTTGAAACAAGTCTCAGCAAACATATTCTTTATGCAGGGAGTCCATGCGAATATTGAACCGACGAGACTACTTGCATCCACTTCTCCTATTTAGGTGGATCTTTGGTTTGTTGGTCCGGTCTTGGAGTACGGCTATAGTCTGTAAAAAACAAAACAGAGAACGGTTATCAAATGTTGAATAAGCACCAGATAACCTTATGTTTTAGAAAGCAAACTACCACCAGCAGGCAAAACTCTTAACTTGGAGGAGGGTGGGACGGGCGCTATTGCTAGGTGGTTATGCTCATCCCTAAGACAAAGAAAGTTTGCAGATCATAGATTCCTGCAAACTCTGATTTGTCCTCCGGGAGGCATAACCACCTAGCAAAGCTAGTGGGTAGAATAGCACACACCTGGTGGTGGTCCTAAGAAACTGAAGGCGTTCAACTTCTGATGGCCTCCAGTAAAATCTAACAAAGGTTTTACTGGACAACCATCTTGCAGCTTTTAAGATAGTAGGGAGAGGAAGGCCCTTTCCTGCTGCTTTAGTAGCCGAGGCTCCCCTAATTGAATGGCTTTTGAACACTGAAACATCAATTCCAGCCGTAGACATGGCGGAAAGTATCCAGCCTCTAATTGTATTAACCTTGGCTGGACGAAAGGGATTCCTTGATGTAATGAATAATTGACTGATATCATTTCTAAATCCAGCAGAAAGTTGAAGGTACGATTGTAACAAACTGACTAAACATAAGCCTGGATCGGAAGAATCTTGGACCAAGTCCAGTTCTACCGGACCAGGAGAAAAATGGGATGTTTTTTGTCTGCCTTTTAGTATAATATGGAACCCTCCCGGGGTCCTGGACAACCAAGGTTCTGAATTATGGATTTGAGTTAACTCTGCTCCTCTAGCTGCCAGGGCCAAGGACAGCAGAGAAGCCAACTTAATAGCAGTCCATCTTAAATCAATTTTAGCATTATCCAAAGACTTAAGGAAATTTAATAAGACATCTACATCCCAAGTAGATGTGTAGCGTGGGGTATATGGGCGGCAGACGGCTAACCCTTTTAGTAATCTCAAATACAGGGCATCCTGAGTAAGGTTGGGGATCAGGAAGTTTAAGGCAGATCCGTAGGTCTTGATTGAACTGACAGATAAACCAGAATGGAACTTAAGGGTAAGAAATTCTAACGCCAAAGGAATGGTATCAGATCCTTGTGTGTTAGACAGAAAAGAAACCTCCCATTCTTTGAATTCCTCGATCATCTTTCTATATCTTACCCTAGTTCTACGTCTTAAAGATGAGTTAATAATATCCAAGACCTGATCCGATAAAAAGGGATGTGTTAACAGCCTACCAGGGCTGCGATCCACATTAGCTGCGGGAGCTTGAGCAGAAGATCGCTGGTTCCCTGAAAGCAGTCCACTGTCATGCCTAGTGGGATCTTGGTTCCCTTGACTAACTGATGGATCAAGGGATACCAGGGTCTGGAGGTCCATACTGGATAAACGAGAACTAAGCTCTGCACCCTGTCCCTGCGGATCTTCTCCAGCACTTTCATCAGTAAAGATGGAGGGGGGAAAGCATAAGGGGCTGGAACATCCGTCCATTGGAAAGACATTGCGTCCATTTTCCAAGCTCCCTTTGTCCAGGTTCGGGAGACGAACCTGGGGGTTTGAGCAGATGTTTGGGATGCAAACAGATCTACCTGTCTCTGGCCAAAATTGCTTTCTATCCGTTGGAAAAGAGCAATCTTTAATTGAATCGTTGCCAGGGACAGACTTTGGCGAGAGAGAGTCTGCAAGCTCGTTCGCCTCTCCCGGAACATATTCTGCGAAGACCTGAACGTTGTTTGCTAAGGCCCAGGACCAAAGATCTAGAGCCTCTAAGCAAAGACCCCTTGATCTTGTACCCCCTCTGTGGTTTATATAAGCCACCGCTGTCCTGTTGTCCGAATGGACTTTTACCAACGTCGGTGACTGGTTTAGAGGAACTAGGCCCTTGAGAGCTAATTTTATAGCTCGTAACTCCAAAATGTTTATATGGAGGTGACTCTCTTGGTCTGACCAGATTCCCCTTATGGCGTTCTGGGATGTAAACGCACCCCAACCGTGACTTGAGGCATCTGACGTCAGAGTGACTGTCGCAGGCTGCTCTAACAGTGGACGAGGAAGTGGAATTTCTAACTCCAGAATGGACTTCAGTTCTTCTCTGACCTTCTTGGGGAGAACAAATTTTGATTCCCAATGGCCACCCTGTCTTAGTCGGTTCCCTAAAAACAGCTGACTTCTTCTGCAAAGTAAGGGGGAATTGTTGTATGCTGGTGTTAAAGCTATTAATTTCCCGATAATCTTTGCTAGGTCTCTCAAGGACCAACTCTGGTGCCTGAGAGATGAGTTGAGATGTACCAGTAGTTTGTCCCATTTGTCTTGAGGGATTCCAAGAGACATAGTCCTGGTGTTCAGTATGAAACCCAGAAAGAGGATGCTTTGAGTGGGAATTAGGACTGATTTCTGTAGGTTTACTACAAATCCTAGGTCTTGTAAAAGGGAAGCAAGGTAATCCCTTTGAGAAGCAAGGGCTTCCCCATCTGGATGCATGAGCAGGATGTCGTCTAGATAGTATAGACACATGAAACCTTTTAGTCTGACATGAGCTATCACTGATTTCATAATTCTGGAGAATGTGTATGGTGCGTTGGATAGGCCAAACACCAAAACGGTCCACTGCCACACTTTCCCTTTCCACTGAAACCTGAGAAAACGCCTGTGTTTCTTGGCTATGGGGACTGAATGGAAGGCATCTTTTAGGTCTAACTTTATGCAGAAAAAGGCTTTCTGTACTAAGCCTGGAAGATCTGATAAACCCTCCATCCTGAACCTTTTCCTTTTGATGAAAGCGTTCAGAGGCCTCACGTTTAGGACCGGTCTCCAGGAACCGTCTGACTTTGGTATTGGGAACAATGGGCTGACCCATCCTGTAATAGACGTGTCTGCCAACTCTATTTTCCCTTGACTTAAAGCTAAGGAAAGGGAGGCATCTAGCACTGGGTTCTCCTCTCTGAGGGGTGCAAACTTCTGGACTGGGAACCTTAAAAGGGGGAGTTGTAAACCCCTTTGAAAAATCTTTAGGACCCATTTGTCTGAGGAAATATCCTTCCAATTTAGTGGCATATGAGGAGGCACACTTACTTGAATGCATGGGTTTTCTTTTGGAAGCTGAACCGCCTCTGGAATGCGCTCCTCTGCCACCGCCTGGGAGCTTATGTCTTCCACTGTAGTGGCGGTACTGGGCCTGGTGAGAGGCTTCTCGGGACGCTCCTGCAGCCCTATAGGGGCGACCCTCTGTCCGAAAGGGCTTTTTGTAGCCAGGGACAGTCTTCTTGAGCTCTGAAAAGGATCTCCTTGCCTTGTAACGGCCTTTAACCTCCTGAATGAACGAGGGACCGAATAGGTGAGAATCCTCCAAATTTGGGAACTCATGCGATTTGGGGGCTAGGTCGGACAGACCAGCTGCATGGAGCCAGCGTGATCTGCGGATGTTCGATATATAATTAAAGGCTTGGCCGATAATTAGCACTGCCCTGCCAGACGCTTTTAAAAGGGCCATCTTAGATGCTAACAGAGATGAAGTGGAAGGTTTCTGGACATTGCCTTCCTTTTCTGCCTTATCCAGCATCAGTAATAGTGGGCCCACAGCATCAGCAATTTTAAACTGTATATTGCGAAAAGTCTGGTCTGTGGGATCAGAGGATACGCTGCTCCCTGTGATGGATAACAGCGCAGGGTCTACCTCTGGGGCCATTAAAGCCTGAATGTCCGGGATACCGATGTGGTTCCTGAGGAGAAGATCATCTTCCTTAACCAAGGGGGATTTGAAGGCTAGTTTAGCAAAATCTCTAACCTCAGAGTCGTGCTCCATAGCCCATCTGGAGTGAAATAATTTTGATGGGAGAGTCTTTCCTAGGAGACTTACTCTGGCCATCTGAACGTTGCTTAGCTTCCCTCTCTCAGTGGAAGCCGCTGAACGAACCACTTCCTCGGATTCCCAGTCTATTTCTGGAGAGCCGTATCTGGAACTGGGACGGCTTTGGGAGGAAGAGTGAGCGAACGCTCTAGAAGAGGAAGGAGAGGGACTATCTAACCTCCAACGAGATTTGCCCTTTTCCTCTGGAAGGTGTTTCTGGTGCTCAAACGAGGGAAACACACTATTCCTTTTTTGGGGTCCTGTCCCCTTAAATTTTCTTTTACTCAAACGAGTATGAGGGGAAGGAGAAGCGGAGAAGTTTTCCTCAGACGAGGAACTGTCGGAAGAGACCAGCTGTCTTCCTTTATGTTTTTTATATAACCCCTTAAGGACACATGACATGTGTGACATGTCATGATTCCCTTTTATTCCAGATGTTTGGTCCTTAAGGGGTTAAAACTGGGACCAAATCCTCCTCAGATGATGAAGAGGAAAGTTCCCTGGCAAGGAAAGCTCTTTTATGGAGCTTTCTAACATTGATGGGGCTGCCTTTAAGAGAGGCATCCACTAAATCTGAGGCAGACACAGAAATAGAGTCCTCCATCAATGATGCCATTTTAAAAATCTGAGGTAATCAGGAATCCCGCGCTCAGCACGGCTCTCCTGATTACCTGATTGGCTGAAAGGCTGTTGCTGTGCAGATGCACAGCGCGAGCCTTTTCAGCTCTGGCATTTGACTCCGGGAGGCTGCCGCATACCCACTAGCTTTGCTAGGTGGTTATGCTCATCCCTAAGACAAAGAAAGTCACATAGCTTCCAGATTCTAAACTGCCAATATCTAAATTCTGTCATTACTGCAATGTAAGGGACAGTCCTCAATTTAGGCCTAAACCTGTCTGCCCCTCTTTTTCTATCCTAATGCTTTTCCTTTCAATGTGGTCCAAATTGATGGTGTGCCTGAGTGTATTACTATAAATTAGACTTAGAAATTAGTTTAACTTTGGTCTTGTTCTAAATTCTGTCTTCAGCAGTCCAAATAGTCACCAAACATTTTCTGGAAATTCCCAGCCTCTTGGTCACAGTTTCAGTGCCCCTCTTGGCAATTTGATATGTTGCAATATACGACATAAAGAAGATGCTGTGTGTGGTACTATCTTAGTGCATGGGGTGTGAATTGTAAAATCTATGTTTTTTTTAATTCCTTGTCAATTTTGATGTGATACCTTTTTAGACCACATATATTGCTGTTTTTAAAGCAAACCACCACTTTATCCCTTATTAATGACCGGTTCACATTAATCCATTTTTCACACTTAGGCAAGTATAAATGATACTACTTTTAGAAGTAGTTATGGTGGAAGGAATCTGTAACTTGAAACACTGCACATAAAGAGATATTTTCACTTCTGTGCCAGGGGTTAGTTGCTAATTCACCCAGTACTGGATTCCAGGTAAGTGTAATTTTATTTTACGCGGTTAAGTTGGGCCAGGGGTCTTAATAGTCAGGGCTGGTGCTGCCGGTGAATAAGGAATGTGCCTGGGGAGCTAGCCTGTCGGGGTGCCCACAGAGACGTTTCTTGGTGGGCTGCTCCTGTCTGGGGCAGGTGTGCTGGCTGAGCTCTTGTCACTGCCAATTATTATCTGCACAAGGAGAAGGGTTTACTGTAACCCTGGTGCCAGAGCAGAACGCACTGATTCCTGCAGGCAGGGGAAGGTGGGACATGACCTGGTATCCCAGCTGCCCCCTACCTGTGGACAAAGGAAACCTTCCAATGGGAGCAGGAAGCAGCCGGTGCTCACACTATGCGGCTCTGCTGCTCCCCCATCAGAAACAAAGAACACTTTCTATAGGCTGGTCCCCTTCTCCTCCAGTTGCATTTCTTAATTATGGCATATCTGGAGGTTAAGAGGGCTGATTTATTTGTGCGTGGTTGTAAATATTGTCTGTGTGTTAAATTGCTGTGTTTGTGAGTGTAGAGAAAGTGTGACTACAAAGCATTGGTGAAAATTGACAAGATAATAAAATTAAAACAATAAAATATATAAAAGCAATGGAGGGGGGCGGGGCCGGGCCGCCGAGCCGAGCGGTCGCAAGACAGACCAGCTCCTGCTCAATACAACCTACAGACCACCTTTTACGCCTGTAAATCGGGATTTTGGATTGCGTGACTAGCCCACAACTGCGACCCCAGACGTCTAGGGCTACCAGAGCTGAGGAGAGGCTTGCCCTACGGGTTTTAGTCCCTCAGGGGAGAGGTCCCTGCGGCAACAGGCGAGACCCTACCCGGCAGTGAGAGGAGTGGACGGCCGCCACACCACTAACCTGCCCACTGGAGCCCGTCGAACAGGGACTCCATCTGCGGACCCGGTCCTGATTCCCCCCCCTCTGGACCGGGGGGGTGATCCCGGTCCTCACCCCAAGGGCCTGAGCGGGATGCAAAGGATGACACCGCTGCACACAAAATGGCGACCACCATGTGCGTAGGAGACCTGAGCCCCGATTACAGCAGCCCAAAAGGAACAAGCAGGGTGCCCCAGCATGAAGCTGAACATCCCCCTTACCACACTCCCAGCCTGCTCCCAAGCGACCACAAGCAGCACACACTAAGCCTCCCACCACGGCTGACCCAGGCTCTCAGGGGACCAAGCAATCCGCAAAGCAGCCGCAGCCCACGAGCACCCTCACCGCACGCAAGCTCCTTAGACCTCGTGAGTTCGGAAGCTGAAGCCGGCGCACAATCCACAGAGCAGCAGAGAGGAACGGAGGTCGGAAGCCTGCTTTCCCACTGCCTAGAACGAGCTGCACTGGCATCGGTCGGCAGTGGAACTCTCCCTCCAAGAACTGACTCGAGACCACCAAGATGGCGGCTCCCCGCGGAGACAAAATTCAACTCCAGCAAGAAACCATGACGAACTGTCTAAGGGTCCAATGCTTGTGAGCTGCAGCACATTTAAATGCATTAATGTATAGCTTTGGGGGACTAAGGGGTGAAGCTGTGTCTCTCATGCTTTCTTAACGGCATCTATGTGTGTTTATGGGGGCCTGAGGGGTGACACTATGTCTCTCATACCTAAGCATGTACCTAGCTAAACTACCTATCCTGCCTGCATGTAACCTTACCTTGCAACTAACTACTAGAAAATGTGCAATGTCTAGCAACTACTATGTGTTAAATGCAACATCTACTTAAAATTTATGGGGCCACAGCAGTTCACCTCTCAAGCGACGCTAGCTCACAAACCGGTAACCACTCTTATGTTGCACGGCCACTTTAGTTGCATTGGCCTGCTTCCACAACTGCAATATTGTTTTCACTTCAACCGTAATGTTCAAAGCGTGGTGGCCAGATTGTTAAATTGTTAAATTAAGCTTAAGTGGCAGTGGTTTACCAAGCTGAACTAACACAATGGGTCATATATCGTGGCAGTAAGCAGTTAACTACTAAGACCCTAATCCTACGTCATACAGCATACTGCCCCAGTTCAATAATCTATGTTGAATTTACCCACATGTTATTTTCCTTGTTTAGCACTACCTTAACACAATCATATATGCCTAACTAACCAGACATAGCGACATCCTTTAAAATATAAAATGAAGCAGACACTCATGAGAATGTATATCAATGTTGACTGTTATTACATATGTGTGTATACTTTGCTGATATATTATTCTTCCTTTTCTTCCTTTCTGTAACGAATTCACAGTGCTTCAATAAAACAAAGATTGACAAAATAAAAGCAATGGATACACAATTTTAAAAGTCCACTGACTTTGCCATAACGAGTTTTGCATCCTGTAGAGGTTTCCTCAGTTGGTCTTTAGTGCTGTGTCTCGATTCTCCTCTTAAATCCTTAATGATTGCCTCCAAAAAGGTTACTTCTCTTTGTCTTTCCTTCTAGTAGGTCACTGCTTTCACGAGGATACTTGGTCATTAAATAACGAGTTGTAATGAGTTGAGAATGCGGCTGGTAGAATTCAAGCAAAAGGAGCAGAGAACAATCAATTATCTCCATTCAAGATAGTGATCACCACTATCTTGAATATGGAAAAACAATAACCAGAGAATTCTTATAGGAAGTGCCCGTGTAACATGAAACACATAAGTTTAGTGTGTTCTTGTTCCCACTTACCCTCTTGTGGCCACTCTATTTTTTTTCATTTCAATGTGGAGTAATAAGGAACAAGTTTTTTAGTGGCCAATTGAAATGCCATTGTGTTATTCCTTATTGGGACCGGTTATCACTCTCTTCAATAAAAAGTATGTCGACGATGGTTCTATGGACATCTCTCCAATAACAGTCAAGACCAGATAGATAAGTCGATTGCTGTCATTCATGAATACTGCAAAGTAAGACCTCTGGCACCTTGACATATTTAAACAAATAAATCTAACTATGTGGAATGTTTTCCCAGCTCCATTATTCTAGTCTGAAATTAACACGTTGTTTTTATCTTATGACAACTATCTTTTATTAATGGACCCCAAGGTGTTATGGTTAAACTTTTACATCAGTGGTTATTAATCTTTTATAACAGGGTCCCAAACTGTATGCATGGCATTTGCTTTGACCCATTCTTCAGTTGTCAAATTAACTTGGGGACCTATTCATATATTTAAACCAACTGTATGTTGAAAGTAAATTTTTTAAAAAAGAGCTTCCATAGAGCCTTTTAAGATGACTGATAAAAACAGTGATACTAAAGTAAGTAACTTATGGTGAACAAATACATGGAGGTCTAGATGAACATGTGTCTGTTTCAACAGCTGGGGACCTGTTATTGGCGAATTAGGAAGCCATTTTGAGTACCAACCCAAGGATTAAGATCAGTGCTCCTCAACCCTCTTCTCAAGGCACACCTAACAGTCCAGAATTTAAGGATTACCCAGGTGTGTCTAAGGTGATTAGAAAAAAAACAAAAAACCTTTAGAGTCTAGGGTGTGTGTGTGTTTTTTTTTTTAAACGCCTCAAACACACCTGGGTATTCCCTACATCCTGGACTGTTAGGTGTGCCTCGAGGAGAGGGTTGAGGAGCACTGTTCTAGATCACTCTGTCTGATAAACTATCTAATATTTTGTTGATTTGCCAAATTATAACAAAGGAAATATTTTACTGTGGATTAACGAGTCAATACAAGACACTAAATAAGAGAAAATACATACAAGAAAAAAAAACAAAAAAAAGTTCTAAATATGGATAATGAATAATAATCAAGATTCCAAAAAGTAAGTCCAAAAGAGTCTATGCCTGATAGATACAGCAAGAAAGTCCAAATAAAACCTTGTATAAGAAGTCAATCACAATCTTGTCAGGGGACGTATTCCTCAGTAAGGTATGGGCATGGGATATTCGTGAAATCCATATGAAAAAATAAAAATACATCAAATAATGGTGCAGTATATCCCAACAGGTAGTACTATTTTGTAAGAGGTCTATATTGTCCTACTCACGTTTTCCAGAGCTATAAGACTAGCTCTAATGTGAATGGCATACAGTGGTACAATCCCCACTTATGGGATATGTGAAGTTTTGTAGTAGATGGATATCTTGTTGGTATAAGGACCATACAATAAACAACAATACAAACTCTGGTGCCAGGTAAAAATAAATAAAAGAGTTAAATGGCTGACTCACAAGTCGAAGGTGGCCAAAATACCTTTAATAAAATACAGCAATTAAAATACCACTAAGCGTTTCTCCCCTTAGGGCTTTCTCAAGTGGATAATTTTTTTATTATCCACCGAGAAAATTAACCACTGAGACCGATGTCCCAGCCATGTTAGTGCACTCTTATAGATAGGAGTTAGAGTAAGAGAAAACCCCAAATAGCATATGAAAGGAAAGAAAGATTTCAAAAATCAGAAATGAAAATTAAGGAACATTCAATATTTAGTCGATATGCCTATTGACCATGGAGGGTCACCAGTCAGCCTTTCCCTGGTTTGGAAAGCACTGAATGCCTGCTGTACGGTATCTTAACGGCCGTTATGACACGGGATCGAGACATGGTCCGTATCTTGCCCCAAGGCTGTTGGATAGATGAGCTTCACTAAGTGGCTCTCATAGTCCCCTTGCTGGGAGAAGCAGAAGGCTCTGGTCGTGTGGGCATACTTCTGCTGATGTGTGTGATTGGTTGGGGGCTAAGCCCATGTTGGTGTTCAGCCCAAGTGGGCTAACGGTGGGATAACCAAATACTTGAACAGTTGCTTTTCCCACAGGAAGCTTCTTCACTCCCCCATGTTCAGGAGCTCAGATAGGAGTAACTGGCTTTGGAGTTGGGCTTCTGGCACTTTTCTCCGCTTCTGCGCCTCAGCAGCAGGGACTTACTGTCAGGGTTTCTCGGCTGTTTTAAACAGCAACCCTTCCTTTCACTGTGTCTGAGCTATTAGGCTGCTTTTAATGATTAGCTCCTTCATTACTGTTTCCACGGTTACTCACCTGGTTGTTAATATCCAGCCCTGTTGCTAATCAGTGCAGCCTATTTAAGCAGCAAGTACCAGTACCTCCTTGCTCTTGTGTGATTTCCTGTTTCCCAGAAGAATTCCTGTTTCCTGTGTATTCCTGGGTCCTGACTTCTGGTCTGGTTCCTGACTCCGCTGCTTTCCGTTCTCCTGATTCCGGCTCGTCTGACTTGTCGAGTCGGACAGCTGTTTACAGGTCAGTACTCTAGTGGGGGGATATACTGGTCCGGGGGGGAGGGTTGCGAGTAGTCTACGGCGACTCACCAGGTCAGGGAGTCGGACGCTTCTCACAGTTGCCAGTCACCCTTGGCTGCCGAGCCAGATCGGGATCAAAGCTGTTCAGACTGCAGGCAGCCAGGCACAAAACAATGTAGGTGCAGTTCGTATTGGTCCGCAGTATAAGTGTGTCAGTTTTTGCGTTGTTTATAGGCAGTTTGGCTAGTTTTAGGAGTCTGAAAGACGGAGCTTCAAGAAAACACATCCATCCAGTTTGAGTGTCCACTATTGGGTTCTTCTGATGTATTACAATAGCATGTTCTTTAACTCAGTTATTATGTATTTCCTAATTGTTTAAATACTGAGAACTGTATATAAAAATACAGATTATTGGGTGTGAGGGGTTTAACATACTGTTCCACGAAGTGCAGTTGTAGTTACAAACTAAGTAAACATACAAACTCAAGTTTATTCTTCAAAAACAGCAATAGTGTCAGGCAGACAGATAGATAAATCATAAAATAAATAAGGTCCAGGCAGGAAGGCAGGTTTATTGAAACACAAACTGCAATGTTTCAGCCTACACAGAAGCCTTAATGCAGCCTGAGAAAGGCCTCTGTGTCAGCCAAAACGTTGCAGTTTTTGTTTCAATAAACCTGCCTTCCGGCAGCAATCCTGAGTGCATGGACCTAATTTTTTTATTTAATAAACTGGGTTTTGCCAACCCTGGCCCTGATAAGCACCTGGATTCCTAAGTGTGAGTGCTGTATCCTCCGTTTATTTTCTTTCTTACTACAGATAGATAAAGCATTGTTTTATTGTTAATAAAAAAATAATTAAAACCAAAGTATGATTTGTGGGAAAAGCAAATGATAGTGAGTCAAAGTTAGTGTAGTCAGTGTAGTCAAAGTTAATTTAATAATCTTTGTTTTCTAGTCTTGTTTATTGAAATTGAATTGTACGTTCATATTAAGACTTTTAATACTTTAGCAGTGTGTGGGTGAAATCTATAATAATGGTGTGAAAATAATGGTATAAAGCCTAAAAAAAGGTTTCATAAAAAAAAATCTAAATGTTATAAGTCCTCAAATAATGGAGATCAAGTTGCGGTGAACAAGATGGCCTCCTTCTAGAATGCAAAAATAAAACACTTCTATAAACATTTGCTTTGTCATTGCAAACTTTTCAGTTTGAGCTCAGCACTCTGATGCAGGAAGATGACTGTAACAACCACTAAATGGTAAATTAATTTAATAGTAGAATATCTAAAGAATTGCATTGAACCGAAACTGCAGAAACAAAATGGAAAATTGGACCGCTTTCAGAGTGGAAAAATCTGATTTTATAACCCAAGAAAGACTTTGAAATAAGCGCTTGGGGCTAAGCAGCCAATTGGATCTAGGACACCCATATCTTCTGACGTTTTTTTTATACCATAGTGCTTTCATTGTTTGAATTCATCTGGCCTCGGGATGTGGAGGAGATTCAATTTTTAGTAAATTGTACTTCTTTAAACAATGTTCCTGGTCACAACATACCGTTTTCATACAGTTTCAAATTATACTTTAAGCAAAAATATTTAGTGGTTTTAACCTTTACACAGATCATTTGATGGAAAGGCAAACTTAAAATGTTCCTTGAAGGACCTCTTGAAGAAGTTTGACTTAAAAGAAATATTGATGTTCCCCGGTTCTGGCCAATAATTTATGGATACTGTTCTGTTCAGTAAGTCAATATGTAAGGAGTCCAAGAGGAAATATAAACCCATGTTGTTGTGTGTTTTGGGGACAAAATGTATATTGCAAATGAAAATAATTTTGGCTACATATGTAAGCATTTTATCCTTATTAATCTCTTTACAGATGAGTATTGTATTACATTATGTATAACATTAATTTGATGGATGGGATGCATAGTTAGAATATGAATTTAGGAACAAAGTGTCCGGTTTGTGAGTAGATCACCATTTAGTGATATCTAAAAATAAAAATTCTGCACAATTGTTTTTATGGTTTTCATGTTTTCCTTTTGGCGATAAACTGGAGATTAAAACATATTAGAGGCTAAACAGTATATCTTATCTTATACATTTTTGAATAGGTTCAGAAAAAATAGCAGAGAAAGGCAATCCTTAATTTTATGGCACAATAATACTAAAATAAAATATGACACCATTCTTTACTGATACACATTTCAAAGGAATCTTTTAGGGGAAATGCATGTTCTCAAAATATCACCAGAATAAAACATTATGACTATATGTGAGAGTAAATATACATATACAGTAAGTATGGTTACCTGCCTAAAACCTGCTTCTGTATTTCAAAGGCCAGTGCAGAAGGCATGCCAAGAACCCTTACTAACTATCTGCTGTGGCCGCTTTTCAGCAGCACTGTACAGACTGAGAGGTGCAAGTTTGCTTGCAATGGCAAAAGAAGGTCATCTGGACTTAATTTGCAGTCCATCTACAATCTACAGTAGAACTGACTGGTTCTTTGGTGAAGGGAAAGATAAGCTGGACTTTATTTTATTTACTTTTACTTTGCAATGCAAACATGCATATGTGTTTTTGGTTGATTAACGTTGACACATGTGAAGGCTTGGCCTGCAGTTGTGGGAGGGACATGTTTCCCTATTTAAACCTACTACTCGCCTTCCACTGTCTCGTTTGTGCTTTACCGATTTGCATGTCCCTACCCTCCACTCTCTCTATCTATACCTTTCATTACACCTCTTTTATTCACAGACCTACCGCATCGTCAGTTCCGGAACACCACAACTGACTTTTTTCTCTTCCTATACTTAGCTACTCTTTACACGCTCGTTATCTCTTTGTACGCCCCCTTTTTTTTGCCCCTAACACAACAAATGTATAAATATAGTAGAATTTCCTTGTATAATTTGGCCACAATATAAAGTTCAAACCTCACCTTGCACATTATGTAGTGAGAACACACTGCCAAAGTATTTTGTATCTTTAGAAGAGGTGAAATAAATGCAAAACTGATTACAATACTGGAAAACACACATTTTCTCTACCCCTAACTTGAACTCCCCCCAAAACAGAAAGATACTTTCCTAATCCTAAATTTAGGCACTCAAAGCCTAATCCCATGGAAAAATATAAACAAAAAACAAACAAACAAACATTTACCCAAATCCTAAGTGTAAACCAACATTTACCTGAATGCTAGGTGTAAATACTCCTAAGAATAAAAGACAACATGTAACCAAATACTAAATTTAACATAAACTAATTATCCTTAACATTAAATGCCCTAAGTATTCATACTGATGCGAACCCCTCGGGGTAACCCACTTGTAACATTTTAACCCTGCATGCAGTTACCCATCTGCAAACACTCCCTCTACTCACAGGTTATAACAATACAGGGAGTGCAGAATTATTAGGCAAATGAGTATTTTGACCACATCATCCTCTTTATGCATGTTGTCTTACTCCAAGCTGTATAGGCTCGAAAGCCTACTACCAATTAAGCATATTAGGTGATGTGCATCTCTGTAATGAGAAGGGGTGTGGTCTAATGACATCAACACCCTATATCAGGTGTGCATAATTAGTAGGCAACTTCCTTTCCTTTGGCAAAATGAGTCAAAAGAAGGACTTGACAGGCTCAGAAAAGTCAAAAATAGTGAGATATCTTGCAGAGGGATGCAGCACTCTTAAAATTGCAAAGCTTCTGAAGCGTGATCATCGAACAATCAAGCGTTTCATTCAAAATAGTCAACAGGGTCGCAAGAAGCGTGTGGAAAAACCAAGGCGCAAAATAACTGCCCATGAACTGAGAAAAGTCAAGCGTGCAGCTGCCAAGATGCCACTTGCCACCAGTTTGGCCATATTTCAGAGCTGCAACATCACTGGAGTGCCCAAAAGCACAAGGTGTGCAATACTCAGAGACATGGCCAAGGTAAGAAAGGCTGAAAGACGACCACCACTGAACAAGACACACAAGCTGAAACATCAAGACTGGGCCAAGAAATATCTCAAGACTGATTTTTCTAAGGTTTTATGGACTGATGAAATGAGAGTGAGTCTTGATGGGCCAGATGGATGGGCCCGTGGCTGGATTGGTAAAGGGCAGAGAGCTCCAGTCCGACTCAGACGCCAGCAAGGTGGAGGTGGAGTACTGGTTTGGGCTGGTATCATCAAAGATGAGCTTGTGGGGCCTTTTCGGGTTGAGGATGGAGTCAAGCTCAACTCCCAGTCCTACTGCCAGTTTCTGGAAGACACCTTCTTCAAGCAGTGGTACAGGAAGAAGTCTGCATCCTTCAAGAAAAACATGATTTTCATGCAGGACAATGCTCCATCACACACGTCCAAGTACTCCACAGCGTGGCTGGCAAGAAAGGGTATAAAAGAAGAACATCTAATGACATGGCCTCCTTGTTCACCTGATCTGAACTCCATTGAGAACCTGTGGTCCATCATCAAATGTGAGATTTACAAGGAGGGAAAACAGTACACCTCTCTGAACAGTGCCTGGGAGGCTGTGGTTGCTTCTGCACGCAATGTTGATGGTGAACAGATCAAAACACTGACAGAATCCATGGATGGCAGGCTTTTGAGTGTCCTTGCAAAGAAAGGTGGCTATATTGGTCACTGATTTGTTTTTGTTTTGTTTTTGAATGTCAGAAATGTATATTTATGAATGTTGAGATGTTATGTTGGTTTCACTGGTAAAAATAAATAATTGAAATGGGTATATATTTGTTTTTTGTTAAGTTGCCTAATAATTATGCACAGTAATAGTCACCTGCACACACAGATATCCCCCTAAAATAGCTAAAACTAAAAACAAACTAAAAACGACTTCCAAAAATATTCAGCTTTGATATTAATGAGTTTTTTGGGTTCATTGAGAACATGGTTGTTGTTCAATAATAAAATTAATCCTCAAAAATACAACTTGCCTAATAATTCTGCACTCCCTGTGTATTGCAAGCAGAAATATGCACATACATACATGGATAGATGTTAGATATGAATATATACTTTTGGACAGTTTTATCCTTGCAATGTTCCTTTAATAAATCATTAATCTGGCTTTATGTGTCTTTTCTTTTTTTGGGTGGGGAAGAGGGGGAGCAAAAAAAAAAGGATTCTGTGTCTACAGGCACCTGATATGTAAATTCGTCTCTATGCAATGCGTGAGGATGTCGAGGAACTAAGTGTGACTTGGTCGTGGGTCTGAAAACACCATATATTGGCCGTCAAAATGGCAATATTTTACATTGTGGAAGAAAAACTCAGGGCACTGAGATGAAGTGATCTGGGTGATTATAGTAATTTTAGGTACAAGGCAAGGATTGGACTGCATTTGTTGTTACTTGATTTGCTGCAAATCCACATGGTTTTCAGCTTCTGCAGTGAGCTGTAACCACACCATGAAGTCGCTGAAGCAATGACATTATTTTCAACATTTTCTACCCTACCCTTACCTTTTGTGTCACATTACCCCTCTCTCTCTAGCATGTAAGCTCATTGAGCAGAGTCCTCAATCCCTCTGTTCCTGTGTGTCCAACGCGTCTGGTTACAAATACTTGTCTGTTAGTCCACCTATTGTACAGCGCTATGGAACTTGTTGTTGCTTTATAAATAATAATAGTAATAATAACAACGTGCTGAGAATATCCCATAAAACCCTGCTTGACAAAGGTTTCTGGAACATAACATTCAGCACTTGTCAGCAATTCTAGTAATTCCAGCAATGTATCAGTTAAGATCAACCGAGCTAATGCCAAAACTGATATCAGCTGCACTATTGATACGCTGATAAGCTTATTAATCACTCCATTCACAGTGGAGCTTTTTGACTCCTTAGCAGTAAGCAGTAACGGAGTCTGTTAGAGTAAGTAAAGAATTGCAGAGGGTAAACTGGACCACTGTGCACATGTTTTGTACTGAAATAGCCAGAGAAAGACACATAGCTTCCTATTGTGATGTCTGTCACTAAGTAGAAGACTTCTACCTTTTGATTGTTGTATCTTGCTACATCACAAGCAAATTTTGTGCAAGTAAAATGGAGCAGAAGACCTCCTTGAACCATAACCTATGCATAAAGTGTTACTTGTTATGTTTGGTGTGTCCCTTTAACCCCTTAAGGACAGAGCTTCGGAAGCTTGCCTTTCACTTAATGACAACGGCATTTTTTGCTTTTTTTGCTGTTTGCGTTCAACTGCAATTTGCATTTTACTAATTTATTGCACCAACACATATTATATACCGTTTTTAAAGGACAGAAAGGGCTTTAATTTGATGTAACATATATATATATATATATATATATATATATATATATATATATATATATACATAAATGCTTATTTATTATAATAAAATATAGAAAAATGCAAAAAAAAAGTTTGAGTTTTTTTTACAGTTTTTGCAATAATAATGTGTGCACAATTAGTGCAGGTTAAGGAAAGTAATTAAAATAAATTCATTTAGTTGTTCTGATTTACAGAATATATAATGTGTCTCAGATTTTAAGTTTGTTACAGGTCACAAAGCACAAGGAGTAAAATAAACTTTTAATGTGGATCGATTTTAGAATTTGGTATGTTTGTCTTGTAAGCTTAATAGCCATAAAAGAAAACAACATTGCCACACAAAAGTATATATTTATATAAAGTAGACACCACAGGCTATTTACCTAAGGTTGTTTTGACACTTTCTACGTAGACATTTTACCGCCAACCTCTGCTAAATATTGGAGTAAAATTTTGTTTTTTTGGGGTTTTGGCACACAAACTTATAACAAAGAACTTCTCATGTGTATTTTGTAAAGTTGGTGTGTGCTATTCCTGTACAAAGTTTTATTATGTGTTCAGTTACTTCTGCTGAGTACAACGGTACCCCCATTGTATGTCTTTGGCACTATTTCGTGAAGCTACAGTGCCATACAGGAGACCTGTCCTTTTCAGTATTCACAGTAGAGTTTTGAGAGACGGATTTAATGAGCCTATGCTTCCATTTGGGGTATTATAACAGTTTGACTGTTCAAAAAAAACCACAAAGGCCTACCATTTGTAAAAGTAGACACTCCAGGGTATCTCATAAGGTGCATATTGTGCCTTAGCATGCCCCCATTTTTCCACCAATATATGCCAAAGTATGTGGTAAAAAAATATTTGGGGCATTTTTTTACATACGGATTGCATTTTTGCTGGGCATTTTGTATATTTCATATGTGCCACTAAGTTCAAACCCCCCAAATTATGCTCAGCTAAGTCTTCTGAGTAAAAGGACACCCCCATTGTATGTCTTTGGCACTATTTCGTGAAGCTACAGTGCCATACAGGAGACCTGTCCTTTTCAGTATTCACAGTAGCGTTTTGAGAGACGGATTTAATGAGCCTATGCTTCCATTTGGGGTATTATAACAGTTTGACTGTTCAAAAAAAACCACAAAGGCCTACCATTTGTAAAAGTAGACACTCCAGGGTATCTCATAAGGTGCATATTGTGCCTTAGCATGCCCCCATTTTTCCACCAATATATGCCAAAGTATGTGGTAAAAAAATTATTTTGGGCATTTTTTTACATACGGATTGCATTTTTGCTGGGCATTTTGTATATTTCATATGTGCCACTAAGTTCAAAACCCCCAAATTATGCTCAGCTAATTTATATGTATAGGGGTGTATATAAAAAATACCCCTTTCTGTCTCATTAGAGATATCTTTGCCAGAAGCTCAAGGAAGCAGGCTGAAGGGTCAGTGTTAGGACCCGCTTAGGGGGGTCTGCCTTGACGTTGGCAGGCGGGCATTCCCTCCAATGGCCATTGGAGCAACTAAATGACCTCCATTTGTCTAAATATACATAGGGATTAAGGAGAAAGCGCAAGTAACATTTTCTTTTCTTTGTTTTTTACTATATATTGGGGCTGATGTGTATTGTAGTCGTTGCTGCTGGCCCAGCAATAATGGGACTAAGCGCAGGACTTCTCTTTTTGTATTTGTATTTACTTTGTATCACACAGCCTGGTTACAATGCTGCTGCCCATCCCATGTGTTCCCTATTAAGGGTTAATAAGTATAGGGGTGTATATAAAAAATACCCCTTTCTGTCTCATTAGAGATATCTTTGCCAGAAGCTCAAGGAAGCAGGCTGAAGGGTCAGTGTTAGGACATACTATTTATTAAAGAATACACCCTGGGGTAATTCAAAAGGCATATTTTGAACCTTGGCGTGGGATCATTTTTTCTCTAGTTTGTTCCAGGTGTAGTGGTAATGAGCGTTTTTAAATGTATTTTTTAACTTTTTAAAACTTTTAAAACTTTTTAAACTATTTTTTTAACTTTTGTTTTGCTTATTAATTTTTTTAAAGTTTCCTAAACTTTCTTAAAACTTTTTTTTACAGAATTAGCATTTTTCTAAGCTTTTTCTTTACCGTTAACCCCTAACTAGCAGTAAGCAGCACTAACAGTAAATTCCCCATTTTCCCATTATTCCCACCCACCCTAGCTAGCAAAATATTTAATCAAACAATATTTAAATTAGTTAATTAAATAAATTTAACCCGTGAGGGTTAAAAAATAAATAAAAGTTAATCGTCAGGGGTTAAAAAAAATTAGATCACAGTATAATACTGTGATCTGTATTTTGATCACTGTAGGCAGTGATCGACTGGCAGGGAAGGGGTTAATTCTTATTTGGACTGGGTAAAGGGGGGTGTTTTTTTATTTTTTACTTAAACGTTATTAAAACTTTTTTTAACTTAATTTTTTAACTTTTTAAAGCTTATTTTAAAACTTTTTTTACGTTAACCCCTAGTTAGCTTAACACTAAATCCCCCAATTCCCCACTAACTTCTACCCTCCCCAGCTAGCTAAATTTATAATTTTAAAATATTTAAATTAATTAATAAAATAAATTTAACCCCTGAGGGTTAAAAAAAAAAGAATTAACCCTCAGGGGTTAAAAAAAAGTCAGATTATAGTAAAATGAAATCCCTGCCAATTGATCACTGTAGTCAGTGATCAATTGGCAGGGAAGGGGTTATTTTTTTTATTAAACTGGGTAAAGGGGGGTGGGATTTTAATTTAACTTTATTTATTTTTCTACAGGGGGCAGGATCAGCACTGATCCGTCTCCCTGCACTTCACAGTGAACCCGGAAGTGCAGGGAGGCGGAAGGTGAGTATACTGAGCACATGTGCCCGCTCTGACATGCTGTCAGAGCGGGGACATGTGCTGGGACAGCCCGATCCGGTGCTCCCGGTCTGCCTCTAATACAGAGGCAGACCGGAGCGATCGCCGCGATTGTGGTGGTCTGGGGTTAATTTTAACGGGTGACGGACGAGGTCCGTCACTCGTCGTTAAGGGTTTCCCATGAGTGACGGACCTCGTCCGTCACTCGTCATTAAGGGGTTAATGTACACAATTAGGTTATAAACAGATCCATATTTTTATACTACCTGTTCACTTTCTTCATAAGAGTATACTTGGGGAAAGATGCTGAATAAATAAATGAAATGTGTACATTATTGGTACAGGCTCTTTCCTTCTACTTGACGTGATCCATGTTTAGAACAAGAATTTATATTGCACTCATAAGATCTTAATCAAAAACAATAAACAGGATATGCAAACATTTTTTATCTTTTTTCTGGGAAAAAAAAATCTAACACCCATTTTTACACATGTTGTACAATACCCTTTACTACATTGCTATCCCTTTTTGCTGTGAAAAATGCTAAATGAGATGACAGCTGGAGTGAGAATCATATTTATTAAGATGATTATCGTAATTTAATTTTCACACTTCAATAAAGGCCACGTGTTTGTCTAAAGAAGAGTGAATTGATTCTAGTGCAATATGCAGTAACTTTGGTTGGATTATATTGCTCTGTGATATGATATTGCTCTGTGATATGTCCCAAATATAAAATAAATCAATGTCAAAACCTTTGTGGGATGCAACCATATGAATGTTAGAAAGCTGGCTAATACTTATATATGTTTTAAAATGTTCTATTTTCTAGTAGGTATGTATTTCTATGTGTTTCTATTCATACAGTACTAACCTCAACATCTGAGGAAAGGGGTTTAGGGGTAATTATTTTAGATGACTTAAAGGTAGCCAAACAATGTAACAGAGAAGCAGGAAATGCTTGACATGCACACTGTCGTATCATGGCATATCTATAACCCATTACCCAGACCCCAATAAACCACAGACACCAATTTCTACTGTTGGAATTATTTGTTCACAGCTTTATTAAATATATATCATAAATTATAACAATTAGGATCATTGCCAACAATCATCACGGCATTTTAAAACCATATTCCCCCCATACATAATCTCCCCTCGCAATGACATCAATAAACAGTATAAAACAATATATATAACACATAACACAAAACATGGCCGTCCATATGACCCCATTTCCAATGATAAACTGCAGGGGTGTATCGAGACACCCCTACATCACCAGGTTTGGAGCCACCAAAGAGCAGTAAACTCCTGCCTAAATCACCTTAAGCCTATCCATGCCCCATTTCCTACTCCATGTAGCTCCCAATTTAATCTTGACCCCCTAAAGCTCCTGAGCGCCTCCCACCACACAAAAACAGGGCCCTGGCAATACCCTCCTGAAATCCCAGGTTAAGCAGATCATACCACACATCTGATAGATGGACCTGCCCAAAATACACAGGAAGCATACCAATTCCCGATGCCTCACCGCTATACCCCTTATTCTCCTGACAAAAATCGCCATCGTTTTGTTCATTTTCCCTCGGCACCACCCTACTGTGGCCCGGTTCCTAGCATGCCTCCAGTGAAAATGTGGAACCATTTCGGACCACACTATAACCATACCTGGGACCAGCTCCTGTAGCCGGTACAAATCCCTCTTCCGCCCTTGCACCAAGACTCTCTGTGGGACCAGCCCTAAGTCATTACCGTCAGGGTGTATTAGCAATATATCTCCCCCCAACACCCTTCAAAAGATTTCCCCACTGACACCTTGCCAACCAAAACCTAAAACCCCCTCACAACACCGGCGGAACTTGCTCCAGAGGAAAGCCCAGCTGCACACCACATGTCCGAACTGCGGCTCTCTTCTGTGCCCAGTAGATGTAAGAGTGGCCCACCAACCAGGCCACCCGATCTAAAACAAAAACAAAATTAATAACATAACAGATTCCCCCACTTTCTAACACCACACCCCATCCTAACCCAGCCAATTAAGCCGCACATAAGACCTGAACCATATGGATTCCCACCTACCAATCCGTTTGACCAAACTAGCCCCGAGGTGAGAAGCCTCCGTTGCTACCCCAATCCTGAACGAGTGGGTTCCAAACTGCATGGAATCCAAACCCAACCTCTGTGGCCCCAGCCAAAAAACCTTAAAAAGCTGAAAACATGACAGGGTAGACCCATCCTCGTGTAACAAAAAACAACCCTCAACCCATGAGTGAATGTCTAAATATGTATATGTACATGACACCGGGCATGCACCCGAGCCTGGTAGGAAATAGAGTGTAACTAAGCAACCCTTCCGTAATACGTCTGTCTTGGAGCGCCGGAGCCGAATCGACACCCTATCTGACCCCAGGTCGACACCCGACCATTGAATTCCCCCAACTCCGACCTTGTTAGCACTCACCAGTTCTCCAATCTGAAATGCCCAGAAGAAAGCCCACAAAAAACCCACCGAGAACAGCACCTCTTCATAACGTGAGAAACAACCTGTTGGGAGAGCTGCCACCAATCTTTGTAGGACCTCAAAAGACACAGGCCCTTTCTAAACCACTGCAATGCCTGCTGAACTATAAAGTGCTTGGTTAAGTCCTCCAAACCGTGCAACTTAAACAGGAAAGCAAGTGCCGCCATATTCCGATCGATCTTGGATGGGGATGCCCTCCGTGCGAACAAACGGCATAAAAACCAAAAGAGGGTGTCCAGGCGACTCACTTGCAACTGCCAACCCCTGTGTAACCCAAAGCCTCTCCCAAAGCATTCCATACCTTATTGTACACTACCCAAGTGCCTGGAACCAGCGATGTACTTATGTGCCCTCTAAGCAAGATGTCCGAGCTGCCACATCTCTTCTGGACAGGCATGACCCTCCTCCTGCACCCCTGGTGCCGCCAATCGAAAGCTCTCCCAAGGAATCAGCCACCACGTTCAACAACCCAGGCAAGTGATGAGCTCGGAAAACTATATTAAACTACATGCACAACAATACAAAACACCTGAGCAACCGCACCACCGGAACAGAAGAAGCCGTCAAGTTATTGACAGCCTGCACCACCGCCAAAAGAGAAAACCCTCCAATCCTGAAAACCTGCCCCCAAAGAGCCAAGGCAACCACCAATGGGAATAATTCCAGAAATGCCAAGTTTTGCATGATAGGGTTCCCCCGCCATGCGTCCGGCCAACTCTCTGCACACCAACGACCAGGGCCGCCACCAGAAATTTTGGAGCCCCCCCTGCCCCTCCCGCCCGGCCCGCCCACGAGTCCGCCCACAGGACTCCTACCTATTCCGCTGCAAAAGATGCAGGACTGAATGTGGTATGTATAGTGGAAGTGAATTAGAATGTGTGTAATGGATGTAGTGTTTGTGTGTATTAGATACTGTTTGTGCAGTGAATGCAGAGTGTGTGTTTGTGTAGCAGATGCAGTGTGTATAGTGAACGCAGAGTGTGTTTGAGTAGTGGATGTAGTGTGTGTTTGTGTAGTGGATGTAGTGTTTGTGTGTACTAGATGCAATGTGTTTAGTGGATGCAGTGTCTGTAGTGGATGTAGTGTGTGTATTAGACACAGTGTATCTGTATAGTGAATGCAGAGTGTTTGAATGTGTGGTGGATGTAGTGTGTGTACTCTGAATACAGGATGTTTGTGTAGTGGATGCTGTGTGTATAGTTAATGCAGAGTGTGTGTGTTAGTGTAGTGAATGCAGAGTGTGTGTCAGTGTAGTGGATGCAGAGTGTGTGTCAGTGTAATGAATGCAGAGTGTGTGTCAGTGTAGTGGATGCAGAGTGTGTGCCAGTGTAGTGAATGCAGAGTGTGTGTCAGTGTAGTGGATGCAGAGTGTGTGTCAGTGTAGTGAATGCAGTGTGTGTTAGTGTAGTGAATGCAGAATGTGTGTTAGTGTAGTGTATGCAGAGTGTGTGTAAGGGTAGTGAATGCAGAGTGTGTGTTAGTGTAGTGTATGCAGAGTGTGTGTTAGTGTAGTGAATGTAGAGTGTGTGTTAGTGTAGTGTATGCAGAGTGTGTGTCAGTGTAGTGAATGCAGAGTGTGTGTTAGTGTAGTGTATGCTTCTGGCCTGCAGCAGGAGGATCCACCACCGGAGGCTGCCGTGCCAAACTCATATTTTCCGGTCCACTCCCCGGCTCACCAGCCCACAGGCAGTCGTCGATGGACTCCTCCTGTGGTGAATAGCCGGCACCTCACTGGGTGTTGTGAAGGCCTAGTCCTACGCGTGGGCCAGTGACCTGGAACCCCCGCAGCGGCTGTGGACGGGCCTGCTTCACCAATCCTCTGTTGCAGCCATGTGAAATCATGGTCCCTCACGACGGCACGAACTCCAGCCAGGAACTCTTCAATCGGATCCATCTATATAACAAAGCAGAAAACCCACACCAGCCTGACAGACAACTAACAGGTAAGTGCAGATTTGATTAAGATGGCCACTTCTCAAGATGGCCGTGTTATATATGAGGGGCTAAAACCCCGTACTCTCCTTTTACCATCAAAGGGTTAAGAGACATATATAGATACTATTCCTGGTTAATTGCTATCGCTAGACTATGACACTTTTATCAAATTTGATCGAAATACATTTTCTTTCTTTTACTTGATTTTTTCGTACATTCTTTCTTCACTAGTGGATCATGTTAAACATCTTAAATATATTTACATATACATAAAAAAAGAATCTACACAGCAGATCAGTGTATCTTTTGTATATGTATATAAAATGTAAAAAAAATATTTTGTTTAAACACCGTGACGTATAAAATGAATAGATATAAAATAAAGTGCATAGCTGTTACAGTAAGTACAGACGGATAGATGAAAGGTACAATTTGTAATACGTATCTTTGAGCAATGAGATGTATGCTTGGGTCTGTTAAAAACAAGACTGTGTTTATCAGTAATATATTGTAACTTCCACATAGAACAATCCACCATGACTGCAGATGGTGATGTCAGCTGTGCTTCAGAAATAGGTTTCAGCAAAGAGTCTTCTGTATCAGGAAACTAGGCATACTTGTCTGCTCAAAGATTAGACCTTGGTCAAATGATGCCACACAGAAGGGCAGCAGGCAACATCTCAAGAAGGCACTTCAGAGGACAAAAAAAGCTGCTAATCTTCTTAATTCCCTTTTACGCCTAAACCTGATTTAAATATCTGACATCAAAGAGCACACACAGGATGCATTCTGTACTGTCGAAACACTTCCAAGGGAATTCTACGAACTTTGGGCAAAACAAGATGATAGTTAAGATTGTGGAGACATTTTCCTATTATGTTTATCTTTTAACTTATCAATTATACTTATTAATTGTAACCTTTAGAAAAAACGGGGCAAAAAAATAAATAAAAAATAATAAAACATAAATAAAGATTCTGTATTTTGTTGACTTAAACCACAGCAGTTTTTAAAGTGATATATTTTGCAGTAGAATTGTCTTCTATGAAATACACTCTTTGCATTCCTTTTCCTCCTCTGATTTTCCTAATTTATAGATAAAGAATAATCGCTTCTCTGAATTTGATTCATAAAATCAGTTGGCTGATCTGCATTTTCGACTGGATAAGCATTCACAGTTGTGTGGAGAATGAATGCAGAGCTCGACACAGGAAGAAGCTCGAGGGGAAACTTGGAAGTTTTAGTTTATAAAAAAAAATAAAAAAATTATTATTGTCTAAATCCAAATGTATACGTTTTATTATTATTATTATTATTATTATTATTATTATTATTATTTTATTTTTTGATTCATCCCTTAGTTGAAACGCAGCAGATAGCCATCTTTGATGAAACAATAACTTTAATTGACTACTAATATATAAACATAATTTTAAATGTTGGGAAAAAAAAGATTTAACATTTCAATTAAAACATAAGTAAAGCAGAAGCTTAGAATGGTTAGTTTTAGAAGTAGTATAATTTATGTCCTTAAAGTAATGCTTAAACCCTCAGATCATAGTAAGAAATGAATCTTAGCTCAGCACACAGTCATTTGTCAGATGTTTCTGTTTCTGTATTTTGCCCATATTGTCTGTCTGTGCTTTGTTATCTGTGCCACCTGTTTGTTGATCAGACTAAAGACTAATATGACATAAGTTACAGAATATTATGAGCTATAAGAACTTGAGCTATAAGAAAAGTGTTGAAACACACAGTGTGGATGTAAATCTGTAAATAAAAATATATAAATACATAAAATATATATATATATATATATATATATATATATATATATATATATATATTGACACCATACTTTTAAACATACTTATATATATATATATATATATATAAATATTTAGTATGGTCTAAGATTTTTATTTTTACAGTAATTAATTATCAAGTGGCAGTAGTGTGTGACTGAATAGGAAGAAATGTTCCAGTTTACTTCTAAATATTTAAGTGAAGTTGGATTTAACATTAACCCATCGAGAAGCAGAAGAGAGCAGGTAAGAGTAATTTAAGGGTTAAAAATGGGATATATGATTCCAGATTTGTTGAGCAAAAAATTATAAAAATAAGTTTTGCAACTGAATTTTTAATAAATAATATTTTAACATTTTCATTCTGAAATCAACTGTATCTGCTTTTAGTATGTTTACATTATATAATACTTTGAATCAATAGTAGATGTGCTGTTACAAAGCAAACATGATACTACTTCATCGCTTCTTGTGGGGTTTGTACTAATGCTGCCTATAATATTATAATAATTCCATTCTTTGTTTGCCCGCTGGATACTCTATAGACCAAACATCTCAAACTCTGATGTTTAGCACAGATCTTGCTAAACTATAATGCCCCTGATCCTCTGGTCATCTATTGCATTCAAAGAATTCTAAGAGTTTGCGAGGAGGGGACAGAGTTTGCAATCCTTGCTACAGACTTAAATTAGGTAAAATCCAGGAAGACATAAAATTAGAACCTAGATATAAAAAGACATACAACTAGAAATACGTGTGCTCGCAATCTATTATTAAATATTTATTTGTGTATGACAAAATAGGGGATGGTCTTATATTATCATCGAGACTTGTGGATTTGTTTTTGGCTGAACTGCAATTCCTCTGAATTTAGGCCAAATAGCGGGTCATCTGAATTTCGGAACCCTGAAGCGACATATGGACATATAGCCGAACAAATGGCTTGTGCAATGGACGAGCATGTTTCTTTTATTAGTTTATTAACGTTTTATCAATTATTTCATGATTTGGAGAACATGTAAGTGGCATCAAAAAAAGAGAAGAGTAATTGGAAAATAAGATTATTGATGGTTAGGAGGACATCCAGTAAATTATGATTTTATTCACAGATCAAGAGAGACGTGACCAATAGAGGAAAGAAAATGAGGAGTAGTAAAAAAAAAAAAATAATCTATATTTTTATATTTAATAAGTATATAATATGTAAATTTATAATATACATTTTTTTACTGCACCTCATCTTTTTTCCTCTGTTGGTTACTTTTTCCCTACTTGAACCGTAAAAAAAAAATGGCGGGAAAATGCACCTATGAGACCTATAATATTTATATAATGTGTATATTTGACACTAATCAGACCATTTTTTGTCCTTTTTTGTTCATCTGAATCATTCTATTTTTTTGGACGAAGTGATTTGGTTGAAAAAAAAATCCCACAGTGCGCTGAGGTAATTATTATCTAATGTAAATCATTTAAACCATTAAACATGGCATTAAGATGAATGCTAAATTATAAACCATGTAAACAAATGATTTTAGTCTGTTGCAAGTTACAAGTAAATAGCTAAAAAAAAATTTTAATGAACTGATTGCATAGTTTGAAATATATAAATTCAAAGTTACAGTTTTCTCAGATCAAATCACTTCATATGTTGGGACCATTTCAAGAAATCTGCTTAAAAGGAATATCTGGTAGATAATACAATAAAACGTAATATTACAAATATTTTTGTACACATAGATAAATGAGAACATTTGAGGAATTTTTCCGATTACATTGCTTATTCCAAAAAAGTATATTTTTCCTTCCAATAACATACACGTTTATGAACACATTAAGGACAAAAAAGCCACAGCATTTTAGACTTAAATATTAAACGTTGGTTGTCATGTTATCACAATTCTCTACTTATAGACAGACATTTTAAATATTTCATGTATGTGACCAGTGCACAAATACTTAATCTAAGAAATATAATTCCTGATGATTTTAAGATACATTTAATGCCTTGGCTCTTCATATGTCTACAGCAGGGGTAGGCAACCTTTTAGCAGCACTGTGCCGATATAGGATTGTGATGTCCCGTAGCGTGCCAATCAGGGGCGGACTGAGAGCCTTTGGGGCCCCTGGGCAAAATTAGATCCCAGGCCCTTTGAATGCACAAATATATGTGCATTAAATAAATGTTTAAAAAAAGCGGTTTTCCTGACACTATAGTGCCTTAAGGGTGCCCCCACACCGTCGCCCCAAGGGTGACAGTGACAGAGGGAGGGTGGTGACAGTGACAGAGGGAGGGGGGTGACAGTGACGGAGGGAGGAGGGTGACAGTGACAGAGGGAGGGTGGTGACAGTGACAGAGGGAGGGGGGTGACAGAGGGAGGGGGGTAATAGTGACAGAGGGAGGAGGGTGACAGTGACAGAGGGAGGGGGGTGACAGTGACAGAGAGAGGGAGGGGGGTGGCAGTGAAAAAGGGAGGGGGTGACAGTGACAGAGAGAGGGAGGGAGGTGACAATGACACTGTGAGGGAGGGGGTGACAGTGACAGAGAGAGGGGTGACAGAGGGAGGGTGGTGACAGTCACACAGTGAGGAAGGGGGGTGACAGTGACAGAGGGAGGGAGGGGGGTGAGTAGTTCCTCTACTACAGTGTGGATTCCTATTCACAAGTGCCGGGAGGAAGTGATCTGAGATCACTTCCTCTATGTGCTGCAATGCATAAACTGAGGATTGTCCTTTACCACCTATTGTATTAGCAGATATCTGAAGTTTCACTGGGACTCCTGATAGCCAGAGCCTGTTTGGCTCTAGTAGCCTTGAGTGCCGTGCAAAGACACCTTGAGTGCTGTGCATGGCACTAGTGCCGTAGGTTGCCTACCCCTGGTCTACAGAGTAAATACATGCATGTAAAAATATAAATTATGAAAAAAAATATATGTATCTCTATTAGGGTCTGAGTTTTAAATGGAACCTTGAAGGATGATGATAGTGAGTTACAGTCTCAGGAAAGTCCCACAGGTTTAATATAAATATAACAACTGTAATTTTTTTTAAAAAATGCCATGCTTTTTATATTATTACTATTAAATTGCAGCTTCATGTTTTTTTGATTCTACGTGAGCACCAGGTTTGGCTGAGAGACCTTAGATATTTCTTAGTTGAAGTGTATGCCACTTGAGTAGAGCAAAAAATGGGGATAAGTTTGAAAAAGGGCAGGCACAAGTATATGATTTGTTTTTATTTTTCTGTAAATCAGTGATTAAACATTGTAGCGGATTGCGTTTGGCTACTATCCACCGTCCTTTGTTTTGGCTGTCCAGAATGTTTATTGTGGCAATATTAGGTTTAATTCCCTATGGTTCGTGACTTTTAAGACAAAAAGTAATCAGTAAACTGAAGCATTCGTCTGGTTGTTCGGTAGGAATCCAATAGCCAACCTGTTAAATACCTGAGTTCGACAAACGAACAAACTACTGAACAACCAGACCACCCTGGAGAGGAACGTGGCTCTAATTTACCTCCCCATCATTATTCCCACTAGCCTGATTAAGAATCATACGAACGCACAGTGTATTCCCTGGGTGGGCACCGTTCGACATGCGAACACGTGGCGGCGGCCATCTTGCCATATAAATGCACCAGCAGTGCTTGGTCGCCAAGTGTCTGGAACCGAAATCAGACACTCGACGACGCAAACACCGCAGAGACCTCCATACCTCCACCTGTTCGTGGGAAAAAAACACGAACGGCCCGGCGTTCGGTAAAAAGATACACACGAACAAGGGGGTTCATATGAACTCAGGCAGAGCCCATTATATTGACTATTTTCGTGTTTTTCACCTCACGAATGGAGACCGATCACAAGGCCAAAATACATGGAACTCCTTTCGGCTACTGCCTCGGTAAAACAAAGACCTCCACGAAATTCCCGAACCCCTGATCTGATCTGGGTGATATTTGAGCATGTTTCTCACCCAGATCAGGGCTATCAGGGGATATGTAATTTAGGGGTGTATGTCATAGTCTTGGGGTACATCCAGAAAATGGGGAGAAATGTATCTTTCAAATGTACTTTTAATTGTGTTATCTCTCAGGCTAAGGCTAATTTTACAGTATTACAATAAAAACGTGAAGTCAGTGAGACACGCGAGATATATCATGACCGCTGAGTTAAGTAATATATATATTAGACTTGTGCATGGCAGAAATATCCAGTTGGGCAAAATCCTTAAAAGAAATAAAGACATTTGTTCAGGTGGACCAAATAGGAAAAGTATTTTGGAAAAAGGTAAAAAAGGAAGAGCAGTAAAAAAAAAAACCTATAGTGTATATGTGTTACATATAATTGATATTTGTGAATTAAATCAACATTATTTTTTTTAAAAACTAAATCTAATATGTATGCTATGGGACACTAAACAAAAGGTGACATTTCGAAGGTGTGGGGGAAGTTTTTCTAATTTTTTTTTATACATGTTTTAGGGTTATTACGCCCTATTAAGCACTAGTTACTGGTTCCCCCACCCCCTTATTTCTGTTGAAATCGATCTATATTAAATATAAAATTTACCTTGATGTCAGTCCCTTATGCTCCAAGCTTTCCCTTGCATGCACACTTCCTGCAAGCAAAAAAACAATTACGTCTTTTGCAAGCGTGCACACTGTCAACAGATGTATTTTTTGCACAGAATTGGAAATATTAGTATCTCAGTATATGCAGCATTTCATGACTCCTACCACCATGACCTCTTCAAAATGCAGCAGTGGTCATGCTGGTTGGAGTAACCCTTTGAAAGCTTGAATCCAACTATATACATATATACTATACGAACAAAAGTATTGGAACATAACTCTTAATTATTGAATTTAGGTGTTTAAAAAATGTGTCATTATAAAGAGCTCAGTGATTTCAAGTGTGGTACTGTGATAGGAAGCCACCTTTGCAATAAATCAGTTCATGAAACTTCAACCCTACTAGATATTCTACTGTCAACTGTAAGGGGTATTATTGGAAAGTGGAAGTATTTAGGAACAGCAGCAACTGAAGCGGTAGACCATGTAAAGTCACAGAGTTCTGAGGCTCATGGTACATAAAAGTCACCAATGCTCTGCTGGTTCCATAGCTGAAGAGTTCCAAACTTCCACTGAAATTAATATTGGCACAAAAACTGTGCCGCATACCTTCATGGAATGGGTTTCCATGGCCGAGCAGCTGCATGCAAGCCTCACATCACCAAGTACAATGCCAAGCATTGTATCGAATGGTGTCAAGCATGCCAATACTGGACTCTGGAGCAGTGGAAATATGTTCCATGCAGTGATGAATCATGCTTCTCTATTTGGCCGTGTGATGGACGAGTCTGGGTTTGGCGGATGCCAGAAGTGCATTATTTTCCTTGACTGCATTGTACCAACTGTATAGTTTGGTCGAGGAGGCATAATGGTATGGGGCTGTTTTTCGGCGGTTGGGCTAGACCTCTTACTTGCATTGAAGGGTAATCTTAAAGCTTCAGCATGCCAAGACATTTTGGACAATGTTATCCTTCCAACTTTCTGGAACAGTTTGGGGAAGGCCATTTTCTATTCCAGCATGACAGTGCCCCAGTGCACAAAGCAAGGTCCTTAAAGACATGGTTGGATGAGTTTTGTGTAGAAGAACTTGACTGGCCGGATTGAGCCCTGACCCCAACCCCATTGAACTCCTTTGTGATGAACTGGAAACGAGATTGGGAGTTAGGCATTCTTGTCCAACATCAGTGTCTGACCTTACAAATGCTCTACTGGATTAATGGGCAAAAGTTCCCACACTCCAAAATCTTGTGGAAACCCTTCCCAGAAGAGTTGAAGCTGTTATAGCTGCAAAGGGGAACCAACTACATATTAATTTCTATGTATTTAGAATGTGATGTTCCTGTTGGTGTAACAGGTGCCCCAATACTTTTTATTTTTGTCCATATAGTTATTATATATATATATATATATTCTAAAATGAGGGTGTTGCAAGAAGATTCAGCTCAGTTTATTATCTCAATCATAAAATATCTCTCTACAGGACAATATTTTTTAGTCTAAATCGAGAAAAAGACAGCTGTACCTCAAATACCTGTCTGTTGGGTGCACACCTCCTGACACTTTGCTTGCCCTCTTTCAAATGATTAAATATACAAACAAACTACACACTATAGAAATTGCACTAGTCTATGTAGTCATTTGGGATATAATAAAGTGTAATGTAGGGAGAAGATATGGATGTACCTTTGCATTTCACAAACAATGATAATTATTCATTGGGTTTAATGTGAAATGTCTATAGATTTAATTTTTGTCATTTATGCAGGTCTACTAATAATTAAAGGATTATAGTGAGCGTACCCTTACTTTTGACAGGCAGGTGTATGCAACAACCAACTGCCCTCTATAAGAAGAATGTGACTTACAAACAAAAGTATTCGCTTATCTGCAAGATGTCATTAAATAAGGCCTCGTTTTAATGTTTCCGTATAAGCTTTTCAAATGATTTAATATTTTTGTTGACACTTTTAAATGATTTCATATTTGACAAATTCTTTAATATTGCAATAGTTAGAATTTTTTTTTTATATTTGATAGTTTGATAATTTTAAAAGTTTCTCCAGTAATATGAAATCATTTGTAAAGCTTAATCAAAAATATTAAATTGAGGTCCACGTTTGTTAATGTAACAAACACATCAACCATGTGATAGAATTTATCTTGATTCCAAGGCTCAAGCTTATAGGTGTCATATAATGATATCCTATATTAAAATTGGCTAACTTGGAATCAGGATTGATTGCTTGATGCTTGAACAACACTTAAGACCATATATGTCTAAGTCCCGGGAGCAGAGAGCCCCCACCTAAGATGTCTCTACTCTAATCTTGTTGTTCTCTCTTACTCAGAAACTTATTTGTTATGTATACATGGCGCTCATTCCTATGTCTTATCTGTATTCCCTTGCTATTTTTGTTCTAAGAGTATTTGCACGTAAGCACTTACTTTTTAATGTATAAAACCCAGCTGATGAATAAAAAACGTCAGAGGCTTATTTTGAATACCAACAGGTGTCTGGTGTCTAATTCTTGCTTCTCCGAGTGCACTTGTAACAACAATTTGGGTTTCCTCTGAATATAACAAAGATCAACATTCTGATCCACAACAACCATATGGAAAGAAAATGAATGAAAATGTCCCCGATATAAATACAGAGAGTGTTGCAAAATTCTTGCAGATTAAAAAAAAAAAAAAGTATTTTTTATAATGGAGTTAAACTGATACATTCTCCATCTACTTTTAGCCGAGATAATAATGTCAACTTTTAGCACAATGTTCTAACGTACAGATATGTCCGTCTTACAAAAATATTATATGATTTAATTTTTATTAAACTTAGATAGTGATAGATCTACAACCTCTGTTCTAGTACAAAATATTTCTTTTTAAGTTTTTGTTTTTCTAAGGAGGTTTTACATAGTGACTGAAAAAAGAACATTTTCTGACTCCTTATTTTCCCTCGACATGAGCTTTTTGATTAACGTTGCATTCCTCTTGTGAAATTGATACATCAATTTTAATTATACTGTATTTCTTTTTACTTGTAGGAGACGCCTACCCTCAAAGACTAGTTTTCAAACATTAACTCTTATCAGTCTCTCCTCCTACTTGTTTCAATCTGTAAATTGCTTCAGAGCTCCATGATTAGGTATGTCATATGATAAGCCTCATATTTAGAAAAATTCACTATTTTTCTACACATACATATGAACATACATGCATATAAAGATACATGCACATATTGCCCGCAAAGAGTTTAATAGATAGATGCAAAGATTAACCTAACAGGGCTTCAAACTTTAAGACCTAAGTTATTAGTGAGCCCTTAAAAGTTACCCCCGTCTAAATCTACAAACCTGGTGAGTCCATGGCATACTCACCAGGGGTGAATTTCTAATCACCAGGGCTAAATTTTTACTTGCCAATGGCTAGTGGTATGTAGAAATGTCAGATCCTCTTAAATGTAAAACTTTTTTTTACACCCCAAAAAGCACGTTATGGTGAGTTGATAATGTATATTTAAAATGTAAAGTAAAATACCTTGGGAGTTGGGGTGGATGGGAATTTGGTGACCAGACTTTTAACTGATATATAGATAAATGGGTGTTATGAAACACAATATTGTAACATAAGTGTTACATACTCTTAGAAATGGGCCATTGCACTATTTGAGATTTCTTAAAAAAATTATTCTGGGTTAGTGAATACATTCACGTTTGTGTATAAGAATACATACGTACATATAACCCACTTTTCCTACCAGGAGTCTGGTCAAGGTCAAGGGGTCCTTCAGCACTTCATCATAGGTAATGTTTTTACTCACTGTTCTATTTGTTTGTTAAATGTATGCCTTATTGACCTACATGAGTTCAGTTTATATTGTCATTGTCACACTACACAACTCAATGTATTGTTCCGTTGGACTCCTGAAACGCACAGTCTTGTCTACTTATACCTGTACGCTCTTGTTCAGGAGAACTCTAAGACCATACAAGGTCTCAATCTCACCAGCTGTGAACACAATTTAATTTATCGAATATTATCACCTATTTTTTTTAATATATATTTGTATTATTACTGCTTAAAAAACTCCTAATTAAAACAAAAAAAGCTCAATTCAGAATGTCACAAATGTCATTTTTCACACCAATATTGAGTATGTATATTTTGCTTAAAAATATTTAGAGAAGGCCTACACCTCTCACTGCCAGGGAGGCATAAATTAGAAATAAAGGGTTGAAATACAAAATAGTGGTGCGATGGAAGAAAGACGCCTATTCGATGAAGAATGAAACATAAATGGGAAAGTAAGGAGAAAAAGACACAGGTGGGGTAATGACAAAAAGTGACACAGTCAGGAGAGGATGGAAAATGACACATAGTGTATGAGGTATGAGAAAAATGGAGAGAAACAGAAAATTGTTGGAGGGAATGGATAGAGAGACACGGAGGGGGAGAGATACAAGTGTTGAAGAGATTTAGGGTAAGTATCATTTCATTTTATTTTTTTACATTCTGAAAGTTTTATATGATACTTTAACATTTGAGTTTAGATTGTGTCTTTAAAATTGGGATTACAAGGGTTAAACACATTTGTTTGGACTTTACCCCTGTATAGATGTAGAGACAGGTGCATTTATACATGTATGTGGTAGGCATTCATTCTTGGATGAAATGGATGAAGATAAATATGTTAAATTACATTTCGCTTGTTTTTCAGTTTGCTTTTTTAAGGGTGTGTTTGAAAGTTATTATAGATTTCATATGTCTTGTAAGTACATAATTAAAATGAGCTAAATAACTTAGCTCCTGGGTACATTTTTCTCATGATAAATTCAAAGTTTACCTCCCAAGTTGTCCTATCTCAGACAGTAAAAAAATAAAGTAAAAAAAAAATGAGAATATTATTTTTGTTCTGCATCAGAGTGGGAGTGACTGTCTGGGAGATATGTAGGCCGAATCTCAATTTAATAAGAAAATGGGATAACTTCGGGATGGCAGGGAAAGCCAAAGAGACTTGTATGACCTAAAGGTTATTAGGAGAGATGAAAGTAAGGCCTCTCTCTATCCTTATTGCTGTCAGCACTTTTTAATGTCAAACTTTGTGAATGATTGTCCGAGTGCTGAGCTTTTTTTTTTTTTTGGCCTAAAGTTTCCCAGGACTGTGTGATGTATTCATTGCTTTATAATTAACGTGGAATCCAGTGCGGGTGGGCTATTGCATTACAGAGTTCTTGGGTTTTTAAGTGGCTGGTCCCAGTCATTGTTTTCTGACGTTTGTCTCTGTTATGACAAGACTGTGTCTGCCGCAAAGGAGAAACACAAAGTTCTCACAGCATTGTCCTCACCTGGTAAGAAAAAGACAAAGACTTTAGGTAATTAATATGAAAGGAAACAAATTAAGTAGTATAAAATCCATGCCAAGAACGTACATAGTAATGCATTATGGGCATGTGAAAAATGAATTGTACAAATAAAAGTAATGAACAAAAAAATAAAATTAAGGGAATTTGGAAGAAAACTAAATACGTTTTAGTGTCTAGGTTAAGGTGATGTTTCAGGGCAACCCAAACTGCTCGATTTTGTGATTTAATATATCATAATGAATTATTTAATTGATTTATTTCTTACTAATTAGATGGATGACAATATTTTATATATGCATTTATAATTGTATTAACTAACAGTTGAAGAACCTTAGCTTTGCTTGCAAGGAATGCTGGGAGCTGTAGTGCAACTGTAGGTTTTTTGTTTTTCTTTGATATGAACATATGATTATCACGATTACCAATCTGCAGTGCTCTTATGTAGGGGAGTGCACTCATTTGTCTGCCCACCAGTCGTGGAATACATCCAGTTTCCATTTTTTTTTTCAATTTGTATTTTATTGGCTTTTATACACAAAGTATACAGCTTTGCCTTCATCTGGGATTCATATACACAGTATTAACAATTTACTGAGTATGGGTAAGAAGCATACATTTTAACTCTAGTTGTAATCATTATAACACAGGAAAGATAATGGGCAGCATGCATTGTAACAGGTATAGTATTAGTAACACACATTTTGGATTTGGTCTAGGCTAAGCATTGCATCATACATAACATGTTAAATGTATACATTGTTGTATGTGGCTAGAACAAGTAAGCAAAGTATGATTTAGACTATCATGGGAGCACCAGTCTCTAGAATGCTTCCGGCCTGCTAAGGCCTGGTGGAAATCCTATGGATCACACTCCCAGCAGTTTCCCTGCTATGAGCTGCCCTCTCTAGGACTGTCCGCCTCTGGCGGTGTCGCCCCCTGAGCTGCTGCCTCCCCATGCGATCCATCTGTCAAGCCGAGAGTGTGGAAAAACAAGCCTGTGTCATCAGTCGAGGTGAGGGTTAACACTTTGTCACCGCGTGGGACCACCAGTGATCCTCCCGCTTCCCAGCGGTATTGGACAGATCTGTCTCGAAGCCGTTTGGCGACTGGAGCCACCTGCCTTTTTTTATGATGACCGAGAATGGCAAGTCACTGTACAGAGTGATGTGTAGCCCCTCATATTTCACGGTGCCCATTTCACACAATCAATTTAGTATGGCAGTACTTGCAGCTATGTCTCTGGTGACAGCTATAGTATCTCTCGGTACCATCGCAGGGGCTGTCACAGAATTGCGTATGCGGAATGTTGACGACACATACAAGATCTTAGAGCTTCCCTTGAGGCCGAAGGAAGACTAGGAGGTATTGCACAGAAGGGAGCAGGTCTTCTCCTCCTATCTTTTCAGGCACCCAACTTATTCTTATGTTGCGGCGCCAGTGCCGGGTTTCCAGGGATAATACCGTCTGCTTTAGCTGATGGACCTGGTTTATGAGTCCTGCCAGCTGGCTTTTGGTTTGTCTGATTTGTTGGTCTCGGGAGAACTCCCTCTCCTCCACCGCTTACACCTTCTTATGTATATCGCTGATCTCGACCTGAGTCATTTGGAGGTCAGCTTTCCATACTTGTCGCAGGTCCACCATCAGCCTTTTGATATTCGCTTTGGTGGATGGAGAGGAGTCGTTGTCAGATTCAGAGGATTGGTATATTCCACCTGGGCAGGGAGAGGTGAGAGACTCTCTGTCTTCATTAGAGTCTTCTGATGTCTCTGGGCTACCACAAGCCTCAGGTGCCATCTTGGGTGGTGGTGGCGGTACAGGCCTCTCAAAGGAGAGTCTGATATTGGGCAAATTTGTTGTCTCTGGGCGTGGGTGCCGTTTATGCATGCGCCCTATGTTATCTTCTGGGGGGTATTGTAAGTTTTCTGTCTGAAGTTTAACTTTTCCAGCTCGATTTAGGCTCGATCCAGTTTCCATTTTGATTGGTCATGAACACTTGAGAATATATAAAAACAGAAAAACATAACTGAAAAAGTGAGAAAATGATAGTTTTAAAATGCACATCTGTGCAGTGAGTATTTATACTATTTCATAGATAGCAGTAATAGTAATCTCATATCACAAGTATTTTTTTTTTTTTTTAAAAGAAACACTATAGCGTTATGAATACAGAATAAAGTGTTCTCCTCACTAGTTAGATGTCCGGGACCCCTGCATTCATTTGAAATAAGAGGAAAAAAGGGTTTGAGGTACCTTTTTGTCAATACCAAGTCTCTCAGCTTCTATTCCTGCAACATCAGCCAGCAGGTGTTGTTTCCTTGGCTTCTTGTCCAATTCAATGCTTCTTATAGATAAGCATTGGGGATGAGAAGCACATGCGCAACGCTTGCCCAATCAAATGCTTCTCATTGGGAAGCATTGAATCCAATCCTTCCCAATGATCAGCATTTGATGATGTTTGACACTGAACATCACATGACCAAATCAAATTTTTTTTGTTGCCATATAATCAACTGCTTGTGGCTGTCAAGAAGACAGCCACTAGACGTGTGTTTAACCCTGCAATGTAAACATTGCTGTATCTACTAAATGGCAATTTTGAAGATGTGAGGGCTAAAATGACAGGGGTACTGAATCCAGACGACTTAATGAGATGAAGTGGTCTGAGTGCTTTTAGTGTCCCTTTAAGCATTGTTATGTCGTACTAATGCTCTTGAATATAACATGGCCATTTACAATAATGCCCTGACAATATATGACTGCAGTTTTTTTTACATGTTACTGCCTCTAGCGGTCAGCACCAATAGCTCTAGACACTAAAAGGAAGGATAGAAACAGGACTGGACTGGGCAATGAATAAAGGTACATATTTATTAGTCCACCTATTGTTCAGTGCTATGGAATTTGTTGGTGTTTTATAAATAATGATAATAATAACATGCCAGGTCAATAATGGGCTAGGGTACTAATGCGTGATGGAGCATGACTATGACTGATAATTGCCCATTTCTTGATAAAGCAATCATTTTATAAAGAATTTTGTTGTAGACGTAAAGTTGCATATTCCAGGGACCAACATCTGCAAAACTACTCTACTTTAGAGCTTTGTAATTAAGGATGCTCAGCTTCACAAATTTGAGTAATTCCCATGGGAAACTCAGAACACTCTACGTTTTTATAAATATCTACAGTATACTAATTCATATGTTGAATACAATTGCTTTTGTAACATGTTTTTATCTTGGCCGGTTTCGTATTGTCTTTCCACACATTGTGCCCATATACACTACTTGAGTTTAATGAGTTTTGTTTACCACTTGTACCACCTAAAATGTGCATGTTTTTCATGCTTTGTACAAATCTTTTCACCTAGCAAGCATACTATTGAAAAACAAAATACCAGTATCACAATATTCTTATTATAGGGAGTGGAAGATTAAATATGGGCTGTAAATGGTGTGTCTCTTCTGACCATTCAAGAGAGGAAGCCAACAATGAACAGCAATCTGCTGGGCAATTCTTGCCTTGAGAGACTTTCCCGGTATATGTATATATATAGATATACACCTAGAACTCCACTTTTTATGATTATTTATTTTTTATATTTACATTGAAAGGCCAAATTTACTCTCTCATTGTAAATTACATTGTCAGCCAGTGTAACTTATTTTACTTTCACTATCAGTGCCACAGGGAGAGCATTGCCTATCACCGTTCACCATATAACACTGAAATGGTCAAATGTACTGGTTGAATTTGCCTAATGAAAACTTACACCTGGTGTCATGAAATGTAGCTTTTACGCCATGAAAAGGACTTTCTTTGACCTCATAAAACGGTAGAACATTTAGTGCTTACCAAATTGCGTCATGACTTCTATGGATTCCTATTGAGCACTCGTTCTCTACCTGGTAAACTTTATTACTTGGCATCACAGTAAAGTCACGCAAGTTAATAAATATAATTTTTGGCTTAACTTTGCAGTGAAAAAAAGCCAGGTTTTAAAATCAAGCCTCTTGGCTGTTGTTTCTTTTTTTTGGCAATTCACCACAATTCACTGTTTACTCGATAAACCTCAGAAAATAAACTATTCAACAATCCCCGTACTTTATTTATTGTCTGTCTGTCATCAAGAAATTTTACAAATGGCAAAAGCAGTTATTTGTCCTGTGGGTAAATTTACAAGTTTTACTGATTTTGCTGTTAACAATCTAAATGATTATCTATTGGTGACCTCAAGGGCACCAAGGCAATAGGTTAAACATTTTAACTGTGCATCTGACCCTGTTCAGATAACCTTTATGTACTAAAACAAAGATAGAAACTGGTGTTTTGAAAGCGCTTATGTGTGCAGTGATCCTCTTTATTTTAGAACAAATGAGGCAAGTTAAATGCCCACAGTCCCACATTAACACAAAAGCACTAAAAAAAATAAATAAATAATAATATATATATATATATATATATATATATATATTCAAAAAGCACTCAAACCAACCAAAAATGATGTTGACGGGTGCAATAAGCCAGGGCTAAATATCCATATGTGTAAAAAACAGATACAAATCGTATCTTGTAATACCTTTTTTTATTGGACTAACAGAATTTTTTAATGACAAGCTTTCGGGAGAACCTTTCTTTCACGTGTGTAGCAATTCATGTGCCTATTCTTGAGAAGGACCGGAAAGGAGAGATATCATGGTACATATTCTGATGGAATCAGAGTGGTACATGCGTGGTTGAAGATCAAACATCAACTCACAGGACATGATAAAGGGCCGTTATTTCAATTAATCTCTGATAAATTTATCTGGCAAGGTGATATGCGGTTTTGTTGCCATAGACATATCTTCAGAAGGAGGCACTAGATTGGTGGCCACCGGTGATGGAGACACAGCAGGCATGGGTGTTCTTGCTTTTGCTTGTAATTCTTGTACCACTTGAGTCAGGCTAGTTACTTGTCACGTGTCACATGTTTACAAACTTCCTTTTTTTATACCTTCTATCACCCTCGTTTTCTAAATATTTTACACATAAACTACCGTATTTTTCGCTCCATAAGACGCACTTTTTTTCCCCTCAAAAGTGAGGGGAAATGTCTGTGCGTCTTATGGAGCGAATATGAAGCTTTACTTACCTGTCTTGTAGCGTTGGCCGGCAGCACAGGGCGCACCGCGGTAGTGGAACTTGAATTTCATGTTCCGGTTTCCGGCGGGACTGAAAGGAAGTGCGCACAAGCTGAGTGCGCACTTCCTTTCAGTCCCGCCGGAAACCGGAACATGAAATTCAAGTTCCACTACCGCGGTGCGCCCTGTGCTGCCGGCCAACGCTGCAAGACAGGTAAGTAATTATAGGACAAGGGGAGGGGGACAGTATGGGAGGGGGATAAAGTCTATGGGGAGGGAGGGGGGCAGATGGAAGTCTGTGGGGAGGGGGGCAGATGGAAGTCTGTGGGGAGGGGGGCAGATGGAAGTCTGTGGGGAGGGGGGCAGATGGAAGTCTGTGGGGAGGGGGGCAGATGGAAGTCTGTGGGGAGGGGGGCAGATGGAAGTCTGTGGGGAGGGGGGCAGATGGAAGTCTGTGGGGAGGGGGGCAGATGAAGTCTGTGGGGAGGGGGGCAGATGAAGTCTGTGGGGAGGGGGCAGATGAAGTCTGTGGGGAGGGGGCAGATGAAGTCTGTGGGGAGGGGGGCAGATAAAGTCTGTGGGGAGGGGGGCAGATGAAGTCTGTGGGGAGGGGGGGAGATGAAGTCTGTGGGAGAGAGGAGAAGACTATGGAAGGGGGGGACACTATGGGACAGGAGATTTTTTTTTCTGGGTTTCTTCCTCTAAAAACTAGGTGCGTCTTATGGTGAGGTGCGTCTTATGGAGCGAAAAATACGGTACATGCCAAAGATTATAGTGCAACAAAATATATTTATTTAATGATTTTATTATATATGGTTGCATGTTTCTGATTGGTGAACATATTTCGCTCCAGATTTAATTGATTTTACTCCTATATAAAGCTTATTAGCCAGGTAGTATGTTACATTCCATTTGAAAAAGCCTGATGAGATGAAACGCGTTATAAATAATAATTGATTTTATTTAATAAAGGATTGTAATTTTTTTACACTTATATTTGTGCCAATTACCTTTATTATCATCTTAAAAACTACTCCCTGGCGATATCTATTTTAACATCGTTACTGCAAAAAAATCCGAGGTGGGGATTTTTCCACCAACGCTGTCACCAAAGAGCAGTTTGCCTGCTCCACCTTGTGAGTATATTTTATTTTAGTTTGTTAATTATCTGTGGATTTTACAGAGAGCACTATTGTTGCCTTTTTATATTTGTCCAATTGAGCTCCTGATACCATTTCCTAATCGAGGAACACCTTCATTATATCCTTGAGATGGGGATTGTACCACTCCAGGCGCTACACACTAGAGCTCGCCTAGGCTCTACAAATTGTGAGTGGGAATTTTATTATTTATCTCATTGCATTTATCCTGCAAGATATACTGAACCATTGGATTTCCTTTAATTTTTTTGTCTTCCATATACACATCTGAAAGGAACTATTATACAAACTGTTAATTGTATTGTTAGCACAGCCTTTTTTTTCTATATTTCTGTTTTATTTTTGAAGGGTTAGGAGGGATTCCCCTTCCAAAGGATTTCTGCCTTAATTTTTTTTAGAGTAAATAGCGCTGATTCGCACCGTCTTTTTAGCATCCATTTATAGTTGAACTTAAGGGATGCCTATAATTGTGTCAGAGAAGGAGATGAATGGAAAACCACCTTCCGGTTCCGATACGGACACTACGAATACACAGTTGTGACAGAACCATCCATCTGTCTATTTTTGGTGGATTCGTCTATTTTATTCCCGTCCGTGTAAATGACTGGTTCCAGTATCATAGCCATACGAATGACTGTTTGCAACGAATAAAGCTACCGAACGGATGGCCACCCAGAAGAGAAGGGTGCTGCTGGTTAACCTTTTTGATCCCATTAGAACGTTGTGGTTAACCGCAGACACGTCTCAATTAAACCGACTTCAGGGTGGCCGTCGTTCGTATGTCGACCACGAGGCAGTGGCCATTTTAAACCGTACGAAAGCCCAGCGGTGTTCGGCTCTGATTCCATGGAACTAAAAACGGACACTCTTTCTGCCGAACACCGCTGAAACCATGGGTCGCCTGGCTGTCTCGACAAATCCGAACGAACACCGGCTGTTCGGGAGTTTTACCATCGACGAAAAGTACTTAACCCAGATAGCCTTCCCATGGAGTCAATCGCCTGCCGAAAGACTGTAAGAACTTTGACTCCATGGCGATTGAACTATACGTATGGGATCTGAGCGCTATTCGTCAATAATGTGCCCTCAGATCCCGGCTATCTGGGGATATGTGATGTGAATGTGAAATGTACTGTTATTATAAAGTTATGTATTTTTATGTATTTTCTGGTTTGATATTTAAAATGGCGATGGGTCTTTGTCCTGGAGATAATTGTATTGTATACACACACACTACATCCCTTACACAAACTGGTATCCCTATACACTACATTCCATAAGAACACACACAGACTACATCCTCTACAATAACACAACACATCCCCTACACACATACACTACACTCCCTGTGAGCGAACTCATGGGTGGACCTTCTAGGCATAAGGCTTATGGGCGGGCCTTGTAGGCATACTCATGGTCAGCCCCTGGGGGCCCAGTCCGAGATGTGTAAGAGGCCCCAAAAAATAGAGTTGCTTCCTGTTCGTTGTTTTTGTGAGCACTGCCTCCAGAGAGCCTATTTTAACACCAGACCAGTGGAGCCAGACTGCAGCCTGAGCCCATCATCATCCTCTTGTTCTCATCTGGTGGTTAGTAGGCAATCCAGTATATTATTAGTGGCACTAATCTCTAATTTATCTCACATTAAAAGGACACTATAGTCACCAGAACCACTGCAGCTTAATGTAGTGGTTCTGGTGTCTATAGCCTGTTCCTGCAGGCTTTTTTATGTAAACACATTGCCTTTTCAGAGAAAAGACACTGTGTGCAGCACTGGCGTTTGCTCATATAGCAGATCATATGGGTTGGGTAGTGTGATGAAACATGGTGGGCAAAGCATATGGGGGGGGCGGCACATATATCGGTTTGCTGGGGGCCCGGGTGCTAATTTTGCCTGGGGGCCCAGGCCACTGTCAGTCCGTCCCTGAAGCCTACATCCCTTCCGGGATTACCTGTTCTCCCCATGGTCCCCTACACCTCGGCTCATGTCGACCAACTAACGCAACTAACGCAAGGATTCCTCTGTTCTCAAAAGAGTCAACATCTTTATAAGTCATATGCTGATTGTGACAGGAGACCTCCACCTTCATATCAAGTTACGTTACCCTTCAGAGAAATTGGGTCCTAAATACATTGGTCCATTTTGTATCAAGAAAATCATCTTCCTGTAGTTTTTCAACTGGATCTGCCTTCTCACTACCGCACCCATCCATCCTTCCATGTGTAACTCGTCAAACCTTTTAAAAACAATACATTCCCAGATCATATGATTCCTCCTCCTGCTCCTGTGATTGTCGCTGGAGAACCCAAGTATGACGTGCAAGACATCTTCGACTCCCGTATTGAAAAATGTATCCTTGAATATCTGATAAACTGGCAAAGATATGGTCCAGAGGACAAGTCCAGTAAGAAACATCAATGCTCTTCATCTTCTCAGAAGATTTAATCTCCGACACCCTTATCGTCCTGGTTTCTATAGGCGACTCCTTAGATGGGGGTACTCTCAGGTCCCAGCTCCCCTGCTTACCTATCTTGCGCTTCCGTGCCGCATCTTCCTCTGCCTCCACGGAGGTGCCACGCAGGACCGTGACTCACTTCCCGAACGCGGTTTCACAGAAGGTGGAACTCCTTGGCAAATCCTATGGCATGCGCATGCACCAAAGCAAGGTCATTTGAAGAAACAGGAGGCAGTAACCAGAAAAGAGGGTGTAAACGAAGCAGTAGCTACAGTAAGTGGACCTGCCTTTCTCCCTATATAAACTCCACTAACCCTTGACTCTTCGCTCAGTTATACTGTGCACCTGTTGTGTCAAGACCTTCAGTGACTACCTTGCCGTCTTCTGTTGACCTTTGCCTGATTTATCGCTTCTGAACCTATGTTGCCTATCCTGACCTTTTTGACTATCCTGACTATTCTCCGATTGAACCTTCTGTACGGCAAACTTGGTTTACACACTTTCAGCGCTCCTCTGCATTGTGGGCTTTGTCTACTAAACAGTAGTGATGTCCCGAACAGTTCGCCAGGAACCGTTCGCCGGCGAACATATCGTGTTCGCGGTCGCGAACGCGCGTGATGTTCGGTCCACCCCCTATTCGTCATGGAGGTGGGAGGGTCTGGGAGGGAGGGTCTGCTGCTGATTGGCTGGAATGTGTCTGCTGACTGTGAGGTACAGGGTCAAAGTTTACTCAATGATGACGAATAGGGGGCGGACCGAACATCGCGCGTGTTCGCGATGGCGAACACGCTATGTTCGCCGGCGAACGGTTCCTGGCGAACTGTTCGGGACATCACTACTAAACAGTCATCCTGACAGGCACCTATGCATAAATTGTGTTTTTGTTCGGCATACACCATACCACTGCTTTAACTTTGGTATATTTGGAAAATCTGATTTCCAAAATCCCCCCATAAAAAAGTATTGGAAAAATGGGACGTCAGTCTACAAGCATGTCAAATACATGCGGTGATCCAAATGCATTACTCTAAAATAGGCCAAGATCAGAATTGCAGTGTGACAGATGATATTAATGTGTGACATCTCTTTGGACTAGGAATGAAGGTTCACACCACTGACAGGTAACCCGAGAACATGCATTTGTTCTTTTCTACCTTTGCCCATGCTTTTATGTATATATATATATATAGTGGTTTACGGTTAAATTTGTCTTAGATCTATGACTCCATATATACCTCCAATGAAAACATGTATGCATTTAATTATGCATTTTTTTGTTGGGGATATATCTAAAGCTTGTAAGGCTGCATATCTCTTGACGGCAGCCTTTGAAAGCCTTCTTCATCTTACTCAGCCCAGACTTTCTGTGGCTGTCCAATCAGACCTCCCAATGTAGGTTATTGAGAAGTCTTTGTAAGGCATGTGCTCTGGACAATTGCTGCCTCTTTAGTTTAGCTCCAACAAGCTAAATGAACAGGAAGGATCAGGACCATGTGTCTGTTTGACAACTGGTGAGGGTAGTAACAAGATAAATTCATAAAAGTGCATTTTTCTATTGACATCTCCACTTTTTTCTAAAATGAGAAAGAAGACACACTCTTCACACATAAAGCATTTTAGCAAGATAAAGTGCTTCATGGGTCTGGAGTATCTCTTTAACCATGTTACAAGATATACTATATTTATTAGTAGGAACATATCTCACACAATCTGGAACACAATGAATGCGTAGAAGGGCTAAACATGCTGTTCTGATCTCGATTCATGCCTTTGTTGATGTGTAGTGCATTTCATTGACATTTATAGAATGTGTGTGTGATTTGATTCGATAATGTGTATGAATACCCAGTGCATGTGTTCATTGTGTGTCAGCTTGTGTATCTGTGTCTGCAAGTGTATGTTCTGAGAGAGGCTTTGTCTGTTTTAAGCACCTTTTGAATATATTTGTTACAGCTCATTGAATCTCTTAACAACCCAAAACCAAGCACCCCCTCCTTCCTCAACAGAACAGTTACTTTATATATATATATATATAAGAACAAGATACAAAAATGAACGGGTGTCCTTTGGGACTCCCGACGGCTTTACAAACTCTTCATATATAACGGATTGTTCTGAACATCTCATTAGTAAAAAAAGCAAAACAAAAACAAAATACATAGATATATCTATGAAAAAAAAAAAACTTTCAGGATTTTCTTTCCTCTCCCTACTTTTTGTTTTTAATGTTTTCACCAAGTGTAGCCATTTTATTCGATCCTTCCTCTCCTTGCATGTAGGAAACCAGTTAATGGGCCATTAAACATATTAGGACAACTCTGCAGCAAGCAACAACATTTAGACAGAAACAACAAGAAACAACAGGACAAGTTTAAGTTTCTGTAGAAAACAAAAAGCCCTCGAGAAACAGATTAACAACAACAAAAAAAATCAGAAAGCTCATTTAAATTAATTTGCTAAATGATGAAGCTGAACTTTGCAGATTAGTACAGAAGGGTTTTATCGAGATATAAATAGAGATCGCTGTGTGAAAATTGCAGTACTTTAATATAGTAGACAATTAGGGGATTTTGCTAAGTAAGGTGTAATAGTGTCTCATGTTGTCGCCGTACAAAACTTCCATCACACATAGTCAGCACGCACAACTCCATTCACAAACGCAGACATAATATCTATCACATATGTCATTCCACACAACTCCCATCAAACTCATGCAATTCTCACAACTCACATCACAAATGCTTTTATGTATACCCAGCTGCTCCCATATACAGTTTTCATTATGTACACAACCTCCCAACACAGTCATATATCTATACACAGCTCCCATCGCACATAGGGGAAATAGAAATTAGAGAAAGGAGAAACTGGTGGCGATAGGTTGTCAGAGACTGGTGGGGAAAGAGAGTCTTAGATGTTAGGGCTCCGCGGTCCCCTCTTCCCCTACCTGTCGCGGTCCCCTCCTCTCCTCCCAGCGGCAGCATGTATAACGTTGCACGCTGGGAGCCGGCACATTTATCCAAACGCCGGGGTCACTCATGTGACCCGGCGTTAAAGCAACAGCACAATAATCACAGTGGGAGGTATAGATATCCCCCACGTCTGATTGTTAATTCTGATTGGAAGTTATCCAATCAGAATTAAGCACAGGATTTGAATACCGTGCAAGCTGTGAAGCCGGCCCACGCTTCAGGACAGGTAAGTAATTATGGGAGGGGGAAGTACACTATGGGAGGGGAGGGGGGGGAAGTACACTATGGGATGGGAGGGGGGAGGAAGTACACTATGGGAGGGGGGGAGGGGGGGAAGTACACTATGGGAGGGGGGAGGGGGGGAAGTACACTATGGGAGGGGAGGGGAGGGGGGGAAGTACACTATGGGAGGGGAGGGGGGGAGTACACTATGGGAGGGGAGGGGGGGAAGTACACTATGGGAGGGGAGGGGGGGAGGGACACTATGGGAGGGGAGGGGGGGGAGGGGGGGAAGTACACTATGGGAGGGGAGGGGAGGGGAGGGGGGGGAAGTACAGTATGGGAGGGGAGGGGGGGAGAATACTATGGGAGGGGGGGAGAATGGGAGGGGAGGGGGAGAATACTATGGGAGGGGAAAAATACTATGGGAGGGGAGGGGGGAGAATACTATGGGAGGGGAGGGGGGGAGGGGAGGGGGGGAGAATACTATGGGAGGGGAGGGGGGGAGAATACTATGGGAGGGGAGGGGGAGAATACTATGGGAGGGGAGGGGGGGAGAATACTATGGGAGGGGGGGGGAACACTATAGGATGAGGGGGGAATACTATGGGGGGGGGAATTTCCTGGAATTTCTTTCTAAAAATGAGGTGCGTGTTATACGCCAGTGCGTGTTATACGCCGATAAATACGGTACTTACCTTTCCTGTCTCTCAGTGCCCTGTTGTGGTCTTGTGATACCTGTATTGCAGTCTGTTTGTGTGTTTCTCTCTGGTTACCGATTATTTGGCTTGTTATTCTGATTCTCCTGTTTTCTCCATTCCTTTGACCTCAGGTTGTTTCTCGTTTTCCTGTTTTCTGGCTTCCTTTACTTGGCTTGTCTCCTGACTATTCTTAGTGTGCTTAACCCGGCCATTCTAAGGACCGGTATTGCACCCTTTACTATCTGTGACCTGTTAGCGTGTTAGGTTCCCGAATCGTGACATTAGATAAAAGAGTCGGAATGTAACTAGGAGGTGGAAATCTGGGGAACAGAGAGTAAGGCACAACAGAGATTTTAAAAAGCTGGTAGATTCTGGGTAATAAAGGCACAGTGGTAGAAAAATACAAAAAAAAGACATAATGAGAAAAAAGGATGAGAGACTGGCAGAAGTAAAAGCTTGAGAGATAAAAGAAATTAGGAAAAAGAAAATGTAGAGTTTTGAAGGATACTTTTAAAGTTAGTTAACTGTTATTTTGCCAAGGGTGGTAAAATCGCTTATACTGCCTTGGTTTTATTTTCCTTCATTTCTAAAAGTGTATTGGGGTATTGAACATGCAAGAACAATAAAAAAAGTGTATTGGGGTATTGAACATGCAAGAACAATAAAAAAAGTGTATTGGGGTATTTAACATGCAATAAAAAAGGTGAAATCTTTGCAGTATCTAAGTTGTGAGGAAGAAAAAGTAACACAGGCCTGAAAATGAGGAAATAAAAACATTGCCGGGCATATGAAAATGCAAGTGTGTCATGTGATGTTATGTAAGAACTGTCTAGCCATTAGAGAAAAAAAACAAAACAGAAAGTGAGGTATTCCAATGAAACCATGTAAAATGTACATCAAAATAGTTAACCTCAAAAAATATCTCATAATTAGAAAGTCTACATTTTAAGTGTCATCTCTTCCTAACTCCCTTTTTAGCACAGTTGCTTTAACTCTTGGGTCCTGACCTAAATTTGTGTTTCAATTCTCACTTTTCAGTTTTTGGGCCATGCCTAGCGCGATGGAGATGGAAAATTCTAATGAAGATGTATTGCAGAATTCATACCAGTAAATATTGTATCACAAATGAAGAATGCAAAGTTTACAATCGAAGAATGGATTTCATAACTCGCAATTGCCATTCTAGGATGGGAAGAGATGTGACTGTCAGATGGGCACGTAAGTGATGAATGCTGTCATTGTGTGTGTGCCTCAGGGAGCCAGTCAGTCGGCCACCCAGGCACCCACAGATGGGCAGAGTGCCATGGAAGTGTTTGCACATGCTGCAGGTGTTCTTGAACAGCCATGACTTCGCCATTTTGTCGCACTATTCTGTCAAATCTTGGATAAGGGGGGGAGGGCATACAGAATTGTTAAGCTAAAGCCATATACTAATTTTGCATCCCTATGAAAAATGTTAAAATCCTGTGATATTGCATCAATCTAAATCTGGACCTGTACATACTAAGTTTATATGGTCACGGCTAAAATCTTTTCAATTTAGGTTTTATTAAATATTTCTTAAAACTTAAACCAGACCAGTCGATTGATGGCTTTTAACCCCTTAACGCCGTTACGGCGTTCTATGCTGTCGCGGCTTCAAAGGGCTTTAAAGCCGTTGCGGCGGCATAGAACGCCGTAACGGCTTGCAGCCCCTGGAGGTCCGGCGTACTCACCTCCACCGCGATCCTCTTCTGGGGGGCTGCCTGAGAGCCCAGGCAGCCCCCCTCCGGCAAATGAGGCCCCCGGGGGCCATGTGATCGCTCTCAAAGAGCGATCACATGGCCCCCTATAGCTGGCTATGGATCTGCCAGCAGGGGGACTGTCTAAAATATCAGACAGTCCCCCTGCTGGTGGGAAAGTATAAAAAAAAAAATACACATGTTAAAATAAAATAAAAGTATTTATATATATATAATATATGAATATATATTATATATATAATATATATACATATTATATATATGTAACGTCATACGTAATGTATTTTAATATTAATATTAGTATATATATTAGTATTAAAATACACTTACAATGACGTTACATATATATAATATGTATATATATTATATATATAATAGATCTACATATATATATTATATATATATACGTATAATTACAATAATAAGTAAATAAAATAAATAAATGAATAAATAAAATATTGAAACAAAATGTAAAATAAATTATATATTCATATGTAATTTCATTCTAACTGTATTTTGTTATTAATATATATATATATATATATATATATATATATATATATATATATATATATATATATATATATATATATATATATTGGAAACAGAATACACTTAGAATGACATTCTATATATATCTATCTATATATAAAATACAAATAACCGCAAATATATATATATATATATATATATATATATATATATAAATACATATAATTACATAAAAGATTACATTAGCATACACGTAGAATTTAAATACCTATAAATGCATATATATAAAAATTCTACGTGTATATTTAAGTAATTTTTTAACATAATTATGTCATTTGATTAATTAAAATTTGATTGACATGCCTGACAACACAGGGAGAAAGTGCAGAGAATTTAATTCGCAAGCACTATATTTGACCCTGTAACTCTCCAAGACACCATAAAACCTGTATATAGGGGGTACTGTTTTACTCGGGAGACTTCGCTGAACTCAAATATTAGTATTTAAAACTGGTAAATTGTATTACAACAATGATATTTTAAGTAAAAGTGAAGTTTTTTGCATTTTTTACAAACAAACTGCACTTTTATGGACTATATTATTGTTGTAATATGTTTTACTGTTTTAAAACACTAATATTTGTGTTTAGTGAAATCTCCCAAGAATAACAGTACCCCCCATGTACAGGTTTTATGGTGGTTTGGAAAGTTAGAGAGTCACATATAAGGCTTGCATTTCATTTTTTTTACATTGAAATTTGCCAGATTAGTTATGTTGCCTTTGAGACCGTATGGTAGCCCAGGAATAAGAATTACCCCCATGATGGCATACCATTTGCAAAAGTAGACAACCCAAGGTATTGCAAATGGGGTATGTCCAGTCATTTTTAGTATCCACTTAGTCACAAACACTGGCCAAATATTAGTTTTTTGCTTTTTTCACACAAAAACAAATATGAACGCTAACTTTGGCCAGTGTTTGTGACTAAGTGGCTACTAAAAAAGACTAAACATACCCCACGTTCAATACCTTGGGTTGTCTACTTTTTCAAATGGTATGCCATTATGGGTGTAATTCTCATTCCTGGGCTACCAAACTGTCTCAAAGGTAACATTACTAATCTGTCAAATTTCAATTTGAAAATGGAACGTTCTATATTTGACCCTGTAACTTTCCAAAACACCATAAAACCTGTTAATGGGGGGTACTGTTGTACTCGTGAGACATCGCTAATTACAAATATGTGCATTTTTATTGCAGTAAAACCTAACAGTATTATGACATTTACAGCTAAAATGTGAGGCGGAACTACAATTTAAAAAAAAATAAATAAAATTTCTCACAGTTTTTTTAATTCTATTCATAATAAATTGTTTCATATATAAATATTTTATATGAAATGAAAGCCCTGTTTCTCCTGAACAAAATGATATATAATAAGTGTGGGTGCATTTAAAATGAAAGAGGTGAATTACGGTTGAACAGACATATAGCGCAAATTCCAGTTTTTGTTTACGTTTTGTTTTGATCAGAACGTGTACTATTGACTCCGTCCTGAAGGGGTTAATAAAGATAAATTCTTTCATATTATTTGTGATATATATATTTTTTTTAACTTTACATGTTATAATTAAAACAATGAAGGGATTACTTTGTATAATAAGTTCCCCTGTGTCGATGGAAAGCTTAACCAGCCTTTCTTCTAACTTCATAAATGCAGCATGAGCATGAACGTGAGAATATAATAGTGATATGGGCAGTGATGAAGCCCCCGACAACTGAGACTGATTGTAATTGATTTTAACCCATTTATTTTTTTCCCTATATTTTACCTGCAATGCTTCCAGACTATTGCAATTATAATACATGAGACCTTGGTTGTGGTAAAATAGGGAAGCTAGTCCTGTTGACCCTCTCACTCAGGGTTTGTTACTTAAAGGAACACTAAAAACACTTAAAGCAAATAACCACTACTGCATTTCTTTGGGGGGCCGCACAGCCCTCCATGTGCTCGCCAGAGGTAGCCTGACTGCCATTAGGTACCGAGATGAGATCCTCAGACCCCTTGTGAGACCATATGCTGGTGCGGTTGGCCTTGGGTTCCTCCTAATGCAAGACAATGCTAGACCTCATGTGGCTGGAGTGGGTCCTTACCCCTTCCCACACACCCTGTCACACACACACACACAGGCAGGCAGACAGCCACACACAAACACACACACAGACATAGAATGTGATGGCAGATAAGAACCATTCGGCCCATCTAGTCTGCCCAGACAGTCACACATAGGCAGTCACACACAAACACACACACACACACAGGCAGACAGCCACACACACAGCCACACACAAACACACAGGCAGACAGCCAAACACACAGAGGCAAACAGCCACACACACACACACACACAGTCACACACACACAGACAAACAGTCAAACACACACAGACAAACACACACTGTCAGACAGCCACACACACACAGACAGACACACACACACACTGGCAGACAGTCACACACACACACGCAAACAGTCACACACACACACACACACACACACGCAGACAGTCTCACACACACACAAACATAGGCAAACAGTCACACACACACAGGCAGACAGCCACACACACACAGTCAGACACACACACTCACTAACAGACAAACACACTCACAGACACACACTAACAGACACAGACACACTAACAGACACAGACACACACTAACATACACAGACACACACTAACATACAGACACACACTAACATACACAGACACACACTAACAGACACAGACACACACTAACATACACAGACACACACTAACAGACACAGACACACACTAACATACACAGACCCACACTAACATACACACACACACACATACACTAACAGACACAAACTAACATACACAGACACACACTAACATACACACACACACACTAACAGACACACACACACTAACATACACACACACACTAACAGACACAGACACACACTAACATACACACACTAACATACACACACACACACACACACTCACCCACATTAACACATTTTTTTAAATTTATTTAGACACCCCCCCAGCCTCCTTACCTTTGGGAATGCTGGGGGGGGTCTCTTCCTCCATGGTGGTCCAGTGGCTGCTGGGCTGGGTGGTCGGGCGGCCGGCCGGCGAGGGAGCACTTCCCCTGAGCTGTTTGCTCAGCTCCCTCGCGCGCCGCAGAGTGAGGCTGGGAGCCGGAATATGACGTCATATTCCGGCTCCGCCTCCCAGCCTCACTCTGCGGCCGGCGAGGGAGCTGAGCAAACAGCTCAGGGGAAGTGCTCCCTCGCCGGCCGCCCGCCCGCCCGATCGCCCAGCAGTCAGGCATGTCTGTTAGCCGCAAGGCTAACAAGACATTTGCCTTGGGCATTTGGGGGCGGCTTTTTTTGCAAATGTCTTGTTAGCATTGCGGCTAACAGACATGCCGTGTGAGCTATGCGGCCGCAGGGCGCCCCCTGCACCATGGCGCCCTGTGCGGCCGCACAGCTCCCACACCCCTAAGGCCGGCCCTGTATGCAGTATGTGTGTTGTGTTAGTGTATGCAGTGTGTGTGCTAGTGTATGCAGTGTGTGTGTTAGTGTATGCAGTGTGTGTGTTAGTGTATGCAGTGTGTGTTGTATTAGTGTATGCAGTGTGTGTTGTGTTAGTGAATGCAGTGTGTGTGTGTTGTGTCAGTGTATGCAGAGTGGGTGTTGTGTCAGTGTATGCAGAGTGTGTGTTGTGTTAGTGTATGCAGTGTGTTGTGTTAGTGTATGCACTGTGTGTTGTGTCAGTGTATGCAGAGTGGGTGTTGTGTTAGTGTATGCAGTGTGCATGTGTTGTGTTAGTGTATGCAGTGTGTGTTGTGTCAGTGTATGCAGAGTGTGTGTTGTGTTAGTGTATGCAGAGTGTGTGTTGTGTTAGTGTATGCATTGTGTGTTGTGTCAGTGTATGTAGTGTGTGTGTGTGTGTTGTGTCAGTGTATGTAGTGTGTGTGTGTTGTGTTAGTGTATGTAGTGTGTGTGTTGTGTCAGTGTATGCAGTGTGTGTGTGTTGTGTCAGTGTATGTAGTGCATGTGTGTTGTGTTAGTGTGTGTGTGTGTTGTGTTAGTGTATGTAGTGTGTGTGTGTTGTGTCAGTGTATGCAGTGTGTGTGCGTGTTGTGTCAGTGTATGTAGTGTGTGTGTGTTGTGTCAGTGTATATAGTGTGTGTGTGTGTTGTGTCAGTGTATGTAGTGTGTGTGTAAATGTGCAATCTGGGGGGGAGGGGGAGGAATGGGCATTTTCACATATATTTTTTTTTAAAATTTAAATTGAATTAAATTGTTTCTCCCCCCTCCTTGCTTACCTGTGTCCAGTGAGGTGGGAGATTCCATCCCTGGTGGTCCGGTGGGGAGGGGCCCCCGGCTCCCTGTTACCGCAGAGGGGGCCCAGGCAGCACACAGCTTCTCCTCTTCTCTCCTCCAATAACTCTCGCGAGACCCGCGGAGCGTTGCCATGGCAACCGGGTCTTGCGAGAGTTATTAGCAGAGAGGAGAAGAGGAGAAGCTGTGTGCTGCCTGGGCCCCCTCTGCGGTAACAGGGAGCCGAGGGCCCGCGGCTGCACACATAGATTGCGATATTCACTATCTATGTGTGCAGAGATAGAAAGTCGGGCCCAGGACTGCCAGAGCAGTCCGGGCCCCCCAGGGCCGCCGGGCCCGTGACAACCGTCATGGTTGTCACCCCCTGATGGCGGCCCTGAAGCCTTGTACTGCAGAGAACTCGAGATGGAAGGATTTCCCCAAGTGAGTAGCTCATTTAGCAGACAGAGTAGGACCTGCCAAAGATGGGGTACATTAGCGTTGTGGCAGGCTTATGCAATGTATGATCATATAATGTAACTAAACCCCCATTATTTTTTGCCTAGATCAGGTGTTTTTAATATAACTAACAAAATTGTTCAGCACTAAAATAACTGTTAAATAGATAAGTAAGTGCGCTGGATTTTCATTTTTACAAACACGCATAAGGACATACATACACACACATACATACTGATAGACATACATACACACATACTGACAGACATACATACTGACATAGACGGACAGACATATACATACTGACATGTCCATCTCGAGTTCCATCTCGAGTTCTCTGCAGTACAAGGCTTCAGGGCCGCCATCAAGGGGTGACAACCATGACGGTTGTCATGGGCCCGGCGGCCCTGAAGCCTTGTACTGCAGAGAACTCGAGATGGAAGGATTTCCCCAAGTGAGTAGCTCATTTAGCAGACAGAGTAGGACCTGCCAAAGATGGGGTACATTAGCGTTGTGGCAGGCTTATGCAATGTATGATCATATAATGTAACTAAGCCCCCATTATTTTTGCCTAGATCAGGTGTTTTTAATAAAACTAACAAAATTGTTCAGCACTAAAATAACTGTTAAATAGATAAGTGAGTGCGCTGGATTTTCATTTTTACAAACACGCATAAGGACATATATACACACACATACATACTGATAGACATACATACACACATATTGACAGACATACATACTGACATAGACGGACAGACATATACATACTGACATAGACAGACAGACATACACATACATACAGAAATATATACTGACCTACATATACATACAAACACATAAATACTGACATACATATACATACAAACACATACATACTGACATACATACACACAGCTATACATACACACACTGACATACATACAGATAGATAGACAGACACATACTGAAATACATACAAACACACTGACACACACACATATACTAAAATACATACATACACACACACAGAAATACAGATAGACACATACTGACATACATAAACACAGACATACATACAAACACATAAATACATACACATACTGACATGCATGCATACAGACACATACTGACATACATACACTCATACACAGACAGAGACACACTGACATACATACATACATACACACAGACATACAGATACATGCATATAAACACATACTGACACACACACACACATACATACATACAGACATGCATACATACATACAGATAGACACATACTGACATAGATACACACAGACATACAAACACATACAGGCATACATACAGATAGACACATACTAACATACATACACTCATACACACAGACACATACTGACATACATACATACACACACAAACATACTACTGAAATACATACACACACAGACATACATACTGAAATACATACATACAAACACACTGACACACACATACATACTAAAATACATACACAGATAGACATACATACATACACACAGCTACATTTTCTTAATTTTTTTCCAGGAGGATGGCTGTGGCTGATGGGAGTCGGCCTGGCTGTGCCTCTCTTCCCTTCCATGTGGAGGTAGCTGGGAGGAAGTGACGACCCCTTCCTCACAGCACTACTTTGCGGCTGCATGGCCTATTGCACGGCCGCAGCGCTGATCGGGCCCCTGAAGATACAGGGCCCATCGGGTGGCCCTGAGTGCTGGTTCTGGGTTCAGGACCCTGGCCGTAGTTTGAGGACCCCTGATGTATGGGAATCAAAGTTGGAGAGCCTCTGCTCTGGTTCCCTTCTGATTGCAGGAGCTTGCGAGCTGCGGTCTCATTACTGGTTTCACCAGAGCTCTGTAACAAGGAGGGAGTGAGACCAGAGGATCTCTGCCTCCATGCAATGGCTGCAATTGGCTGTTGAGGGAGATCTTTGATTTTACCACAGGACAAGAAAGGCACAGGCACCAAAAAAGATCTTGGGATATAGGGCCCAACATTTGATTTTATTAGGAGAATTAAGGGCCCCTTAACTTAAAAAGGAACTTTTACATTTAAAATGCACCTGTCATCTAGGTGAGATGGCGCAGCCGCCGTGTGCTTTAAACCAGTGGACATAATAACAGAGGTATAGAAACATTGAGTGCCAAGAGCACAGCAGATCAACTTGCAGGGGGCATCACGGAACCCCTGCGGCAGGCGAGCGCCACTGTCGATTGTATCATGGCCAAATGCATCTCATAGGAAAGCATTGAATTCAATTGAATAGATGTACGTGCAGCACTTTCTATATTAACCATGAAAATTCTTAATAGACTGTTTTTCTGGAAAATAAAGCAAAACACTAACATCCAGACATGTTTTTAAAGTCAGAATTTGATATCAGCTCACAATAGACCTGAAGATTAAAAAAAAAAAAAAAAAAAACTAGTCCAATCACGTCCATGATTTAAAGTTGAGCAAATAGCATGAAAAGTTGCACTCAGAGTACTTAAAACATATATTCTCCAAGTACCAGGAGATGGGAAACCCTGCATTAATCTCGGCAAGCTATTCCAAAAATCACAAGCCACAATTTTAAATGATTGTCTTCCATTCATTCAGGCAGGTTCAATCATTTAAAAATAGTTGTTTACAGTCTGAATAGCTCCCTTAATTGTATTTGTTCTGGAGGCAGAGAACATTGATGGAGACTTTAATGTATTTGTCTCCTACTGCTAAATTATACAGTAATCATTTTAATTTAACTTCTTTTTTTATTATACCAATTGAATATGGAGACAGGATAAGAAAGAGAACAAGTCTGGGCTGTAAAACACAATTGTTAAACTCAGGTAAGTTTCCATAACATAAATTACCCCAGAGAATTGCTTACCAAACATACCCGTTCTTTTCAATTGACACCTACTTACTATATCTAACATGGGAAATCTTATTTATGATGGATTTACCTTTTGAATGCCAGGGGAAAAAGCTTGTAAAAATCAAGTATCTAAAGGAATGTTTGAGTAGGCTTCTTATAAGCCCACTTCAGTCAGTTCTACTGTTTACCCAAAGGATTCCCATAGATGTAACCCTGTCACATAGTGTGATTCATGTGATTAATTAATTGATTGAAAGAACACTCCAAGCATAGGCGTGCACAGCCTATTGCATTAGGGTGTGCACCCTAAAGCACAAACACATGCTGTATATAAATATATACACACACATACATACACTGCTGTGTGTCTGTGCTGTTAGTGTGCTGTGTGAGGGTGGTGTAAGGGTGCTGTGTGTGTAAGGGTGCTGTGTGTGAGGGTTCTGTTAGTGTGATGTGTGTGTGAGGGTGCTATTAGTGTGCTATGTAGGTGAGGGTGTTTGTGTGTGTGTGTTTGTGATGGTGCTGTTTGTGTGATGTGTGTGTGTGAGGGTGCTGTGTGTGTGTTTGCGAGGGTGCTGTTAGTGTGCTGTGTGTGAGGGTGTTGTGTCTGAGGGTGCTGTGTGTTTGTAAGGGTGCTGTGTGTATGTGTTTGTGAGGGTGCTGTTAGTGTACTGTGTGTGTGAGGGTGCTGTATGTGTGCTGTGTGTGTGAGGGTGCTGTATGTGTGAGGATGCTGTATGTGTGTAGGTGCTGTTTGTGTGATGTATGTGTGTGGGTGCTGTGTGTGTGTGGATGCTGTTTGTGTGCTGTATGTGTGAGGGTGCTGGTTGTGTGATGTGTGTGTGAGGGTGTTTGTGTGTGTGTGTTTGTTAGGGTCCTGTTAGTGTGCTGTGTGAGGGTGCTGTGTGTGTGAGGGTGCTGTGTGCGTGTGGATGCTGTTTGTGTGCTGTGTATGTGAGGGTGCTGTATGTGTGCGTGTGCTGTATGTGTGTGTGTGCTGTATGTGTGGAGGGATTGTGGGGGTGGAGGTGGGTGCAGATTAATAAATAACCCCCCTCCCTTCTTACCTTATGTAGGGAGGGGGATCCTTGCTGCAATGTGCCATCCCTGGTGGTCCAGTGGAGAGTGAACTCTAGCCTGCTCAGATCTCGCGAGTGTAACCCTGCTGGCTAGAGCTCCCCGGGTCCTCTCCTGCCTCCCTCCATGCTGCTGTAGGCTGGTGAGGTAGATCTTTGATCTCCCCACCGGCCCATGGAGGCTTAGAGCAGAGCCGGCGCCGGATAGTGCCGACTCTGCATGAGCCGACAGGGGAGATCCTGAGATCTCCCCTGACGGTCTCAATCCATAGGCATGCCGCGGGGATTAGGGTGTGCCCAGACACACCCGGCACACCCTGTGCGCACGCCTAGGACTCCAAGCATCATAACTACTATAGCTCTTTCACCGGGTAAGTAATAAATGGTTTATGTACTGAGTGTTGAGTCTGTCATTTTGCTGTGCTTTACTGTTCTGGTGCTGTTTACCACATTTAAGAAAATGTGTTTTCTGTTGACTTCATTCTGGGTTCATTTTTATCTTTGCATTTTCTCTACATGACTGGCGACTTAAGCTATAGCCGTATGGTGGAACTGAATCCCCATACTTGTTTTCTAAGATATGTGTTTTAAGTAGCCCTGTAAAATTTAAAGCTGTATTATTTGTGTGTGCGCTGTTTCTTAATCTATATTTTGCATGAATTTTGTTATTTATCCCAGCACCATTTCTGAGAAATGCATTTTCTGTCAGTGCCCCAATTCCCTCTTTTATCAGTCACTTTTTAGGGTCCTGCCCCACCTTTAGTAGCACTCTTTGAATGATCTACTTTGTTGGGGGCCAGCTAGAGCTGCTGTCAGTCAGCCTGGGATGCCAGGCTGGCCGCTGACACACCCCTTCTGTGGGCCCTTTTTGGGCAGACATCACCAATGATGCAATTTTGAATGGTACGAAAGTGAGACAGGGTGTGGGTGGCCTAGATGGGTGTGATTCTGAAATCAGGACTGTCTTCCTGAAATTGGGACAGATAAGAGGCCTGTGGCTTTAAAATCATTACAAGGACACAGGACACTCCAAACCCTCCCTGGCTTGTGAGGACATGACAACTACGCCAGGAAGTGGCTGGGATTGGGGAATACAATGTTTCCAATTGGGGGACCTAATAAAAAAGGGATGCACAGGGAGGGGACTCACCAGTGGAAGAGAGGGAGTGTAGGGATGTTAACTATTTCCTGCACACCCACCCAGAATTAGGATGGTTTAGGCTCTGTTTGTTTATTGTCTGTGCTCTGTGTTCTTGGCCACCGCAGTTAAGGTCCAAGAGCAGTGTCGAGTCGGCTTTGGTGAGTCACAGCCTCACAAGAGCTGTTGGTGGTAGGCTCCTCTGGACTTTTGGAATTATGGAGATAGCTTTCTGTTGACGAAGTCACCCTAAAATGTGTTTGCTGGCATGTTATGTTAAGTTAAACAAATCTGTGGCCATTGCCCTTACCCACTGTACGCAAGTCTCTTGAGGTTATTGGGCAACTTGGGGTACAGGTTATTTTGATAAGCAGTCAAGAGCTGCTACTATGCATGACAGAGTATAATGAATGAAAAAAGACAGTGAGGTTTAAATGATTAGAAACATTCATCAACTCTTCTATTATAATATTTCAGCCTAAATTTAGCAATTTATTTTTAATTATCTACTATTTGGCCTTTAAGTAATAAATGCCAGCATGCTGGAAAAATGTGGTTCAACTGAGCCATTTATTTCCAAAAATAAAAATTTAGTTCGGTATATCTGACACTCGTTCAGTTGAGCGGTTTGGCTTGTCTGTATATAATCCATGACAAATATTTGAGAAAATGAGTCAGAAGAAGATAGAAGATGGGTGCATTTTCCTGCTATCTGGCGAAAAAGTAATCAATAGAAGTAAAAAAAGGAAATAACAGTAAAAATAAAATGTAAAAAATTCTAGATTTATATATTAAATAAAGTTATTAAATATAGATGTATAAATAGTGATTTATTAATATAGATTATTATTTTTTTTTTTACTGCTACTTCTTAATTTTCTCTCAGTTGATCACTTCTCATGTGCTTGGTGAATAAAATCAACATTTAATACCAACAGTCATCTTTTTCTTTCCATCAATCATCTCTTTTTTGGCACCATGGAACTCTAAATACCAAATCATTCGGCCATCGCGCTAGTCGTTTGCCCAGTTTTGCATGTGACCCAAAGCAACAGGTTGCCCTCATTGCCATAAAAAAAACACAAAAAGCTATTTAACATTTTAGTTGGTTTATTTTTTTATGAATTCACAAGAAGTAGAATTTTGTGGAGTGGTACCTTTAATAGTAATTGGTCATGGTATAATTTCATTGTGAATAAAAAATAAATTAAAAAAATAACACTGTATATGACAAATGTGCAGAGGCTGGTTGGCCAAACAGTTCTAATTATTATTTAAAGTAAAAAAAGGAAATGTGTATTAGAAAATCTCGTAGCTTATCAGATGGGGTAAGGCTGGTTAATAGCTGTTATTTATACTGAGGGTGCTGTGTGATGAAGCAGAGCTTTATGGTCTGTGGTTTATCACTTACAATAAGACTCACGTGATCCCATTAAGTTCCTTCTGTAGAAATGAAGAAGAGCAAATTAATGTTTCTTTTATTGTTTCGTGTTTGCATTCGACTAAACTATCTTTTTACCTGCTCTATTCAAAATATTATGTGGCTATAACAGTTTGACTTTGTTTATTTGGTCTTAACAGGGGCTTTGTGGGCAAATATGTACCTTCTGTCTATTTACATTCTGTTTAAAAACACAATGGTTTTACTTCGCTTTTTGAATATGTTTATAGCTTAAAGGACCACTATAGTGCCAGGAAAACAAACTCATTTTCCTGGCACTATAGGGTTATTAGGTCCCGACCACCCTCATGGCCTCCTTCCCGCCACTTACCTTTCTCCAGTGCCGGCTCCCTCGGCGCTGGTGACCCCTCCTCCTCCTGCCGACGTCAGCACCGAATGCGCATGCGCGGCAAGAGCCGAGCGCGCGTTCATTCCGCCCATAGGAAAGCATTACTCAATGCTTTCCTATATATGTCAGCATCTTCTTTCTATGATTTTCATAGTAAGAATTGCGGAGACGGCCTTTAGTGGCTGTCAGGGAGACAGCCACTAGAGTCTGGATTAACCCTCAGTGTAAACATAGCAGTTTCTCTGAAACTGCTCTGTTTTCAGCTGCAGGGTTAAAAATAGAGGGACCTGGCACCCAGACCACTTCATTAAGCTGAAGTGGTCTGGGTGCCTATAGTGATCCTTTAAGAAACCTGTATTGGTTAAACCTCACTGCAAATGCTACAAAGCTTGGGGATTGGCAGTAAATGCAAGGCCTACTAATGTAGGTATCTTTGTTATTATTTTAAGTGTTTTTTTTTTTTTGTTTTTTGTTTTTTTTAAATAAGCCAAAATCCAGCTTTGACTTTTTCTCTGTGTAGTGATTACCTGCTAAATATTCTGCAGACACAAACATTTACTGATTAAAGTATTGCACTATATACCACTCTTCTCTTGAAGTTTTGATTGGGGTTGTAACTTCAAGCAGCATTGTTACAATAACTTACACTCAGATTTGTCACATCATATGTGTTGCTTTGGTGCAATTGAAGTGTTATTTTGCATTTTAATTCCTTGTGGCGAAGTGGTTAGTTTGCCTGTGTAGTGCCTCCCCAAAGGTCTAGTTTGCCTTTTAAGTGTTGCTGTTTAACTATAACACTAAGCACTCATTTTCTGGTTTGCAGTGCTAAACATGAAGTCTGGTGATGACCTCCATTATAAGTCAAAGATGTATTTTCCAATAGGCTCACTAGGCTGGTGCCTGGAGCAGCAGGGAGGAGGGAGCACCAGATCCTTGTGAGGGAGTTGTATTATTATTAATTTAATAGCAGGTGGCTGCTCTCTTAACTTTAACGTTAAGCAGGTTGCAAATAATCTCGCCACAGCTTAGTTAAAAGATCTCCCCTGCCTGACCCCTGCACTTTTTCCTCTTTACTTGTTAAACTGGTAGCAATGTATTGTCCACTGGTTGCCAGACACCTAGCAATAGTGGTTGGTTGCTTAACACAGGGGATGTCACCATCGTATCTTGTGTCCTGGTGGCCTTCAGTCTGATAACTTGAATTGTTCCAAAAAGAACAGGAAAAGTTTCCCTACTTGCTCTGAGAAACTGGAGATTGCACTGCAGGTTATCTACAGAGTGTGGACCTCTTCTCTGCTCCTCAAATTCAGGCATACCACAGGTGGAGAAGGTGGGAACTACTTTTATTTTTGGTGTGCTTTTTGAGAGACTAGTGCGCGCTTGTGCATGAGTTATTGAGAGAAAGATTATGTGAATAAGTTAGTGTTTACTAGTGTATGTGTGACAGTTTGTGGTATTTGTGAGAAATCTTGTGTGTCTTCTAGCTAATCGAATGTATGTCTTCAATAATTACAAAGTGTGAATAGCTAGGGGTGTGAATAGATAATAGGAGGTTTATGTGAAAGAAAGAGTGCATTCGTATATTACATGTATTCACATATAAATCTATACAGATACATATTCATATTACACCATATATATTTTCCAAAATTTGATTTATACTTCCTTTGCCTTTGGATTCCTAGATGTCCTCCTCTACCCTATCTTCCTCCCAAAAATATATAATATAAAATATTATAGAAGGATGGACAGTATATTATGTTAAAATAATGCTATCAAGGTTTTACATAGACATCATTATAAATCATGAGGCAAAAAGTCATTATGTGGAATGATGAATACTTTCCAACTTTTTGGATGGTGGTGCACTGATCTTTGGCATGTGTACTAGTGATGCACCTTGCATCACTGGCAATGCCCAAAACGGGTATACTGGAAAGGGGTGTCCCAATCACAGAAATCACGTCAGCCTGGTTTTCTTAAGTACCCTGAAATGGTGTATATCATTTGGTGGAATAGAATCCTGAGATTGTGGCTGTCCGGCCTAAATTGGGATGATTGCCATTCTTTTTTGTTTTTTACAATTTTTATTAGTTTTGTTCATTAAACACCTTAAATGAACAAACACTGGATATGCATTTTAGAAAATACATTCTATAATATTTAAAGAGAAAACAAAGAAAAACACTGAATACCAATAGTGTGGTTAATGTGAAGTAGAAATAGGGTTATTTGGTGGGTCTTGCATTTCCACTCCGCTGGTTTCTCTTGTTAGTGCTTATACTTGATCAGACAACTGTTCTACGTTAGAGCAAAGCCTATGAAGACAAACTCCCCCTGCCCACTAACCATCACTTGATTCCAGGGCCACATTCACTCTCTCTCCTACACTGTCTGGTACCACACGTGGCCCAGATAGAAATGCATTCCACAGGTCCCTTGCTTTGTGTGTTACTATGTTGGAACAAGTGGGTATATGTTATGCCTTTGTAAGTCCAGTTCAATATAATCTGGTCAAAAATCTCCTGGCTTGAAGGGATTTTACTAGATATCCAGATCCTAGCAGCTGTGAGTATTTGGTACATCAATTTAAGAGCTAGTTCAGGCATATATCGTGGTAACATAAATAAGAGCTACATTTCTGGCAAGAGTCAAGAATCAGGTTGAAAAATCATATTCCAGTAGGGTTGAAGGACTGGGTAAGTCCACCAAATATGGTACATGGTACTTTCATCTGAGAGGCATCTCCAACAGGTTTTGGAGTGTAACGGAGCGCCTGTACCCTGAGTGGTACCTCCGCTGTAGATTCTCCCAGGTCCGGTAGTGAAGAAGTAATTATTAATCTCGCATACCCAAACATCAGCCGAGACTTGATGAAGGATACAAAATGAACTGTTTTATTAGGGTCAAGTGGCCTGTTTATATTCACAGCCCAGGGAAACTTGGGAAACGAAATACGGGGAACTCTTCCCAATAGATGATTAATAGTGAGTTCATCACATGGAGCAATTTGGGTAGATGTGAAATAATCTAAAGGGCACCAAGTGCCACCTGTAAAGAATTTTACAGTGCAATTCAAAGTGTAAAACACATGAATTGAGACAGTATTCCTGAGTCAGCTCCTTTCCTAAATCCTTCTGCCAGGCCTTAACAAATCCAAGAGCTCATGTGGGCACATCCCCATTTACAGTATTATAACATAATGATTACACTTTCTTATTGGGTCTCGGTTTAAGACATATCTTCGCAAAGGGGGTGAGAGGCTGTGTTTGCTGGTTGGTGTAAGGGGACTGTTACGGTGGTGGCTAACAGTGACTTAATTTGCAAATATCAGAATATCATGGTGTTGTCTAGGTGGTATCGTTCCTGCAACTCAGGAAACGGACAAAACCACCCTATATGATACAATTGATATAGGTGCTTGATGCCATGATAAAAAAAATATCCACCAATTGAAATAACAGGCAAGTCATGAAATATACACACTTATTATAGACCACGTATTATAGACACATAAAATGTGTCCATAAAATTCCCTGAACTTAGACCAGCTCTCAAACGTAGGGAATCTCTTGATTCTCCATTCTTGAGAGCTGGTGGTAAGTCCGAGCAGTCATAAAGCAGGTAAGTCTCAAAGTGAGGTCTGCCAGTATTACATACAGTGCAAATTAAATTCAGATTGCAATTTACAAATGAAGAGCTGATAGAAGTACCAGTCAATACTGGCAATTAAAGAGCAACTGTCGTCAAAATTTCGCTTCACTTTTTTAAAACGTTTATTACATTTTTGGAAATGTATTGATCTTATTGAAACTTAATATTACTTTTTTGAGAAACTTTCTGTTTATTATCCGGCCAAGCAGCCATGTTTGGTCAGATTCTACTGTTATATCACCATTACTTCTCAACCTAACCTGCCTGCTGCTGTAGGTTCACACAGAGCAATCACACAGTAGCAGGTTATGTTAAGCAGCAGCTGGTCACAGTAGATTCACGGTAGAATCTGATCCAAGATGGCTTCTGAGTCAGATTTTTTCTTAAAAAGTGACATTTTCTCAAAAAATCAATATACATAATAATAATAAAAAAAAATCATTACGTTTTGTTAAAAGTAATGAACTTTTAAAAAAACAAAAAGGGAAACGTTGATGACAGCTGTCCTTTAAGAGAAAAGTGTGAAGCCGTTTCTCTTACTTCCACTGAAAATTACCAGCTAATTGCTAGGATGCCTTGGCTGAACATCCACATGTACAGCAATGGTAATTCTTTTGGAAGACTCTCTGGAGCCAGGCATAATTGGAACACATGCCGTTCACAGGGTATGTCCAGCGGCATTGCTTCTATTGATTGGCACAGGAATTTTGGCACATTACTTATAAATCCTCCAAAATGAGAGGCTCCACTAATTAAATAATGGATGATCTCCCCACAAAATAAGACAAAAAAAAATTGCTGAAAGAACTTCTTACTTCTTTTGCTGCCCAAGGATTCTCTAAATCAGTTGCCAGTGTCTAAGACATTACACAATGTTTAAATTGTTGACATATCAAAAATCCTGAGGGTTTTGTTAACTTCACTTCCTAAAAAAAAAAAAAGAAAGAGAGTGACACGCAAAAGGCTTAACTGACCAGATTTGTTTCTCTAAGCCAATTAACTGCAAATTGTAAAGCAAAGACTTTTCAGTCCTAAAGCACCAAGCTTGTCCTGCCATATGATTAGTCGTGGTTCACCGCGCGTATGTCAGACAAGATATGTTTCAGAAATTTCTTGTTGGCTTTGACCTATGAAAAATAAAACTGTTCTTTTTTGGGGGGCTTTATATGTTTTAGCACTTTTTTTCCGTTCTTTATTAAAGATAAAAAAAAAAAATATAAACCAACAAAAAAATAGAGATTTATTCAGTAGATGTTTTAGAATTCCAAATCAACATTGGAGGTAAATACAAGTGGAAATATTTCTTCATCCTCATAACAGATGCATACTTTAATGTGTTTAATTGCTTTCTAAAGTTCAGGTTGACTGATTTTAAGAGAAAAGCCCCACACAGTTTCTGGGCTAGCTGGATTTATTGTAGTAGAGGAACATGCCTGATATAGAGTTTTTTGGTTCACTGAAACCTGGTAGTGGCTCCTTGATAACCTCCAATAAATATAATACTGTTTATTAACCATTAAATGACTTGGTATACACCACTGTATCCAATCACTTTATGCTATTAGTAGAACATCCTTAATTTTCCTAAATTATACTTTTTCAGTGCTCATAATTATTCTTTCCTTTATTTGACAAGACTGAACAGACATTTTTTTTTATTATTAAATTTTTACATCATATTTTTAGAAAAAAACAAAACAGCGGTAAGAACAGATTATTTGATCTGTGTAGAAAACATAAACGATAGCATGTTCCAGTATGCATTAAATATGACTATTAGTGTATGTGTAGTCTACGATACCTAGTATAGGCATATGTAAGGTTATGACATAATATCTATATGTATTAATCTAGCAAGATGATTTCAGTAGGTTTCATTGCTGCGTGGTTTAATGTGGTGCACATATATTTAATATTCATAAGAATTCTAAAAGGTATGCATGGGTCTCTGTGAGACACCTATGTACAAGTCTTAGAGAAAGACTAGTGGACAGGGAACATTCTGTAAGCTCCAGTGTGCAACGTCCAATGTGCAACACAAAATGTAAAGTCCAGTTGTTAAATGTTTCACGTAGAGAATGATCTGTAGTCTGGTGAACTGCTATTGGCTTGGAGAGAAGCATAGTAATTTGTGTCTTCATTCAGGACAATAATCTTTCTTGATCGATCAATATCAAGACAAACATTTGCTCCTTCTCAGCCATATATATTCAAAGCCAGCATCTTCCCAGTCACCTATTCTAAAAAAAATCTATTTACTCCACAGCCTCTGTCATACCAAGAAAGTTGACCGGGGGGACTTTGGGATCTCCCACCACACTATTATTATGATTACCTTATACAACAGAGGACATAGAGGTATTTAGCCCCTATTCTTTATTAAATACAACCCACCATACTTTACAACCATAGAGAGGAGGAGAGAGTAAAGTCTATTTATTGGGCCCTTATTCTTTATGGATTTACTTATACTCATGGTGAAAGAGAGGCAAACTGCTGAACCAATACCTGCTTAGTTTTGGGGTCCTTTAATTTTTTTTTGTTTAATTGTCCATCTACTGCACATTGGGAAGAGGATATCTAAACTGGTACATAAACACAGCTATGTGAACTAAAGCACTCACCTAAATAAAGTGTCAGTATAACATAGTAGCTACCAGGTTATATACCAGCTGGTCACAATTATGCATGATCTTTAAAGTTAATAATCCCAAAGACCAACTATCAATAACCTCTTTTTAAACATAAAGCCCTTAACTCATTGTAATTCCATTGAACTGCTGCATGGGTGTACATTTTGTCATTTCAGTGCCAGGTGCTAGAAACTAAAAAAAAAAAACTACAATAAACTACTGAAAAAAAACACACAAAACAATGGCATCACAATGCAGCTTTACATGTAAGATACCCTGGGTGCCTACTTTCTCAAATGTTATGCATTTCTGTAATTATTTGAATTTGTGAACTCTACAGATGTCACAATGTGTGACATAGACCAATTTACAGTGTGCATGTAAAAAAAAACACCCCTACCCCCCAAAAAAATACTCACAAACATTGGAAACATTTAGGCACTACATAAGGTTTAAATACACCATGTGAGAGACCCTGGGGTGACTCTTTACCAAAAAGTATGCCTTAATGGAGTAATTGGAAACTGCAAGCTGCTGAAATATCCCAACATACAGTTGTGCTTACAGGTTTGCATACCCTTAGCGAATTGGCAATATATGTACCATCTTAAAAGAAAACATGAGTGCGCAGGCAAAACACATTTCTTTTATTTCTTATGGGATTCATATTCAACTGTAGGTTATAACAGAATGGCACAATCATAAAACAAAACATGGAAACAAAGAAAAAAAATGAAATGACCCCTGTTCAAAAGTCTGCATAGCATTAGTTCTTAATACTTTGAATTGCCCCCTTTAGCATCAATGACACCGCACAGTCTTTTGTAATATTTGTCAATGAGGCCCCTAATTCTTGCAGATGGTATAGCTGCCCATTTGTCTTTTGCAAAATGCCTCCAGGTCATGCAAAGTCTTTGGTCGTCTTGCATGAACCGCACGTTTGAGATCTCCCCAGAGTGGCTCGATAATATTAAGGTCAGGAGACTGTGATGGCCACTCCAGAACCTTCTACTTTTTCTGCTGTAACCACTGGAGGGTCAACTTAACCTTGTGCTTAGGGTCATTGTCATGCTGGAAACTCCAAGAGCGTCCCATGCACAACCTTCGTGCAGAAGCATGCAAATTGCCTGCCAGTATTTTCTGATAACATGCTGCATTCATCTTGCCATCAATTTTCCCAAAATTCCCCATGAGGATATTACTTAGTATGTGACTGGATGGGAAAATGAGTGGGTAGGTAGGTGTATGTGACTAAGTATTTGTATGTAACTAGGTGTGAATATTACTGGGTGGTTAATTGTATGTGATTGGGTCTGAATATGAGTAGGATGGTAGGTGTATGTCACTAACTGGGAAAATGTGGCAGCAATCCTGATTTTGACTGGACAGTCCCTTTTTAAGGTTATATCCTACTGTCCTGACCTTGTTCCCTGGGGTTCCGCTTATGCTATGCTCAGGCAGTAGTACTATGTAGAGAGCACTGAAACACCACATATAAGGTTTGGACAGTTAACGATTCACATAACTGGCCAGGCCCCTTTGGTCCTGCACACTGGCTTCCCACTTTACAAGATTTTGAGGGATGTGTGGTTGGGGGGTATGAGTATTTGCATGATTGCAATAATAATACTAATAACAATAAGTCTTTCTTAAGGTGATCTGAAATTAAACCCTGATCCAAAACCTATCTGGACCCTTTAAGAAAGAAACACAAGCTAACTGCCTTTTTCAAAATGGTGGTGCACCTGCATGTAGCACAATGAGTGAGGTCTCTAGGAACTCAAATTAGTACTGTACTTCTGTCAATCAATGACAGAGGCTGGGAGAAGTTGCTGTTAAAGTAATGAGACTGATTTTAAAGTTCTGTTTACAGCAGAACTGGCTAGCAGTGGGCAGCTGCCATAAATAACAGCAGGAAATCGATATTTTTTTAACCCCACCTGGTATCCCCAACTGCCAGTCCTTGGTCTGTGATAGACAGTTGCTTTACAAGGTCTGGCACTTAGACCACTTAATTGAGCTGAAGTAGTGTTCGTGCCTATAGAACTCTGTAAGAACCTGGTTCAAAGAATCTACAGCAGTTCCAGGCAGTGAAAGGGATAACCTCAATACTTCCCCATTAGGCACCTTGAACATTCGCAGTTCCGGTCTAATGTTTTGTAATGACTGTATAATCATAGTACTTGCTAATGACAGTATTGTAATATCAACCAAGTATTATTTTAACCGATTTTAACATGTATGTGATGTTAAACAAGCAAATAATTGAGTAATGATGTGTGCTGGGGATAATGCATGAGGAGATGGAATATTACATTTAAAACTCTCATGGGGTGATTCACTAAAATCGAAATGATACCTCACTAATGGGGCAAACCCATCCAGCAGCATACAGGACTTGCATGACAGCAAAATGCCGACATTGTTCACATTCTTCTACAGTGTCAGGATTGGATAATTATTTATAGCCCTCACCCACCGCCCTTGGGTAAGGACTGGGGGGGCACTAGGCCCCCCACCTTCATTATTATAAATAGGGCCCGACCTGCCACCAATGGGTGGAGGCGAGGCAGTGGGGGACATGCCCCATCTTTCTTTTGATCAAAATAGCCCCGCCCCCTGTTTACCCCTGCTTATTTATGTTAAATTCCCCCACCTGATGCATATTGGTTGGGCAATGGGGATGTGACCTTTCTAGTTACTGGGCAGAATGGCTTTGCAGTTGCTGGTTTTAAACATTTGGCAGATATGTACATCAGGTGGGGTCATATAGCAATATAGGGGTTCTATTGACCCCCGTAGGGTACTTATAGTTTTTTTTTAAACTTTTTTACTAATTAACCCTTGAGTCGACAAGAATTTCGAACTATTTGCTCCTAAGCCCTACAGTAAGGAAACGGATAGTGCAACAAATGCTTATGCCAGTCATTAAATATGGGGATGTAGTGTATGCACCCGCACTACAGACCCACCTTAATAAACTTCATACGTTATATAATTAGAGATGTCCCGAATAGTTCGCTGGCGAATAGTTCCTGGCTAACATAGCATGTTCGCGTTCGCCATGGTGGGCGAACATATGCGATGTTCGGTCCGCCCCCTATTCGTCATCATTGAGTAAACTTTGACCCTGTACCTCACAGTCAGCAGACACATTCCAGCCAATCAGCAGCAGACCCTCCCTCCCAGACCCTCCTGGACAGCATCCATTTTAGATTCATTCGGAAGCTGCATTCTTAGTGAGAGGAGGGACAGTGTAGCTGCTGCTGATTTAATAGGGAAATCGATAGCTAGGCTAGTGTATTCAGTGTCCACTACAGTCCTGAAGGACTAGAACATCAGTCTGCTTTTTTTTTTCTTTCTGTGTAATCTAATTGCAGTTGCCTGCCTGCCATCGTGTGTGTCAGGCTCACAGCGTATACTGTGCCCACTTGCCCAGTGCCACCACTCATATCTGGTGTCACAATAGCTTGCATTTAAAAAAAACAAAACTTTTTTGACTGTAATATAATAGCAGTCAGTTTCCTTCACACGTGTGCGTTTCAGGGCCTGCCAGGGCACAGTGTCACACCAGTGCAACTCATATCTGGTGTAACAGTAGTGTCCCCCTCCGGCATGCCACAGTCCAGGTGTTAGTCCCCTTGAAACAACTTTTCCATCACTATTGTGGCCATAAAGAGTCCATGTGGGTTTTAAAATTCGCCTGCCTATTGAAGTCTATGGCGGTTCGCCCGGTTCGCCCGTTCGCGAACATTTGCGGAAATTCGCGTTCACAGTTCGCAAACGGAAAATTTTATGTTCGCGACATCTCTATATATAATTAATTCTGCCACTTTGTACTAGGATGTAATTACTTTACCCACCACTGTGACATGTAAAAGAGCTAAACTGGCTGTCGCTGGAATCCCGACGCACTCTTTATCTTTCCAGCCTTGTGCATAAGAGCATTTCTTGAAAGCTCCCACCCTACCTGAGTAGAATGCTCTCCTGAGCTGTTCCACCCTCCTATAACCTCCGATCCAGTACTAGCACGATATTTAGCATACCGCAATACAAAAATAAAGTGGCTCGATCCTCCTTTTCCTACAGAGCACCGCAATTATGGAATCACCTCAGGGATACAGTCAAATCTTCATTCAATCTAAAATCTTTTAAGAGATCTATGGCAATATACCTCAGCACAGAATGCACCTGTGATGGTTTAATATATTTGTTACCTGTTATGTATTACATTTATATATGTGTGTGTATATATATATATATATATATATATATATAGTTTGCATATTGTGTTTTTGTAATATTGTATCCTATTTTAACAATGCAATGTTTTGTGGACATACTTGAAAACGAGAGAAATCTCAATGTATCCTTCCTGGTGAAATATTTTATAAATAAATAGTGTTTTCAGTAGGCAAATAGTACTTCAAATTATCAAAGTGAACAATATTTTGTTAATGTGCTTCTTCTGGATGCATAAGGTTGTGAATATTAATAATATTGGTGCTTTATAAATCTTCAGAATCTTATACTTTGTATAGGTTTAGGACGCAAAAGCACTGATTTTAATCCAGATACCGAATGCATTCAGGTGATTGTTTTTTGGTTTAGTAAAATAAGAATTGCCATTGCGGTCATAATTCGGTCATTTTCACCAGAGTTTGTCCATTCGGACAAAACCCAGTGTTAGTGAATAATATCAGTAAACAAATAATAAACAGAAAATCACTCTAGAAAAAACTTGGTTCTCAAAGTACAGACCTATATCTATCACCTATCAATCTATCTATCTTAAAAAACTGTAAACAGAAATATATTTTCATATTTATCATATTTCACTGCTGCTCGAGGACCGACTCTCATTTCTCCACAAGGTGTCGGGTACAGTGCATTCAGTGGGGAGGTCCTATTTCCTTCTTTATTTTTTTTCTTACCCCTTTAATGAACTCCTCTCATGTCCACCTCTGATCAGTGAAGGATGACAGAAGGGTGATTGAAGGCCAGTCTCCCAGGAAATGAAACCTGTTCACACAGTCCAAGTATGCTGGCCCTATGCTGCTCAGCTCTGATTTATACTGGGAGACATTCTTTCCTGCTGTAACAATAACGCTTCTAAACTTCAGACCCCTTCTCCCTCACAAAGCATTGGACATATCTAATGCTATCTTCTATAACCAGGACGACCTTTGGATGAAGAGGTGTGTATATATATATATATATATATATATATATATATTTATATATATAAAATAAAATGTAGAAAATCACATTACTGCGTTTACCTCTGTATTAGAATTGAGTGCGTTCAACTTGCCCCCCTGTCAATCATTGTTACAATCTCTGCCCTTTTCTGTCATTAACAATAACAGCCTTTGTGCATAGCCAACAACACAGAGAAAGAGATTATACAGAGGAGAGGAGAAATTAAACAATGTTTCCACTTCCTTTCTTTATTTGCAATGTGTGCCTTGGCTGTGCCTGGATTTAACTGGATTTCGGTTCAGTTGCTAAACATGTAATATAATGAAAAAAAAAAAATGGACCTTATCATGAAAACAGAAATTATTTATGAATTGATAGTTCCACTTTAATATGCATTAATATGCATTAACGCCAATACAAGTGCAATAAAGTGTGGTATTATTAGTTTGTTTAGAGCAACATAAATAATGAGTAGAAAGCTAGTCATACGTTTGTTTGAGAAAAACATGCTTAGTGTTTGTTTTCATGGGGACATTATAAGCACCGTAATCATCCCCTCTTTCCTTCTCCCTCCCGGAAGTCCGCTTCAACATTTTTTCATTTTAAATTCCTTTTCCACTATCTCTGAACAGGTGGATTATACTCTTCTATTATAAAGTCACACCAGAATCTGCCCCCTTAATCCAATTCCATTGTAAGAAGAACCTTAGAGATTTCAGAAGCTTTTCCTGATGCTTCAGACAAGAACTTCAGGGATATAAGCATAAGGAAGCCATAGATCTATCAAAGATCTCATACTTGCAGAATGGAATCATCCCGAAAGGAGATTTTCCCTACAGAGTAGATTATTTAGACTGTACCCAATTAGAGAGGGGGCTTCAACATTGTGGACCTCTACCCCTAAGGTTGACGCACTAGTCATCAAGTTTGCCAGATGTTCCACTCTCCCGTTTGACAGTAATGCTTCCTTTAACCCCATTGATAAGAAGATTAATGGTAACCAATCTAAATACTTTCTGGCTGCAGGATTGCAATAGAGCGACCTTTATTTCGGCCATGTATAGACCCTTGATCATGGGGAGCAGATATTTCTTCTAAACAATCCAATCTCTGTTCTCTTCATTTTCTGGAAGAAGTCCTCATCAGCAAACCCTTAGAAGACACTATTAAAAGGTTAGCAGATGTAAAACAAGTCCAGCTTTCTTAGGATAAAAGACCCAGGAGACCTCTGCAGGATCGTCGTTATTCCTAGATCAGTGTTCCTGTGGCGACAGCAAGTCTTACAGACCAGGCTATGATTACATCAGATCCACTATTTGGAGAGGTGAACAACTCAACAAGTCATCCAAGAATAAGGTCCCTACCTCTTACATTCGATCCAACAAGCAGTTCTGAAGGAATCTTAGCCCAGGCTCCTCTGGTAGTTCCCAGATTACTTCATTTTCAGAATTCCAGACAAGTGGGTAAGAACTGTTGTTTCAACAGATTACACCCTGGAGTTTGAGGAGGCAACACCTCCTTTAATTGCCTGTCTTCACCTGGGGTTCTTCAGGTATTGTCTGTACAATCATTGTAGTCAATGGAGTATATTCGAAGCATGGTCTTGTCACCAGTGGGGTTCCTCAGGTATATGTACTTGGACCCATTCTCTAATATTTTTATTAGTAATATCACAGAAGGTCTTGATGGTAAGGTATGTCTTTTTGCTGATGATACTAAGATATGTAAAAGGGTTGATGTTCCAGGAGGGATAAGCCAAATGGCAAATGATTTAGGTAAACTAGAAAAATGGTCAAAGTTGTGGCAGCTGACATTTAATGTGCATAAGTACAAGATAATGCATCTTAGACGTAAAAACCCAAGGGCAGAATATATAATATTTGCTAGAGTCCTAACCTCAACATCTTAAAAAAGGGATTTAGGGGTTATTATTTCAGCTAACTTAAAGGTAGGCAGACAATGTAATAGAGCAGCAGGAAATGCTAGTAGAATGCTTGATTGTTTAGGGAAAGGTATTAGCAGTAGAAAGAGGGAAGTGCCCATGCCATTGTACAGAACACTGGTGAGACCTCACTTGGAGAATTGTACGCAGTACATAAATGATACATAAATGAGAAAAGAAAAGTAAAACAAGGATTAGTTAGATTAAAAACAAAAGAAGGAAGGTATGTAGATGAGGATAAAGGTCTAGCTGACTGCCTCAATGAATATTTTTGTTCGGTATTTACAGATGAAAATGAAGGAAAGGGACCTCAGTTAAGAAAAAGGATAAATGAGTCATTTATTACACGTGAGTTTACAGAGGAAGAGGTTCTATTTCAACTGTCAAAAGTAAAGACAAATAAGTCAATGGGACCTGATGGAATACACCCAAAGCTATTAAAAGAGCTTAGTGGTGTACTAGCAAAACCATTAACAGATTTATTTAACCAATCATTGATAACAGGAGTAGTCCCAGAAGATTGGAAGTTAGCGAATGTTGTGCCCATTCACAAGAAAGGTAATAGGGAGGAGTCGGGCAACTATAGGCCAGTAAGCCTAACTTCAGTAGTGGGGAAAGTGATGGAAACCATGTTAAAGGATAGGATTGTTGAACATCTAAAAACACATGGATTTCAAGATCAGAGACAACATGGGTTTACTTCAGGGAGATCATGCCAAACTAATCTTATTGATTTTTTTGATTGGGTAACTAAAATTATAGATCAGGGTGGTGCAGTAGACATTGCTTACCTCGATTTCAGTAAGGCTTTTGACACTGTTGCACATAGAAGGCTTATCAACAAACTACAATCTTTGAGTTTGGATTCCAATATTGTTGAATGGGTAAGGCAGTGGCTGAGTGACAGGCAACAGAGGGTTGTAGTCAATGGAGTATATTCGAAGCTTGGGCTTGTCACCAGTGGGGTACCTCAGGGATCTGTACTTGGACCCATTCTCTTTAATATTTTTATTAGTGATATTGCAGAAGGTCTTGATGGTAAGGTGTGTCTTTTTGCGGATGATACTAAGATATGTAACAGGGTTGATGTTCCAGGAGGGATAAGCCAAATGGAAAATGATTTAGGTAGACTAGAAAAATGGTCAGAGTTGTGGCAACTGACATTTAATGTGGATAAGTGCAAGATAATGCATCTTGGACGTAAAAACCCAAGGGCAGAGTACAGAATATTTGATAGAGTCCTAACCTCAACATCTGAGGAAAGGGATTTAGGGGTGATTATTTCTGATGACTTAAAGGTAGGCAGACAATGTAATAGAGCAGCAGGAAATGCTAGCAGAATGCTTGGTTGTATAGGGAGAGGTATTAGCAGTAGAAAGAGGGAAGTGCTCATGCCATTGTACAGAACACTGGTGAGACCTCACTTGGAGTACTGTACACAGTACTGGAGACCCTATCTTCAGAAGGATATTGATACCTTAGAGAGAGTTCAAAGAAGGGCTACTAAACTGGTTCATGGATTGCAGGATAAAACTTACCAGGAAAGGTTAAAGGATCTTAACATGTATAGCATGGAGGAAAGACGAGACAGGGGGGATATGATAGAAACATTCAAATACATAAAGGGAATCAACACAGTAAAGGAGGAGACTATATTTAAAAGAAGAAAAACTACCACAACAAGAGGGCATAGTCTTAAATTAGAGGGACAAAGGTTTAAAAATAATATCAGGAAGTATTACTTTACTGAGAGGGTAGTGGATGCATGGAATAGCCTTCCAGCTGAAGTGGTAGAGGTTAACACAGTAAAGGAGTTTAAGCATGCGTGGGATAGGCATAAGGCTATCCTAACTATAAGATAAGGCCAGGGACTAATGAAAGTATTTAGAAAACTGGGCAGACTAGATGGGCCGAATGGTTCTTATCTGCCGTCACATTCTATGTTTCTATGTTTCTATGTTTCTACTGGAGACCGTATCTCCAGAAGGATATTGATATTTTAGAGAGAGAGAAGGGCTACTAAATTGGTTCATGGATTGCCGGATTAAACTTACAAGGAAAGGTTAGAGGATCTTAACATGTATAGCTTGGAGGAAAGATGAGATGGGGGGATATGATAGAAACATTTAAATACATAAAGGGAATCAGCACAGTAAAGGAGGAGACTATATTTAAAAGAATAAAAACTACCACAACAAGAGGACATTGTCTTAAATTTGAGGGGCAAAGGTTTAAAAATAATATCAGGAAGTATTACTTTACTGAAAGGGTAGTGGATGCATGGAATAGTCTGAAATGGTAGAGGTTAACACAGTGAAGGAGTTTAAGCATGCGTGGGATAGGCATAAGGCTATACTAACTATAAGATAAGGCCAGGGACTAATGAAAGTATTTAGAAAATTGGGCAGACTAGATGGGCCGAATGGTTCTTATGTGCCGTCTCCTTCTATGTTTCTATGTTTCTATGTTTAACATGTGAAACAGCTTAAATAATGCTACTGCTAATTCAAGGACAATTTATCCATACTTACCGTAATACATTTTTTTCTGGCTGTTATTCAAGACAGCATTTCACTAAGCATTTAACTAAAAAAAAAGCACATGCCTCCAGCCAATAGGACAGGAACATCAATCAAAACAATTAGGAAATTAGGTATAATAGGGTCCCCAGTAGCCCCTGTTCCCTTGTCAAATAACAAGATGGACATAAAAAAAAGGGTGGGAAACCCAAACACTGACATGAATAATACAGGAAAAGAAAATTACGGTAAGAATGGATAAAGTTTTCTTATCCACTACCCTCTCAGTAAAGTAATACTTCCTGATATTATTTTTAAACCTTTGTCCCTCTAATTTATGTCCTCTTGTTGTGGTAGTTTTTCTTCTTTTAAATATAGTCTCCTCCTTTACTGTGTTTATTCCCTTTATGTATTTACATTTTTCTATTATATCCCCCCTGTCTCGTCTTTCTTCCAAGCTATACATGTTAAGATCCTTTAACCTTTCCTTGTAAGTTTTATCCTGCAATCCATGAACCAGTTTAGTAGCCCTTCTCTGAACTCTCTGTAAGGTATCAATATCCTTCTGAAGATATGGTCTCCAGTACTGCGTACAATACTCCAAGTGAGGTCTCACCAGTGTTCTGTACAATGGCATGAGCACTTCCCTGAGCACTTAGTGTAGGACCCACTGGTATTGGGGTACTGTGGTATATATTCCAGGCACCAACATAATTTAATGGCATTTGATAGGTTTTGGTCTCATATTCATGCTATATTTATTTTTGTTTATTTAAAAGGATTTTGTCATTTTTGCTACAGTGTAAGTCCACCCCTTTAGCCACGGCTCCTCTTTTCACACCACAACTTTTTTTATTAAAATTATATTATATTCTGGGTATGTATTCAGCTCAGCCATTTGAGCTGAGTACATCAGTAGATCATTGTGAACTGAGTTGCTGACATGACCTGTCCTTCAGCCAGTCACAGTCCTCTTGTTATCTACCACCTTTCTCTTTAACATGACTTTGATATAGATAAGAAGAACATGACACTGGTTAATTGGAAGGCAGAATCAAGTCAGCTTAGACTGATCTCTCATTGTCTTACCTCCATGATGTATCTTCCAACAGGACCGTGTTTGTTAAAATGGACAGCATAGTTAAGAGTGCAGTTATGAGGCTGAAAGTTGCTATTTTCTTTCATTTTTAAATAAATCTAAGGCAATTTTAAACGTATGATTACAAAGTCAAAGTCTATCAAACACACTTGAGTTGTGTTAGTGACCATTCTGTTCCTTTACTTAACAAATACACTTCTGTTCCCTTTCCTCTGTGAGTGACCTTTCATTGTTCTCTGCTTGTTCCCACATTGCTAACTCCTATCTACAGGATTTCTCAAGGGCCACACCATTGCTATGGTATACCAATTCCAAGTAAATGTTCCTCTAGTATCCTTTAAGAAGTGACTAAAAACCCACCTCCTCTACATTATGCATCTAAACCACTGACAGGCCCATCAGCATAATCCTAACTGCTTAAGCCAAAAATTATCTTAGGAAAGAATGAAACCGCTTGAGAGCCAATTTCCTCAAATACATTTTTTTTATTTCTGCCTCCAATGTTAAAAAAAAGCTAATGGTCAACAAGCATAAATCCTGCTTCAAAATCAATGACTAATTGTAAGAAAGTGGAAGAAGCTTCAAAGTAAAAATAATAATTATAAGCCATTGGAAAACATTTATCCAATATGCCTTTGGCTCAGTGGGCACATCCGTTTTGTCCAACCATTTTCCAGAGGTCAGTGGGCGCGACCCCCCACCAACGCTACAGCCTGCTCTAAAACGTCCTGTAAAGCTAAATTAAATAAGTCGAGGCCCACATCGGTCAGGTGGACCCCATCAGAGCGAAAAAAGACCGCCGCATTCCGTTAAAAAATGAGGTGCCGAACTGTAAGGCACACAGTACAAATTTGGAAACCCGTTTGTTTAACTTGATCCTGCAGCGCTCCATTGCCCTCTGATCGCGAGTGCACCTCCAATACTTACGAGCCACCATCTCAGACCACACTAAACAAACCCGTGGAAAAAGCTTGAGTAAGCGCTCCAGATCATATCCCCTGGCTTAATCATATCCCCCAATGCCCCACGCTAGCATTGCTCCCAAATCGTTGCCCCCAAGGTGTATGACCAACAGATTCGGGGCCCCCAGAAGACTAAAAAGCTGGACTATTTCAATCAGAAACTAAAAAATTTTTTAGAGGAGGCTAAGACATTATATCCCAAAAGAATTTTGATTTTTTGTTTCAAAAAAATCCTGTTATTCCCATCTTTTATTTTCTCCCCAAAACGCACAAGAGATTACATAATCCTCCTGGACGCCCTATTATCAGTGGTGTCAACTCACTCACTGCAAACCTGTCAGCTTTTGCAGACTCTTTCCTGCAAAAATATGCTCAAGGAGCTCTGTCCTACATCAAGGACACTAAATCCTTTTTTGCAGGAATTGGAGTCCATTGAGTGGCACACTGAGTATAGTTGGGCTACGCTGGACGTAACCTCCCTTTATACGATAATCAATCACGATCTGGGAATAGAGGCGTTGAATCACTTCATGTCACAGGACACTAATCTAGCAGTTAATCTCCAACAATTTATTTTGAGTGCAGTTAATTTTATTTTAAAACACAATTATTTTTATTTCAATGGTGATTTTTATTTACAAACCACAGGGATCGCCATGGGCACCAGGTTCGCCCCCAGTTATGCCAATACCTATATGAGACGGTGGGAGGATCTATACGTATGGTCTGGTCATGACTGGAGGGAGAACCTGGTGCTCTGGCGGCGGTATATAGATGACGTTATTATTATTTGGCGAGGTTCTTCTTCTTTATTTCAGGAATTTGTTAATTTCCTAAATTTGAATTCTTATAACTTGGTGCTGTCCCCCCGTCTGGAATAAAGACGAGATCATTTTTTTGGATCTCACCTTGTTCATTGATGGAGGAGAGATTAGAACCAAGTGTTTTTTCAAACCCACCGATGGGAATGGGTTTGTACACCAGCTTAGCTGCCACCACAAACCCTGGCTCAGGGGCATTGCGAAAAGCCAATTCACACGCTTAAGGCGCAATTGCTCCGATAGCCAGGATTTCAACGTTCAATCTACACATGTGAAAAATAAACTAATAGAGAAAGGTTACAATAAGAACTCTCTAGAGAGAGAAATTTGATTAGCCAGACAGGTTAATAGAAACCAATTACTGGGAGATAAACCTCGGACAGATACGTCTCAGGTAAAAGAATTTTCTTCAGCCTTCCTAACACAATTTAATACTGACCACAAGAGAATCAAAAAATGTTTACAAAAACATTGGCCAATTCTGCTGCAGGACCCGGTGTTGGGGACCACTTTATCACAACTACCTAGAGTCATCTATAAAAAAAATAAAAACTTTAAAAACATGCTAGCTACCAGTTACGCCCTTAAACCAACCAAGCTAAACACCTCCAAAACATTAGGATCCTTTAGAGGTTGTAATACGTGTAAGGCCTGTACCACAAGCCTGGTATCTAGAACAAATTCTTTTTGCAGTTTTAGTACAGGAGAAAAGTTTAACATCAAGATAGATATTGGTTGCCACACGGACTATGTCGTTTATTTACTGCAGTGTCCGTGTGGCAAACAGTATGTGGGCCGTACGAAAAGGATTCTCAAAATAAGACTAATGGAACATCTTAATAACATAAAAAAGAAACTTGAGACCCACTCTGTACCTATTCATTGCAATGCCTGTCCCCACTTTTCTTTTTCTAAATTTAAGTGTGTAGGAATTGAGAGAGTATTGCCCTATTGGAGGGGAGGAGATAGACTTAAGAAACTATCACAACGTGAAACCTTCTGGATACATAAACTTCAGACCCTTCATCCTAAGGGACTTAATCATGATATTGATCTTATATGCTTCCTTGATTAATACAATTCTCTTCCGTTGGTGACCCCACGGTGGTGCCCTTATGGGAAAGATTTCCCTTCCCTTTCCCTTTTTTTCCCCTCTTTTTTCCCCCCTTTTTTTTCCTTTTTTCTTTTTTATGGAACGCGGAAGTGCAAATGGAATACTACTTCCGGTTTCCGGTTTCGTCGTTTGGCGCCAAAATTGAACATCGGAACACCTTCTCTACACCTGAACAGGTTTGATGAACGCTCTGCAACTGAACAGGATCTACAATCAATGGTAACTCCCACCGGATCCACCAATGAACTATAGGCTTAGCCTATTTATAGAGACTCATGGGGGGGATAGCATTGTATGCATTTTTGTATGTATTGATTGATTTTATTTGAATTTTGGTCCCTGAGGAAGTTCCTTTGCACAGGAACGAAACGCGTAGGACCTTCCCTTTGCTTTTACTTTTTATTGAATGCGGCTATCATCTGTAGCCTTTTTTTCTACAATAAATCTGCATATTTATTTTACCTACCTCTACTGAAGTCTCAGTCCATTTTTTGGTCCGCTTGGAGTTCCAGTGGAAAGTGGAGACACTCAGCCGCCCAAATTTATCGGGGCAGGCACCTGTTCAGGCGCATTATTCACTTTGATCTCGCGAGTGCATTATTATATTGGCGCATTATTTTGTGTTTTACTGTATCACACTATGTATCTTTTTCTGTTCCTGTTCTAGATTATATACAGCCGTATCTCATTTCTCTTCTGTGCCTATGTATATTTCAGGAAGCAGCTGAACCCATCGCATGCCCCGAGTCCCAAACCGTCCGATATTTGCTGACTCCATCGAAAAGGCCGAGACGAGTACCGCCAGGTCGAGCCCCCGCATGGAGATGGGCCTAATAAACATAGGAATGTCTGACTATCCAGACCCATCGGCTTGACCCTACAGAGAAAACACTGGGGAAAACGCAATTAGCCCGGTTGGGCACACAAAGGACCGAAACCTCCTAGACTCCCATCTACCAATCCCCTGGATAGCCTGCTCGGAGAAACCCAAACGAGACGCTTCTGTCGTCACCCTGATCTGGAAGGAGTGACCCCCGAATTCCTTCCCTGGAATGCCAAGCAGCTCCAGCGCCATCCAAAAGACCCTAATAAATTGAAACCTGGAGAAATAACTCCCGTCCCCGTGGATCAACAAAGGGCCCATAGACTGCGGGCGAACAGAACAATACCTGTGGAAGCTCGATACGGGGCATGCCCTGGACCCGGTAATCGCTTGAATGGTGACCCAAACCCCACGACTGCCAACATCGTTTATTGAGCGCCGCAAGAGGAATCTAATCACCCCATCCGCACATGATATGTCCGTAAAGAGAATCCCACCTGGCGCCCGTTTATTGGGACTTACTTAACGATAATGCCCCAGACACCGGCCTACGGGAGTCCAGAACCCTAGGCCCTTTCCTCCAACCCCCCATTACCAAGGTGACCAGGTACTCGTTGGTGACGTCGGGCATCCTGATCAACTTAAACCAAAAACAGTGACCCGACAATTTCCCTGAGACCGACGCTGGCGAACACCCCATAGCCTCCCAGAACCACAGAAGGTGCAAGAGACCCTGGACCCGGTCGTCAATCGTGATGAAGCCACCGATTTCTCAATCCAAGGCTAACCATTCCCCCCATGCCTTACCATACCGAGTCCATGTGGCCTCCGACACCTCCGAAGACCGAATCCACGCCCTTACTCGTTCAGGCCAAGGTACCACAATTCCGCCAGGAAGGAATGAAGGCACACCCCGTGCGCATGCCTGTGACCAACACCTTGTCCGCGGGTAAGCGGCATTCCCCCACAACAGCATCAATCTCGATCCCTAGAGCGCTCAAACACGTCGTGGGGCCCACTGTCAGCGGGACCCTGAAGGAACAGGCAACATCGGCGACCCGCTGAAGGAGTTGAGCGCACACTGGAGAATGGGCAGGACCCACGCACCACCCATTCTAAAAATGAAACTGAAGCGTTCAAAGTAAAAACACGAAATCGCGCACACATGTCCACATAGTATTGCCCCACGAAAGCACAACCCAGGAGGTGATGACAGTCTGGGAGAATCGGGAGGAGCCAAAATGCTGATTCCATGTCCGTTAATGCCATTAATGCCCCCAAACCTGCTGCCCACCACATCCGTTTCGCCGCATTTTTCCAAGATAAGCAAGGGAAAGAGCAAATAAGTGACAATGATTATATACTTTCTTGCTTTAACTGCTGCACTTTCCTGTGACCAATTGCACAGTTAATCAGACCATCAATAACAAATCGCAAATATTTAGCTTCAGCACTATGAGAGGAAACCTGCAGGCATATAATCGTCTTAAATGAGATAATGCTTTAGAGATATTTTCAAAATGGTGGGTCAGGATGGGATAGGATCAGGGCTGGATTAACATAGGGGCTGATAGAGCTGCAGCTCCAGGCCCAGGCCCAGGCCCATGGAATAGGCCCATTTAAAAAAAAAAAAAAAACACTACTCTTAGGTTTGCCACCTGACTGGTATTTTACTGGCACAGCCGGTATTTGAGGCTGCCTGGCCATGCCGGTATTGCAGTAATACCGGCAATACAAATGCAGGTATTTTTCTCAGAATAAATGGAGATTACTCTGCAATACCAGCACCAGCCAGTAGGGGTCACTGTGTGTGGAGAGAGGCAGGGATAGGAAGTTACAGCATATTCCTGCCTGTCTCTACCACTTACTGATCCGTGGGAGAGCAGCAACACAGCACATAGTCCAGACAGCAGCTCTATAGCTCAGGTAAGTGAGGGATGGGGGGAAAGGCAGCAGGGACACATGGGGACACTGAGACACTAGGGGACACATGTGGACACTGAGACAGTAGGTGACACTGAGACACTAGGGGACATATGGGGACACTGAGACACTAGGGGACACAGACACTAGGGGACACATGGGGACACAGACACTAGAGGACACTGAGATACTATGAAAGATGGGGACACAGACACTGGGAGACCTGGAAACACTGAGACACTTGGGGACACTGGAAAACATGGGGACACTGAGACACTAGGGGACACTGGGACACATGGGGATGCTGAGACACATGGGGATGCTGTGAGACATAGGGACATTGGGAGACACTGAGACATTGACACGGAGACATTTCTCCCCATTTCTCCCAGTGTCCCCATGTCCCCCATCCAGTGTCGCTAGTGTCTCAGTGTCCCCAAGTCTCCCAGTGTCTGTGTCCCATGTCTCTCAGTGTGCCTAGTGTCCCCATGTGTCCCTATATGTCCCAGTGTCCCCATGTCTATGTCCACAACTGTCCCCAAGTCTCCCAGTGTCTGTGTCCCATAGTCTCCCAGTGTCCCCATGTCTCTGTGTCCCCAGTGTCTTAGTGCCCCCAAATGTTTCAGTGTCCCCATGTCTCCCAGTGTCTGTGTTCCTAGTCTCTCAGTGTGCCTAGTGTCCCCATGTCTCCCAGTGTCCCTATATGTCCCAGTGTCCCCATGTCTATATCCACAACTGTCCCCATGTCTCCCAGTGTCCCCAAGTGTCTGTCTCCCAGCCAGTGTCCCCATGTCTCCCAGTGTCCCCTAGTCTCCCAGTGTCTGTGTTCCCATGTCTCTGTCCCTAGTGTCTTAGTGTCCCCAAATGTTTCAGTGTCCCCATGTCTCCCAGTGTCTGTGTCCCTAGTGTCTTAGTGTCCCCAAATGTTTCAGTGTCCCCATGTCTCCCAGTGTCTGTGTCCCTAGTGTCTCAGTGTCCCCATTTCTCCCAGTTTCCCTAAATGTCTCAGTGTCCCCATGTCTCCCAGTGTCCTCATGTCTCTGTGTCCCCGGGTCTCTCAGTGTCCCCATGTCTCTCAGTGTCCCCATGTCTCACTGTATTCCCAGTATCCTAGTGACATGGGGACACACTGATACATTGGGAAACTGGGAGAAATGGGGACACTGAGACACTGGGAGACTAGGGGACTGGGCGACATGGGGACACTGACACTGTGATACATAGGGACACTGAGACACTGGGTGACTTGCGTGACTAATACACTGGGAGCAATCCATCTATACAGCAGAATCAAACTGTGAGTAGTTTGTTGGTGATTTTACAGAATTTTCTCGGATGTCACTACTTGTGATTATACAAATGATTAAGGCTGGTATTTTTTCCAAGAAAGGTGGCAACTCTAACTACTCTTCACTAGTGATGTTGCGAACATGACATGTTCGGTTAGCGAACGGCGAACCCGAACTTCCTCATACGTTCGCTTACCGGCGAACCGGGCGGACCGCCATTGACTTAAATGGGCAAGCGAATGTTAAAACCCACAGGGACTGTTTCTGGCCACAATAGTGATGGAAAAGTTGTTTCAAGGGGACTAACACCTGGACTGTGGCATGCTGGAGGGGGATGCATGGCAAAACTCCCATGGAAAATTACACAGTTGATGCAGAGTCTGGTTTTAATCCATAAAGGGCATAAATCACCTAACATTCCTAAATCACAATGGATATGGATTGACACCTGACATATGGATTGACACCTGTCCTCAGAGACCCTGATACACACTGACACAGAGCAGAATAGGGACTGTTCCCCCTACATAGGGTCACTTGACAGATATGGATTGACACCTGTCCTCAGGGACCCTGATACACACTGACACAGAGCAGAATAGGGACTGTTCCTCTTCATAGGGTCACTTGGCAGATATGGATTGACACCTGTCATCAGAGACCCTGATACACACTGACACAGAGCAGAATAGGGACTGTTCCCCCTACATAGGGTCACCATTTTTAGCCCAAGGCAGCTCATCTCATCAGGCCTTTTTTAGTCGAATGTATCGCCCACTGTCAGTCCCTTCGGGATCCATCCCTCATTCATCTTAATAAAGGTGAGGTAATCTAGACTTTTTTGACCTAGGCAACTTCTCTTCTCAGTGACAATACCTCCTGCTGCACTGAAGGTCCTTTCTGACAGGACACTTGAAGCGGGGCAGGCCAGAAGTTCTATCGCAAATTGGGATAGCTCAGGCCACAGGTCAAGCCTGCACACCCAGTAGTCAAGGGGTTCATCGCTCCTAAGAGTGTCGATATCTGCAGTTAAGGCGAGGTAGTCTGCTACCTTTCGGTCGAGTCGTTCTCTGAGGGTGGATCCCGAAGGGCTGTGGCGATGCGTAGGACTTAAAAAGCTCTGCATGTCCTCCATCAACAACACGTCTTTAAAGCATCCTGTCCTAGCCAGCAAGGTCGTGGGAGGAGGAGGATTACTTTCACCTCTTCCCCTGTTAGATTCCCGTTGTGCTGTGACATCACCCTTATACGCTGTGTAAAGCATACTTTTTAATTTATTTTGCAAATGCTGCATCCTTTCCGACTTGTTGTAATTTGGTAACATTTCAGCAACTTTCTGCTTATACCGGAGGTCTAGTAGCGTGGACACCCAGTACAGGTCATTCTCCTTCAGCCTTTTTATACGAGGGTCCCTCAACAGGCACGACAGCATGAAAGACCCCATTTGCACAAGGTTGGATGCCGAGCTACTCATTTCCCGTTTCTCCTCCTCAGTGATCTTCATGAAGGTATGTTCTTCCCCCCAGCCACGTACAACGCCACAGGTACCAGATAGGTGACAACGAGCACCTTGGGATGCCTGTTGTGGTTGGTCTACCTCCTCCTCCTCAAAGCCACATTCCTCCTCTGACTCCTTTTCCTCGCAATCCTCTTCCAGCGTTGCCGCAGGTCCAGCAAGCGATGCTGATAAGGCTGTTTCTGGTGGTGATGGTGACCACAACTCTTCCTCTTCCTCTTCACGCTCATCTACGGCCTGATCCAGCACTCTTCGCAGGGCACGCTCCAGGAAGAAAACAAATGGTATGATGTCGCTGATGGTGCCTTCGGTGCGACTGACTAGGTTTGTCACCTCCTCAAAAGGACGCATGAGCCTACAGGCATTGCGCATGAGCATCCAGTAACGTGGCAAAAAAAATCCCAGCTCCCCAGAGGCTGTCCTAGCACCCCGGACATACAAATATTCATTAACGGCTTTTTCTTGTTGGAGCAGGCGGTCGAACATTAGGAGTGTTGAACTCCAACGTGTCGGGCTGTCGCAAATCAAGCGCCTCACTGGCATGTTGTTTCACCGCTGTATATCTGCAAAGTGTGCCATGGCCATGTAGGAACGCCTGAAATGACCACACACCTTCCTGGCCTGCTTCAGGACGTCCTGTAAGCCTGTGTACTTATGCAAAAAGCGTTGTACGATCAGATTACACACATGTGCCATGCACGGCACATGTGTCAACTTGCCCAACTTCAATGCCGCCAACAAATTTGTTCCGTTGTCACAAACCACTTTGCCGATATCCAGTTGCTGCGGAGTCAGACACTTTTCCACCTGTGCGTTCAGGGCGGACAGGAGTGCTTGTCCGGTGTGACTCTCTGCTTTCAAGCAAGTCAAACCCAAGACGGCGTGACACTGCCGTATCCGGGATGTGGAATAGAACCCGGGGAGCTGGAGGGGTGCCGTTGATGTGGAGCAAGACGTAGCAGCAGAAGAGGACTCAGCCGAGGAGGTTATGGAAGAGGATGGAGTAGGAGGAGTAGAGGAGGTGGCAGCAGGCCTGCCTGCAAGTCGTGGCGGTGTCACCAACTCATCTGCAGTGCCACGCATTCCATGCTTGGCAGCCGTCAGCAGGTTTACCCAATGCGCAGTGTAGGTGATATACCTGCCCTGACCATGCTTTGCAGACCAGGTATCAGTGGTCAGATGGACCCTTGCCCCAACATTGTGTGCCAGACATGCCATTACTTCCTTTTGCACAATCGAGTACAGGTTGGGGATTGCCTTTTGTGCAAAGAAATAACGTCCGGGTACCTTCCACTGCGGTATCCCAATAGCCACAAATTTTTTGAACGCCTCAGACTCCACCAGCTTGTATGGTAAAAGCTGGCGGGCTAATAGTTCGGACAAGCCAGCTGTCAGACGTTGGGCAAGGGGGTGACTTTCTGACATTGGCTTCTTACGCTCAAACATGTCCTTGACAGACACCTGTCTGTGGGCAGATGAGCGGGAACTGCTCAAGGCGAGAGACGGAGTGGCGAGTAGTTGAGAGGGGGCAAGGAGGACAGCAGTGGTTGACGTGGCTGAAGATGCTAGACCAGGAGGAGGATGGTGGCTTTGAGTTTGTGTGCTGCTTGTACTCATGTGTTGATCCCATATACGTTTGTGATGTGCGATCATGTGCCTACGCAAAGCAGTTGTACCTAGGTGGGTGTTGGACTTCCCACGACTCAGTTTCTTTTGGCACAGGTTGCAAATGGCATCGCTGTTGTCAGAGGTAGACACACAAAAAAAATGCCACACTGCTGAGCTCTGCAATGACGGCATTCTGGTGGTGGACACAGCATGCGTTGATTGCATGCTGTCTGACTGTGCCACTAGCTCCTTGCGACGACCTCCCCCTGCTTCCAACTCGTCTCCACCTCCTCCTCCTCCTCTCTGTCTCCCCATCTGAACTTTCGCCCTGTTCTTCTTCTTGCCGAGCAGGCACCGACGTGACATCCATGGACGCATCGTTATCATCAACCGCTTCACTTGTATCTGACAACTCAGCAAAGGAAGGAGCAGCGGGTACAACATCATCATCATCACACCGTACGTCCATGTGTGTAATGCTGCCTGCCTGAGACATATCCCTGTTATCTACATCCTCTGGCAATAATGGTTGCGCATCACTCATTTCTTCAAACGGATGTGTAAATAACTCCTCTGACATACCAAGTGAAGCGGCTGTGGTGCTAGTGTTGGTGGTGGCGGCAGGCGGGTGAGTGGTATCTTGAGAGGTGCCCGAAGCTAAGCTGGAGGAGGATGGTGCGTCAAGGTTCCGAGAGGAAGCTGTAGAAGATTGTGTGTCCTGTGTTAGCCAGTCAACTATGTCCTCAGAACTTTTCAAGTTCAGGGTACGTGGCCTCTGAAAACTGGGCATTATTCTAGGGCAAAAGGGAATCACAGCACCACGACCACGATGGCCCCTGCGGGGTGGCCTGCCTCTGCCTGTCAATTTTTTTTGGATTAGTGGTTCTATGCGTGCAAGCTACTGTGATACAGATATGAGTAGCAATGTGCAGTGGCAGAGGTTGGCAGAGTACACGCTGTAGACCTGACACACCCGCTTGTAGACAACTAACTGCTATTCAATCTATAACAGTGAAAAAAGTTTTTTGGTTTTAAATGCACATTATTGTGACACCAGATATTAGTGGCAATGTGCACTGGCAGAGGTTGGCAGAGTACACGCTGTAGGCCTGACACACCCGCTTGAAGACAAGTAACTGCTATTCAATCTATTACAGTGAAAAAAAAGTTTTGGGGTTTTTAAATGCACGCTATTGTGCCACCAGATATGAGTGGCACTGTGCACACTGGCAGAGTACACGCTGTTGGCCTGACACACAGACGCTTGCAGACAACTAACTGCTATTCAATCTATATCAGTGAAAAAAGTTTTTTCTTTTTAAATGCATGCTATTGTGACACCAGATATGAGTGGTGGCACTGGGCAAGTGGGCACAGTATCCACTGTGAGTCTGACACACAGACGCTTGCAGACAACTAACTGCTATTCAATCTATTACAGTGAAAAAAAGTTTGTGGGCTTTTAAATGCACGCTATTGTGCCACCAGATATGAGTGGCACTGTGCACACTGGCAGAGTACACGCTGTTGGCCTGACACACAGATGCTTGCAGACAACTAACTGCTATTCAATCTATAACAGTGAAAAAAGTTTTTTGTTTTTAAATGCACGCTATTGTGACACCAGATATGAGTGGTGGCACTGGGCAAGTGGGCACAGTATCCACTGTGAGCCTGACACACAGACGCTTGCAGACAACTAACTGCTATTCAATCTATTACAGTGAAAAAAAGTTTGTGGGCTTTTAAATGCACGCTATTGTGCCACCAGATATGAGTGGCACTGTGCACACTGGCAGAGTACACGCTGTTGGCCTGACACACAGATGCTTGCAGACAACTAACTGCTATTCAATCTATAACAGTGAAAAAAGTTTTTTGTTTTTAAATGCACGCTATTGTGACACCAGATATGAGTGGTGGCACTGGGCAAGTGGGCACAGTATCCACTGTGAGCCTGACACACAGACGCTTGCAGACAACTAACTGCTATTCAATCTATTACAGTGAAAACAACGTTTGTGGGTTTTTAAATGCACGCTATTGTGCCACCAGATATGAGTGGCACTGTGCACACTGGCAGAGTACACGCTGTTGGCCTGACACACAGATGCTTGCAGACAACTAACTTCTATTCAATCTATAACAGTGAAAAAAGTTTTTTGTTTTTAAATGCACGCTATTGTGACACCAGATATGAGTGGTGGCACTGGGCAAATGGGCACAGTATCCACTGTGAACCTGACACACAGACGCTTGCAGACAACTAACTGCTATTCAATCTATTACAGTGAAAAAAAGTTTGTGGGTTTTTAAATGCACGCTATTGTGCCACCAGATATGAGTGGCACTGTGCACACTGGCAGAGTACACGCTGTTGGCCTGACACACAGACGCTTGCAAACAACTAACTGCTTATTAATCTATTACAGTGAAAAAATGTTTTTGTTTTTAAATGCAAGCTATTGTGACACCAGATATGAGTGGTGGCACTGGGCAAGTGGGCACAGTATCCACTGTGAGCCTGACACAGAATCTGGCAGGCAGGCAGGCAGGCAACTGCAATTAGATTACACAAAAAAAAGAAAAAAAGCAGACTGATGTTCTAGCCCTAAAAAGGGCTTTTTGGGGTGCTGTCCTTGCAGCAGAGATCAGATGAGTCCTTCAGGACTGTAGTGGACATGGAATACACTAGCCTAGCTATACATTTCCCTATCAAATGAGCAGCAGCTACACTTTCCCTCCTCTATCTAAGAATGCAGCTTCAGAATGAATCTAAAATGGATGCTGTACAGGAGGTGGGAGGGTCTGGAAGGGACGGTCTGCTGCATTGGCTGGAATGTTTCTGCTGACTGTGAGGCACAGGGTCAAAGTTTAGTCAATGATGATGAATAGGGGGCGGATTGAACCGTGCATGTGTTCGCCCGCTGTGGCGAACGCGAACACGCTATGTTCGCCAGGAACTATTCGCCAGCGAACAGTTCGGTGCATTACTACTCTTCACATACTCTTGCTTAAAGGAGCACTATAGGGTCAGGAACACAATCATGTATTTCTGACCCTATTATGTTAAAACCACCACCCTGGCCCCTTCTTGCCTCCCTAAGTATAGTAAAATATAACTTGTATTCAAGTCTGCAGCTGCTGGCTCTGCCTCTGAATTGACTGTCTTCTTACATCATCAGAAGTGGTGGTCTGAGCAAATTACAATACTTCCCCATAGGATTGGCTGAGACTGTCAACTAGGCAGATCAGGGGCAGAGCCAGCACAAGTCCAACATAGCCCTGACCAATCAGCATCTCCTCATAAAGATACATTGAATCAATGCATCTCTATGAGGAATGTTCAGTGTCTGCATGCAGAGGGTGGAGACACTTAATGGCAGCGCTGCACACTAGGCAGTACTGCCCCAGGAAGCACCTCTAGCAGCCATCTAAGGAGTGGCTAGTGGAGTTATTTTCTCTGAAAATACAGTGTTTACTGCAAAAGGCCTAAATGGAATGATTCTACTTACTAGAACAAATACAATAAGCTGTAGTTGTTCTGGTGACCATAGTGTCCCTTTAAATTTGGAAGCTTAAGAGGGATGTATGGGAACAAAACTTGTGTGGACTAGCTGACAATAAAATTAGTTTAGGTAATGCAGACACTGGTCTCTCTAACACTGTGGCATGTCCCATTTCTTCTACACTCACTACATACACCTTTTCTGTGTCTCAGACTATATACCAGGAACTTCTGCCTGCTAGTAAGAAGGCAAGGAGACAAGTGGACCAGCGAGTGCTAGGGGACAGTCATTAGAAAGCATGGAGTGAACGCATCATTAGACGCATTTATGTCAAGCTCAGGGTGCTGTCTGCAAAGTATGCCTTTAGTTGAACAGCCTGCAGGATTGGCGGGCAGCCTGACATGCATTCATGCCAGACTGTCCTTCAAATTCTTTGGACAGACATGCCCCCTTTTTGGGCATGTTCTCCCCTTTTGGCAGGTCTGGTCACGTGATTTGCACCAGTGGCCCACCCTTTTACCCCGCCCATTGACTTCCTGCTTCACTGGACACTGCTGTTAGGGGTATGGATTTACTTGAAAGATGAAAGCATAAATTAGAGAGAGAGCATAGAGTATGTGTTTTCTTATAGCTGCATCCTATGAGTTTCCCTCCAGCACCATCTCCATCAGATACATGACGCTTGGAAGGTACGACTGTTTTAGTGTTTTTGGTCGATAAGATTTCGTAATTAGGCCCATCATATTTGTCAGCACCAGGCCCAGTGTGCTCTTAATCTGGCCCTGGATAGGATATATAGGGATATGAGAGAAATTAGAAAATGGGAATATAATAAGAAAGTAGGACTAAAGACGCACATGATGATGGGAGCCTTTTCCCAGGAGAGCTTAGGGTTAATCACAGGTCAATTTAATTTGAGAAACAGTTTTTCCATAGTCTTTAAGGAAGCTACTAGTTCCAAATACCAATGTTATTTGTGTAGTATGATTATTGCCTTTACCATGCAAACATGTGCTTGAAATCTTCAATTTGAATTCCTTTGTTCGTAAGTGTTCCACTTGCATTTTATGTCTGTTCTATGACTTAAGCTGAATAATCTCTCTGTTCTGTACAACCTGAGTGTAAAAAAAGAAAAAGTGAGTGTGGTGCTTTAACCACATACATCAAGACACTGGCCACCTTGGCTTGACTTCCTTAAAATATGATAGCCAACTTCATGCACATTCCATGAATTTATTTTTGTTGTCTCTTAACAGTTGTCTTTTAACTGCTCATTCGGACTGCAGTGTGAAGCCATTGTTTCCACACAAGATACAATGTCATTAGCATAGCCCGAAGGTCTGAATTGCTCAAAGAGATAGTATTTCTGGTTTCCAGTACTTTAATGAGATGTACGGTGATTGAGTGAAAGTGGTAATAAATCGCAATGTGTCTTTGTTTGGGATTTTGAAGGAGAATATTGAAAAGAAGAGCAGAAGAATGTAAACAGTGCACACCTGTAAACATAGGTATAAACACAGCCACTTCCTGCTGGTTGTTCAGTTTACAAATGAATCATTGCAGTTTCACGAATGTCAAATGCTAACGCAGTATATAGTGGTTAATTCTATATAAATACAAAAATACTTTCAATACCCTTCTAAAGGTTTGGGAAATCTCATTATATCATGACATTCAGGGATATCATCAGTCATGAGGGGATAAGAAAAGGTAGATGAAGAAATAATTATTGAATCTATATAATTGTAGATTATGCTAACGTAGTGTACAGATAATCTTAATTTTAATAATGACAGGAGGCGAGTATTTTGCATAAACTTTCTTTACTTTATGCCTCCAGCAGCACAAGTCAATCAATCAAATGAAAAAAGTTTTAACCAATCAGAGTCCAGCACATACAGTATATAAGTCCCTGACAGGCTCTCCATTTCCTCTTTCTTTGATGTATCCATGTCTGGAGAAAAAACTTCCAAAGCTGTGTTGAAGAACTTGAACAGTAGAACTTGATAACTTGCGGTATAAACTGTGAAAACTTGGGATCGGTGTCCGCTTTACCGTGCGATGTTAACCATGTGATGTCAAGCTGAAATACATAGAAACAAGTGAAAGGTTGTAGAAGACAACTGTTGGCCATACCCCACATCTTCTTTAACTGTCCACATGAAAAAAATACAGTATATGTGTATTGTTGAATAATGTAAACCTGAGTCTATCGTATGATACAATTATAATCTGAGAGTGTTGTGTCAATAAGTTATTGTCATGTCAAAAAAGTCCTTTGGTTCCGTTTTTACCGTCTTCTACAGTATGTGTCCCTCGAGTAGATACTTACCGGTGGACACCCTGGCATCCCCTCAAGAGTATAGGGCGGGAGAGAAAGTGGAGGGAAAATACTCGCCTCCTGTCATTATTAAAATTAAGATTATCTGTACACTACGTTAGCATAATTTACAATTTTATTACATGACAGGAGGCTTCCTATTTTGCATTTTTAACACTGTGGTAAAAACGCAAAGGACGCGTGCGATGATTGGCGAAAGTAAAATACCCTGAAGGTACTTTCTCGTGTCCAATCCGCAGTACGTAAAATATCAGTCAAAGAGGCTCCCGTCAAAAGGGCTCTAGATGCCGCTGCCCCCCTTACTGAATGGGCCCCAAAACTAGTGTCAATTCCCGCTAATGATAATAACCATCTAATCCACCTGGCTAGTGTAGTCGTAGTAACCGGTTTGTGAGGTTTGGTGTATGAGATTAATAATTGTCCGGATCTCGAAACCCGTAGGGGCGCCGTGACCTCAACATACCTAAGTAGTGTATCGACGACACAAAGACGAGGAACTGCCGGAAAAAAGGGATAGGACACGGATTTGGAATCCGTCTTTGTTCTGCGTGAAATCAAAAACGTAACACCGACAGGGGTTATGGAGAAACCATCTACGTCGAATGCCCGAACATCCGAAACCCGACGGAATGATACTAAGCATAATAACAAGGTGAGTTTGGCTGTCAATTGTCTGAGTGATAGGGCCGAGTTATCAGGCCAGTCTCTAATGAAACGAATAACCACGTCTACATCCCATAGACGTTGATATTTCGGAGTTGGTGGTCTGGCTAATTTTATGCCCCTTAAAAGTCTGCACACTAATGCGTCTTGTCCCACTGGGGTACCATTGACAGGGATGTGCGCCGCTGAGATAGCGGAGCGAGTAACATTAATCGATCTGTATGATTTCCCATTGGAGAAAAGGTGTGAAAGGAAATTTAATATGGTTGAGACAGGTGCTGTAAAGGGATCGAGACCCCGTCCCAAACACCAGCTGTCCCAAACATTCCATGCTGCCATGTAGCTCCGTCGTGTACCCGGAGCCCATGAATCCCATAGGAGGTCTTTAGTCGTTTGCGATAGATCTGGGACTGTCCAGGATCCCCTGAAAGAGTCCAGACTGTTAATTCTAGACGGTCCTGCATTATCAGTGGATGCGGTTCCGCCCCCGGGTTCGTGAGAATCGTTGGAAAAGTTGGTAATACTAGTGGATGGTCCTGTGACAATGCCAATAGGTCCGGGAACCACGCTTGGCTTCTCCATAGTGGTGTCACTAGAATCAACGATGTTTTGGACATCCAAATTTTGTGTAGTACCCTTGCTATCATGGAAAAGGGTGGGAAAGCGGATGGCCAGCGTTGTAGGAACGCGTCTACCGCTTCGCTCTGCGGATCCGGTAGCCAGCTGTAATACCTTGGTAGTTGTGCATTCGTGCGTGATGCGAAAAGGTCTATGTGGAGCGGACCCCTGAGTGTTCTCACTATGTCGAAGATCGCTGTATTCAGCTGCCAATCGCTGTTGTCCCGCCAGTGACGTGAAAACCAGTCCGCTGTGAGATTGTTGAGACCTGGTAAGTATTCCGCTCTGAGTGTTATATTGCGTGGAAGACAAAACTGATATATGTCCTTGGTGGCCTCTGTCAAGGCCCGTGACCTTGCTCCCCCCAGGTGATTCACGTACTGAACCGCCGATATGTTGTCCATACGCAGAAGTATGCAACAATCGGACATGTTCTTGGCTAGGCTGCGGTTAGCAAAGGAACCGGCTATCAGTTCCAGGCAGTTGATGTGAAGTTGTTTTTCTTCTTCCGACCATGGTCCCCCCGTGGATGCGTGTGCGCAGTGGGCTCCCCAACCCCATAGGCTGGCGATTCCACTACGAAATCCGGGTTCGGACCGAAGATGGCCCTGCCATTCCAAGCTTCCATGTGGAGGAGCCACCAACGGAGTTCCATCCGTACCTCCGCCGTCAGTTCGATTTCCTGATCGTATGAGTGTCCCCATCTGAGATGAAGAGCTTTCAGCCTCTGCATGGCCCGGTAGTGAAGGGGTCCCGGGAAGATCGCTTGTATGGAAGATGACAGCAGACCTACTATTCTGGCTAGAAGCCTCAGAGAGACCGTCTCTCTTCTCAGAAAACGTCTTATCTCTTTCCGGATGTTCGCGATCTTCGCCTTGGGAAGACGCAGCGTGCATGACACTGAGTCTATCTCGAATCCGAGGAACTGAACAGTCCTTGACGGGGAGAGTGATGACTTCTCTTTGTTCACTATGAAGCCTAAAGATTCCAGAAAGTGTATTACCGATTTCGTTTGAGATCGAAGTCTGGATTCGCTCTCGCAGAATATCAAAATGTCGTCTAGGTAAATTAGGCACCGAGTACCCAAAGTCCTTAAATGTGCCACTGCCGGCTTGAGTAGTTTTGTGAAGCACCACGGAGCGGAACTGAGTCCGAACAGGAGACATGTGAATTGACATGTTCGGTCTTTCCAGTGGAAGCGAAGGAATGGCCGGCTGGATTGGGCCATCGGGACTGACAGATAGGCGTCTTTTAAATCCAAGCGGGTGAACCAGTCGTGATCCAGTAGTAGATCCCGGAGGAGATGGATGCCTTCCATTTTGAAATGTCTGTAGGCTACGAATGCATTGAGTTCTCGCAGATTGATGACGGGTCGGTAGTCTCCCGTCTTTTTCTGAACAACAAACATATTGCTGATGAATCCCGCGTCGTCCGGAGCGAATTCGACCGCTCTTTTGAGGAACAAGGTTCGAATCTCTTCGTCTATGAGTTTGGCGTGTTTCGTCGATGTTCTTATCGGTTGCGGATGGCGTGTCTGGAAAGGAGTGTCCGTAAAATCTATCTCGTAGCCCTTGACCGTACTTAGGATCCAGGCGTCTGAGGAAATCTTTTCCCAATTCTGTGAAAAAAGAGACAATCTGCCAGCAGTTAAATGAGAAAGGCAATGAACTTGTGTTTGAGTGCTCACCTGAGTTGATGTGCCCGCGACCACGGGTGCGTGCCCCTCTGGGGCGGAAGGTGCCTCTGGTAAACGGTGGTCTTGATGGGAAGAAGGCTTGCGACGTTTGGGTTCTGGGGCCTGTTGGCCAGAAGCGGCTGGTGGCTCGGCCCCGTTGGCGACCAGCCCTGCCGAAAACCCCTCTGTATGTTGATGGTTTACGGAAAAACTTGTTTGATCGAAGTTTGAGCTTTGCTTAGAGTGGTGAAGAGGTTCACGTGCTTCTTCAATTCACCAATGAAAGGTTCCCCAAACAATTGGCCGTTGGCTTGCGGGCCCAGTTTCTTTTTCCCTAATTCTAGTAGCTTAGAGTCCATTTTTGGCAGGGTGGCCTTCCGTCTCTCCGTGCATATGGCTGCGTTGGCATTGCCAACATGCAGATCGCCCGTTGAGCCCATTCCCTGATTGCATGGGCGTCAAGAGTACTACCCCCAGTGAGGGCGTCGTCGGCCAGATACAACATCTTAGCTAGTGGTCCTAGCATGTCTAAAAGCTTATCCTGAGACGCTTTAAGGCCCTTCTCGATGCCTTTGCGTGGATGAACAATACTACTGTAGCGTCGAATCCTGGGGTATGGGCAATCTTGTCCGGAAGTATGGGTCTCGGACACTCGGCCTTCAGTCTAGCGCGTACTTCCCTTTCCATTGGCTGCCGTAGCCAAAAATTAATAAATTGGGCCAAGTGGTCCGGGAGGCCCCACTCTGATGACCTTTGGTGGCGTATAGTGCGTGGGTCAAACATCGGCGTGCCCAGGGGGTCCAGGAACATGCCCTCTTCAGATTCGTCTGTACGGAATCGGGGTTTCCTCTGCCCGTGACGGATATCTTTGTCTTCATCTGGGTCCGACCCAGAGTCGTCTTGGCGTGCCCGCCAGTCTTCCTCCTCGGACGGTGAGTCCTTCACCTTCCATTCATCCATAACCTCTAGTGTCTGAGGTGGGTTATGTTCTTCCTCCTCGGAAGATGATAGTGGAAGAGTAGAAGGGTCTTGGCGTTCCGCCTGGCGGCTTCTTTTTAGTGGAGCTTTGCCCTTCGATTTCCGTGGGGCTGGTCCATTACCTTTCCAATGTCTCTTGGATGAAACCAGGACCTCAGTAGACCGTTCCAGGTCTTTAGCCTCAGGATCCTCGCCTGAGTTATGGGACCATAATTTGGCTATAGCCTTTTCCATAGAGGCTGCAACTGCGGAGTTGATCATCGACTGAAAGTCGGGTTGTGTGGGTTGAGAGGATTCGCTCATGGTGCCACGGTCTGTCTGTGGGAGATAGGACAGAGTCAGTTACCGAAATACTGAGTAAACGGTAATGAGTATAGTGGCCTTCCACTTACGACTGGGGTTCCCCAGTGTATGAGAATGGACCCAAGCGGTTCGCCGACCGGTCCTGTAAGTAATGCACCGCTGGCTGCAGTTATGGGCTGATGAGGGGGTCACCCTCTGTGAGACCGGGGTAAGCGGTCATAAATTGACAGGTGAAATTCGTTCAGCCTGTGTCGTCCACTAATAAGTTTGTAGGACGTGTCCCAATAATAATAGCCCAATATAAATATTATTGTAGATTTGCCTCCGTTGTCTGGAGGGTTGTTACGGGTCACCCGAGTCGTAATGTGGAGGGTGCCGGTCAATATCTGCAGCTTATGCATAGGGGGGTCACCCCAATGATTGTATAGCTTGGTGCAGTGTCAGCACACGCCTGGGGGTCACCCAGTGCAGGGGGGTCACCCCTTTAATAATAATAATCAGTGTGCTAGTGGGGGGTCACCCCACTCAGAGGGGTCACCTCTGGAGAGTACACTTATGCTGAGTAAATCAGAGTGTCAATTTAAATCGTATATTTAATTATATTCCACTATTCTATTTCCACAGATTTGTGACTGTTCCTTTAAATCCAAACGGAGTATGTCTCTTTAAATTGTATGTTTATGTTAATGTTTTATTTCAACAGATTGTTTGAATATTGAATCCAACACTATAGGTAAGTATATGAACTAAGTGGTTGGCTGGGTGAAATGGGAGTATGTGGCCGACCGTTTGAATGACGGTTTGCCAGAAATCAAGATGGCCGACTTGGATCTCGCGGTGTTCCGCGGGATCCAAGATGGCCGCCGTTCGCGCCAAAAAGCTGAGCGGACCGCGGTCGCGGTGTTAGCCGCCCGCGGCCGTCAGCTACACCGAAAAATTATGATCCCCCACTCCCACCTCCCCACACGAGTCCCCCCCCCCCTCCCAGGGGTAATCTCCTGAGGTAAAGCACGATCGCGGTAGCTACCCGCGATCGTGCAGAGCAGTGACAGGAAAAACCGGGAGGGGAGAGGCAGGGAGGAAAAGCAGGGGAAAAAACGAAAAAATTAAACCTATGAATAACGGAATACGTTTAGATAACAATAAATAAGCAGAATTAATGAATAAAATATTAAAGAGTAGTATGTAAAAGGATATCAGTAAATAATATAACCAGCTAGAAAGAGCTTATCCTAAGAAAACTAAAAAATACGTTTAGCCACTTAGGAAAATAAAATAAGAAAATAAAATAAGAAAAGCTATTGTTAAAAATAAAAGTATGACTAATTAGCAATAGGATATTGAAGCAAATAGTACAATTAGCAGAAAAATCAATACTCTGACCTGTGCCTTGGCTGGAGCAGCAAAGAAAGAGGAAATGGAGAGCCTGTCAGGGACTTATATACTGTATGTGCTGGACTCTGATTGGTTAAAACTTTTTTCATTTGATTGATTGACTTGTGCTGCTGGAGGCATAAAGTAAAGAAAGTTTATGCAAAATAGGAAGCCTCCTGTCATGTAATAAAATTAGAGTGCTGTCTTTATAGTAAACATCTAACTCAAAGCAGTACTGGAACTACTGTAAATCTTTAATGTGCTATTTGGGGCTTGGGCAGAACCTTTTATAAATCGTGAAAATGTCTCTGTAGTGTGCCTTGCAGTTGTGCAGTATACGGCTGAAGAGGGTTACCCAGAATAAAAGATAAGCAAATATATGTATAACAGAGGGTATTCAAGACTCTATCTGAAGATCATTTTCCCAGCAACAATGCATGAAGGAAGGGTGGTGTGATTCTCCACATAGTGGAGAAGTATAGGTGTGATATTCCATGGACTTGGTCACACTGGCACATGGACACCTAAAATAAAACTAGATAATCTGTGAAATTGAGACCAAACGTACAAAGTCAAGCAAGGGAAGCTTGTATATGCATACAGAATCGCCTCTGGTGCCGAATCTTTGTCTGGGGAGGTTAGGGTTAGATTAGGAGAGAATAAACTTGGAGAGCCCTAACCATTACAAGGGGTGAAGGAGAGGAGCTTTATATATTTATTTTTAGAGCCACCCTTATATCGTTGACAAGATAGCATGTCAAAGAGTCATATAAATACAGTGATAGACATGGAATTCCAAGGGAATCCTTTGCTTTTTGGATGTTAGTGTTCCTCTCCACACGACTCAAGGATAGTTCTGACTAATAGTAGTTCCATTGGCTGTTCTAGATCACCATTATGGCTAGGTGCTGGAAACATAGCATAGCTCAAGCTTGGTGGTTTGTTTCAGACATAGCTATAAATAAAAAAAGTGTTGAGATCTGCAAAATAGGAAGGTGGATATTATTAAGAAGAACTTTAAACAAATAAAGGTGGTTCAAAAGATCATTCCTTTTTATTAAATTAATGTCTCCCATCCAGGCAATATGAGTAACATGCCAACTGGAGAGGTCTCAAGATAGAACTGAAGCAATGATGGGGTAAACACATTCTAGAGATCTCTGGTTGTAGCCTGATTTGCTAATGAATATCTCTTGGGTGACATATGAATTATATTTACTGCAGGGCACCTCCTTTCATCTGCTATTGATCAGAATGAAGATCTATTATATGTCCAGGAAAATGGTGGACCTGGCAAACCATTTTTACAATAGGAAGGACTTAATTTTCTTTATGAAGTACAGGGTGTGAGGGTTAAAATATCTTTGATAGGCCGTAACATGTAATACTTTCTGCTGTTTTTTTTTTTTTTGGCTTCCTGATAATTTTCCGCAGTTAATTATTAAGCAGTTTTTTTTTTCTAGTGTGAGATGTTATTTCTAACGTGTTCATTGCAAAGCAAAAACTCCCAAAACTCCCACGCTAACTGTCTGTTCCCGGTTCCTTCTGGAAGGATGTTGAAATGATTTCACCTCCTTCATGTACGATTAATAAATGTCTTATTTACTTTGCTTTCCCAAGGTTGCAACACTATAATCTTATGATATTCGGGAAATTTGGTTTGTAGCAAATCATTTGCGATTTATGGTAAGGAGGATTGAGTAGTGAAAAATTAACTTGAATTACGTATTTTTAAATATTGAGCACGGCTTTCCTGGTTTTAACAAAACAAAGGTTATATTTTGAGAATTATATTTTGTGCTAAAAAAAACTGCTTAATTTGAAGTCTAATAAACTATATATTTTTTTCCTTTACTATATCTGTTACAAATATAATGAAGCTATGGTTTAACCTCTTAGTGACCAGACCGCTTTTCAATTTTCTTACCATTTGAGACCAGGGCTGTTTTTATATTTCTTTGTGTTTAGCTGTAATGTTCCTCTTACTCATTTACTGTAACCACACATATTATATACCGTTTTTCTTGCCATTAAATGGTCTTTCTAAAGATACCATTATTTTCTTCATATCATACAATTTACTATAATATAAATTATAAAATATGAGGAAAAAAGTAAAAAAAAAACACTTTTTCTAACTTTGACCCCCAAAATCTGTTACACATCTACAACCGTCACAAAGTACCAACGCTAAATAGTTTCTACATTTTGTCCTGAGTTTAGAAATACCCAATGTTAACATGTACTTAGCTTTTTTTTGGAAAGTTATAGGGCAATAAATACAAGTAGCACTTTGCTATTTCCAAACCATTTTTTTTTCAAAATGAACGCAAGTTACATTGTAACATGATATCTGTCAGGAATCCCTGAATAACCCTTCACATGTATATATTTTTTTAAAAGAAGACAACCTAAGGTATTAAACTTGGGGCATTTTGACTCTTTGACCATTTTACCACCAATCTATGCCAAATTAAAAAATAATAATTGGTGATATTTTTGACAGACAGAGCAATTTAAGAATACATGTACTGAGAACTTTAAGGGTTACTGCCAAAAAACACCCCAATATGTGTTCAACAACATCTCCTGAGTACAGTGATACCGCCCATGTATAGGTGTGTCACGCTAAAAGACCTTATTTGGAGGGTGCACATTCCAGTTTTCCAAATTGGAATTTTCACAGCTGGTCATCATGCACTCATGTCCTATTTGGGCCATTTTTTAAGCCGGCCAATGTAATTTACCCACATCAAACCATATATTTTTGAAAAGTAGACAAACCCAGGGTATTCAATATGGGTTATGTCCAGTCTTTTTTAGTAGACACTTAGTCACAAACACTGGCCAAAGTTAGCATGTATATTTGTTTGTGTGTTATATATTTGTTTGGACAGTGTTTGTGACTTTGATGGCTACTAAGAAAGACTGAACATACCCCATTTGCAATACCTTGGGTTGTCTTCTTTTGCAAATGGTATGCCATTAGGGGGGTAATTCTCATACATGGGCTACCATACGCTCTCAAAGACAACCTAACCAATCTGGCAAATTTCAAAGTGAAAAAACAGCCTTATATTTGACCCTGCAACCTGAAGAATATCAAAAAGAATTTACTTCAACCAAAGTGCAAAATACAGGAATAGCAGCAATACAAGAGTCCATAAAATGTCCAATAAAAGCACAGCTCCTTTCAGGATGTACCCGAGGAAGATCTATACGGTTGAAATTTGCTTAAGGTGGGGGAGGATAGTGTCTGTGTCGTGGTCTGCAAATATGATTTAAGTTGCAGATAAGAGAAGATGGCTCTTTGTGGTACTTGGACTGGTTTTGGAGGTCTGGGAAGCTTTTCCAGGATGTACTGTTGTATAGGTTTGCCACATATGTACAGTCGCTTTGGGGCCATAATGTGTAATTAAAGGTAGAATGACTAAGGTGTATGCTGTATTCAGGGGTGTCTAGGGAGTGCGGGTGTCTGTTGCAGAGAACCTAATGGGTGGTATCCCAAGCATGAAGGAGTAGTTTAGTGTTGTCCAACATTTCTGACCATAGGGGTCTGGAATTTTTTCGGGTCCAAAATATTTATTTTAGTCCTCTTGTGCAGGACCAGTGTGCTTCTAGGTGCACCCATTATAGTATCTTGTTTGTGGAGTGTGCTGTCACAATAGACGATAGCAATGCTGCCTTGTAATATAATCTCAAATCTAGGAGGTTTAAGCCCCCCAGTGGGATCGATCTTTGGAGGATTCGGGTGGCCACGCTGTTTTTCTTTTGCCATTTTTACTATAGTTTTTTGTAGGGTAGTTAGTAGGTAGTGATACTTTGGTAATAGTATCATTTTGAAGGCCAATAATCGGCCATGCCACGATAGGAAATTATTTTCCCAGGTTTGAAAGGTGTTTAGTTTTTTTGTTTTTTAAAGAGCTTGTTTGGAGTTTTGGTGATGTTGATACCTAGAAATGTAACGTATTCATCTCTCCAGTCAAAGGGAAAGTTTTCTTTAAGTGTGTTTATGGAGTGTTTATCCATTCCTTTGCACACAGCTTGTGTTTTTGTTATATTAAGCTTGTAATATGCCCATTTTATATATTCTGTAATTAATTCCATCATGTTTAAGAGGGAAATGTGTGGTTGCATCAGTGTGAGTAAAATGTCATCAGCGAAGAGGTTCGCCTTGTATTCCGTGGTGCCTATTCGTATCCCGTGTATGGAAGTGTAAGTTCGTATCATGAGCGCCAAGGGTTCCAAAGCTAAAACGTATAATAGCTGTGACTGTGGGCACCCCTGGTGCGTTCCGTTCGTTATGTCGAATTTGTCCGATAGGCATTAAGGACCCGGGCGGCGGGTTTGGTATAAAGGACCTGTACCACAGACATAAATGTGTCTGTCATATGGAACATGCGTAGTACTTTGTCTAGATATGTCCAATTCAGTCGGTCGGATGCTTTCTCTGCATCCAACGAGAGAAATAATCCTTTAGAGTCATGTTTATGTAAGTTGTGTACGATGTATAAAACTTTTCGTGTGTTGTCCGAGCCTTGTCACAATTTTGTAAAGCCCACTTATTTGTCGAAGTGCAAAAGGTTTATAAGTGCAATAATTTTGCGTCTCAATTTAGAAGGGATATGGGTCTGAAGTTTTGAGGGCAGGTTGGTAGTTTGTTGAGTTTTGGCAATGTGACTATGAGGGCTACGAGGATTTCTTGTGGCATCTGCTTTGTGTGAAAAGCTTCATTAAATAATTCTGTTAGGTGTGGGGCATTAGTAGTATTGTGAACTTATTGCTGATGTCTTTGGTCGACATGAGTTTTCTTCCATCTTTCGTTATTACGTATGAGATCTGCTGTTTAGCTTGTCTCTGGTTTAGCCTGTTGGCAAGTAGTTTCCCTGCTCTATTCCCTTGGGAGTAGTGTGTTACTTTCAGCTTGCGAGGGCAGAAACCTGTCTTAGTGAGTGCCTGTTGGTTAATTTGTTGGATTTGAGATAGTAGGTCAGAGGTGGGAGCGATTTGGTGTTAAGCATGTAAGTTATATAGTTGCTTCTGCCACAGGAATAGTTGGGCTGTTGACTTCTTAAGGAGGTGGGCCGTACGCTTGATGAGTAATCCTCTAGCTACGACTTTGTGAGCTAGCCATATGGTAAGAGTGGGTATGTTTTGTGTTTTTTTGGTGATGTACTCTGTTATTTCCGTGGCTAAGCAGTCTGTGAAAGTGGATTTGGGTAGTAGGGATTCATTGAGTTTCCATGGACTACGGTGCTTAAAGTCATAGCTGTCTTTTAAAGTGATGGTTAAGGGAGAGTGGTCTAACCACAGCATTTGTTCTATTGTGCAGTTTATAAATTGGTTGAAACTGCCTTTCATTAGTATTCTATCAATCATTGAGTAAGTATTGTGCATGTGTGAGTAGTGAGTATAGTCCAGTTCTTCTGTGTGTGTGGTTTGCCAAATGTCATATAACTGATGGGTAGAGAAGAGTTTTAAAAGGGCGGTGCACTGTCTTCTAACTGACCGAAGTCTCGGACTGTTACATGGGAGCATAGTGTCAAGGATGGGGTCTAAGATATGATTAAAATCCCCACATATAATAGGATGCCCTGTTGTAGTGTGGTAATTTTCTGTATAATATACTGGATAAACTTCTTCTGATCTGTGTTCGGTGCATACATTTTCATTATCGTGTATGTGATATTGTTGAAGTTACCTACTAATTGAATATATCTGCCATTTTTATCTGTTTCCTGCGAGATCAGTTCAAATGCTACGTGGTGACTAATTAATATTGAAACGCCCTTGGATTTGTTCAGTGAGGTGGAGTGGAATTGATGGGGGTATAGTGAAGGCACTATCTGTGGGTGTTCATTAACTACGTCAGCTGAGTAAATTTTGAGGTCTCTCCATAGGTGGTGCCTTTGCACCGGGATGTTCAACCCTCTGACGTTATAACTGTATATTTTCATGGGGGGGTCAAAGGGTAGCGGTTGACGTGGTATCAATTGAGATATAGTATTCAATACAGTTGTCGCTGTTCCCAGCAGTATCAAGCCAGGCAACTCCTCTTTATGGACCAGTCTCCTTAGTTTTAGGTATGAGAGGGGGGTGTGTAATGTCATCTCACGGGTTTTTGGGGCTGGGAGTGAGAGGGTTGTGTGGTGCAACATTAATTAGGGGTATATGGTGTGTCCCCTCATGTGCTGTGGGAGAGCGCAGGTATATGGATACTGTGAAGGATTTCCAAGCACCTGTTCGGTTATTTCCACTCCCTGCTATTCTGTTCACTTGGATTATTTCATTTCTTTTTTGTCATTCGGTAAAATATTAGTTTTACCGAACGGAGACCACCCTGGGTACCAATTAGAACATGGAACACTATGTAACCATACGAAAACCGCAGTCTAATTGAATACTCCTAGGTGGCTGCCATTTTGTACATACGAACGCACATGTTGAGAACAATGGACGGCAGCCATCTTGTCTCCCGAACGCGGCCAGCGGGACCTGGTTGTCGAGTGTCTAGTACTGTTTTGGGCATGGCACTCGCATGAACACCCGGTCTCTATGGAAGTGCCATACATACTATTTCCCCATACGGTAGACAAACGGCGTTCGGGAGTTTCAAACAGACGAACAAGGGGAGCATTCTGCATGAATTATCTTTATTCCATCTATGGCTGTTTTCGTATAAATCCATCCGAATGGAGACAGGCTCTTGCTACCAATTCTATGGAACTCTTGGTCGGATGCAACCTTGTGGCGAGTCGGTCAAACTTCCACACGGTGCCGTTCGATAAGTACCGAACTGATTTTCGTGAATTTTTAGTATGTTACTCCCATCAAGATCAGCTACCCAGGGATATGTGTGGTAGCTGAGTTTTTGTGTGGTTTTTATATGCATAAAGTATATTTCTGTAAAATGTGAAATTGTTAACTTTTTCAGGCCAGCAGATAATTGAGTTTAGTATTCCAAAACTCAATTATCTCGCTGTCTCAGAGGAGGAGTTTGATGCTGTATAAATTGAATGCCCTTGATTCCATTAAATCAGTCTTGTTCCAGCATTAAGCTTTGGTTCATGTGTGGTTTATTATGCGATACCGGCGATATTTTACCCTGTGGATTATTGGCGATATTGTTTTATGGGAATAAGGGAATGCTTGACGGTGATACATATTCAGACTGTCACAGATACATTAACACTTACAGATACATACAGAATTATAAAACAACATAGAACAGAAAACATAATAACGGAAGCCATTGGGTGGCTAAGTACCTAAGGCAGGGATGTGTCTACCGCGAGGCAAACAAGGCATTTGCCTTGGGCGGCAATTTCCAGGAGGGGGGCAAAAAACGCCGCCCCCAAATGCGCAGGCACATACCTTGTTTGCCTCATTTTATGGGAGCCCAAGAGCTGGCCAGCTGGCCACCTTTGGGCTCCCCTGGGCGGATGGCGAGGGAGCACTTTCCACTGAGCTCTCTCTGCTCAGCTCCCAAGCGCAACCCGCCGCAATGCCGGGAGCCGGAATATGACATCATATTCCGGCTCCCGGCATCACTCTGCGGCGTGCGACGGAGCTGAGCAGAGAGAGCTCAGGGGAAAGTGCTCTCTCGCAGCCCGCCTCCCTTCCCAGCAATGGGATCTTTACTTTACTGTCCCAGCACAGGGTGGCGGCATCTAGTAACTCCAGTCTGTCAGGATCCTCAATCTCATCAGGTAAGGGGATTTTTTTTTTATTATTCCAATCCTTCCATTCATCCGTGTTACAATGTAACAGTAACAGCCATTGCTTGGAACAGGTTAAATGCAGCCTTTGTGAACTTCTACTCTCACCACGCACTGGCTGCAAACATTCTAAGAATGTTGGGAGTTAAAGTCCAAGATAGAAACTCGCCAATTCTTGCTGTCAGGGTGCACTGTGGTACTAAATAGGAGGCATGGAGTTTTAATTAAATACATAGCACATTGAAGTGTCCGCAAATTTTACAATTCCAATTTAACCCTTTCTTTAAAAAATATAAATATGTATTCACTGAGTTTAATATTTTCACTGCCGTGGGAGTATTTTTATTTGCTCGGGCTGTAACGTAAACTGCACTTGTTATTCATTCACTATTAGAGGTGCTGTAATGATTGCATATGGCTGTACAGTGTTAAATAGATCATTTATGTATATGGGTGCTTTGTGTGTGTTTGTGCTCAGTGTAACTGGGTATTGTCTAGGGCTACACTGAAGTGTGTGTATGTATATATATATATATATATATATATATATATATATTAACTCCTAATGGGACAGGGACAGGATCTGTAAACTGTAGACTTCAGACTTAGTGGTTATAACAATATCAAACCATTAGTCATCTGTTTCTTGGCAATAAAAGACAGTAAAGATATAATTATACTTGTTTACTCAATTGTGAAAGCACCAGCATAATCAGGAGCGTTGTACAAAAGTGACACATTAACATAATATGAAACAAAAAGTGACGGCACATAACAGCTTGAGGTGCAAATGCATTAACTGATTTTGACATGAAAAAGAATTGTGACTGACAGCATTGCTTGTGCAGAAGTTCTGCGAGTGATACATTTTTCTATATACCATGTAATCACTGGACCCCAGGTGAAATATCCACCCAGCTATCCCAAAAGTAGGGAGGCTAGGTGGATTTCAATTTAAAAAAAATAATAATGTGAGTGTGTGTGTCAGTGAATTTATGTGCGCGCGCCCGTCAGTGAGTGCGCATGTCCGTCAGTGAGTGTGTGTCCGAGTAAGTGTATGTCTGTCTATCAGTGTGTCAAATCAGTGAGTGTGTGTATGTCATTGTTTGTCAGTGTATATGAGAGTGTGTGCAGGGCCGGCCTTAGGCATTTAGACGCCCTGTGCGAAAAATCTTCACAGCGCCCCCCCCCCCCGTCATCCATGTATGCTGTTATGTTTGTGTTGTCTGTGTATGTAATAGTACGTGTGATGACTGTGTGTGATATGTAGGCTATGTGTGATAATTGTAATGGGTATATTAACAGTGTGTGATATGCGTGTATTGGTTGTATGTGACACACACACACACAGACACACACACAGAGTCAGACGGCCATACACACACAGGAAGACATCCACACACACACAAGCAGACAGTCATACACACACACACAGACACACACAGGCAGGCAGTCACACACACACACAGACACACACAGGCAGACAGTCAGTCATACACACAGACACACACAGGCAGACAGTCAGTCATACACACAGACACACACAGACAGTAATACACACAGACACACACAGAGGCAGACAGTCATATACACACACACACACACACACGCAGACAGTCATACACACAGACACACACAGGCAGACAGTCATACACACAGACACACACAGGCAGACAGTCATACACACAGAGGCAGACAGTCATACACACAGAGGCAGTCATACACAGTCACACACACAGAGGCAGACAGTAATACACACAGACAAACACACAGATGCAGACAGTAACACACACAGACACACAGTGGCAGACAGTCATATACACACACACACACACATGCAGACAGTCATACACACAGACACACAGAGGCAGACAGTCATACACACAGACACACAGAGGCAGACAGTCATACACACAGACACACAGAGGCAGACAGTCATACACACAGAGGCAGACAGTCATACACACAGAGGCAGACAGTCATACACACAGAGGCAGTCATGCACAGTCACACACACAGAGGGCAGACAGTAATACACACAGACAAACACACAGAGGCAGACAGTAATACACACAGACACACAGTGGCAGACAGTCATATACACACACACACACACACAGACACACAGAGGCAGACAGTCATACACACAGACACACACACAGAGGCAGACAGTAATACACACAGACACAGTGGCAGACAGTCATATACACACACATACAGTCATACACACACACACAGGCAGACAGTCATACATACACACACACACACAGAGACACACACAGGCAGACAGTCATACACACAGACATACAGAGGCAGACAGTCATATACACACACACACACACACACACACACATAGGCAGACAGTCATACACACAGGCAGAGAGTTACACTCACCTGACAATCACACAGTTACCTGTGGAGTTCATTGTTGAGGCAGTGCAGCTCCTGGTGACTGTTTGGTGGGGAAGCAGGGACTCCTTCCTGCTTCCCCTGCAGCCGTTTTCCGGCGCTTTTAGCTCCGCCCCCGCCGCACGGTAAGCTCCGCCCCCGCTGCAAATTTAAAAAAAAAAAAAAAAAAATTTTTTTTTTTTTTTTTTTTTTTTAATCGGCTGTGCGGCCGCACGGCGCCCCCTGCTACATGGCGCCCTGTGCGGCCGCACAGCTCGCACACCCCTAAGGCCGGCCCTGAGTGTGTGCGTCTGTCAGTGAGTGAGCGTCTGTCAGTCAAAGTGCGGCCTTGACAGGAAGGGGTGAGGAAATGTTTAATCTAATTTAGGGGGGGGGGGGGTTCCAAAGCACCATCCTGCCTTCAGGCAGCACAAATCCTAAATACACCACTGACCTAAGGAAGTATTGTGTGGGGGTGAAGCAGGTAGCTCCTGTCCTGCATGAAATACAGAGAAATCAACCCTTAGAGCACTTAATGTGGGAACGTCTCTGTTAGCCCAATACAAATTGAGCAGTGTAACCATGAGGTGTGAGACCTAGTTGTTTTTATATTTTATAAACTATGTGCAACGTCATGAACTATAACCTGGGACTTTAGTTAAGTCTCCTGCCCTTTCATTGGGTTTCTTTTTAGCAGTAAACTAGGGAGCCACTTGGCCAGGTTTGGCGGTAAGGGGTGTCCCCCGTATGTGTGTCTATGGTGGACAAATTGTGGAATTGTCCCCTGCACTACGGTGTTGGGGAAAAGCTTGGGGCTTGCCATGCCAATGCACAGAAGCAATTTTGGGTGGACAGAACTGTGTATTATAAATCAGATTCCCTAGGCAACAGGAAATATTCCACTCTATTAACCCAGTGGAGAAATCCAGTAGCTCCAAGTGCCTGGAGTTAGGGGTAGTAGGCCTAAAATGGCAGGATCTGTGCCTGTATGTCAGTGGGGATAGTGAGTGTACTAGCCAGGCTTTAGTATATACTTTCGGCTGTGAGAGTCATATAATTGGGAACAGCAGGTCTCCATCGTGGTCAGCTTCATTTCTGCCTCCTCCATTCCACAGGTAGACCCGATGTGCTGGAAGGGTCTTTCGCTGTGGTTGAGGGCGATATGCCCCTGCTTCCGAGGACGCGCCGGCCTTCTGCTTCGGTGGTGATCACCGTTGTCTTCCCATTGCGCTGCACGAGAAACTTTGTGGGATATCCCCATTGGTACAATAGGCGTCGTTCACGCAGGGCTCCGGTGATCGATGCAAAGGTCTTCCTTTCTCAGAGGGTGGCCGCCGAGATGTCAGCAAAAATCTTCAGGTGCGGCTACTGTCTCGGGGACACTGCATAGATGGAGGTTACTCGGACGAAAATGGTCCTCCAAGTCGGCCAGCTTGGATTCGTATTTTTCCACTTGGGTTGTAAGTTATTCTACCTTGGCCGCTAAGGTGTTGTGGGCCTCCGTGTGGTCTGCCATCTTGGTTTCAATCTCTGTGGTCCACGTGCCCAGGTCTTGGATGTCCTTTCAGAGGTCACAGAAGGATTTTTGTAGGGTTCCTTGGAGCTTAATGGCTATGGTATCGAACATGTTCTGTGTGAGCACAGTTTCAGTCAACGGGGGTTCCGCACGTGATCTGAGTTGCGATCTGCGCCATCTTGGCTATCCTCCAGGAGCAGGGACGACTTGGTAAGTTCAGGTTTGACACCAAAAAAGTTGTATTTTTCTGCTTTTTCAGCATGCCTCTTACCTTTATGGTGCGACAGTTTGAGAGCAGAATGTAGCGTTTAGATGGGCTTTTTAGCAGTATAAGGGTCCATTTCCTACAGAGTTATGTGACTGCTCTCTGTAAGGTCCAGGACACGCCTTCCGCCCCCCCCTGCATAAGTACTATTGTTTTTCTTTGTTGTTGTCTTCAATTGTAGCCAAATTCTAACCTTGCTTATTTTTAGTGTATACAAAAGGGTTGAATGATTTATGATGAAATGTGAGTCCCTCAGAAGGGACCCCTAGTGTCCAGCAAGGGGCTTTCGTAACACTGTGTGCAGAGGTGTGAGTGATAATTCAGCACCCTGCATGCTTTCTATGAGCCAAAGGGAAGCTGGCCAATTGTACCTCATAACATATTAGCCTGCTATATGGTTCATTTCCAATTTCATTGTTAAAAATCTCCAGTTCTATGCTTTTATTACTAAAGGCTCACTCTGTGCATGGGCACTTCACTTGTGATCAGCCTTAGTCACAGGATATGGTGGTGGTTGGAGCTGGAAAAACCTTTTTTGGGGAGTAGGATGAAGTAACAATTCAGATTTGTATGTCAATATTAGCTTATCAGTACACATATACATACACTGATCAGCCACAACATGAAAAGCACTGACAGGTGAGGTGAGCCGCATTGATTATATCATTACAATGGAACCTGTTAAGGAGTGGGATATGTTATGCAGCAAGTGGACAGCCAGTTTTTTAATTTCATGTGTTGGAAGCAGGAAAAATGGGCAAGTGAAAAGATCTGAATACCTTAGACAAAGGACAAATATCGATGGCTAGATTACCTGATCAGAGCATCTCCAAAACGGTAAGACTTGCGGGGTGTCCCAGTATGCAGTGGTGCAAGAAAGGACAATCAGGGTCATGGGTGCCTAAGGCTCATTGATGCATGTGGGAGTGAAGGCTAGCTCATCTGGTCTGATCACACAGAATAGCTGCTGTAGCTCAGATTTCTGAAAAACTAGATGCTGACCATGACAGAATGGTGTCAGAACACACAGTGCTTGGCAGTTTGCTGTGTATGGGGCTATGTAGTCGCAGATGGGACAGAGTGCCCATGGTGACCCCAGTCCACCACCATTAGTAGCAAAGAAGATAAGGTAGGGCTGCGCCAAATGAAGATAGATAGTCCAGTAAAATAAAGAACTCTACTGTACCAATCCTCTTTTTATTGCACTTTCTATGCACTTTAAATTATTTTACCTACTCCTGGCATTTTAAACGTTCCTGGTCACTTTTACTTCCACTGGCATTTTTACTGTTCCAGTACTCCAAGAAATCCCAGGTGGGGATCATACCACCAACGCTTATCTATTGAGCAGTACCTCTTTTTGCTATCTCTGTCTATCTATTAAGGAACTGAGGGGCTCTCCTTCATTTGGGTTGCTGCCTACCCCTACTAATTGTGTGTTAATTAGCGCTGAATTCTTACCTTTTCTGTTTACCACCACCATTAGTGCCTTCAATGGGGTCATGAGCATCAGAAATGTACCATAAAGCAATGGAAGAAGGCTGGCTTCTGATGAATCACATTTTCTTTTAGATCAGGTGGATGAACAGGAATGTGTTCGTCATATACCTGGAGAAGAGATGACAGCAAGATACACTATGTGAAGAAGGCAAGCCAGTGGAGGCAGTGTTATGCTCTGGGCAATGTTCTGCTAGGAAACCTTGGGTCCTGGTATTCATGTGGATATTCATGTGGATGTTATTTTAAAACGTACCACCTACGTAGAGATTGTTGCAGCCCCATTCATGGCAATGATGTTCAATGTTGGCAGTGGCCTTTTGCAGCAGGATAATGCACCTTGCCACACTGCATAAATGTTCAGGAATGGTTTTTGGAACATGAAAAAGAGTTAAGGGCACTGCCATGGCCTTCAAATTCCCCAGATCTCAATTCAATTGAGCATCTGTGAGATATGCTGGAATAGCATCCGATTCATGAAGACCCCACCTCGTAACTTGCAGGACTTAAAGATGCTGCTGCTAATGTCTTGGTGCCAGATACCACCGGACATGTTCTGAGGTCTTGTAGATTCTATGCCTTGATACATCAGAGCTGTTTTGGCAGCATGAGGGAGACTATTAGGCAAGTGTTTCTAATGTTTCGGCTGATAAGAGATATATGTATATAAAACATACAATATCCAGCACACTCACTCATGCACTAAACCACAATTTCAAAGCTGTAATGTAATAGTTTATTTTATTTTTTTAACCCCTAACCTAGGCATTAATAATGGGGATTTAGTTACAGTATATGACCATACATTGCATAAGCCTGCCACAACGCCAATCTACCCCATTTTTGTCAGGTTCTATCTTAGTAACCGACTGCCTGGCCCCAGCAGCACCCATATTAATATGCATGTTCAGGTGAGTGCAATCCTCTTGGTTTTATAAATATGTATTTATAATATTCAATATGAAAAATTGAAGAACTTTTAGGACTTCTTAAAACCAACAGATGTCTATTTTAACTTTTCATAACATGATTAATACATGCTTTACCCTTTAGGATGCACTGAGATGTTGCTCTTAAGTGGAAAATTGCACACTTCCTGATCACTTGTTGGGGACATGAATATTTTACCTCCATTTTGCTATTGAGAAAATAGAATGTATCCCTGCTTTTTCATTGAGAACCTTTTGAAATATATGCGGAAAAATGTGCCGTTGTACTTTTGATGTACATTCCGTTTTAGACTGTCTCTAAATATTACTTTTGCTCATGAACATACACACAATTTTTTTTTTATCCATTTTGCTCGACAAATGTATTTTTCTACAGACTCTAACTCTGTCTGTAAGTGTGGCAAGTGTGAGGGATTGAAAAATAAATAGCAGGGGTCCTATGGACCCCCCCCCCCCTCTCCCAGTCAGTCAAAGAGCACTAATTTGGGACTCTCAGGGGTTAATTAGGGGGTGGAGTCCCCTTGTATTAAAAATACTTTTGTTCCTTCCCATCATGAGGTACTTAGCTACTCCACCTACAAAAATGTATATACTTAATTAGCCATACTGTGAAGTCACATGAAGTGTTGGTTGCTTTGACCAGCAAGTAACTGTACGCCTGAACAGACTTCACTGACGTGGCTAAAGGTGGAGAGAGACCTCACCAGGTAGTGAATAGGCGCACAGGGGCTACGGTATAGGCACCAGTGAGGAGGACATGATAAAGTAAAATAAAAAACAAAAACAAGGATACACTCCATCTGGCTGCCTGTTAAACTGTCACTGTCCTCAAGTTATATTACAATGAAAACGCAGGGTTGCATACAAAAAAATATACTACTTAGTATAGCTATACATTCTTAGGATTGTCAGTCCATCCACTTGGGAATCAAATAAAGTATGGGAAGGACTTCAGCTGCTCAAACCCAAATGGAAGTCTCAATACTCCAATCCTAAAAAGCAAAAACATTTCAGCCCTTGGGGAGTAAAACCATTAAACATTGGCAAAACCTTCCATACTCAAGCATCCCACTGCCAACCAGGTCTGACACCCCATAAGGGATGCTATAAGCTGTTGTGATCTGTGCATTTCATATGTTCAAGACCCTGATAAGGATATATTCATATTTTACGTGGGTTTGTACAGGCAACAGGGTAGTATCAAAGATGATCAAACCCTTTGTGTGAAAGGGGATATTTGGAGATATGTGAAGAGTCTGGTCTGTTTGAGAATACATTTTGTGACCTCAACATCAAATAGATTAGATAATTGTATTTATATAAAATTATTTCTGAGAACATTTACTATAGTATCAAAATTCTGAAACTATATTTTTGAGTACTTGTCTCAATGCCCATACCTGATCAGTCACCTAATGGAGGAGTGACAAATGTAGTCTATTTATATTTTTACGTAGCCTGATTGCAGCAGATATGTTGCTAATTGTCACAGATGTCGGCTTTTTTAGGAAGCTTAATTTCTATTTATTTTGCAAATATTAGTCTGTCTACATAGTATATGGCAAGATTAAAATAAAATTGTAGATTATGCTAACGTAGTGTACCTATAATCTTAATTTTAATAATGACAGGAGGCGAGTATTTTGCAGAACTTTCTTTACTTTATGCCTCCAGCAGCACAAGTCAATCAGAAAACGTTAAACCAATCAGTAACAGGCATCACATCCATATATAAAGCCCTGACAGTCACATGATTTCCTCTTTCTTTGATGCGAAAACAGTCCATTATAGGGTCAGGGAATTCGAATAACAGTCTTGAGTAACGTGTAGAACATAATTTGGAACATGACTTGAAAAACCTTCCAGCTTTATCTTGATTTTTATCTTTATGATGGTTACTCTGAAAAGAACAGAAATACGTGACAGGTGATGGAACCCAACTGATGTCCACATAAAAACCAGTACTATATGCATCTATATTTATATTACGTTAACAAATTGCAACATTAAACAACCATAGTATACTTAAATAATCGCCATGGCTGTAACACCCGTCAACCAAATAAGCATCCCATAAATATACTGAAATATCAAAAATCTTATAATTAGACTGAGAATGATAACCAGAAAATTAGAATTTCCCAGAGTATAGGGAGGGAAACAGGGAGGGAAAATACTCGCCTCCTGTCATTATTAAAATTAAGATTATAGGTACACTACGTTAGCATAATCTACAATTTTATCACATGACAGGAGGCTTCGTATTTTGCCTTTTTAAAGCTGTGGTATGATCGAAAGGATGCGTGTGTGGTTGACGAAAATAAATATACGGAAAATGTCTCGCCGTGTCCAATTCGTCGCTTGTAAAAAATAGAGGCCCCTCGTGAAGGCCTGAGAAGCAGCCGTGCCTCGTACCGAATGAGTACCTAAAGCACGTCTCCTCCCCCGTTAACGATAACAACCCGTGAACCAATCTAGACAGAGTGTTCATGGGAACTGGCTTGTATGGTTGTTATAACCCCGCCGATGTCTTAATGTGTCAATCTAAGTGTTGTCGGGATCTCCATCTAACCAAACACCGCTATAACTGTACAAAGACTGGGAAAACCGCCGGGAACAGGGTAAAACACGGACGCGGAAAGGATTTAGTTCTACGAGACGCCGTAGAGGTCCTTCCTTCTGGTGATACCGAAAAATCATATACGTCGAACTCCAGAATATCTGATAACCGACGAAAAAATCTAACGTGATATGACTGACGGAGGGATAGGATCGTGTTATCTGACTAGTTCCGAAAAAAACCCAATCAAAGTCTCACAACCGTGATACTTTAACTCATGGTTCGGGACCGTACGTTACCCCGCGGAAAAACGGCCTATCAAAGGTTCTTGATCGACCGGAGTGTCGTGAATCGTACTATGCGCTGTAGAAATAACGGAACGTATCCCGTTAATGGAGCGGTCGGATCGTTCCAATCGGCCCGTCGTGAAAAATTATGAGCAAGATTCAACATCGAGGTAGATAGGGGTAATAAAAAATCTTAGTCCCTTTCCATACCCCAGTGACTTCCAAGTGGGGATAACTTATTTCGGGGAATACCTGTTGTCCATGAGTCCCATGACTCTAGTTGGTTGCGATAGTCCCTTGACATACCAGTCTCCCTTGGAAGAAACCAATCCACCAACTCTAGCCGCTCCTGCGTTAACAATCGATGATGTTCTCCCTTTGATCTGCCCGAAGGCAAGTTAAAACTGAAGAAGCAGAGGATGATCCCAATTAAAACAATCATTCCAGAAGTCACGCTTAGCTCCTTTACCTCTGTAATGAGTATTATCGAAGTCCTTGCCATTCTGATCCCAATTTCGTAGCTGTGCACGGATCTCAGGCAGTGAGCTTTCAGCCGATGTCTGGCCCGTCAGTGGAGTGGTCCTGGGAAGTAGTCAAGGTACTATGGAGCCTTTCCGTCATATCCGTTGAATATCCTTACGAAAGTCGCTATCGTTGATGTGGGGAAGGTGCAATCCGTCCAATGTGGAATCTATTCCGAAGTAGAGGTACGTAGTTACTCAATACTGGAATCGAACCGACTCCGCTCTGTTCACTATGAATCCCAACAATTCCAGGAACTGTGACAATAAATCTCGTTTGTCTACGCAGTTAGGAATTGGGCTTGCAAAGGGTCAGTAAGTTACAGCGGATACCCTTTGCTCTTCAATGTGTCCTGACCAGCTTCCAAAACTTCTTGAGGTACTATGTGTGCCAATAGGTAAGCGTCCTTTCAAATCTAACCTTGCAAAAAACCTTTTCGAGGAGTAGGTCTCCTAATAGATGTATACCTTCCTTCTTGAGATGTCGGTACGTCCCAAAACCATTGGGTTGGTCTATGTTGATGACGGTGAGAGTCTCCTGTCTTCTTCTTTACTACTTTACGTGGACCTCGGTCTGATCGGGGCATAGATATCACTGTAGTGACACCGAGCTCCCTGTTGAGGACTATCTTGTTCGTTCCTAGATGACGTGGGCATTCCATCCTGAGCTTGTTTCGTACTTCTTTTCCCCGAAGCCGCAGGTTTGCAAGGTGTGCCCGGTGCTTTGGCAAACCCCTTTCGGATGATCCTGGGTGTCTGGTGGTACGCGAGTTTTCCAGTGGGTTCTGTCACTTTTCCTCTTCCGATGGAGACTCTCCATTCTCTTATGATCTCCAGAGAAAGGAGAGAATGGAGTCCTCGTGCCCTGATGAAGGGTCTGAGATGTTCAATGAGCAGGACGTTCTGAGAGACGGTTCCGCTAAGTCGAGTGTTCTCTTTCCCCTTTGGGGAAGTCGCGTTGGGTCCTTCCCATGGTGCTTAGGTGGTAAGGTGCCCGACTTGTTAGCCAGCCTCTTGGAGAGGGCTTCTTCCCCCGGAGCTGCCCTGGCAGCTTAATCCTCACCTGGAAATTGGTCGGTGAATTGAGGGAAATCCGACCTGTTGGTTCACACCCTTTCGGTCTGTGGACCCAGCATTTCGATGAATCGGTACCACTTCCGTAGGATCTGGGTAGTGGTCTGAGAATGAGGACACCCTCCGTAGGACCGGGACGTACCCTGGTATGGGAGACGTGAAAGTCTCCCTATGTATAATCTAATGGTTCATCCTTATATGTCCTAGAGTTGTAGAGTTTGGCGGTATAGTGAGTTCTCCTTCTCGGTTAAGGGAAGGGTGTACGGGTCCTCCAATTGACACATAGAGGCGTCGGAACACATGCCTGTAGTGAGTCCTGGCCTGTGCATGCAATGCCAGAGCATACTCTGAAGGTAGAAAAAACCCTAGACAAGGGCGCGGGGATCACCCCTTCGTACCTATGCCACTAGCACCGGGGTAAGACTATCCTGGGGTCACCCAGCTTAGGGGGTCACCCCTGTATGTATGTCCCTTATGGCCTGTTGGGACCCTCTTCCGGTCTGTGGGGTACCGAGACAGGTGTCAGGTACGGTAATACACTTATTGCCACTAGTGGGTCTCCACATACAGCTGGGGTTCACCCAGAACTGTTTCCATCAGTACCATTTAGAGATTTTCTGGAGTGGTCTGAGGAGGGGGTCGCCCTCAATAAGACCGGGCTGAACGGTCAGAAATGTCGGGACGTAAGCCCGTATGGGGATGTACGGTAGTCTCCAAATTACCCAAGGGGTCACCCTTATTGGGTATAGTACTGTGGAGTTTTTGGCAGCACCGTGAGCTCTCCTTCATGGTGCTGTCGACATACATGTATCCATTGTGTTCCGGTCTGGCATACAGTGACAGATCGTACTCCGTGGTTATCAGCCCGTCCTAGGGCGTGGGGATTAGACCCCAATATCTATATGTCCTTAGCCATTCCGGGTCTTGGCTGGGTTCTCTGACTTCCTGAGGTATGTCTTGCCAGACCTCCTCCTCTGAGAGCGAGTCCTCTGCCCTCCATTCGTCTATGATTTCTAAGGACGGTGGAGATAATGGATCCTCATCCCCTGACGAGGGTCTTGTGGAGTGTCTGACACAATGGTAGTATGATTTTTTCCCGTCTGTGGGGAGACAGAGTATACGTCAGTGCGTATGTATCTACACAGTGGCTTCCACGTACAACTGGGGGGCACCCAGGTACCATGTAATCAGTACCACTAGGAGTTTGACTAGTGGTCTGAAGAGGGGTCACCCTCTTATCGACCGGGGTGAACGGTCTTTAATGTTGGGACGGAGCCCGGTAATGGTCGGGACGGAGCCCGGTAATGGTCGGGACGGAGCCCGGTAATGGTCGGGACGGAGCCCGGTAATGGTCGGGACGGAGCCCGGTAATGGTCGGGATGTAAGCCCGGTAATGGGAGGTATCGAAGACCTCAGTACGCTTTCACCCTTGTGTATAATTTTGTGGAAATTTTGCCATTGTGGATTGTGCGTACTTCGTTATAAGCCCTTGATTGGGCGTGGTGGTCACCCTTAGTAAGACAAAATTGTCACTCCGGATAATGCCAGAATTTTGTTGTTGTTGTTTGTTTGTTTGTAATGATTTCTGGGTAGTACTACAGTGCTTTGTAACAATCATCATTGCCTCCTGTGAGTGTTCATCTAATTGGGCAGTGCAGCCTGAACCTGATGGGAGTTGTTCCTGGTTTGGTGTAATACAATCCCAATGGTAAGATACCTGCAGTGGTCCTTTAGCACAGAGTTGCAGGGGTTAACTGCAGTGAGAAGTGTGCTTAGCCTGATGGGAGTTGTTCCTGGTTTGGTGCAATACCATCCTAATGGTAAGTAATCTGCAGTGGCCCTTTAGCACAGAGTTGTAAGGGTTAACTACAGTGAGAAGTGTGCTTAGCCTGATGGGAGTTGCTCCTGGTTGGTGTAATACCATCCTAATGGTAAGTAATCTGCAGTGGCCCTTTAGCACAGAGTTGCAGGGGTTAACTACAGTGAGAAGTGTGCTTAGCCTGATGGGAGTTGCTCCTGGTTTGGTGTAATACCATCCTACTGGTAAGTAATCTGCAGTGGCCCTTTAACACTGAGTTGCAGGGATTAGGAGTGTGTGTAGTTAACACATTATATTATGTGGCAAAAACTTTTTATTTCCGACTGTATCAAGAATATAAACACTTTACCTTAAAACTAGGTTAGGTGTCCTGTGGGAAGGACCAATTATTCATGTAATACTTTAATGGCACATAAAACCTAAATATAAACATTTATAGAAGTAGGAACTCTGTGCCAGTTCGTGGGAATCACGAACTGGCGAAACTAATATGACAGCCGAGGATCGCGAGATCCAAGATGGCCGCCGTTCGCGCGCAAATTCGCCGCGCAGTCCGCGACTGCGGCCCGCGATTGCGGTCCGACGGTCTCGGTCGGCACCCCCTCGGTACCCTGGAACTCTTAGAGAAGCCTGGTGGTCCCGCGCGATCGCGGTAAAATGCCGCGAATCGCGAGGGACAAACAGGCAAGCAGACAGACAGCAACAGATCCCAGCAGGGGAAAAAACAGTGGGAAACAGACCACCTAGCAGTCCAGGGAGAAGGATGGATCTAGCAGGGGGAAATAGAGGAGGCAGATGAAAAAGGGAGGCCCCAGACAGGGGGAAAGTAAAAAGGTACAATGCCAAAACAATTTAAAGGGAACATAAGATAAATTTGCATTATATATAGAAAACAGTTGAGAGCTTAATACTCTGACCTGTGCCTTGGCTGGAAGCAGCAAAGAAAGAGGAAATCATGTGACTGTCAGGGCTTTATATATGGATGTGATGCCTGTTACTGATTGGTTTAAAGTTTTCTGATTGACTTGTGCTGCTGGAGGCATAAAGTAAAGAAAGTTCTGCAAAATACGAAGCCTCCTGTCATGTGATAAAATTTAGAGTAATGGCTGTTTATTCTTCTGTCCAAATTGTTGGACATTGGTTACATAAATCATAGAAAACTAAAGGTTCTTTGTTTACACATCTATCTAAGATGTGCAAATGTTAACCATCAGTAGTAAAATCCAAGTGACAGCTCGTTGTGAAACATAGCTACATGGAATAATTGTCAGTCTCCATGTTATGTAGAATGGATCTACTATTTGCAACATAACACTTTAATGTGAAAAACAACTCCATCGCTATTTTAAGAGCAAATTGTATATTAGTAACATATAACGTTTAAGGGTATTTTTTTTTCTGGTGTAAAAGGCTTCCGAGGATTTTATACATCTCCTGCCAGTGCAGAAAATAGTCACTTTTGATCCAAAACCATCTTACATACATACAGAACATGTTCTGTTCAAGATAGAACTCTATGTTATACTCTTGAGGTTTGCAATAAAATTGGCTATGGAGGCTTTGGAGTCGAATTGTGATCATAAGAGTTCCCTGCCAAAATGTGCTGCGCCATTGGTCCAGAAGAATCAATAAATGCATTAGTTATGCCACACTCTGTTAGGTGACAGATACTGAAATTCTCAGCTTGCATCCCCACTATTTGTATTTATCATTACTGCACCAGAGTATCTCTTGTCATTGGATACGATAGCTGGGATAGAAAGTCAATAAGACTTAGTAAAGAAGTGCATGTTGGCAGTGCACAGTGACAGTGGATATTGCTACTAAGCCTTGTAGTTTGCTCTTGACTGCGAATATTGGTAATCTAAACTGTCAGCGTGCTTACACTGTATGGCAATACCCTATCATGCAATTGTGTTTTATTTACCTATGCTTAAACTATATATGACAGTAAACTGGTACACAATGCTGATAAAGATTTTTGGCAGCACAAGCTGGCATAATGACCTCATTCTTCATTGGGCCGATGTACAGTGTTTGGAAAATGTTTTTACTTAGTAAGGAAGTCAAGCATTGCTTATTCTTAAGGTATATAGTAATTTCTCAGTCTAGAGGTGGCCTTCTGTCGATAACAGCTGAGGTTTGAAAATACAACAGCAAACATTGGGAATAAAAGAGACTTATAACCAGACCACTTACTGGGTTTGGAGATGAGAGGTAAGATTTGGTCCTTTAACTGCAAAAATGATGTAGCAAACAATAGTCTAACCTGCTGCCATGACTGTGATGGAAAAAAGGGAAATTAAAGGCCTAATTTATGAAAAGTAAAAATGCATAACTGCCCAATATAGAGAGGTCATAATTACGGTGTAATGACCGCTTCATAATAGGCTAGGTAAATAAATTGTTTATGTGATATGAGACTTATTCAATATACAGCGGCTATCATATATGTTCTAAACTGCAAAGTCAAAACAATAAACTAAAAATTATTCTGGATTGCGATTGTGAAATTGTGAACGCATTCTCCTTTTTGTTTTACTAAAAAAAGTTGTTTTAGTTGAATTCAATCTCTACAATTTCGATACTATAAAAGAGGCAGTGATCGGAAACAACTCAACTAAAGAGTAAGTGTACCCATTTTATGTATTTGTTTTATCAAACTGCGCACAATAGGAAGCTTAGTTATTTATATTATAGCAATTGTCAGTGTTTCCCTGGGCCAAATGGATTCTAGTCATGCCGATAGTCTTACAATTTAATTTGGTGACCCAAAGCACATGCAGAATTTGGACCGCCATTCGATCAAGTGATATACGGTTGAGGGGCTGGGACATTTTGCTTCACTGCATATAATAAAAAAATAAATGAAATGCAATTTAAAATAGCAGGCTGTTCCTTGATCCATATGCACCAGCTAAAACAACTCGTTTTTGATCCAGTTTTACTCCAAAATTGAAACGGTTTATTATTTGGAGGTTGTCAAGTGGAATCCAGAAAAGGAATAATTTACAATGTGCTTTTCCTTGGTCCTGCAATTGGATGAATGATGTAATTTTTCATCCGACCGATTCCACTTTCCATGTAAATGCACTGTACTTTCTAAGAAGCTTTTCAAATCAATAGCTATGTTAACGCTCCTCAACTTATCATCATTGGTCAATTCCATTGTGTCAACCCGTCCCCGCCTGCATAATTCATCTAATTTATAGTCCATATTGACTTTAAAAAAGACTTTTCATGCAGTGATACCTCGATCAACAGTATCACAGCTCAATGAGTGACTTCCATGATTTGTTTGCGTAAAAAAAAATCTCTGTCTAATTCCTCTCAGGTCAGTTTTTCAGAAGCATCTGATTTTATATTCTAAAGCATAAACACAGTGTGTGAATATATATATATATAATAAACAATACACAAGATCCAGCGCACTCTCCTATCTACTAAACAGCAACTTCAATGTTGACAGATTTTATTAGTTTTTAAAAGTTTTTTTAAAAACACCTAATCTAGCCAAAAAAAATAATGGGGATTTAGTTACATTATATGATCATACATTGCATAAGCCTGCCACAACGTCAATGTACCCCATCTTTGGCAGGTCCTACTCTAATCATATAATGTAACTAAATCCCCATTATTTTTTTTTTTGCCTAGATTAGGTGTTTTTAAAAAAACTTTTAAAAACTAATAAAATCTGTCAACATTGAAGTTGCTGTTTAGTAGATAGGAGAGTGCGCTGGATCTTGTTTATTGTTTATTGTATAATATGGCCCCCAGCAGCACCCAATTTAAGCATGTTCAGGTGAGTGCAACCATCCCTCATGTTTCATATATATATATATATAGATATATATATATATATATATATATATATATATATATATATATATATACATATATATATATATATATATATATAAAAAAAAATATTTATATATACATACCTTTTTTTTAGTCCTGTATATACATAAAATGTTGAGTCCTGTATATACATAAATAGTGGTAGAATGGCAGGACTCACGGACTTTAAAAGAAATTCCGGTCTTTATTTATGCATGAAGAAATAATCCAAGTGTTCAACGTTTCAGTCCCCTCCTGGGACCTTCCTCAGGATCACATTATATATATATTTGGCAGAGGATTATGATTTTAAATGTAAACATGTAATGGTTATTATATTGTTACTGGGCATTCTAAACTAAAATCTCATCATGAGGATGTTTCCAAAGTACCCTTTGTCCCTTCAATGCTAAACTCAATGTTCTAGACCAGGGATAGGCAACATTCAGCACTCCAGATGATGTGGACTACATGTCCCATGATGCTTTGCCAGGATTATGGATGTGAGAGCATTAAGGGAAATATTGTCCAAAACATCTGGAGTGCTGAAGGCTGTCTAACCCCTGTTCTAGACTATGATTATGACAGAACAATATGAACGTTGTAATCCAAAACATCCCACATTTTTCAGTTTGGCATCTTTGCCATAGGTTTAATCTGAATTTTATATAAAACTAACCTCAAATACCATATGCATGCATATTATCCTCAAAATGTTGTTTACTGCTAAAAGTGTACGTTTTTGCAGCAGGCTGATTGTGATGGGAGTTCTATTCCATTCACAGATACATGTTGCTTGTATCTGATGACCCAGTGCCATTCTGAAGTTTTTTAAAACAAATTAAACTACATTTTAGTTCTCCACAGTAGTCATTTGGCTGATGTGCACTCACATACATGTAATATATATCTTTATGTCTATAACAAGTAGCCTATTAATATTCATTTTGCATATCATTAACTTTTGAAATTAGATTTAAAAAAAAAAGTCTCAAACATTGAATTTAGGCCTCATTTTGATGTGTCACAACATTATCCATATCTTTTTTTTATTGAAGTCTGTTTGCATCTTTGTCCACAAAGCCATACAATTCAGATACTGATCAATAGAAAGTGAGAATTTTACTACAAGTATTTCATAGGATTAAGTAGGTGGCCACCTGCCTATTTACCTACATCTTTGGGAAAAGGGTTCTTATCAACTCTTAATCCTGCATGTGTCAGTGTATTTGTGATCAATGACTTGTATCTTTTATTTCTTGATATACATCAGTGCGGAATATGTTGATTCCTCATAAATATAATAATTCTAATACTAATTAGATATTAGTAGTATGTCAACCAGCAGTGTTATCTATGTAGCTAAAAAACATAGAAACAGAATGTGACAGCATATAAGAACCATTCGGCTCATCTAGTCTGCCCAATTTTTTAAATACTCTCATTGTGCTGCCCCTCCATTTTAAAATATAAGACGGCTAGTTAGTTATAGAATAAAAAAATGTACTTATGAATAGTTCAACCACCTAAGACCACAAGTTGTTGTCAGTGTGGCCATTTTGCTACATTTTGGGAAGAGTAGTATAAATTGCATATGACCTCAGAAATTGCCCTCTTGTGGTGCTTTTTCTTGTCCCGTCATTGAGCAGCATCCAAGAAAGGCCACCTCCGTTCCACCTTTGGAGACTTAACTCTAACTCCCATAAATTCCATCCAGGCATTGCCTGGCTGAGAGAAATAGACATTACTGCATCTCTAGTGGGTTAGGGAACTTCTACCGTATTCCTACACTCTACAAAAATATGGCTATATTGTGTGTAATCTGTAACAAAATATATGTCGTTATGCTCAATTCTGCAATTATGTGGCAAAAAAAAAAAGGGGGCAACACCTTTAAAATGTTGTGGCTACTAGGTGCTAATCATGCGAATTGGTGAAAATATATATTTTCTTTTACTGCATATTACATGTGTCATAACAGATGTATATAAAATCCTTTTAACGCAGTCTTTTTCTCGTTCACAGAGGAAATGTTTTGCTGAGCACACTTCATTTTTCTATCAGCCCCTGTACATCTACTGTAGTTTGTACTAACCGGATTATGTCTTTCTTATCTATTTTTCCCAGCCTGGATTATTTTACGCTAGTATAGCCTGTATCCATGTCCTTACACATCCGTAGTAAGACAGTAAATTGATTTTTGTCTACACTTTCCCAAATAGCAGACCTACTGAAGTCACAGTACCTAAACCACTAATTTTAGGATTTTTTTTTCACTATATTGTGAATTGCCATCACTATTACAAACAAAGTTTCTATGAAAGGGTTTAGGGATAATGTTGGACTTCAGGGATGGCTTATTCACACCAACTGAAGGGCCACTTATGGAAATTCTCTAAAACCAGCTCATCCCAGCTTAATCGTAGAAATGATGCTTAAACACAAATTAATAAAACGGTAAGGGGTCTTGAGGACAAAAGAACAGGTCAAAAAAGCTTTTTATTTTTTTTTAAGCCTTCCACCAGGGCTCTGAATGACTGGGCTGGCTGGTATTTTAGTTGTGTATGTGATTGAAAAAACAGTTTAGGAATAAAAGTGCTTAGTTTTTGTTTTTTTTTTCTTAGTGCCTGTTGCATAAACTCCTCCCTGGTGGTTCTGGGGGTCCTGGGAGGAAGGAACAAGGGTCTTAATGAGTGGAGGATTAAAGAACAAGAGCGAGACTGAACTGAAAGAGCTGTCCTTATGCAGGTCCCTCAGTGTGAATCAGGGTAATTGGATTGGACCTCTACCCCCTAATGAATGAATGAATAGATTGCGCACTGCAGCAGTTTCTCAGTCACTGATGGATTCTGTGGTGGAGAACTGTGTGTATCGTTGACTGTAATAGCCCTCGGCACAAAGTGAAGCAGGTATTAGAAGGATCAGCTATCTCATTAAAGGCTTAGATTATTTGTTCTTCTCAATCCTTTTGTTGGTAAAACACTTTTCACTACCTCTCTGGAGACTTGGAAAGCTTAAACAGTTTGTCAAACCATTTTCTCTCTAACTACACAGGAGATTCCTGTGTTTGGCCTCCTGCCTCATTCTTTAACTTCAGTTTTTTTTCCCCCCCTTTGTTTTATTTTCCTTTTTTTTTTTTTTTTTTGCATCGTCTTTTTGCTCTGAGATGTTTTATTTATTTTGTAAAAGAAAAGATATGTAGGACAAGATGAACTGTTAAACGTGGACTCATAACCAAAAGAGGAACATATTTGATACATTGAGAACAATATAAAAGTTTTATTCAGTTAACCAACATGAAACACTTTATAAACCGCACACACAACATTCACATAAACGTCAAACAGTGCAGACTGGTAGTGGGTCTCCGAGATACTGGATGGGGAGACGGATAAAAACATATGTATGTGGTCTTTGGAGGTGAACCTAGAAAACAAATAAATACTGTGGATGCATTAAAGAAACGAAAAGTAAGAATTGAGGAAATATGTAAGACAAACTTGGGTCAGGAGTCTGGTGAGAAGATCAGGGCAAGTGGCAAGCAGAATAATCAAAACTGCCAAAAGTCAGGATACCATAAAAAGGTTATGTAAAAAAGTACTCACATGTCACAATACACACACGCAAAGTAACTCATAGAACACCAAATCAAGAAAAGGGCAAATATAAGATCTCCCCAGGATTACTTTATTGATAGTGATATACAGAGTGCAGGCTCTGCTCCTACTATGTGTCCAAGCCGCAAAATTGCTGCTTGTGTGGACGGAGCACAATTATGTGCAGATAGTTTCTAGAACTAGTTACACGTTATACGTAATTTTCAATATTTTATTCAATGGCGTAATTTGAGTGTGAATTGAGTGTTGATCTGACACTCCCCCTTTAACATCAGACAGACTGTTTTTAAATAATGTATTAAGGGGGAGTCAAAATGTTTATTGAAATACATTAATAGCTACGCAGTCCATTTAATTTAGTTGTGATGAAATTAAACTATTGAGAAGATTACTACTACTTTATAATGGATTACAAGTGTTACACTGATACATTTATACATTAATATGGGGAAATACACTAAATGGCATCATAATTGCAAATTGTAGACAAAAGGATTGAGTTAAATAATTGCTCCAACTTGGCTAGATAAATCTAAACTCCTTTTGACATATTTTGAGTGCACACAGACTTCATCACTTGGACATATATGTTCACAGTATCCATTTTGTACCCTCCTGAATGATGGAAGATGTATCTTAAAGAAACACTCCATGCACCATAACCACTAGAGCAGTTATGGCTAACCTTGACACCATAAATTTTTCTGGACTACATTTCCCTTGATGCTCAGCTAGCTTTTAGACTCTAAAAGCTAGCTGAGCATCATGGGAAATGTAGTCCAGAAACAATTTATGTTGTCATGGTTAGCCATCACTGCACTAGAGTGTGTTGCAGTGGTAATGGTATCAAGAGTGCCATGGCACCCCCCCCATGTAAGTAGTCAAATCATTTTCCAACTAGTGCAGGGATTAAATGTAAAAGATAGAAAACAAATTGATACATCGCAGACTCCAAAGGCAGCAAACACTGAAACTTGGATACCCTAACAATCGAAAACAATTCAAAGAAAAAAAGTAAAAAAAAAAACAGGTTGCACCAGATGTGTAGTAGTGCAGGGATTATCTTATTTTCATCCTTGAGAACGATGCAGCTCAGTAGAGCTAATGGAAGCTCTGTGCAAGACTTCCTGGTCTCTTAGGGGCTGTGACCAGCACCCAGTGGACCACAGGTAAATTCTCAAACAGTGTGGATACTTACCCTGGGAGGGCGCCAGTGCACTGCTGCTGTGTGTGCTATAGTGGTTATGGTGCTTTGAGTGTTTACTTTAAGCCAAAAATAAATCCCGAGTTATTTGTGTCCCACTGACCTAGCAGTAAATATTATGCATTTCCAAAATGATCTTCCTAAACATAAAATATTTCCAATATAAATGCATGTCACACAGCAATGTTAATAAACCACATTGTCACTTTAAATCTAAAATCTTTCTAGTGTGTGTAGGGTTTCAAAGTTATGTCCAATATACAGGTTTGATTTCTTTATTAGTATAAATATAGCTTACATCAGCTGCAGCATATGTGGTCAGATTAACATCTTTTAGTTTTTCTAACTCAGCATGTCTGTCTAAAATGCCTTGGGCTAAAAATCTGCTCAGTGCAGGTATAGTTGGAGAATGAAAAAAAAGGGCTGGAAAAAAACCTGAAAACCCTGGCATCAAACTTAGAGAAAAATATTGAGAACATAATCAGTAGAGATTACGGTTTTACTCAGCTTTGTTGTAAGCTCTGTATATCTCAGTTTTTATTAGATTTAAACATAGAAACATAGAATGTGACGTCAGATAAGAACCATTCGGCCCATCTAGTCTGCCCAATTTTCTAAATACTTTCATTAGTCTCTGGCCTTATCTTATAGTTAGGATAGCCTTATGCCTATCCCACGCATGCTTAAACTCCTTTACTGTGTTAACCTCTACCACTTCAGCTGGAAGGCTATTCCATGCATCCACTGCCCCTCTCAGTAAAGTAATACTTCCTGATATTATTTTTAAATCTTTGCCCCTCTAATTTAAGGCTATGTCCTCTTGTTGTGGTAGTTTTTCTTCTTTTAAATATAGTCTCCTCCTTTCCCTTTATGTATTTTAATGTTTCTATCACACCCCTTCTGTCTCTTCTTTCCTCCAAGCTAAACACTGAATGCTGCGGCTAAGTAGCAACTAGATATGTTTACAGACAAAATAAGGGTCACATACTAATGGTAGCATGTGTGATCTATGCTTATGTTAGTTCTTGCTGCAGTGGTTATGGTGCCATGAGTGCCCTTGCATCCGCATAGGGAAGAAGTCAAACCATGCAAAAAAGGTGTTTCTCCTTACAATGGGGGTGGGGGGGATAGCGGCGCCAGCAAGTTGTAGTGGTTATTGTGATTGGAGTGTTCCTTTAATGAATAACTTTTATTTCAGAGGAATGTCATGTTGTAGTCATTAAAGGGACACTCTAGGTAACATTCTTTGCTCTCATATTATGCTCTGGAATATAGTACGCTCTTTACATGTGTGTAAATGTAGGTGTGCTTTTATATGCAGTATGTGTGTGTGTGGATATTTATGTGTTTGTGTATAATGCTGATGTTTGAATGCATTGGTTACATAGTTACATAGCCTTTCAGCCTCTCTTATATCAGTTTTTGCTGTTGATAGTGTATTTGTGTGTAGTATTGGTGTTTGAATTTAGGACTGTGTTTGTTTGTAGTACTAATGTGTGTGGGGTGTGTTTGTATGTAGTGTTGGGGTTTGGATGCAAGGTTGCGTTTTTGTGTAGTTTTAGTTTCTGAATGCAGAGTTGTGTTTGCGTACAGTGCTGGTGTTTCAATGCAGGGGTATATTCACATTTACACACTCTACTGATGCACATTACCACAAACAGAAACACACAAAAACTGCCACACTAAGATACACATACACTGCCAAACAAAAACACATACACACAGCTTATCTCCAAGAGATATACATGCACGGGCAGACACATATGCACAGATCTACTGAAAAACACACAGAGATTCACAAACACTGACACACACACACATTCAAAAACGCACAGATAAATACAATGATCCACAAACACTGACACACATGCACAGATACATACACCGGCACCCACACATAGATGCACTAAGTTGCACTCAGAGTCCAGCTCTTCCCTGGCATGCGTACGTTAAATGTCTCCCCAGGCCCTGGTGAATCTCCCTGCAGCTCTGCTTCCTTCGATTTCATGACCGGAGCTACCAGGGGTGCCAGCCAGCTCTGAAGGAAGGATTATATGTTGCCAGGTGTCAGCGTGCTCTTACTGTAGTTCTCTGCCTGCTTATAACTGTACTGATCTGCAAAACCCACTAAAGCTATAATGTTGGACCCTGCCACTTGGACATCAAAGGAGGTTTTTCTTCTTCTTTGCAATCCAAAATCTGTCAAGAATATCTGTATGACATGTTGGGTCTCTGCCACGCCACCTCAGAGTACCGGAGACATCATATTAAACCAAACGAAGTTCGAGTAATATATGCTACAGTTTTTTTTTTTATATCACAGACTTTTCTAGCGTTAAACTATGTTTTATATTCTTAGGACAGTACTAGGACATACATGTTTTAGTCTGCCTGAATTTAGTATGAGTTCGTCTACTATTTATTAAGTTGTTCCCCAATAGTGAAATGCTGACAGAGGACCTATGGAAAACAATGACACTTCTTTGGTCTCCTCGCCTCTTCTTACACACTATTTATTATTGGTAGAGGGTTAAATTCACAGCATCAGCTGCTACCCAGGAGTGTAACCCCCACTAATCATTGACAGCCTGGGAAATGTATGCTTTGGGTCTGCACTTAGATTTGGGGCCCCTGAACTGCATGGTGTCAGTATAACTATGTATAATGCTAGTATGATGCTCACTGTGCAATAAGGGGTTTGAAAACATAATGTGACTAATGAACTACAAATTTCAATACAGTTTTAATGCAAGTACATTGGACTTTATGGAGTTTCTCTTTATAGTACATAGCTCTAACATACATCTTAGAGCTAGTTCTAACAGTCCCTAACAATCCCTGTATACTATACATATAGATTTTGTATTACGTGGGGTCAGAGATGATCGGTGGCATACAATGACATTCCCTGACGATGTATTCACGCTCACTCTTATAACATTTGTGTGCGTCTGTCTAACTTTCCATTGTCACTCACACTCAGTATGCTCAAATAAAGGTTACCTTTTTTTTTTTTTTTTTTTAAACCCGCTGCTTAAATTAACAAGCTCAATTTGCATTACTCAACCGAGAGCAGGAAATCATAGCTTATATAATGATCAAAGCTATAACCTTCTTTAGCTGGTGTAGTGCATCTTCAAGCCTTTTCAATGGTGGTGGCGCTGTTTGCTGTTAACATCTATAACCTAAATACACTGTGTCTATCCTAATACAGAATAGTTTCCTTTTAATATTTTTCTCTTCGTAAGACGTGATGGCAGAGAAGAAATTAAACAAATCTGCATTGTCCCTTGTGCAGTTCTGAGAACTCCAGGTCTTGCAGCCTCACTCGAAACAAGCTGGTTGGATGTAGAATCTATTAGGGTGCCATTCTAGTAAAGCAATCCAATTAATTTGGGCCTTTGGAAAGATTCCATTTAAAATGAACTCCCATCAGAGAATTTTGATAAATCATTTGGCATTGCCATTTTGTATTAATTTCTCTCTTAATGGTTATGCATTGTCCTATAACAGTTGACTTAATTACTTACATTTAATTAGGATTGAAGCTTAGGCAGCTTACATGGTTTTGGCCCGAGGCTCTTTCACCTTAAACTGTTTGCAAATGGACAGATGATAGACGCTTTCTGCTTGTGCTTTGGTGTAAAGATCTGCTTGTTTTGCTGTACAGTTTCATTTGACAGCTCATGATGGATATCACTGCTTATTCCTATGTGGGGTTTACAAAACCATTGGGGGAGGGTTTGTTAAATGCAGCCAAGCGTGTTTCCCCAATACCTCCTGGTATAATGCACACACATATAAAGAAACCTCATTTTACAAGTAAAGCACATTAAAGGGACTCTCAGCTTTCCTAATCAGATTATAGTCATCATCAATCCTAAATGATACAGTGTACTTGTTTTTTTTTACCTGCCTTATACCGTTAGACAATGTCTCTATGGATTCTATCAATTTTGAAATGATATTTCATTATGTTGCATCCAATAAAATCCATGGGAAAATTAAACACAAATTGACTTTATTATACATTGATTTTTTGGTGTCTTATTTTCTACAGTTTAAAACAAACAAACAAACAAACAAACAAACAATACAAAGCATAAAAGGTCACCATAATCACTGTACCATGCTGCAGTGGTTAAGGTGCCAGGAGTTTCTTGTAGCCAATAAATTACGAGTTATACAATTTTTTCTGGAATCTCATTTTTTTCCCCTACTTGGACTTATTTCATTGGGTGGCTTTATATTAATTGCCGAGCACACTTGATATGCAGTTGCAACCATTTGTCTATAATGTCTTTTCACTAAAGATTGTGGCAAATTGAGAACCAACGTATTCCTATTTAGGCATACATTTTGCAGGCTAATTCTAAACATACAAAATCTAGTTATAGATTGTAAGCTCATGGGCTATCTAGCTAAGTCCTTTGTCCAATAGAGCAGAGATTACTAGATCTAAGCTCTTGTGCTTTACCTTGTGTGCAAATCATACCTCCAAACATTTCAAATGGACAAAGAGGGACACTTTAATTTTCAGGTTGTGAGTGGGTGTGTGACTAGGCGCGGGGCTGTTCTGAGAAAATTTAGGTAACTTACTAATAACAGTTTATGCAAGTAAAATGTAATTTAGAATAAGATCAATGTGTGTTATTTACACAGACTTATTTCTAGTCAAATGTTTTTATTGAAGAATTTTTCAAAACAATTTTGAGAAAATGGAAAAATTAAAAACAAAAAGGGGGAAAAAAGGGCAAACATTTCTATCCACATATTCATAATTAAGCAAAAAAATATTTTGAAGAATAACCATTTGTACAAGTAACATAATAAAGTTAATATGTATGCATTAAATTATTAACGTTGCAAAATATTTACACAATGACATTATTGAACCCTATAATATTACAGGTATATGTAGGTTGTAGGTCTAAACTACAGAGATAATGCTTGTTTGATATCTCATATCTCATGTCTCAGTTTCAACTGGTGCATTAAAAAGGATGGCTCTCTATGAGCCGTTTCATGAAGCTTGTTATCTCGCACTAGATATAGATGGTATATTATGTGACTTCCAGTATCTAGGGATAGAAGATGTAGCTGATATCGAAATATGGCCTATCACGATCTTGTCAATTCCATTGGTATCAGAAAATCTCTTGATTAGACTTAACTCAGCTGTCAATACGATTATTGATGGATCAATTTTCTTAATTAATATAATTATATCTTGCCAAAAGTTTGGGACAGTTCCACCCAGTATGAAATTGTGGAGTGTGTGTGTGTGTGTGTGTGTGTGTAAGGGATGCAATGTGTGTTTGTGTGTAAGGAATGAATTGTGTGTTTCTATGTGGTGGTGTGTGTGTGTGCGTGTGTGTATAAGGGATGCATTGTGTGAATCTGTGTTTGTATGTGTAAGAGATGCAAGGGGTATGTTTCTGTGTATGTATGTAATGTAATGCTGTGTGTATGACTGTAAGGGGTGCATTGAATGTGTGTAAGATATAGGGTAGGGACTGAGAGGGGAGCAGCTCTTTATTTTTATTATTATAATTTTTTGTTAATATACTTTTTTGTATATTTTTTTCTTTACATTTTGTGTCTTGCACCCCCCTTTAGTTTACCTATTACAAGCCCCTTATCTGTCTCTTCCTCCCCCTTTGTATTTCTACTACATCCTCCCAACCCCTTTGCCTGTCTTACTCCCCCAAGCCCCTTTGTGTCTTACTCTTCCCAGCTCCTTTGCGTGTCTCTTTTGCCCCCAGGCTCCTCTGTATGTCTCCCTCACAAGTTACTCTGTGTGTCTCTCTCCCGAGCCCCTCTGCATGTATCTGTCTCCCCTACTAGCCCCTCTGTGCTTCTCTTTCACCCTTTCCTCAGCCTGTTTGTCTTACACTCCCCCGTCCCTTAATGATCTCTTTCACTCCTGTGGTCTCATCTCCTATCCTCCCTTGTCCCTTAGTGGTCTCCTCTTCTCCCCCTGTCCCTTAGAGGTCTTCCCTCCTGTCCCTTAGAGATCTCCCCTCCTCTCCCTTAGTGTTCTTCTCTCCCCTCCTGTCCCTTAGTGGTCTTCCCCCTTCATGGTCCTCTACTCTCCCCCCCACCCCCTTAGTGGTCCTCTACTTTCCCCCCACCCCCTTGGTGGTCCTCTATCTCCCTCCATCTTAGTGGCCCTCTCTCTCCCTCCCTCCCTCTCTCCCCTTCAGTGATCCTCCCTCTCCCCCACCACCTTAGTGATCCTCTCTCTCCTCTTCCCCCCCTCTTAGTGGTCCTACCTCTCCCCACCCCCTTAGTGTTCCTCTCCCTACCCCTCCTCTTTAGTGCCTCTCCCTCTCTCCCTCCCCCTTAGTCGTACTCCCTCTCCCTCACCATCTTCTCCCCCCCCCCCCTTAGTGATCCTACCTATCCCTCCCCTTTTTTAGTGGTCTTAACTCTCCCCCACCCTTTTAGTGTTCCTCTCCCTACCTCCCTCTTTAGTGGTCCTCCCTCCCTCCTCCGTGGTTATCTCCTCCCCCCCTTGTGCCTCCTACCTATCATTGTAGAGCGGCCGGCGGCGCGGGTGGCAGACTGCTGTACAGGAGCTTCTTTTTCTTGTACCCGGCCGGACTGACAGGAAGTGCTCTCTCAGTGACTAAGTCTCCTATAGGACGCGCCGGCCCTGACACTCAGACACATCACCACATCAATAGAAGATTCTCCATAATGTCTACAGGTTTGTTGTAGAAAATAATTGAACATGGCAAAGAGTCCACACCACATAACAGCAAATGTTGCAAGATGGTATAAGATCCCATACCAAATCCTTGCATAGAATAAGCATTCAAAGGGGGGGTTAAAACAAAGACCAAATGAAAACTACAAAGTAACTGAACGCAGATTGCATCTACTCAGAGATGCTTCCTTTAGCTCTCCTCATTCTCTGATATCATTGCAGTCCATAATAATTGGGGTGGGCCTAGGTTGTCTGTAAAATATACCAGGCCTTCTTTTCCTTTAACTCTTACCATTCGCCTCTTATGTGTAGCTTTTACTCCAATGTAAAATGGTAAAGATCTGTGGAAAATGAAAATAAGTAATATTGCAAAAATTGCTAGATCACGTTACGTTGTAGGAACACATCATGATTCCAATGAGATCTGCTTAAAATGTTGGGAGATAAAGCGGTTATATTAACCAAAAGAAGAAGTTATGGAGAGGTGCAATGGTTTACGCAGAGTATTTTAAGCTAATGGTATGCTTTGTTAGTAAGATGTCCCACTGACAAAATAAAATAATCAGTTTGTGCCAAGTTTTAAAAATAATTTGGCATTATAATGGTCAGATTATTTTAGTTAGCATCACACACACACAACAGAGATAATATTCCATGTGACAGCCACAGCCAGATCATTGGGTCATGGACCATTTGCTTAAATATTGACTTATTATATTTTATTTATTTCATTATCATAATCATCACAAGTTCATTTTATGTTAAATTCAATAGAAACTTTGACCTATGAAAGTTCTGTATCGTTTTTGCGTTGTACCAGAGAAAGATTAAATGTTGGCAAAAAGATTGGCTTGGCTGATCTAAGTGCTATCTCAGTGCTATCAACTTTCACTTGGTTGTTAATAGTCACATTTGTTTCACCAAGTAAAAGTTCTGTCAGAATTTGGAAGTCAATTTCTGGTTTTGGATAATTCATATTTAGTGAGACCTTGGGGTCCTGTGAGCGAGTCATCTTGTTTAGTTGCATTATTTTAGTCTTCTCAATGTGTGCTTGTTTATTTAGTAGGGCAAGTTAGTACGTTAATCTGTTTCTAGGTGTTTGTGATGACATGCGGTTGGCATTCCTTGACTAACTGAAGACGTTTGTAGTATTTCCTGTATTTTAGAAAAGTGACTCTGACCTTGGTCCTCACACCACCTGTGAGTCAGTTGGTTAAATTGGAAACTGACAGTTTCAGTATAAACTGCAAATACAATGAATAACACAGAGCTAATCTGGGATTACAGATAGCACAAAAATTCCCCTTTCATTATGTTGCTGAGACTCCTTTCTGGGAGTTTGCTAAAATCTGAAAACGTCTTACAAAACCAATGCAAATGTAGCAATACATGTTGTAAAATAAACACACGCTTATGGCGATGCTAGGTCTGTTTTGCAGTTAAAGAGGCTGTATGAATGACATCCCTCGCTGTCAGTGCTATTAGTAAAGTATTGTTTTAAAGAGCTGAAGACATTTGGTAGTTCCGCATCCCCATCTGTAGGGGGCACCACTAGCCTGCAGTGAGTCTTCTAAACTATAGTTTAAAAGTTCTAACAGAGTTATTTACTAAAGTGAGAATTCAAAGTGAATATTTTCAAATTTAAGGAACAAATAGCTAAACTAGAAAACAAATCTCAAATTTGTATGCTTTTTTTTTTTGTTTGATAGTTTTTTACTTTTATGCTATGTTTGTAGTTTACTTGCTCTGGTCTAAACTTTACGTGAATTCTCACTCTGATAAATAACCTTGTTAATGTTACCCAGTGCAAGCATTACAACTAGTTCACTCCTACAGCTGCATTAAACATGATAGGATAAGTGGTACCTGGAAAAACAGACCTGCAGATCACTGCGTTTTAAAAGACAGGTGTGTGTTGGTCTGCTCACTTATACAAAACGTTCTAAAATACTTTAATTTGGGCCATGACTGCTGTAATAATTGCAGCACAATACTCCATTATTAACGGTAGAGTTTATGGCATTTACAGGCTTATTTGTATTATACTGCTATATGCTGCCCTCCAGATGTTGGACTACATGTCCCAAATTCTCTGCAACCCATATACTTACATAGAATTTGGGAGCTACAGTCCAAAAACTTCTTAGGTGGAGATCAGTTTGACAACTTTATTTTAGATTGCATACATACAAAGTCAAAATAAACATCAACTTCTAATAGTCAACAACATTATAGTGACATGTTGCTATGTTCATAGAATGCAATGTTATTTCATCAGTGTTAATAGTGATATATATAAAACAACTCTGCTTCGAGGAAAGGTAAGTGTACAGATAGCATTCCGATGCATTATGGTACGTTTCAGCTTAAGTAGAGGTTGGGGTGAGGTTAGGATTGGTGGATTTATATCATTATGTGTCCATAAGGTGTGTGAGGTTTGGGGAGGAAAAGAGGACAAGAAGGTACCTGCTCATAGACTTTGTGATTTATAAAAAAATAACTAAATATGCAACTTTATGTGTGATATGTGATTGGAAAATACTTGAAAATATTAGGAGATCTAATATTAACAAAGTAGTCTGAGTAGGTCTCCTGTCCTTATTAACCCATATAGTTGTATTGGTGTCTAAGGGACGATATATTTTTATATTAAGTTATTTGTTCTAGAGAGATACGTTTGGGTGTTTCTAATTACATTCTCCAGTCTCACAGAATTTTCTTTATCATTTTATTTTACTTTATTTTATTTCAGTGCTCCATTTTGCTGTTAATGTTTTGGCTGATATTAATTTCTTTGCTGAATTTTATGTAGTACCTAAATTCGCTTAACAAGGTATGAACTAAATTCTTCCTTTCCAAGATTTAGCTAATTTGTTTGCCATGCAGAAAATCACACACACACACAATCACAAACACACACACACACACACACACTTGCTGGCTACCAAAACAATGTTTCTATATTTATACAGTGGTGTATCCTGGTTTTGTGCTGCCCTAGGCAGGACAAAACTCAGGCGCCCCCCTCCCCCCGCGCCACCCCCATCCAACCTTTCCCCCTGCAGCGCATTCTAAATACACACACACACACACACATTCACTGACAGATACGCATACACTCGCTAACAGAAACACACACACACTAACAGACACACTCACACTCAGTAACAGACAAACACACTCACTAACAGACACACACTCACTCACTAGCAGACACAAACTAGCAGACACACGCACTCACTAACATACACACACTAACAGACACACACACTAACAGACACACACACTAACAGACACACACACACTAACAGACACACACACTAACAGACACAGACACACACACACACTAACATACACAGACACACACACACTAACAGACACACACACACACACACACACAAACACACACACACTAACAGACACACACACTGACACACACACACTAACAGACACACACACACACTGACACACACACACACACACTAACAGACACACACACACACACACACACTAATAGACACACACTAACAGACACAAACACTAACAGACACACACACTGACACACACACTAACAGACACAGACACACACTCACCCACCCTGCTCCCTCTGCTCAGCTCCCGCCTCAGAGTGAGGCTGGGAGCCGGAATATGATGTCATATTCCGGCTCCGCCTCCCAGCCTCACTCTGCGGCTGGCGAGGGAGCTGAGCAGACAGCTCAGGGGAAGTGCTCCCTCGCCGGCCGCCCGCCCGCCCGCCCGCCTGCCAGGCAGTGCCGCCCGATCGCCCAGCAGCCCGCCGGCATGTCTGTTAGCCGCAAGGCTAACAAGACATTTGCCTTGGGCATTTGGGGGTGGCTTTTTTTGCCGCCCCCTGGAAAATGCCGCCCAAGGCAAATGCCTTGTTTGCCTCGCGGCTAATACGCCCCTGCATTTATAGCTGCAAGCAGTGACAAAGTAGCTGGTTTTCAGCTATTATTTAAAGACTAAGCCAGAGAAAAGACACAGCCACCAATGGAAGAGAATAAATAAATAAATAGATACAATCCTACATTGGGGTTGGTAGGGGTTGCAGGGTATATGGGCATAACCCGTGGGATTTAAATATGGAAAAAAGGAAAGGCTGACAGAGAGGGATTACAGAACAGGTCCTCCCAACCGTCAGTCTCAATACCCCTGAATAGAATAGTCCATAGTATTGGCTAGGAGTTGCCAGTAGGGGACATATATGCAAAATATGAAAAATAATAAATATTTATTAGTCCCTTGTAGGGAAAAAAAAACACTCAATAAAATATAAAGTGAAGGAAAATAAATCAAATTAAATTCATTTAAAAGTGTATATACAGTGTACAGAAAAAGTGTATATACAGTGAGCGGAATAGGGATCCTCTATCGAGAGGTAACCTCACAGCGAACCTTGTTATCAAAATACAATTGTATAGATTGCAACACTGTTTCGAACGCTATAAGTAGCTATAAATCTGTATCTAGGGAAAGACAGTGATGTCACCCTAATAAGGATTGCAAAATAGCAAAGTCGCTAGAGAGGAATAACAACATAAAACCCCCCTTGGCAAGGTGTGCAGAGCAATAGGGTGTTGTACTCAGAGAGATTTGTGTGATTTAGACCAGTGTCCTGAAAACTGGCCCCTAAATAATAGAGCTGTTTAGCATGCGTCCCTCCTAAGTAGAAAAAGCGAACCGTGGACCCCTAATATGGGTAGCCCACTAGCTGTAAATGGAGGGTAGAGCTTGGCATCCCATGAAGTGATGCTGTAGTGATGAAAGCCTGTAAAGAAAAAATCATCATAGGCTCCCAGTATCCTTTCCCCAAAAGTACGTTACTAGGGAACCCACAGGACAGAGACAGAAATCCAAAGTCTAAGTCTAAAGGGCAGAATGGTGGGTAAACAACCCCACAAGGAGCCAAGCAAAACCTTAAGAGGATTGGTATATAAACCAGTTAAGCTAATAGGGGAGCTTCCTGCCTACATTAAATAAGATAAGGACTATAGTAGATTGTCTAAGTGCTATAATAGCAAAAACTGGCTGAGCCTTAAAGTCTATATTTCAGCGGCATAAGTTCCCCTATAGCTACTGCACACGTAGTTCAAATAGAAACTCGGACCCCAAAGGTCCCTAGACTAACTAATGCTAGCTAAACAGCGATTCCTATCATTATTTTAGAAAAGTTTCTAAGTACTTGGTGTTAAATAGATAGATCCCTAAAAAGAATCTCGGACCGAGTGGTCCCGGCGTTTGCTCAACGCGCGTTTCGGCGCTTAATCTTGCGCCTTTGTCAAGAGCTCTTGACAAAGGCGCAAGAAACGCGCGTTGAGCAAACGCCGGGACCACTCGGTCCGAGATTCTTTTTAGGGATCTATCTATTTAACACCAAGTACTTAGAAACTTTTCTAAAATAATGATAGGAATCGCTGTTTAGCTAGCATTAGTTAGTCTAGGGACCTTTGGGGTCCGAGTTTCTATTTGAACTACGTGTGCAGTAGCTATAGGGGAACTTATGCCGCTGAAATATAGACTTTAAGGCTCAGCCAGTTTTTGCTATTATAGCACTTAGACAATCTACTATAGTCCTTATCTTATTTAATGTAGGCAGGAAGCTCCCCTATTAGCTTAACTGGTTTATATACCAATCCTCTTAAGGTTTTGCTTGGCTCCTTGTGGGGTTGTTTACCCACCATTCTGCCCTTTAGACTTAGACTTTGGATTTCTGTCTCTGTCCTGTGGGTTCCCTAGTAACGTACTTTTGGGGAAAGGATACTGGGAGCCTATGATGATTTTTTCTTTACAGGCTTTCATCACTACAGCATCACTTCATGGGATGCCAAGCTCTACCCTCCATTTACAGCTAGTGGGCTACCCATATTAGGGGTCCACGGTTCGCTTTTTCTACTTAGGAGGGACGCATGCTAAACAGCTCTATTATTTAGGGGCCAGTTTTCAGGACACTGGTCTAAATCACACAAATCTCTCTGAGTACAACACCCTATTGCTCTGCACACCTTGCCAAGGGGGGTTTTATGTTGTTATTCCTCTCTAGCGACTTTGCTATTTTGCAATCCTTATTAGGGTGACATCACTGTCTTTCCCTAGATACAGATTTATAGCTACTTATAGCGTTCGAAACAGTGTTGCAATCTATACAATTGTATTTTGATAACAAGGTTCGCTGTGAGGTTACCTCTCGATAGAGGATCCCTATTCCGCTCACTGTATATACACTTTTTCTGTACACTGTATATACACTTTTAAATGAATTTAATTTGATTTATTTTCCTTCACTTTATATTTTATTGAGTGTTTTTTTTTCCCTACAAGGGACTAATAAATATTTATTATTTTTCATATTTTGCATATATGTCCCCTACTGGCAACTCCTAGCCAATACTATGGACTATTCTATTCAGGGGTATTGAGACTGACGGTTGGGAGGACCTGTTCTGTAATCCCTCTCTGTCAGCCTTTCCTTTTTTAAAGACTAAGCCAGTTATTTTCCTAGTGTCATGCAAAGCCTGCGCTTACACCTGGAAAATAACTGTCCTGACTGAGTTTGGCAGAGAAGCCAGCTTGTGAATAGTATATAGTATATATCACAGATCTTTAAAATGGCCTTTGCTTGTAACCCATGTACTCTGCAACTGCAGTTCGACCACCATCTAGTAAATCGACTTGGATATTGGTAGTCAACATTTATAAAGTGTTAAAACATCTGATATAAGCACTATTTCTGAGACTTTCTAATAGTTTAAATATACAATATATGTCCCTTTCTTACTGTACTTAGTAAGTTGCATAGGTTTATTGCCTGGAGCCACTGTGTGACTGGACTGAACTCACTGAGGGAAAAAAATATATAAAAAAAAATGAACTCCGTAAGAAATTGATTGCTTAAAGTAAGTCTCCCAGTCGACTGTGAATTTTGAAATGATTATTGGCTTTGGAAGCAGACGGGCATTAGAACAGGTCAGGTGAACGATTAATAGCTTATTGATAGAAGATTAAAAGAGTGATATCAAATCTTTATCCGAGTGAAGATGTAGTTTATCAATTTGTCACAAAAAAATGTAACAATAGGCTACAAGGAGCATCAGGGCTTTGTGGCCATTGATCTTTTGTTTCTGTATGTGTAGCTTATTGATAAGGTTTCATTTACATCACACGTATAAATAGCAACGTCGTCAACATTTGAAAATGATTTGGCCCACATGGTGGGTATGTGAAACTCATATTTCTTCCATTTTGGCTTAACATTATGGAGGTTTTTTTCTCTGACGATGCGGTCAACTCTGAATCTTAGAGTAAAATAATGTGTGAAAAAATATTAAGCCAAATTGTTAGCATTGTACTGGTGTTCAGCCCTTTGAAATGACGACTTTGATATAGTGTGATTTCAACCTACTTGGCTTGTAACTGACCCTGTAAAAGTTGGTCAGTTGGTCAATATCATAAGACAAGGCTGGTCGCAAACAGGCCCCATTGGGTCAACTGGATCACTTGGGAGGAGGTGCAAAATGTCTCCTTCAGTACAGGGGAGGTATCAAGTAATTTATTTCCTTTTTTCAAATGTTATTTGCTACCTACCATTAAGCTTACTTGGGCAGTAAACAGACATGTGGCTGTGGGGAGGTGAACTTGTAGATTATGGTTGGTGGGGGTTATGGTTATGGAAAAATTATGAGAGGGAGATGTGAGTGTGGGGAAAGGAACTGGTGGAACATGACTTGAGAATGATTTGGAGTAATGTGGCTCGGAAGGCCAGTGAGAGAAATTTAGCTTGGAGAGAGACATTCAAGGGAGTATGAATGGTGAGATACGTTGGAGGAATATGGTTGGAGTGGATACATAGGAGGAATATGGCTCAGAGTGAAATATATATGTATGGTGAAATGATTTGTGGTGAAGGGCACTGGAAAATGCAGAAAACATGACAATTGGCAAATTAGTTGGGGAAACTATATTCTATTCTCAGTAGTAGGTGCACTTGATGACTTTTAGTCATCATATGGCCAGAACACTTGAATGCCCAAATGCCCAAATGCCCAGACATAGAATATCAAGTTCCAAATTCTTATTACTGACACCAACACCAGAAGTAGCTGAGTAGTTTTTGGCCACAGCTTTATTAAAACACACTATTAAAACCAGCATGAACATTTTAACCTAACATTAGATAGCTGTCAGACTCCAATATTATGGGTAGCTCCACATATTCCAGAGTTTGATTCTTGACAAGCGTTAGCCAAACATGAACCACCTATCCCAAGGTTCACTTCAGACCTCAGAATAATTCAGATTCTGGCTAGGGTAAGCATTCCACATCTGTACCAACTCTGTGAACAGAGAGACAGAGTAGTTAAAAATAGTTGGACAGAGGGAGGGTGGAAAGTGATGAATAAAATAGAAAACAACCTCAAAGGACATACCTTCCTCAATAGTGCAAAAAATAAAAAGTCATTTTACTTACAGCTAGCCACTCTAATGCACGAAACACATTGGACTGTCTCGTTTGGAGTAAAATTACATGTTCTTTTTTCTACTATTGATGAAGGTATGTTCTATGCTGCCATATATGTTTTCTTTATAACCATCATTATTTTTGTTCAACACTGTATGTTATTCACTGATGTGGTTTAATTATTCTCATTGTTTGAGAATTGTATGGTTGGGATGCCCTAGAAGTTTCCTCTAGGACATCAAGGTAGCATGAGAAGTGGGTGAGTACGGATGACCAATACATAACCTCCACAAACCATAATTTACATTTAGCCTCACCAGTCTTTTTAACATTTACAGAGCTGTTCATACAGGGCATATTATGGCCATTCATACAAATACTGTGTATAGGGCATTGTTTGCTGGCATGTGTGCAGGTGTATGAATAATGCCAAATTAACTATCAGAGGTGTAGTGCCCGTCATAAGACCTTTTTTTCTGGAGTACTCTTTCCCTTTTGTGTCTTTCATATCAAGTATCCTATTCTCTGCATCCTCAGGGTTCGATGGCATTCCTTTAATCAACCTCCTTTGTTGTGTTTTCTTCAGGCTTAATCTCTTAATGTTCATGTTCCTCTTTTCTTTTTGCTAATTTGCCTGCCTATTGTGCCTGTTCCCTACTGAATCATAGGGGACCTGTTCACAATATGAGTCTCCAGCACTGTTCCTTATGCAAACTTGGCCCACTGTCTACTAGTCTTTCGAGTACCCTATGCTTTTATTTTTAGTACTTCTAATTTTTGGAGGGATTTTGTCCTATTACTCTTTGCAGATCCTCTCCAAGTCATTAAGGTTTCGAGGCTGACATTTGGCAACTCGAACCTTTAGCTCCCTTCACAGATTTTCTATTGGATTAAGGTCTGGAGACTGGCTAGGCCACTCCAGGACCTTAATGTGCTTCTTCCTTTGTTGCCTTGGCTGTATGTTTTGGGTCATTGTCATGCTGGAATACCCATCCACGACCCATTTTTAATGCCCTGGCTGAGGGAAGGAGGTTGTCACCCAAGATTTGACAGTACATGGTCCCGGCCATCATCCCTTTGATGCGGTGCAGTTGTCCTGTCCCCTTAGCAGAAAAACACCCCCAAAGCATAATGTTTCAACCTCCATGTTTGACGTTGGGGATGGTGTTCTTGGGGTAATAGACAGCATTCCTCCTCCTCCAAACACGGCAAGTTGAGTTAATGCCAAAGAGATTTGTTTTTTATCTGACCACAACACTTTCATCCAGTTCTCCTCTGAATCATTCAGATGCTCATTAGCAAACTTCAGATGGGCCTGTACATGTGCTTTCTTGAGCAGGCGGACCTTGCCAGCGCTGCAGGATTTCAGTCCTTCACGGTGTAGTGTGTTACCAATTGTTTTCTTGGTGACTGTGGTCCCAGCTGCCTTGAGATCATTAACAAGATTCTCACATGTTGTTCTGGGCTGATTCCTCACCGTTCTCATGATCATTGAAACTCCACAAGGTGAAATCTTGCATGGAGACGCAGACTGAGGGAGACAGTTTTTTTGTGCTTTTTTCCATTTGCGAAATAATCACACCAACTGTTGTCACCTTCTCACCAAGCTGCTTGGCAATGGTCTTGTAGCCCAATCCAGCCTTGTGTATGTGTACAATCTTGTCCCTGAAATCATTTTACAGCTCTTTGGTTTTGGCCATGGTGGAGAGTTTGGAATCTGATTGATTGATTGCTTCTGTGGGCATGTGTATTCTATACAAGTAACTAGTTGAGATTAGGAGTGCTCCCTTTAAGAGAGTGCTCCTAATCTCAGCTCATTACTGGTGTACAAGACACCTGGGAGCCAGAAATCTTGCTGATTGATAGGGGATCAAATACATATTTCACTCATTGACATGCAAAATAATTTATAACTTTTTTAACATGCGTTTTTCTGGATTTTTTTTTTTGTTATTCTGTCTCTCACTGTTAAAATACACCTACCATTAAAATTATAGACTGATCATTTCTTTATCAGTGGACAAACGTTCAAAATCAGCAGGGGATCAAATACTTTTTTCCCTCACTGTATGATTACTATACATATTTGACTATGCTAGTGTCCTTTACCTATTTCATCTTCATGACCTAGCTCAGATCCACCAAAACCAATTATCAACATCTGTTGGAGGACAGAGACCTTGGGCCAGTTTTCTATTGGTCACCTTGTGCATCCTTGGTGTCTAATCAGGTTTGTGCATACATAGCAATTAACAACTTTTAAGAAACAGCAGAAATGTGGTCACTGTAACTGAAAGTCTGTATGCCGGTATGCTTGCATCTGCTGCATTGATGGTAGTTACACCAAAACCCAGAGAAGTGGCACATTCTACTCTGTCATCTTAAACCATATCACTGTTCCCTCGCTTCTACTATATAAAGTAAGGTTTTCCTACACTTCAGTTTTCATGTAATTTTCCATCTTCAACAGTGTGTGATCTGTAGCGCAATTCTGTTTCTTATCTTCTTTGTTTCTTTAGATTGGCAAAAGTTTATTCATTATCTGACAGCCATGAAAAGTTTAAGCAATGCCTCTCTTGAAGAGCTTACAGTTTAAGACTTTGTGGATGATTAATGATTTAAAATGTTTGTTCAGTCTCTGAAATATCAGTCACTACCAATCTCCCTACGTGGCCAGGAGAACTGTGAAGTAAAATTAAATTCGAGGCTGCTTCAGATGTCATTTAAGGGAAGTTATGTTAAGTTATTGGACACTTGGGCAGCCGAAGAGTATTTAAAACCAAAAACCGTTCCAAGTGATTAAGAGTTTCTGAGTTATTTACAGTATATGCAGATGCAATGTCCATTTCTTTTGGAAGACTTATACTGAGCCTGGAGAGCAGACAGCTGGACTGCGACCTCATCACTGCATTAGTAGTCTGGCCAATAGGTCTTTATTAATGCTGAGGACTAAATGAGCTAAAGAAGATTTGCTGTGAGCATCTGCACTCTCTTCCCATGACTTGCATCCTTGCAGAGAGATCCCAGCCACCTGCCCATAATATCACTGTTCTTTTATCTCTTCTTTTGCGCGCCCGCTGCATGTTCACACAACATGCTTACTAGCAGGACTCCTCTCTGTCTGCTTTCTAAATACCTATGCATTTGTCTTCCATTTATATCCCCAAATATGGTCTCTGATCAGTCACAGCTGGTCCAAGCGCAGATATTGCACACTTCATCTGAGCTCCAGGCATCTGACAGCTGCAGCGTTCCCCAGTTTAACACAAATCACAAAGTCTTATGGGCCACGATCATTTTTATTTCAATTTAGACCCTAGCAGAGTTATTCACTGGGTTATTTGGGCTATTGGAAAGTACATGAATGTCACACAACCTAATTGAGTGAAACTACTTATTACAAATGATATCCTTTTACATAAATAAACAGGATAAAAACATGTTATGTTACACATATGGATATTATATATATATATATATATAAATACAGGGAGTGCAGAATTATTAGGCAAGTTGTATTTTTGAGGATTAATTTTATTATTGAACAACAACCATGTTCTCAATGAACCCAGAAAACTCATTAATATCAAAGCTGAAGATTTTTGGAAGTAGTTTTTAGTTTGTTTTTAGTTTTAGCTATTTTAGGGGGATATCTGTGTGTGCAGGTGACTATTACTGTGCATAATTATTAGGCAACTTAACAAAAAACAAATATATACCCATTTCAATTATTTATTTTTACCAGTGAAACCAATATAACATCTCAACATTCACAAATATACATTTCTGACATTCAAAAACAAAACAAAAACAAATCAGTGACCAATATAGCCACCTTTATTTGCAAGGACACTCAAAAGCCTGCCATTCATGGATTCTGTCAGTGTTTTGATCTGTTCACCATCAACATTGCGTGCAGAAGCAACCACAGCCTCCCAGACACTGTTCAGAGAGGTGTACTGTTTTCCCTCCTTGTAAATCTCACATTTGATGATGGACCACAGGTTTTCAATGGGGTTCAGATCAGGTGAACAAGGAGGCCATGTCATTAGATTTTCTTCTTTTATACCCTTTCTTGCCAGCCACGCTGTGGAGTACTTGGACGCGTGTGATGAAAAATCATGTTTTTCTTGAAGGATGCAGACTTCTTCCTGTACCACTGCTTGAAGAAGGTGTCTTCCAGAAACTGGCAGTAGGACTGGGAGTTGAGCTTGACTCCATCCTCAACCCTGTCACGACTAGTAATGTGGTCCAGCACGCAGAATCTATGTAAACATATACATAAGTCAGAAAAGGAAAAATAACAGGACAGAGCGTACACCGGACCTTAGAATGGCCGGACTAATACGCTAGAGACAGAGAATGGTCAAAGGGAAAGCCGAGGTCAAGGAAGCCAGAAAATACTCAATACCGATAAGACAAGCCAAGTCAGGGAAACCAGAGATCAGAATAACCAGGGAAACGCCAAGGATCAGGATACCAGGAAATCAGAAACACGAAACTAGCACTTTCAGGAAACCAGGAAACTGAAACCACGACATGGCAAAGTACTAGGGTGAATTAGGGGTTTAAATACCCCTCTCTAAGCTATGATTGGTTAGAGGGCGACCTCTGACCCCAGAACGTACGTGTGCGTTGACGTCGTGACGTCACGCACACGTTAGTATAATTCTCGGGGGCGGGGCTATCCATAGACGCGACCACGTGGTCGGCGCCATATTGGATTCGGGCGTGATGCCCGGAAGAACTACACGCGCGGTTCCCGGCTCGCCGACGAGCAGGTAAGCTCGTGTAGTCGGAGCGGTCGTGCCGGTCGGGCACGACCGTGAGGCTCGGCGGGCCGGTGACCGCAACAGTACCCCCCACTCGAAGACCGCGCACCGAGCGGGAAGGACCCGGCTTAAGAGGAAAGCGGTTGTGAAATGACCGGATAAGACGGGGCGCATGGACCCGGTCAGCAGGAACCCAACAACGTTCCTCGGGACCATAACCCTTCCAGTCAACGAGATAGGACAAGACACCTCTGGATAATTTGGAGTCCATGATAGAACGGACTTCGTATTCCTCTTGATCACCCACTACCAAGGGCGGAGGAGGAGTGGATACCCTTGTGTAGCGATTGCAAGTAAGGGGCTTGAGCAGAGACACATGGAAAGTATTCGCTATTCTCATATGAGCCGGTAGTGCCAAAGTATAGGTCACTGGATTAATACGTTGGGTAACTCGAAAGGGACCAATGTACCGAGGGGCAAATTTCATGGACGGGACCTTAAGCTTGATATGTCTTGTGGAGAGCCACACCCTGTCACCTGGAATATAGACAGGATTAGCGCCCCGTTTCTTGTCAGCTTGGACCTTCGCTCGTAATGAGGCTTTTTGCAGAGCTGAATGGACGGAATCCCAAGTATCATGAATCGAATCTAAACGGGTGTTCAAAGCGGGGATTTCTGTGTCTGAGAATGCAGAAGGAAAAACAGTGGGGTGATAACCCTGATTAACAAAGAATGGACTGTGATTAGAAGATTCATGAGTGGCGTTGTTTCTGGCGAACTCAGCCATGGGTAAGAGCTCGTACCAGTTAGATTGATTGGCATTTATAAAGCAACGTAAATAGGCTTCTAAAGACTGATTCGCCCTCTCTGCTGCTCCATTTGTTTGAGGGTGATATGCTGACGAAAAGGAGAGTTCGATGCCCAATTGTTTGCAAAAGGAACGCCAAAACCTAGAAACAAACTGGGTACCTCTGTCAGATACTATGCTTTTGGGTACACCGTGCAACCGAAAGATCTCTCTCAAGAATATTTGAACTAGATCTTGAGCAGATGGTAATTTTTTAAGTGGGACGAAATGTGCCATCTTCGTGAATCTATCAATGACCATAAGGACTGTATTAAACCCGTTTGAACTGGGTAGATCCACAATGAAATCCATGGCCAAGTGGGTCCATGGAGCACTAGGTATGGGCAGTGGTTGTAATAGTCCAGGAGGTGACCTGGGAGGAACTTTAGAAACAGCACATATTTGACATGCCCCAACATAATCTTTGACATCGTTTCTAAGAGCAGGCCACCAAAATCTCCTGGAGATGGCAGAGAGAGTTTTATGGACTCCAGGATGGCCCGCTGTGAGGCTGTCATGGAACAAATCTAGTACCTTCTTTTGAAACTGAGGTGACACATACAGTTTGTCCGGAGGTTTTCCCACAGGTGCCTGAGTTTGATCTGCTATTATGGCACAGAAGAGTGGAGAAGACACTTCGGAAACTGTAGTGGCAATGAGGCATTCAGGAGGTACAATAGGATATATCACCTGTTCCGGAACTTCATCTGTCTCAAACTGCCGAGAAAGTGCATCTGCCTTGGTGTTTTTAGTACCAGGTCTGTATGTAATTACGAAATTGAATCGGGAGAGGAACAATGACCACCTAGCCTGACGAGAGGACAGTCTCTTAGCGTCCCCAATATAAGCCAAATTCTTATGATCAGTAAAGATCAAAAGTGGCTCTTTGGAACCTTCCAAGAGATGCCTCCATTCCTTAAGGGCAAGTACAATGGCCAAAAGTTCCCTATTCCCTATGTCGTAATTCCTCTCTGCAGGTGTGAGTTTGCGAGAGTAAAATCCACAGGGATGTAAAGGCGTATCAGGACTCTCTCTTTGAGACAGAATGGCTCCAACTCCTGTCTCTGATGCATCCACCTCTAGGATAAATGGTTTGGATGGATCAGGATGGGTCAGGACAGGTGCTAAGGAAAATAAAGATTTTAATCGTTCAAATGCCTCTCTTGCTTCTTTGGGCCAAGATATACAATTTGCTCCTTTTTTTGTTAAATTGGTTATAGGGGAAATCACGGAGGAAAATCCCCTTATGAATTTGCGGTAGTAATTCGCAAAACCTATAAAGCGTTGAGTAGCTTTAAGGCCCTTGGGTAATGGCCACTGTAAGACTGCCTCCAGTTTACGAGGATCCATCTGGAAACCAGACGGAGATATAACGTATCCAAGGAATTGTATCTCCGTTTGGTCAAACTGGCATTTCTCCAGTTTACAGTAAAGGCCGTTCTGTAACAGGGTTTTCAGTACAATTCTCACATGTTCGTGATGTGTCTCTAGGTCTGGGGAATAGATGAGAATGTCGTCCAAATACACTAGAACGAACATGTGAAGGTACTCTCTTAGGACATCGTTGATAAAATCCTGGAATACCGCTGGAGCGTTACATAATCCAAACGGCATAACCAGGTATTCGTAATGTCCCATTCTGGTGTTAAATGCGGTCTTCCATTCGTGACCGTCCTTAATTCTGACTAGATTGTAGGCATTTCGGAGATCGAGCTTGGTAAAGACTCGAGCTCCCTTTAATCTGTCGAATAGCTCTGATATAAGGGGAATAGGGTAGGCATTTTTTATGGTAATCCTATTCAAACCCCTATAATCAATACAAGGGCGTAGGTCTCCTTCTTTTTTAGAGACAAAGAAGAATCCAGCCCCGGCTGGTGAGGAGGACCTACGGATATGACCCTTTCTGAGAGCATCCTTAATATATTCCTCCAAACAAAGATTTTCCTGGGGGGACAAGGCATAGACTCCTCCCTTGGGAGGCATAGTCCCTGGTAATAAGTTTATAGTACAGTCATAAGGTCTATGAGGAGGTAACCCTTCTGACTGGACCTTGTTAAATACCTCTTTCAAATCCATATACTGCTGAGGAATTTGTGTGGTCAAGGGAGGTGTAACCGGAACATTAATGGTGCCAATAGGTTGTGGGATTTGCTTAAAGCAAACACCTTTGCATCTCTCACCCCAACTCACAATCTCTCCTTCAATCCAATCTAAACGTGGATTGTGTTTCAGGAGCCAAGGGAAACCGAGTATTATCGGAACTGTAGGTGAAGATATGATTTGAAAGGTAATTTCTTCAGAGTGGAGAATACCCACTGAAACAGTGATTGGCAGAGTTTCGTGTGTGATGAAAGGCTGGGTAAGAGGCCTTCCATCAATGGCCTCGACTGCTATAGGTTTCTCTTTATGTCTTAAGGGCAGGAGATGTTTAGCAGAGAACTCTTTGTCTAGGAAATTCTCCGCTGCCCCAGAGTCAATCATAGCCTCACACTGAACAGTAGTGTTCTCGAAAGATAAGGTTACTTTGACCAGGAAACGGTTCTTAGTCAATTTAGGGGACATATACATCACACCTAAGGTCGGTCCCCGTACGTGCCTTAGGTGTGCAAGTTTTCCGGCCGAACCGGGCATGACGATCTTAGATGTCCCTTCTTGCCACAATACATACATAACCCCTCGTTACGTCTGTGTTGTCTCTCTGCCTCAGTGAGTTTAGCACTACCCAATTGCATGGGTTCAGGTTCTGGAAGAGGCGTTTGGCTACTCACCACTGGGTTAGAGAAACGAGGAGCTATGGACAAATTAGAACGTCTGTTACGTTGTTTGTTTTTCTCTCTCTCTCTGAGCCGGTTATCAGTGTTTATCATGTAGGCAATAAACTCATTAAGACTAACCGGAAGGTCTCTAGCTGCAGTTTCATCTTGTATATTCTCAGCTAAACCTTCAGAGAAAGCAGCCACCAGACCGCTATTGGTCCAATCAACCTCAGACGCTAATGTCCTGAACTCTATTGCATAATCGGCTACAGAACGATTGCCTTGCCTGATTCTCATAAGGGCTTTGGCAGCGTTCTTCTCCCTGCCTTTAGGTTCAAATGTAGCCTTAAAGGCCGTAAGAAAGGTACTGTAATCACGGGCTATTGCGTCACCACTTTCCCATAAGGGGTTAGCCCAAGTCAAGGCTTTTCCAGTTAATTGGTTCATCAGATAGCCTATTTTAGATCTATCTGTTGGGAATGAACCTGGGGAGGCCTCAAAGTGGTATTCTATTTGGTTTAAAAAACCTCTAAATTCCTTAGAATCACCTCCATAACGAGGGGGCGGTGACAAAGTTATGGACGGTGGTTTATGTGGTACGGGAACCACTACAGGTGGCGGAACCACAGGTGGTACAGGAGGGACCTCTAAATAGGCAGTCCTCTGGAGCAAGGTCTGAAATGCCTGAGCAAATTGGTCTAACCTGTGGTCCATATCCTCCACCCTATTTTCACAGGCGATCATATGTTTGCATAGTTCTGCAGGATCCATGGCCATGTCGTAATGTCACGACTAGTAATGTGGTCCAGCACGCAGAATCTATGTAAACATATACATAAGTCAGAAAAGGAAAAATAACAGGACAGAGCGTAAACCGGACCTTAGAATGGCCGGACTAATACGCTAGAGACAGAGAATGGTCAAAGGGAAAGCCGAGGTCAAGGAAGCCAGAAAATACTCAATACCGATAAGACAAGCCAAGTCAGGGAAACCAGAGATCAGAATAACCAGGGAAACGCCAAGGATCAGGATACCAGGAAATCAGAAACACGAAACTAGCACTTTCAGGAAACCAGGAAACTGAAACCACGACATGGCAAAGTACTAGGGTGAATTAGGGGTTTAAATACCCCTCTCTAAGCTATGATTGGTTAGAGGGCGACCTCTGACCCCAGAACGTACGTGTGCGTTGACGTCGTGACGTCACGCACACGTTAGTATAATTCTCGGGGGCGGGGCTATCCATAGACGCGACCACGTGGTCGGCGCCATATTGGATTCGGGCGTGATGCCCGGAAGAACTACACGCGCGGTTCCCGTCTCGCCGACGAGCAGGTAAGCTCGTGTAGTCGGAGCGGTCGTGCCGGTCGGGCACGACCGTGAGGCTCGGCGGGCCGGTGACCGCAACAAACCCGAAAAGGCCCCACAAGTTCATCTTTGATGATACCAGCCCAAACCAGTACTCCACCTCCACCTTGCTGGCGTCTGAGTCGGACTGGAGCTCTCTGCCCTTTACCAATCCAGCCACGGGCCCATCCATCTGGCCCATCAAGACTCACTCTCATTTCATCAGTCCATAAAACCTTAGAAAAATCAGTCTTGAGATATTTCTTGGCCCAGTCTTGACGTTTCAGCTTGTGTGTCTTGTTCAGTGGTGGTCGTCTTTCAGCCTTTCTTACCTTGGCCATGTCTCTGAGTATTGCACACCTTGTGCTTTTGGGCACTCCAGTGATGTTGCAGCTCGGAAATATGGCCAAACTGGTGGCAAGTGGCATCTTGGCAGCTGCACGCTTGACTTTTCTCAGTTCATGGGCAGTTATTTTGCGCCTTGGTTTTTCCACACGCTTCTTGTGACCCTGTTGACTATTTTGAATGAAACGCTTGATTGTTCGATGATCACGCTTCAGAAGCTTTGCAATTTTAAGAGTGCTGCATCCCTCTGCAAGATATCTCACTATTTTTGACTTTTCTGAGCCTGTCAAGTCCTTCTTTTGACCCATTTTGCCAAAGGAAAGGAAGTTGCCTAATAATTATGCACACCTGATATAGGGTGTTGATGTCATTAGACCACACCCCTTCTCATTACAGAGATGCACATCACCTAATATGCTTAATTGGTAGTAGGCTTTCGAGCCTATACAGCTTGGAGTAAGACAACATGCATAAAGAGGATGATGTGGTCAAAATACTCATTTGCCTAATAATTCTGCACTCCGTATATATATATATATATATATATATATATATATATATATATATATAGAGAGAGAGAGAGAGAGAGAGAGAGAGAGAGAGAGAGAGAGAGAGAGAAATCAAATGTAGGAAAAGCACTCCAAGGACTTCTTTCAATGTTGAAAATAAATAACTTAACTTTATTCGGCAACTGCCATGAAAAATCAACGTTTCAGTCCTGTGTCAGGACTTTCGTCAGGATATATATATATCTGTAGAAAATTCCTGCACTCCAACTTAACAAAAAATTGTACCTGGTGCTCTGGTAGCCAAATAATAAATCAAGGGTTTACAAATAGATTTCTTCTTTATTCCACAATCATCATCGACATTTCAGCTCCTTCATGGAGCTTTCATCAGGATACAAATAACATACTAAAAAACACAAGCTTATATAGGACCTCATAATCAGGTAATTACTTACGTATCCAGGTGGTACTCATTCACCGCCGCCGCCGAGCGCGCCCCAGTCGCATCCACGTTAATGTTACTTTCGGGTTTCAGCCCATATAGTAGAGGAGAGAGTGGATTGGCCCTGCGCACCACGTTTCCTGGGCAACCAGAGAAGCTCAATTCTCATTGGTTATTCCCGCGTGTACTGGCACCATAGAGGGACAAATTTCACGACATAATTAAACCTTCTACTTTATTAAAGCGTTTTGATGGCAACCGGAACGCGGTCGGACGAAACAGCAGGAAGGGAGCACCTGGATACATGAGAGGAGAGATCACAAAGCACAGTGCATTTATAATAAAGACATTATAATTAAACAACCTAGATCAGTGGAATTTACAGTGTGTCAGCTTTCTATATTTAAAGGAGAAACAACCTCCAAATACCAATATTAGGATTCATGCAAATATCATTGCACTTACTAAAAAAAGTGAAAATGAATTTAAACTCCAAAACAAAAACAAAAACATAATTAATATATCATAAGAAAGACAACTTTCTTTATGTGTCAAGGCATTTTAGTGTTAAATGTATGATACACCAAATGACAGAAAAACACAGGGCGCCACAATCACTATATGGGTAATATAAAATGGGGGTAAAAAAAGGGATATGGGAACAAAGATAAAAAATAGCAAGAGTTTATTGATAACAAAGTATCCACAATAGATGGCACAAAACATGTGCAATAACAAATATATATAAATGAAAAGGCCACAATAGGCCAAAGACCCTTAGGTACAGCAGCTTAACACAACATGATACTGGACTAAATGAACAAAGTGCAAGTGCCAAAGTGCAAGTGGAGATAGAAAATAAAGTGCACAAAGTTAACCACTTGAAAGTTCAAATGGACTAAAGCCAAAGTATTGCACAAACAATTAAAAACCAGCATATATGCTAATAAAACCGCTGATACCAGACTGCAGGGTCACGACATATGCTCAACGAGTTTCGTCTTGCGACTTCCTCAGGAGCGTCTTCTCTTTTCGGAATCTTCTTCCCTTTTGAATCCGCCGTTCTGTGCAGTCGTTCCTCATGCACATGCCGCATCACGTGCGTCGTCATACATCATGACGCACGCGTGATCGGCCCGCGCATGTGCAACCACGCTGGAACGCAGGATATCTTTATTGATAATTTACACAGCCGCAAAAAGGACGCTCTACAAGAAAAAACGTCCAAAAATAATGCGGTCTGTGTGTACACTTCCTTCCTACCCCCAGCTGACCCCTAACATTAATTCCTATCAGCCTAAGGGATAATATAAATAGTACTAGTAAGGGAAGAGGATATAAAGAATATATAAAATTAAAATATATGCAAAAAGATGGAAAAAATTGAAGAAAATATATATATAAATATGTAGCGTTAATTGAGGTACAAATCCAGAAGTGTATGTAAGTAAATAAATAAATATGTTGGGTGGAAAAAATTCTATTTATATTTCCAATAAGCAACATAAAACATACAAAGTACATTAATTGATGGTTATCAATAAATACATCAATGGTAAAGGCATAAAATTGAAGGCAAAAAAAATGTGTAAAAAAAAAAAAAAATTTCAAGCACTCTCTAAACCATATTCCAAATATATATTAAAAGCAAATTCAAGTTTATATATTAAAGTATTACTCATAATAAAAAAGAAAATATGGAACATAAAATAAAAATTACAATAAATATATAAAAAAGTGTAGTGAAATAATCAATCCATAAAAGCCAGTATGTCCAAATCTGTATTAAGCACTGAGGGGACAGAGGATTTCATTTTATATATCCACTCTGTCTCCCTCATGGCTAACATTCTTTCAGTATCCCCGCCCCTCCAGTGTGGTACAATTATGTCAATCCCAATACAAATAAAATCCTTAAAATCAAATTCCCTACAGGCAATGCAATGTTTAGGTGCACTATGTTTCATATTCTTATTTTTAATTCCATTAAAATGTTCCAAAAATCTTATGTGAAGTTTTCTGATGGTACGTCCTATATATTGGACTCCACACTTGCACTGCAACATATATACCACATACTTGCTCTGACAATTGATAAAATGTTTAATTTTAAAAGTTTCCCAGGTCACAGTACTAGAAAATCCCGTAGTCTTGTTTTTCTGGAATTTACATGTACTGCACCTGCCGCATTTAAAAAAGCCCTTTGGTTTTTCTGATAAAAAATTAGCTTTCTCATTTGTAGTCTCCTTCTTGGGTAAAACACTAGGGGATAAGATATTCCTTAGATTATAAGGTCTTTTGTATATTACCTTGGGATTTCAGGGTAAAATCTTTCCTAGACATTTATCTTGCAGTAATATAGGCCAGTTCTTCTTAATCGATTTCTGTATTAAGTCAGCCTTATTGTTAAACTTTGTCAAAAAGGCAAATTCTGAACACTTCCTTACATCTTTCTTATTTCTATTACTTTTTACCAGAAGGTCTTTCCTCTGGAGACCTTCCACCTCTGGGTATTAGATAAAAGTTCTCTAGGATAGTTTCTATCTAAAAACTTCTTGTTTAAAATTTGAACCTGTTCCTTAAAATCTTTCTTCTCTGTGCAATTTCTAAAAACCCTCATATGTTGTCCTTTAGGGATGTTGGTTAGCCATTTACGATGATGACAGCTTGAAAATTCAATAAAACCGTTCCCAACAGTTGGTTTAAAAAAAGTTTTACTATGGGATTTTTCCTTCTTTTAAAAACAAGGTTAGATCTAAAAAGTTAATACTCGTGTCATGAATCTCTTCTGTAAATTTAAGACCATATAAATTAAGATTAATATAAGCTAAAAACTCAGCTAAAAGACTCCTGTTCCCCTTCCAGATAATTAGAACATCGTCTATATACCTCCTCCACTGCACCAAATGGATTATTATGCCAAATATTGTTCAATTCCCAATCTGCCACAAAAATATTGGCATAACTTGGTGCGAACCTGGTGCCCATTGTTGTCCCACACGTCTGAAGGTAATAAACTCCCTCGAACCAAAAATAGTTGTGGAACAGGATGAATCTAATGAGGTCTAGAATAAAAGACGCTTGTTCTAAATTCATCTCAGGATCATTATTTAACACATTTTTCACAGCCTTAATGCCTTTCTCATGATCAATTACAGTGTATGTATGATATATGTGCCACAAACTGTGTGTTGTAAATGTGTTCTAAATATGAGTGTAAGAATAACTCTGAGTCACACTTTTGCTTTTGCCACCATTTTTCATGAGCTGAACTCAAAGCTCTAAGACTTTTTCTATGTACACAAAAGGCCTATATCTCTCAAATATTGTTCACAAATCTGCCTAAATCTGTGTTAGTGAGCACTTCTCCTTTGCCGAGATAACCCATCCACCTCACAGGTGTGGCATATCAAGATATCAAGATGCTTATTAGACAGCAAGATTATTGCACAGGTGTGCCTTAGGCTGGCCACAATAAAAGGCCACTCAGTTTTATTGTATTGGGTGGGGGAAGGGGTCCCAGAGGGTTCGGAAACCAGTCAGTATCTGGTGTGACCACCATTTGCCTCACGCAGTGCAACACATCTCCTTTGCATAGAGTTGATCAGGTTGTTGATTGTGGCCTGTGGAATGTTGGTACATTTCTCTTCAATTGCTGTGCGAAGTTGCTGTATACTGGCAGGATCTGGAACACCGTATACACCGATCCAGAGCATTCTAAACATGCTCAATGGGTGACATGTCCGGCGAGAATGCTGGCCATGCAAGAACTGGGATGATTTCAGCTTCCAGGAATTGTGTACAGATCCTTGCAACATGGGGCCATGCATTATCGTACTGCAACATAAGGTGATGGTCGTGGATGAATGTCACAACAATGGACCTCAGAATATCGTCACGGTATGCCATCAATAAAATGCACCTGTGTTCGTTGTCCATTACATATGCCTGCCCATACCATAACCCCACAGCCACCATGAGCCACTCTATCCACAACGTTGACATCAGCAAACCGCTCACCCACAGGACGCAATACATGCCGTCTGCCATCTGCCCTGTACAGTGAAAACCAGGATTCGTCCGTGAAGAGAACACCTCTTCAAAGTGCCAGATGCCATCGAATGTGAGCATTTGCCCACTCAAGTCAGTTACGACGACAAATTGCAGTCAGGTCGAGACCCCGATTAGGACGACGAGCATGCAGATGCGCTTCCCTGAGACGGTTTCTGACAGTTTGTGCAGAAATTCTTTGGTTTGTAAACCAATTGTTGCAGCAGCTCGCCTTGTGGCTGGTCTCAGATGATCTTGGAGGTGAAGATGCTGGATGTGGAGGTCCTGGGTTGGTGTGGTTACACATGGTCTGTGATTGTGAGGCCAGTTGAATGTAATGCCAAATTGCCTGATACGCCTTTGGAGACGGCTTATGGTAGAGAAATTAACATTCAATTCATGGGCAACCGCTCTGGTGGACTTTCCTGCAGTCAGCATGCCAATTGCACGCTCCTTCAAAACTTGCAACAACTGTGGCATTGTGCTGTGTGATAAAACTGCACATTTTAGAGTGGCCTTTTATTGTGGCCAGCCTAAGGCACACCTGTGCAATAATCATGCTGTCTAATCAACTTCTTAATAAGTCACACCTGGGAGGTGGATGGATTATCTCAGCAAAGGAGAAGTACTCACTAACACAGATTTAGACAGATTTATGAACAATATTTGAGAGATATAGGCATTTTGTGTACATAGAAAAAGTCTTAGATCTTTGAGTTCAGCTCATGAAAAATGGGGGCAAAAACAAAAGTGTTGCGTTTATAATTTTGTTCATTGTATATATATATATATATATATATATATATATATATATATATATATATATATATTTAAATTTAGTATTAGGACCATGGTTGGGGCTTTTAATCTTAGGGTAGTACTGTGTCACACATATCCCAGTCTGCATGGGACTGGTGGGAGTTATACTCCAAGACCACAGTTGATGTCCCTTATGTTGTTGCATTCATATCTCACAATTTTGAGAGATATGCTATAGTGGGGAGGCTTACTCCCCCCACGATAGCATATCTCCCAAAATTGTGAGATATGAATGCAGGAACATATCCCCAAGTATCATGTGGTTGATACTAGTGAAAGTAAAAGAAGACCCAACCGGAAAGGGGATACCTTAACCTGGTGTTAACATAATTGGCCCCACTCAGGACAATTGATTCACAAACCAACATTGAAACAGTCTCTCAAAGACTGAATGATCTTAATTTAGTTTACACTTTTCAATCATAAGTGGGGGAATTGTTCAGTAAGGTTAAGTGAGATACCAGGAAAAGAGCTGGAGAGACAAAATCATACTGTCTGTGTTTTATTAGCCACTGTCTTAGCATATAGTTATAAGAATTGACTAAATGAATCAATTAATGGCAGCAGCTGTGAAGAGAAGCTACAGCCATAGAGATTAAATCCTATTTATGTTTTTCAGATTGGGAAATGTATGTTCCTACACTGCCCTGAATGTAGGGTTCCCTGCACTGGCATTAGCCACACCAAACAAACCACAAATTATGTTTTTTTTTTTTTTTTATGCACCTTATGATGACATGATACATGTTACATGATATGTACATATATATGTATATGTGTTTTAGAATTGAGTGATCGACCGAAATTCCTATTTCCGAGACACCATGTGTCAGAACTTACAGGGAGCAAACTTGCGCAAGTCAATACATGCTCGTTTTGGCTCTTGTTTCATGACAACAGTAAAAGGAGGATGGAAAATAAGCAACTTAGTTTCCCATGATGTACAAGAGGTCCGCCCAACCGTGTGAGCTGGATCTCCTTTCCAATCAAGAGGTAGCACAATAAGTTGATGGATGTTTGGGTGCACAGCCACTAAATGTTCATTTTATTCACAGTCCAAGTGACAACTGACCAATAGAGAAAAAGGAAGATAGTCTGTGTTTTACTCTTGCTGTGCTTGTGTGGGATTAGGTCATTCATTCTACTGTGAGACTAGGTTTAGCTTACTGCTGTACCTAGCACCTAGCTAATGTCAGGGACACTTGAAACAATTTTAAATGGGAGATAAGAGATTGCTATTTTGTCATTGATCCTAGTGTGAGATTAGGTTACCGATATGTAGTTGTTAAAAGTTGTTTGTTCATCGCGTTAACTGTTTCGAGAAAGAAAATCATTTTTTGGAGAGTGTTTTGTTCAGCTAAAAAGAAAAAAAGCTCTTATTGTCTACCTGGGTCAATGATTCTAACGTGAGACTAGATTTAACTTTCTGCTGCATATAGCTAGCTAGCTACTGCCAGGGTCGATTGAAACAACTTTGAGTGCAAGATAAGAGATTTACATTTTGTCATTAAGCCAAGAGTGAGATTAGGTTACAATATAGAGTTGTTAAAAGGTTTTTGTTTTTTGTTCTTTTTTTACAGTTTGAACTGTTTGTTCACTGCCAATAAACCCTAACTTGGAAATACCAATTTACATGTTTTTTTTTTGTAATAGTTTGGAGAAAGAAAATAATTCCCATTTTTATTCCTTTCCCCGAGTGTGTTGAGACTAGTGTGTGCTGTGCCAACATGCGAGCATCGTGCAGTGTTTCTTCTAGTCAAACAAAATAACTTTACAGTAGTAAATCCAATCATCAACCAATTTCGCAAACACCTATTTTTGCTGTATAAAGTTGTGTTAGTTTGCTCCATACACAATCATTCATATCCCTAATTTAATTAATGTACTAGAAAAACAATCCCATCATCATTATTCCCTAATCCCATGAAGAAACCAAGGAATTGTACAGGAAGGGGTCCTGTTCCACAATCCACCCTCAGCAGTAGTGTCATGGTCTCTTACTTGGCAATGAAGACTGCTGACACTTCCTCCACTGCTGCCTCCACCTGGATGACACTTCCTCCACCACAGTCTCTGGATAGTGGTATTATCAGCATGTCTGTTATGTCCTATTCACCACCCAGGAGGCAATTGGATTTTTCACCGCCAGCTCATGCTGCAATAACTTCCACTGCTACTTCCACTGACACTGCAGATCCATCTAGAACAGCTAGCTGAAAGTGTTATAGCATTTGTCTTTTATGGTACTCAGAGGTTGGTGAAACCAGTGGACGTGTTGCTGTAGCCTGTGTTACCCTCTGTTTCTTGTAGCCCCCCAAGAAGCAACTAATGGAGAGCTCACAAAACTCAAAAAAGGTTTGTCTGTGTGTCATCATAGTCAGTCTTTATGAAGATGAAAAAACAAAAGGGTATTAGGGGCACACCCGGAACATGCATCTTGCAGGAATGGTGCTGTCGTACTGACCAATATTTATGCATAATTAAAGAACAGCACACTCATAAAATACATTTAATTCAATTCTATAAGGCTACTTAAAATCGCCTATCTCAGCAAACAAATATGGGGATTCGGTTCCACCATATGACCATATTGTGTTAAGCCCATCACTACTTCACTTTTGTAGACTTTTGCTCAAGTTTGTCCCAGGAGCAAATTAACTATGATACAGAGGAATTACAAGATGAGAGTCTGGAGAGGAGGTAGTCAAGTATCTTCTGCACCCACTGTGCACTTGCACTTTGTCTAAGTACACATTTATCTGCAGCATAATCTTCTAATTTAATGACAGTAGTTTACCCAGTAATATTATTATTATTATCACCACCACCTCCCTTCTTATTACCATTAGTCAACTAAGTGCTAGTGTAGAGATTAGTATTGTGACAGCTTCTAAAGATGCAAATTCACCCTCATCTTTATCAGCCTCCCAAAAGTAGGAAAATGCAAAGTGTAAACTGTGCAGAAGGGCATTGTAGAGGGTGAGTGATGAGTCATCTCACTAGCGCCGCTATGTACCAACATGTGCAAAGACACCACAGGTCTGTGATACTGAGGTAAGAATCAGAAAGAGAAAGTACTAAGGCAGGCAGTATGTCCACTGTTGCTTTGTCTGATTCTTCACAACTACCACCATAAGTACCGTCTCCACAACCACCTCCCTTAGACAGAGTTGGGGGATGTTGATCCTATTGCAAATAGGCGACAGGGACAGACAGACACCCAGTCCACATCATCTCAGGAATGTGTCCAGCAGCCAACTCGTGAACATTTTGTTGGATTTCATGACAGGGGGGATTTATCTACCATGTTGTCGTTATGTAGCAGCAGCACTGGCAGCATAATCCCAACACAGAAGAGTAGAGCAGCTATGTCTTGGGTTAATGCTGTTGGCAGTGGAGAAAGCGAATCAGGAAGCAAACCAAAAGGAGAGGAGCTCCTCGCCATGGGCTTGGCCTCTTAGTGATGACTGTAATGATGTGTAAATGTTATGCTATGTTTTAAGTTTGGTAGCTATGTTAGTTTATTATTTGTTTTAGGAAACAGTTAACATTTTAAGCTTGTGATCTAGAGGGAGAGGGTAGTTGTTATGAGATGCAGACTTACTAAAGGTTAAATTAGGGTTCATGCTTCTTTCTGTCTGTCAATACTAGAGTTAATTCATCACAATGACCCTCTGAGCTACTAGGATCAGAAGAAGAGTGTGTGGCTTGATACGTGTCTGGTTGTTCAGCAACTATTATCATGTCCACTGTCCACTGGATCCTCAACACTCACAAACGCCTTTGCAACTGATGAATGAAATCGCTTTCCTCAAGTTCAACATCTGCAACATGGGTTACCATGCTCTTCAGTTTGATACTCGAGGAGTCATCATCTGCGAGCTGAGATCCAATTGACCACTCACCTCTCCCTTTAAACTTTTTCTCAATTTTTAAAAAGTATTCTAAAATATTCCCGCAAATAAATCAAAAATCTAATTAAATTACTTCAGGGCACTGTTTTTTCCCCCACACTAAAGGTGGGAAAGCTTTGTTCTTGTCTTGGTGGAGTGGGTAAGTGGGTGGTCAATTGTCGTCTGACTTTTTCTTAAATTGTGTTTTGATAAAACCACAAATTTTATCTTAAAATGACTCATCCTCCCTATTTTTCATTAATACAAGATATTAAAGGGAAAAAAATTACAATCAATGATTATACAATTAAGCTTAGGTTATTAATAACCTAATTTGGCAACTCAGTATTGGCATTGCAAAAATGGCTGATAAAAAATTGTTGCTTAGCACAGTTACAGACACCATTTTTCCTGCAGTTTTGGCTGATATTAATTTCTTAGCTGAATTTTACGTAGTACCGAAAATCGCTCAACAAGGTATCAACTAAATTCTTCCTTTCCAAGATTTTGCTAATTTGTTCACCATGCACAAATCTAAAGTATATATATATATATACACACACATACACACACACACACACACACGGCCAATTCAGAGGTTCTCTTCTGTTTTTTGCTGATCTATTTAAGATGTTAATACTTCTGAATAATCAAAAAAATGTATACCTTTTTTAAACAGTATTCATTGGTAGAAAGCCATCAGCTGAGAAAAGGGCCTGACCTCATAATGTGGAGAGAAGCCGTTAGTGAGACATAGGAGCGCTCACAGCGAGCAGCACTGTAATGAGTCTTACCTGATCGGGAGTCCAGCTCGCAGAGTTATACGCTCACCCTTGCAAAGTAGACACAGACCAGGCTGACCAGGTAAGACGCCACCTGGCCTGTGAGTCTGTGCACGGGGGCTTTCCTGGAAAAGTGCTCCAAGACGCTGTACAGTAGGGAGTAGCAGAAGCGTAGTCAAGGGAAGCCAAAATCAGGGAAGCCAGAGTCAGAGTAGTCCAGGAGGAAAGCCAAGGTCAGAAGCCGGAATTAGACAGGAAACACTGGAATGCAGGTACGGAGAAACAGGAACCAAACAAGGGAACCAGAGTCAATGAACTGACACCCCTCCCAGGGTGAGGCAGGCTTTTATATCTTGTTGATTAGGTATCAGATTCAGCTGGAGAGTTACTGACAGATCTGAGCCTTTGGTGAAGTCCAGCCCCCTAGTGCTGCAGGCAATACAAGAATGAACAGGAGTTATCCAAAGTCCTGAAATGGCTCAGAGGAAAAATAGCAGGATACGGTCCAGAAGAATCCCCTATCGGGCGCTTCTGGAGTGACCACGTCTGGCAGACAGGATGTCACGGCGAGAACCGTGACAAGCACATAGCTTAGGAAATTAAGGGAAAAAAGGTTAGACTAATGACTGTAGTAGAGGCCTAGTATTCCACAGGTTAACTCCACTATAGATCCCAGTGAGGCTCAGGAACAAGTAGTAAAAATACCATGAAGCAATAATTCCAGCAAACAAGTAATCCACGAATATCCCCATACAGATCCCAATGACTGGACGACACACAGCATCAGGAGCAGAACTAATGTTTAATCCACACAGCTAACAACTAATGTTTAATCCATGCAAGGGAGGGATTCACATTAATCAGTACAGTATCCAATAGTGTAACCGTTACCTCCCACACATCTCCTCCCTTCAGTATGACACTTAATCCCATTATACATACTGTAGTTTTTCCCGAGTTCTTAATGTACCCCCAAACCAGCAGTTACAATAATACTGTGGGTACCCACTGGTAGCCCTGATCTGGGTGACTAACATATCCAAAATTCACCCAGATCGGACCAGGTGTTCGGGAGTTAGGTGGAGGGTGTATTTTGACCGACCGCACACGAGGTGCTATCCGAAAAGGGTTCCATGGGTTTTGGCCCTGCGGTTGGTCTTCGTTCGGGAGGTAAAACACACATAAAATACTGCCATCCACGATTAATCTTGTATTCGTATGAACCCCCTTGTTCAGTACTTTGAACCTACCGAGCGGGAGGCTGATTAGCCTTCCCGTTCGGGAGTTACGGAGCCATGGAGGTCTCAGCGGTGTTCAGGTAATCGAGTGTCCGATTTGAGTTCCAGACACTCGACGACCAAACACCGCTGAGATTTTCGTGCGTAAGATGGCGTTCATATACCGAACGGCGGCCACCCAGATACATCACTAAAGTACCGATTAACCTGCGGTTAGAGAAGTGTGAACTCTTAATAAGGTACACACTTCTCTCTGGGGTGGTCTATTGGTTCGGTAATTTACATTCGTATGGAGTACGGATGGAAACTACCGAACAATCATACGAATCCCACATACATTTTAACCATAGAAACAGAAACAACACACAAATTGCAATATTATTACAGTCTTTTAGGACAGCCCTGGTACCATCTGCTACACTGACTGTGTGTAAGATTTAGTGTGATGTTTGGTAGAGCATATGAGCCCTTATTAAGAGAAGCACAAGAAGTTGACGTTGTAGGCAAGAACGTCTGACACCCTTAAAAAAAAAAAAAAAAACCTAGACACATTTTTGCCACACTTTGCCAAGAATTGTCACAGAGAAAGCAAACTGTAGAGAAAGCATTTGATGTTGGAGATGAGATGCATACAGGTCTAGTGATAGTGGACTCATGATCTGTGGGAGGCATTGGAATATCCAAGGCTTCAGCAGGCATGCGATGGAGTCCCTCCAGTGTCGAGAGAACCAATCCGCTACGTGGTTGTCCAAACCTGGAAGGTATTCTGCTCTTAGTATGATATTACTCAGGAAAAAGAAGTGGTGAGTTTGAGGCAATTGAAGGCCCCCCAACTCAATGAACTGGAGTCAGATTCCAGAATGAAGTCTAGTTGTGATTCAAAAATGGCTTGACCCTTACACACCTCAATGTTTCGCAGCCCCCAGTCAAGTTCCATTTAAACCTCCCTTGTAAGGGAGATTGGCTGAATCGTTAGAGGTGGATCGATAAAGGCAAATGCTCTTGAAGTACTGTAATACCTGGTAGTGGAGCGGGCCTTGAAATATGGCTTGTATGGATGCGGATAGAAGTCCTTAGAAATAAATGTTGCCAATGAAGCCGGGAAGACCTATAATGAGTTGAATGAGGAGGGTGTCTGTGTGTGACTGACGGGTAGGTAAAGGTGAAACACTGAAGTAGCCTAACTGTCTACAAATTAAATGGGGGTTCACCCCATGGGTAATGTCTTAGCTGAGTTAAGTTTTGACCTGGGGTTCACCCATTAGTTACTGGACACCAGTCACACTATGAGAATAAGTCAGGTTAGAAGCACTGGCCTATCTATCCCTAGTCAGGACAATTGCAAAGTAGTTTTAGTGGCAATTGATAGCTCAGTCAGTGAATGGAAAACAATAGAAAGGGGCCCACCCTGGGTGTAATCCTGTGATAGTGGGTCATTCTGGAAATCAGTCCAATATAGAAAAGCACATTGGGGTAAATGTGCAGGGTAGATTGCACAGGCAACCATGAAGCAAGCAAGTAGAGAAAATACACCAGATATAAACAAATAAAGAAAGCCAGACACTGTGTGAGCACTCTAAGCAAGTGAGCCAAAAATGGATATGGTATTGCCTGTTGTAGGCACAAGGCTGCTGCTTGGGCGGAGAGGGTTGTAAAGCAATGGCAAAATGGCCACTGTGACCTCAAATTCGGTTGCGAATTAGGACCGATACTGGACAGAATTTGGACAGAATTGCGAAGGCAGCAGTAAATATGGAGGGTCCTGGGGAAGATATTATTGCCTTACTCGTTTTCTGATTGGCTGATTTCTGTTGTTCACTAGTTCCCTTTTTGCGGCAAGTAACTTTTAAGAATTGGCTAATAGCACAGAATTTAAGCCCGGGTTACAGTCCATAGCATCTCCAGTATTCTAATTATGTTAATGTACTACTTATAGAGTTAGGAGGTACACCTGCCCTCAGATGCTGTGGAATGAAACTCCCATCATTCTCCACCAGGCATAAAGCCTTGTTGAGGGCAATAGAAATAGCATTTCCTAAGCATCCCTCAAGGTACACTAGTGGTCCAACTCTTGTCAGTCTCTCCATTCAAACAGAAATGAGAAATGCTTTTAAACCTTTACTGTTTTGTTCCTTGTGGACTGAGTTAAGATCAGCTGGTTTGGGGGACTATCCATGAGGGCTGGAGGGCTGCATATACTTGTGAACCTTGCAGGAGAAGGGATGTCCCTGAGGGATGGCTGAGAGAGGACTATGGTGGTACAGGAAGGGGGTGTGCTGCCATGGGTTGTCCATCACCAGAATGCTACCAGAATGCTATGTGTGCTGGCGACAGACGCAATCTATTCACATAATTATTATCAGCATTCATAATGCGCCAATATATTCTGCAGTGCTTTACATTTATAGAAGGCAGAAGAGGTGAAGAAGGCCTTGCTCAAAGGTGGTTACAATATTTGATTGTTTGACGTAATCAGATAAATAATGTTAGGGGTCTTGCTCAGGGGCACTTACTGGCTGGCACTGATGGCTGAGTTACATCTCTGCAGAATAGTTAATTATTTCTGTATGTGCATAAACGCTAAACATACAAACGCTAAACATACGAACTCTAAACACTAGGACTGCTTCAACGCAACAAAGCAACCAGGGTGCTCACAATAACCCTTTAACGGAGCTTTAGATGTTGACACTTAGATGTTATAAATACATTGAACTTGCTTTTTTTACTTTAATTATTTGACACTGATTTTTCCAGGAGAGGGTACTTAGATGGTATTTGTGCTTTCTGAAGACAGTCCCGCTTATATTGCTACTCTTGTGATTTACATTTCTTTTAAACTCCACCAGAGTCAAATAAGTAATGATTTGTGACACATAGGGAGGTCAAATCAACTTATTTATGCATGCATTATGGTAATATGTTACCTTCAGTATATTCTAAACATGGAGAATGTGAAGGAGACAGGTATCCATTGGAGCTTTATTAATAAATGATGATCATAATAATATAATAGGGGATTGCTGTGGCTGATGGGGTTCTTATTGAATGAATGTAGTCTGAAAATCAATTGTATCTGTTTTAGCACCAGTGCTTGTCAAATTTATGTGACGTGTTATGATTTTCTCAGAGGTTGAATCATTTACTTGATAAACATAAATAGTCCATTGGGAAGAAGATGTTGTAATGTATTTAGATTTTCTCACTAAATTACATACTTTTTCACAGGGGAAAAATTGGTCAATAGTGCACAAATTGTACAACTCGAACAGCTATGCAATTAATATACGCATTTTAAAGACTCAAACTAATACTCCGTTAAAATGAGTTTAGCAGCTGCTCTCCAAGATATACTTTAAAATAAGAGAAATTTCAAAATATTCTCTTGGTGAGATATCTATTGTATAAATCAATTAAATAAATACATTTTCGCACAATACACAGTGAACAGAGAAAATGTAAAACTACACCTACCGTATATACTCGTGTATAAGTCGATCTCATGTATAAGTCGAGTGCAGTTTTGTGACCAACAATTGTGAAATATGCTATGCCTCGAGGATAAGTCGAGGGTAAAACTTGGGGCTATGAAATTCTGTGATTTTTATAATGATACACACACACACACACATACAAACACACACTCTGCATTATATAAACACATTGTGTTTGTGTGAATGCAGAGTGTGTGTTTGTATGAGTGTGTGTATATAATGCAGAGTGTGTGTGTAGTGTGTGGGAGGGCATTTTTATTATTTTTAATTTTTTATTTAAATATTCTAATTTTGTTATTTTAATATTATAATCATTTTTTATTTTAATAATTTTTTATTAAATTTTTCTTATTATTATTTTTTTATTATTTAAATATTTTTTTTGTCCCTGGTGGTCCAGTGGTGTGTACTGTGCAGGAGGGGGGCTGGCAGGAAGTGTTTACTTATCTTTCCTGCAGCTCCTGTCAACTCCCTTCTCCTGCATTCCGGTCAGCTCCCCTGTAAGTCTCGTGGTCTGCGTGCCGCGCGGAGCGTTGCCCATGGTAACCCGTGGCAATGCTCTGACGCCGCGGCTCTTGCGAGATTTACAGGGGAGCTGACCAGAATGCAGGAGAAGGGAGCTGCAGGAAAGGTAAGTAAACGCTTCCTGCCAGCCCCCAACAGGACCGCCGGGCTTGTAATAAGCCCGACGGTCCTGGTCTGTATTATGTATTATGTAAGTTGCCATAATACAGACATTGACTCAAGTATAAGTCGAGTGGGGGTTTTTCAGCACAAAAAATGTGCGGAAAAACTAGACTTATACTCGAGTATATATGGTAATTAAAAAATCCAGGCTAAAATAGCCAAGTTGTAACTTTTACCAAAGCAGCTATGTTGGCCTATATTTTGAAATTCACATTTTTTTTTTTTTTTTTTTGCAGTGCGGGTAGTTACACGCAAGTTTGAGTTGCCACAACAGCATCAACAGACATATATAAACATACATAGTAGTACATGGTCATGGCAAGGAGATACCTTTTTTTTTGTTTGTTAAGGTAAGGTAAAACAAGATGGACTTTAGGTAACATTAGTGATGCAATGGCATAAATGTGGGGTTAGTAACATTCTAAACGTTAGACCGTGTTTAGCTCATCAAAGGAGAGATTATCAAGACATGCAGATATGCTAGTATTCAGGCTGTAATAGCTCATTAGTTAGACTCGTGTCTCATGCTAGCTGTTAGAAAAGAACATAATTAATATAAGCTATTACAATAAAAAGAAAAACAAAAAACATAAGGGCATATCAGGTAAAGCGTGCATTAAGAAGATAAGAAAATAAGCAAAAAATTAAGAGAGGAGAGGACCACTGGATGCACATCAAACCGACACTGCTCCTGCAGGTAAAGTGTGCGACTCAAGAATGCATGGCAGTAATGTATAAACAATATATTATTCAAAATGTAAAGAGCATAGAGATCAAGCTTGGGTCAGCTGGAGTTGCTGTAGGTACCATAATGGCAACGGCTGGTCATGAGAAAGTCCCAGAATGTAAGCTGGTGTGCTGCATCTAAGCTCGGAAGGCTGGGAGGATATCTGCCGCTGGGTTGAGAGATTGCAGTAAGATGAGTGCAGAGAGGGATATCCCTCCAGCCCCAGATCAGTGAAGAGGCCTGCATCTGGAAGCCACTGACTTGGGGGCTCGAAGAGTCCAAGTCCATTTCCAATTTGGAGAGGCAGAAGGCCCTGATGATATGTTGTCGCTGGTAGCGGCTGGTCTATTGTCTGTGTGGGCAATGCTGTGGGGTATCACCCATATTGGCCCTCGGCCCGGGTGAGCTTGTAGCATCGGTTCATGCGCTGGAAAAAGTTGAGTGCCCAGAGGGGGCCCTCCCCGCACCCGTGTTCCTCTTCCGTGATCCTCCCTTCTAGCTCGAGGAAGCAAGGCTTCTTGCTTTGCCTCCAGAGAGGCCCAAGAGCGGGTGAATATTTCATCCAGTCGCCAAATGGGTAGCGCAGCCTACTCGTGCTGTGTCTGCTCAGTGTGAGTGCTTTGCGTGTCACGAGGAATGGAGGTGTCCGCCATCTTGGCCGCATGAAACTCGAGTTTAGGTGCAGCAACAGTCGTGAGAGAGTCCGTACTCAAGTGGGGACCAGGATAACCCCCACCGGTCCAAAAAGGCTTCAACTAGGTATGCTCGCCTGGTCGGGTGATCGCCCGCTTCGTTCTTTCCATTCCCCCACCAAAACTTGGAAATTTAAATAAAATAACTATTTTAATTTCCCATAAGCAGCGGAGTGGGGAGTTTGTCATATCATAACTATACTAAATAAACAATAAATTGAGTGGACATCTGTACACTTATTTCCTCCCCTACTTATTTACAATGGGCAGGGGCGTAATTTAAAGATATAGGGGTACAATTAACCCCCAGTAAATGAGGAATAAACCACTACCTTCCTACATCCACACGCTAGGTAATGCCCAGAATGTGGAATAAATATATAAATAATGCCTATAAAAGGGGTGCAGAACATGAGAGATGTCGGTGGCCAACGATAACCTATGTCTGTGTGATTATGTATGTGACTGTAAGTTTTTCTGAATTTGTGTCTATGAGTGTTTACAAATGTGTGGTCGTACCTGTAAAGAAGTACAGTGTACAACGAAACACTATTCTATCAGGTATACAAACATGTATTCCTGACACCATGGTGCCGAAATACATGTTAAGCTCCCTCTCTGAAAAGGCAACTTTTACATTGAAAGCCTACAGGGACAGTCTATAGACACCAAAGCCCCTTCACTAAGCTGTAGTGGTTCTGGTGACTACAGTGTCCCTTTAATATATCTAGCAGTGATAGATGAGAGGAAGCTAGGAATGTGAAAAAGGCTAATACAGGGGACTGAACGAAGAATCATAAATAAGACAGGAGTGGCAAAAAAAAAAAAAAAGACTGAGGTACAGTATGCAGGACCAAGCAAGATATAGGGAGTAGTGTTAAATTTAAAAAAAGACCTCTTGATAACATTAGAGTGGAAATCAAGAGTGTGACATGCACTATATAGAAAACTAAGCAAGAGAAGCCACAAACCTCAAAGTTTTAAGGAACAGTCTCTTCTTTTTGCTCTAATCTTAGAGTCTTTAGGAAGTGTCAATCCTTAAGTTGAACAGGCATATTTTCAAAGTATACATGTGAATATTAAGATTCTTAGAGTAGGTAGTTGGGTGCAAAAGCAGGTTTATATGCCTAGATAGGTATCTAGACAGAGAGATAGGTAGATAACCTAAGCTTTAATAAAGACAGTATATTATAGTGTGTTCTTTAAACATACATTCAGTGTCAGGGTACAGGTGTTTATTCCAGTTAAATTTGACCTTTCCATTTAACCTTGTGTAAAGTAGCAGGTTTTTGCTCTCTTCGTTGCTTTTCAAAATGGAGGAGAAAGGGCTGTGTGTGAGCTATGAGGCAAAAGGCTATAACAAAGACGCTGTTTACATTTATGAGACTGAAATTCACAAGTCATCGGCGAAGCCTCTCTTGGATGTCACAGGACACACACAAAAATCCCTTGTTACCTCTTTCATTAAACTGTAGGGCTAATTAACACATTCAACAGAGCTACTGAAGTGGAAAGGCCAAGATACAGTCTTGCCCGGGTGAGAGGAATGGAGGAACTAGTAGGATTAGTAACTACATTTTATATTGCATGGATATAATAAGATATTAATTATTTTTTAGAACAATTGAGATGACCTTCAACTCTTTTATTTTTTTTTTAGCAGGAGAAATTATTTCACTGCTTGGGCGTCTGTGTCCTTCCTGGTGGCAAAACAAATTTAGCTTTCCTTCTGACAAAACTGAACAGGGGAAACGCCAAATCTTTGTTTGTCAGTGTGCTGGGGCAGCATGCATCATTCGCCTGGCTGTTCTCTAATCAACCTTTGATCTTTATAGTCATATCCACCAACAGATTGTCCACAGGCAATTTGTTCAAAGATGTTTCTTTCTCCCCACTTTTCAAAAGATGATCATGTGCCAAGCCTGAAGTAGGAATTGACTGGAGAGGTTAGAGAATGGGTAGGGGGGCTAGATTAAGCAGGTCCTGTATAACTGAAGTGCTTCGGAAAATGGTGGGTGCCAGTATGGGGGCTTGACGCTTATGCGGGTTCCCCCATTCCTTTATTTGGCATGTCTGTTCTCTCTCATAGTTCTGCTTGATCGAAACTCCATTGTGATATACTGAATGGGAAGCTTTGCTGCTGTCTGTCCTTCTTTTAATTAAAGCTTCCGCTCCCTGCAAGGCCATTATGTCACAACTTATACTCCTTTATTCTTTTTACCCCCTTTTCTACAACATTTTGACCCTTTTCGTTTCCTCCTGACTGTACAAAATGGAACAGCGGTAACAAGAAAGGCGAGTGATTTTTACGCACACACCCCACCACCCCCCCAAACATCTTTTGAACTGAATAACTACAAGAAGTAAAAAAAAAAAAAGCCCAAAAAATAAAGCTAAAAGCGGCAAAAAGTGTCTGTGTATAGAAGAATAGTTTCAGGAAGCAATTCTAGATTTTTTTCTTGCAATAAAGAAATAAAGAGACTGTTAAGAACGGTGCATTATTACAATATTTTTCTATGGCTATAAAACATCTGAAAATTATCATCAAACCCATTTTGTTTGTTAGATTTTTCCTGAAATAATAGACTCTCCTATTTTATTTGAAATATTTTTTGTCTTGGACTGTTAAAAACTTAGATTTTTTGTCCGTGAGTCATGAGCAATAAGCTGTAAAAAAAAATGTATGTACTTTAGAGAAAGAAGGAACAAATAAGGCACACAATATACCAATTTAGCGCCATGATCATCACAACCCATAGCAGTTACATTGATGCTTATGTAAAATTTAATTAGGTATTTATAATTTGTATACAGACTTATGATTGTACTAATAAAAGTTATGAGCTATGCTTTCTATGTTTTGCTGGCAACAAAATATACAGATCTGCATTTGTGATCCTTGTGATTTTCAATTTCTCCAAAAATGTCTGAGAAAGTTATTGCACAAAATACATTTTTATCTGTATTAAAAGAATTGGCATGTACACATACACTAAAATCCACTATTTGTATGGACAGAAGCTACAAAAACCCACTTTTAGTGAAATATAGTGTTTAATCACTAAACCGCTAACAATGGTGATACAAGGACATATTTAAAAAAAATAAACAGAAAAAGCAGAATTGGAAAAAGAAAAATCCACAAAATTATTGTATATAGCTCTTTATCATTTATGTTGATTTATTCATTTCATTTTTAGCGCTCTTTCTATTTTTATTTTCAACCTTTTGGGAATCATACACTAATAATGATGTGAAAAATAAGTTGCATAACATTTTGAATTCTTTCATTTCGGCCTAAATGTTGAAAATCAGTTATAAGTCAAGTTGCTGCTTGACCTTAGAACTTATACCTCTATCACATTATTAATAGGCTCCAATAAGATATATATGTATATGATATATATTAAAGGAGTTTGACATCATAACAGATTTTCTTTCTCACTCTGAAGATAGCAGAATGCTGAAAATAACAGAATTTTGAACAGTTATTGAAAGATATTGACCAACTGAACCCCATGAAAACAGTAGAAGGAGCAAATATTTTTTTATGGAAAATGAGAATCTTAGGTGTTGCCCCTCTTCCAAAATAGATTTTTTGTATTTTTATAATATTAAATCAGTCGCATAAAAGAAAAAAGTAAATATATAATAGTCTTTATTTGTCTTTGTATGGGGCTGTTGGGACTAATAGTACGTCCTGTTTAATATAAAAAATACACATAAAATAAATCATTTTAACATGTAATACAAATTAAATCATCTTTTTAATTTTATTGATGTCAGCTTTCACCTTTTAAAGATTTTTTTTATTGTGACTCATCAATCTTATTATATTTAATAAATTATTTTAAAATTAAAATATATTTCTATAAATACTTCCTGTTATTATGATTAAAATAAAGCTGATTAGCTGAAAATAATGATTTAATACTGTAAATATCTATGGCAAATGTGGTAATGGCGATCATTTCACAGTCTAAACTGCATTAGAGTGCAAGCTTATAGGACAAGCTTTCTTTGCATGTTTTGTTTTGTCTTATGTCTCACTTTGCTTTTACATACTTTAACCAACGTGATATTTAACACAAATGGTAACACAAACCTACATTAAACTTGCAAGTATCTAGCTATCTGTCTTTATATAGTAAAGTCACATATTCGTTTTTTTCAAAATACTTATTTTTTTTTAAATTAACCACAAAGCTTTTAACCCTTCACTTACACTTCATTTGTTGTACTTATTTTCAAGCCTTCCACCTGCCTTCCCAAAAAAGTCCTAAAATACAATTTCTGTTAGTAATCGACCAACAGAAAATTCTACCGGGTAGAGAAACCAAAAAGAATCTCACTGACTCATTTAAAGGGATTTTATGTCTAGTTTCTACATTGTTTTGGTTTTAGCTTTTACGGGGCTATTAGCATTAGTAAGAGTCACCTATAATTATAGCAACACTTACACACAGACTGAGCTTTGAGAAATACAGTTTGAAAGGTGAAGTTGATGTTTTTATAACATTAACTGAAAGGCCATTTGTTCTATGAAAGAATGAGAATTGTATACACTTTGTCCATATAATTTAACACACAAATGGGCATATATGTGGGTACTTTAAATATCTGATATGTCACATGGTAATATTTTTTCACATTTATAATCGTTTAATTATTAATATATAAATGTGTACATTGTCACGAAGCAATATGTTTTTGTTTTCTTTGCTAAAATATTGTTATTATTATACATAGTATTTATATAGTGCCAGTATATTCGGCATCATTGTACAATTGTCGAAATATAATGATTAAATAGTAATTTTGAAATTTTACCTTTCTTTTTTTTTATTTTATCATTATTGAACACTTTACAAAATGATTGTGACTAATCTTACATAAATCCATATATAAATGTTAAATCAACTTAAATCCACATTTTCAACATTGAAGTGAAGAGTGTGTTAATTTAAAGCATTTCCAATTGATAAAGCACTTACGGAACCATAAGAAAGTAAGACGTCATATCCTTAAATATCTCCATTTATTTAAAAAATAAAAATAAAAAAACTACCGCACAATATATATAAAAAACATGTGTGAATGAATACATTTATAAACTCTAAAAGAAAAAATGAAAATGAAGTGGTAGAAATCACAATTTTATAAATAAAACAATTCCACTTTAAATATATTCCCAAAATGCATGGCTTTCTTGCGTGATTCCGTTTAGGGTTTTTAAAAAGGTAAAAATATAAATATAACCCGTTTTTAAGCACGACATAAAATAATTTCTGATAAATAGACACCTCGACTATGCCTTATTTCATTTTACTACTCCTGCCCTTTACAGTTATTTTCCTTTAAGTATTCTAGTATTTAAGCATTGAAGGATTAATGTGAAAACTGTTTTTAAGTAGGTGCTAAGGGCGCAGTGTTCTCACTCTGCATTAAATACCCAAGGGTAGGTCTGGTGGTGCCTTGGCCAGATATCTGAGAGCAAGATGACCTTTATTTTATTTATTTATTTTTCTAATAAAGGACGGGATTCCTAATAGGGATTTAACAATGTTCTAGGAAGCAAATGCCTGCCAACATTGTCAGATGTGAGATGGCGTACTCTTGAAACTGAAATTATACCCATTCAAGTCAATGGATGGGTCATTGTTCTGGAGAACAAAGGATTTTTCGGTGTTAGTCAGTTGCGTACAATGCATTTGTATAGAAGAACAGATATAATGTAAAGGTGATCCATGTAATGGCAAACTGAGAAGAAATGGCTTACACACATTGGGGCTCATAGGTCCTTTAATTGTTTTAATTTTAGTGCGCAATGTCCAAGGTTATTTCAAGGTAAAAAAATACACAAATCTCTTGCATTTTTGAAATGCTGTACTGTAAACATTGTCATATTTGTCATGACAAGGCTTAAAAGTCTTTATGGATTAGTTTGAAAGCTGATTATTACCCATGCAATCCTGTGCCTGCTCAGTTAAAATTGTTTTAGACAGCAAAGCACGGGGATGAGCAGCACAATGAACGACCTGTGATATCAGGCTAATTCTGTTTACAAACGGATAAATATTACATCGCTGTCATATAAAACAGGATCAATACTATCTCCCCCATCACTGGGCAGCAACTTCAAAAATCAATCGCTCCCCCAGTCTACACTGTTATCTGTTTTTCAGGGTGACAGGGGGGTCAGTGGCTTATTGAAGTATATCTGAATTTACAATATTAACAACTCACTGTGGTTTGTTCGTGGGTTCCCAGTGAATTAATTACCTGTTTAAGAAGCCATGAAAAAATCAATCCATGAAAATATTCCCCGTTTTGAAAATAAGAGATCTTGTCCGTCATGTTAAAGCAGAATTTAAAGACTCAATTCATAAGGTTCTTTTCGGTCTTTAAAAGCCTACTTCTGCAGGATTGCTGGATGTTCTATACATTACTTTTTGTATTTATAACTTTTTATGTACTTAATCATTTCTTAAAATATATTCCGGACACATTTTAATTTCTATTTTTCCCAAAATAACTTGAGCTCCGAAAACACACTGTACTTATGAATAGAGCCTTCTTTTCCTTTGACCAAGGCTAGATTGTAAGCTCATTTGACAAGGGCCTTCTTCGCTTCTTGTATCTTTAAACATTATTTTTGCCTGCCAACTTTTATCTGTTAAATATCCCCGCTGTAGAATTGTAAAGCACCCCAGGAAATGTTGGTGCTGTATAAATAATGATAATCTTGATATTAATAAATGTCACACATTATTCAGCACATGTATATGAATATTCTTAAACTTTAATAATAAAAATACTAAGTCCTTACACATTGGACTAACATTGACTTTAACGTACAAGGTTAATTGACTCATTGGTATAATTTCAGCATGGGTAAGGGGTAAGTTGCAATATACTTCTTTAAGTTTGAAATAGAATATCAGCCAATATCAGTGAAATAGTTTTATTTATATTTTGCTAGATGATATGCCATTCGCTGTTCTATAGGCCAATTCATTAAAATCTACTTTCTATATGACTTTTGAAGAAAGACAAAAATGACAAAAATGACAAAAATGTTTCAAGTCAATTTACATTGTCTCTGTCAGTCCAGTGGAGGTATGGAAAACAATTGCTGAGTTAAAAAAAATAGCAGAATTAAACAGAGTCTTATTGGACTCTTCATGCTGACTGGTTGTTAATGAGTGCTTTTAACTGACATTCCATATCAAAGCTGGCTTTTTAAGTGTAGCCAATCAGTAGCAAACATGTATTCATGCTGACAGCAGAACAAATGGCCTGCTGGCAGTATTGAGTAAATAAATAAAAATGAGTAGGATAAACATTAATGCATGAGGAAGACACGGGTGACACAAGGGTATTTTATTAGCCAGGTGATTGAGGAGTTCTAGACTATTCTCTAGGTTGCAAGAGACATCAATAGTCAACTGCTTCATAAATGGAACACAAACACAAGACACAAACACAGTAAGATGGACAGAATGCCAGCAGTTCCATGATGGGGGGCAGTTAGAATAAAGGCAACATCAATAGGTTGTTCATGGTGAAGATGGTTACTAGTGCCTGTTTTTGCATCTTTGGATAAATGGTGGGGGGATATACACTGTTTTGCTATCATAATTTAAAAGGCAAGAAATACAAAAGATACATAATGATGAAGCATGTACTATATGTAGCAGTACAGTATGCAAAATACTATGTTACAAAGCACAGGAACATTTACAGGGACACTATAAGCACCTAGACCACTTCAGATCATTTAAGTGGTCTGGGTGCAGTATCCCTGTCCCCTTAACCCTGCAATAGTAATTGAAACTGCAATAATTGCCTTGCAGGGTTAAGACTTCCTCTAGTGGCTGTCAATCAGACAGCCTCTAGAGGCCCTTCCAGGTGGTCGACTAATGGTGGATGTCCTCACGCTCTGCACAATAGCTCCACACCATCGAGTTACTTCGGAAGTAAGTAAAGTAAACATATTTTAAATTTTGCTATGCTGGGGAGGGGAGACGGGTGCGCAAGCGAGCCATAGTGCTAGGAATACAACTTTGTATTTCTAGCACTATAGTATCCCTTTATTATTATTTTGTTTCAGTAAGGATTTAACTTTCTTTTAAAAAAATATTTCCTTTTCAGAAATCCCTAGATTTTGACGTTCAGAATTTTTTATATATGTCTTTCTTACAAATATTAACTATTATTTTTGTATTCATATATTGTATCTTTATATAGCTTGTATGTATGTTATATTATTGATTAAAACATACTGACCTATTTAAATTTGTGTGTTTTAATTTTAATGTGTGAAAAAATTGTAAACTTATAACTAAACTAATAGGTATTTTCTATCCTATTTAAATAATTAATTTTCTTTCTTGTTTTCTAGTATACATTACTGAAGGAACTGCTGAGCTATGTCCTGGTTTTACTTAAAGTGAACTCAGCCAGAAATTGATGTTCGGGAGAAGAAGTAATCATGACAAAGATAAGTAGATTGATAGACAAATGAATGACATTTAAACATTAATAAAGAAAATGGCCTTGCACATTAACTGGTTCAGTTGGCAGAGGTACTGCAAATTTGTGTCATATACACTTGTACTTTTTGGACAACAATATTATACCAATAGTTTTCACTTGGTAAATACACTGTAAATCATTTAAAATTGACAGTGCTAACAGTATATCTTTAAAGGTACGCTGTAGCGTTAGGAATACATATCTGTATTTATAATGCTACCTTCCTGATCACCCTGACCAATTAGGTCTCCCACCCGTGTAAAATTAAAAAAATAGCAAGTAAAACAAAATAAAATTAATAACTCCCCTTTTGTCAGTGCCGAGTATCCTTGGACTCTGCCTCTGCCTTGTCTTTGGGTTGCGTCATCCTGGAGGTATGCCTCTTGGATCACGGACCAATCCAATGCTTTTCAGAGAGGAGTATTGGGGAACGTAGTGCACCTGCTATTCCTCTATAGAGAATCATTGTATTCAATGATTTTCTATGACTGACCATTACAGCACTGCGTATGCACACACGATGTCACAGTGTATTATGGTTTGAGAGTTGGGAATATGATTCCCGTCCCTCATACCTAGAGGGCTTGGAGGCATGGGTTGAAGCTGCGATTCCAAGTCTTCTAGATATTTTAATATTAGGTTTTGGGGGCAGGACAGGAGGGCAAGACTGCAGGTACTATGACAACTCAACTAAGATGAAGTTGTAAAGTGCCTATAGCGTCCCTTTAACAAGTATGTTGTAGTGTTGGATACTGTTGAGCTGGCACACACATATTGTATGATCCTGGAAAATGGGAACCACAAGCAAACAAAATAACTAGAGAAAAGCAAAACAATGAACACAGACAATCTCTAATTAAATATAATTAAAACGGTAAACTCTGACAATGAAAAGTGTCTGTGTTTATTAGTGAGTATATCTTTTAGCAATGTGAACAACTTTGTTAAATGTATTTTATTTTATAGATATATGAGGCCTGGTTTACACGCCTTAGACTTTGAAAAATTGCTGCCTTAGTTCCAGGGGAATAGTTTAATCCAATGAAGCTTTAAAATAGTTCATTATTTTGTCTATTAGAACCTTAATGACACTACAAGTACACCACAGGCTAACAACATCATTGATTAACTGTGAAAATATTGATTTTTTAATAAATACATTAGTTGAGTACTGGCTTTTAAAGAAAAAGCTTAATGCATATTTTATGCCTGATGGGTGGGTTTAAAGGACCCTGGGGATATTACAGTGTTGTATAAACCTAGTTCTGTATGGTAAATGTTGGTTAACTGACTACATGAGACACGATACCTCAGTGACACAAGGCACATGCCAAATAAACCTTTGTGCCCCAGTACCCTTTGTTAGAACGTGGCATTAAATAACGTCAATATAATACGGAATGCTTCATCATTTTAGCTGTTCACTGTGTTGCACATAGTAGTGTTTGAAATTGGTTCTTTAGCTTACAGCGAAGCATTAGCACTCTTTGGTAACATTCCGATGCTCTGTTAAAGGAACACTGTGGGCGTCTGCATTTGTTTGGTGCAATATGTTGTACAACTACAACTTAGTGTTTTTTTTCATCTACATTTTTTTCATTTTATTTTTATTTTATTTAACATTTTAATTTGTAATTGTATTTACTAATTAAATTTACTCCATGAGCGCACTCATTATGCCATTCACAGCCTGCAATATTTGCTCCACAAATACGTAATGCCTGATCTGCTAACTTTCTACATTACAATTGAACTACAACTTCCAAAAATCTTCAATGCTGTCTACAAATCAGTGCATAATGAATATCAAATTGTGCTATGCCAAGTTCTATATTTAACTTGGCACTCCCTTTTGGTTGCTATGATATATTATATGTACTTCTTTCCATAACTTGTTATCATTTGCACAATGGTGATCTCTTCCTGTAGGTAGAACTGACAACCTCTACCCATGGCACTGTGTGTCTGGTAGTTCACTGAGGCCAGTCATGTGCCCTGTGACTATGTATTGTGTTTCTTCCAGGCTAGAATAAAAGGTATTAAGATACTACAGCTTCACAAGGTGGTTCTACCAAGTATTGACTAGACAGGGGTAGGCAACCTTCGGCACTCCAGATGTTTTGGACTTCATCTGCCATGATGCTTTGCCAGTATTATGCCTGTGAGAGCATTATGGGAGATGGAGTCCACAGCATTTGGAGTGCTGAAGGTTGCCTACCCCTGGACTAAGATATTAATTTGTTTGTCGAATTTTCATGTCATCTTTGAAATATTGAGTTCTATGCATGATCAGCTCTCAAAATAACCATCTGATCAGAGAGGGTATTAGAAAAAAATAAAATTAAAATAAATGAAAAAAAAAATTCAAACAAGAAAGTTATGTTTTCTCTCAGCATTGGTTATATTTGGTTTGCGCTCCAAAACCTCAACAAATGTTTCTTTTGCAGAGTACAAGTTTGTGTCTTGTGGAGAAAGTGAGCGAAAACAAGGCCAGACTGAGACTAAAAATATATATTCACTGACACTATCTGCTATCACAGGTGACATTAGTTGTTGGTACCCTGGCATTGTAAGCATGATTGTCCATAGTCCATTTCAAACCACAATATGAGTAGCAGTTGCTTGACATTCTACTACAAACTCTGGGTCTTATACACATAACTAAAAAAAAATATATATATATAGAATCTGTCTGCAAGGACCTCACGACAAGCTCAATTTAAAAATAATGGCCTAAACTGCACATTCAAGGACTGTAAGTATTTTTGACAGTAGAAACTGTAAATTGGATTACGAATTCAGGGAGTCGCTCACTAAATCCCTCTCCATTGCCCCATCTAATGGGCTTCTGTGCGATAGCAACAATAGGAGAAGGTAAAGAAAAGTGAAGCTGAAATGGGTTTAGATTCTGCTTCACAGCTGCAGGTTCCTTGTGGAAAAAAATGACATTTTTTTCGGCAGATGAGGTTGGCATGGAGTCCCTGGCAGTATCTGTACTGCGTTTGTATCATCTGCTGCCGGTGTTCCGGAAACGTGCTTTGCTGGGTTATCAAGGCAGCGAGGGGGAGGGCAAGAAGGGGATTGAATAAAGAAGTGAAAACTTAGCTATTTCTTTTCACCTTATTGACGCTTAGTTTAAATAGCAGCTGCTTACATAAGGAATTGTATAAATGTGGAAACACTGGTTGTCAAAGTCACTCGTTCACCTCTGTCAGCAAAAGGACGATCCTGTTAAGTTATAAATCAAAAACCAAGGAAAATTCCATACGTCATAATGCTTTGAAATGCTATGCATATTTTGACACACAGTATATTTGATTGTGATAGGTATCTCGGAACTGTACAAGGAATCCCATATGGATCTGGTATAGATCAAGGTACTTCATGTCATGTAACTCCAAAATATCCTGGAATTACAGAAATCATACAAACTTGTATTCTCTCAAATAAAGCTTTTCCATGAAACCTGCAAAACTTAGCTACCTTAAAGCTTCTAATTATTTAGTAATAAGATCCTGCAATGCCCTCAAAGATCTATGGTGTAAGTCAACCTGATGTGAAACTGATACGCAAATTGGGCAAGTTAAAAGAACAGGTTCTATTTAATTATACAGAGAAAACATTCTTAATAAGAGCAATCACCGTAGAAGCCGACAGAATGCCTCTCTTTTTACTTAGCACTTTATTTCAGAATAGCACGTGTTTGTCTTTGATAGCTATGGCCCATTGTAGTAACTTAACCTGCCACATGTTTTATATGTTTAGAAAGTGTTTATCTAGGATAGAGATTTCTCTCAAGACAAAGTAGGTTTGAGCACTCATTGCTGGTCGTCGGAATTCCTGTGTCTATGAAGCACCATATGGATGTATGAGTGACCAAATGATTTGTGCAATGGACGAACATGTTTGTTTAATTTGTGATTCGGAGTTCCTTCTGTAGCACCAAAAAAAGAGATGATTGATGGAAAAAGAAGATGATTGATGGTTAGGGGACATCCACTGAATGTTGGTTCTATCCCCAGATCCCCAGATCAACAGCGAAGTAACTAATAGAAAATCTTGAAATCTTTGTTTACTACGATATATTACATACATATGTAATATATAGATTTCTAAATATAGACATGTTTTTACGGCCCCTCCTCTTTTCCCCTCTGCTAGTTGCTCTCTCTTACTTGATCTGTGAACTGAATGGTGCAAAAACATGCCTATCCGTGTACTGCAAAACATACACATAAAATGTTCCCTAATATTTTGTAGGTACGATATTCAGACGAGCTGCACCATGATGTGGGCAACTTTTGGACTACTCAAACAAAATTTTATTTTTGGAAAAAGTCATTGGTCAGAAATTTTTTTTTGCTCCTTGCACAAGTCTAATACAATTACTATAACTGTGTTACAAGGTTACACATTCAACATATAATACTATGATTGAATTGGGCAAATTCTAAAACTTGATGTTGATTAAATGCACTCTGAAATGAATGATAGGTGTTAATTTGGAAGTATCCGAATTGCCGAATTGGAGCAACATGAAAACAAAACCAAAACGAATGGATTCGTAATGAACCAAATTCATTCATTTTGGATCTATTTGTTTTGATAAGGATAACATATATCTACTAAATAACTGAAAGAGCAAAATATAAAAGGCTTTTTTTTAATATTAATCTTAAAGCTATATAGTAGATAGCTCTGTAATTTGGTATCCTTAAATATGTCAGTCCACCATAAAGATAGCAAATTATGGAGCTATCCACTAAACAGCTAAATATCAAAAATAAGAAGAGGGCTTTTTATAATTGTTATCTTTCAGCAGTTTATAAATTGGTACCCATATTTGGGATTGCTATATTTAAGGATACCAAATTAGAGTCCTGTTAAGTAGATAGCTCCCTAATTTGGTATCCTTATATATGAAAATCCAGCATAGGGATAGCAAATTAGGGAGTTATCTATTAAAAAGTTAAAAAAACTAAATTAAAAAAGCTTTGTAAAAGCTTTAACACAGAGCCAGTTTTTTCCTATTGGCTCTTTTCAAGGTGAACAATATCAAACTATTGTTTAAGAGTATTGGATTTTGGACATACTACACTAGAAATTGTTTCTCTTCTGCTTTGAGTTTTACCAAGAGGAATGAAGAAGAGGAAAGGTGTCACCCTAATACACCAAAGCGTTTGTGATCTGAGCCAGTCCTTATACTTATTTTGTGAGTGTATTTCTTATACTCATTTATACCACTTATAATTTCTGAATATACTACACTATTAGATTTTTTTCTCTCCTTATTTTCCCATTTATATTAAAATTAACTATCATTTACTTTGGGTATATACTGGGGGTAAGTGCATTATTATCAGCGCTTCACTTAGGAGATTGCTGGTGGATTTCACCCCCCTCCTTACTTTATTGTGTGTAGATATAACTATTTTCCCTAACCATCGCACAATACGGGCTCAGAAGTGGGCCCGGTAGTGTTGGGAGGAAATGAAAACATATCACTTTTTCACAGCGTGTGAAGGAGCCGAAGATTAGTGCATCGACATTTGTAGCTGAATCCCTCCAGGACCACCCTACTGCAACAAGAGGTAGGACACCAAGGGGGCGGCTAAAAATATACTTTTGAGTGTATGTGTCTTGCAGTGTGAGTATGTTTGTGTGGTGTGAAATTGTGTATGGGAATGTGTGTGCACTGTAACACTGTGTATAGGAATGTGTGTGGTGTGTTATTTGGTATGTACAGCTGACAATGTGTGTCTTGTATTCAGTATGTTTGTGTCTGTGGCAGTGTGAATCAATATAGTTTTTGTGCCTGTGAGTGTTATATCTTTGTTTAGGAGTATGTGTGTGTGTCAGGGGGGGCCTTGCCATTAGGGTTGTAAGGGGCCTGACGAGTTATAATGTTAATTACAACACAGAGACAATTGTACTATCCCACAAAATGGCCATCACAATAAAAGAAAACTGGTGAATATATATCTTCGTATATACCTGTTTTTCCGTCTTTGTGTACAAGACCAAAACCAGGGCTTGGCTATGAAGTCAGATAGAAAAATGTGAGTACATTTTAATAGCTGTAGCTAAATTGGGCTAAATTAGTGTTTGATTTAGCCATTTGGCATTACTGGATCAACACCAGTATAATATTACTGAGGGCATTAACTTACACAAGCCAAGAGGTGGGAAGTGATAAAATTTGTGGCAGAGTTATCTCATTGCATTAAAAAAAGGCCTTCGAGGGCTCTACGTTTGGCCTTTAGATGGAGTCTACATACAGGTTGCTATTTACAATCAATTCCTAAGACAAATTGACTGAGAACATTCACAGCGATTTTCCTCCTTTACACTGGAAATGTCATATTTAAGCAGCAGCCAGTGCATTGGGATCAAATTTTATATGAAGAACCTTCACTGTAATGATTTGGATTCTCTCTGGCTCAGCTCCTTTTTGGCTTCTGTCATTATTAGACCTTGATGGACTATGAGTTATGCCAAAAGTAGACCCTGATCTTCCTCACACTAGCCAAGCGCTCACATTTATTCCATTGTTAATTTGTTAACATTCTGAGATATATGAAAATAATTTGAATATATATATATATATACAACAATTTTAATACAAAATTATTCAACCAACAGATGTTTGCAATGAACAAATCAAACAAAAGCAATTGAAATAGCTCAACACAGCGAATGCTTCAAGTGGTTTCCCCAAATTTAACTGAAAATGCTTTCTGACAGAGGCAGTAGGGTATCCATTTAATATATGTTGATATTGGACAAGCCCATTATGACATGTATCCTAACAAAATGTTCAGGTCCTCTGGAATAAAAGCAGCCCCAACAGATTAAAGTGCCACCACCCCATATTTAACTTTGTGCATGAGGTACTTTTCCATATGGCTACCTCTCTGTGTGCACCAAAAGAAACCTCTTATTTCCAAAAAGCTCTATTTTGGTTTTGTCTGATCATAGAGCCTGATCCCATTTGAAGTTCCAGTAGTGTCTGACAAACAGAAGATACTTGAGCTTGTTTTTGGATGAGAGTAGAGCCTTTTTTTCTTGAAACTCTTTCAAACAGCTTGTGGTGATGTAGGTGATGTTGGATTGTAGTTTTGGAGATATTCTGACCCCAAAATGCAACTGACTTCTGCAATTCTCCAGCTGTGATCATAGAGATTTTTTGACTGACAGAGAGGGGAGTCGTTGGACGTGTGGGGGGACAGGAAGATGAACCTCGCCGCCGCATTCATTATAGAATGTAACGGGGTAAGTTGGGAACACGTGAGTCCACTAAGAAGTGGATTGCAGTAGTCAAAGTGAGAGAGGACAGCGACATGGTCCAGCACCTTAGAGCACTTTGTGGCTGATTGCACATATTTTTGCACAATATGTGGTTTGCATTTTTTGCACATTAAACAAATATCACTGTGTTACGCACTTTTATTGCACTTTATATTTACTGCGCTTTAGTTGCATATTTGCTTGTAATATAGTTTTAAAGGTATAGCACACTTTTTTTCCCCCATTGCCATATACCTGATTGTCTGTTGCAAAAAATATGTAGGTTGAATGTGTATCATAAGATGTTTGTATAACACTTTGAGAAAACTTTACTGTAGGTGAAACGTGTTAGTGTTTTATAAACTTTTTATGTTACACTTGGTTTTACTATTTGTCTCCAAATAAAGTTAGTTATTTTATACTATTTGGAGCTTCCTGACCTATCTTTGAATATTTTACCTTGAGGACTCAGGCAGCCATATCCTTGGTGGGGATCATACCACCTACGCCTATTGGGATTGAGCAATACCTATATTTGCTCTCCATTTGTGAGCATAACTCTTTTCATTTGCTTTCACCCTTCTACATACATACAGAGAGCACTACATTCTTTTTTTATTTTTCTTCCTGTATACTGAGGATATCTGACTCCAGAACTGCGACACAACAACCAAGAATACTACTACAACTGTGAAATATATCTCCAAACAAGCACAAGGATCACCACTATATCCATAGACAGGGATTGTTCCGTCCACGTGCATAAATCTTGAGCTTAATAAAGGCTCCAGGAAATTGTAAGTGCACTTAAGTTTTCTACATTTAACCAGAAGTTTTAACATACTACACTATATTACGTTCTCTCCTCTTATTCATTATACTGCACCGAAAACACCAATACAGGCGCTGCTTCCCTGCACCCTTCTCTGCATGTTTGTATAAATGTTTACATTCATTTACCATCCCTGTCTTAGTTTCTATTGTTTTTTTTGTTGTTTTTTTAACATCAGTGAATCACATGCGGGTCAACTGTGCACAATACTGGCCTTTTATGTGAACTAAATTTTCCATAATTCTCATCTCATCAAAAGAAATGGAGGGCCAACGTTGGGCACCTCTGATACAGGTCTCCCAGTGACTTGCTCCTATTAATTATGATTTTTTTTGTAATATAGAGGGGAAGATACCTAGACAGGTATAACATAGGTTAATCATGATGTAATACACACACATACACTTACACACACAAAATCATATAATATACTTGCAGATGAAGTATATCCATGATGTAGAAATGCACAAAGCACCCATGGTACTTCCAATAAAATAGTCTGAAATGTGTGTTAGAGACATCCTGAATATACATTTCAGACCTATTGTATTTTGCAAACCTTGCACAAAGCAAGTGAAAAACTAATCTGGAGCCATGCATATTGAGAAAGTGGTGCATTAATGAAGCTTATAACTATTGTTATCTACCTGTCTATCTGTCAGTATAACGTATACGTAGCACGTATTAATTATTTTGGAATATATATATATATATATATATATACATAGACACACATGCACACGCACACACACACATGCACACACATGCACACACACGCACACACACACACACAAAGATTTGTTTAATTTGCATCTCAATGATCTAATCTTTATCTGTTGCAATTGAAGCGATATTAAACGTGCGTTTCCATCGATTATGCCTTCTTGTTTCTTGTGTTGAGATTTTACCCATGACCTGTGGCTGCCAGATATCATTTGACAGCAACAATTTGAACTCCTCAACCATTTTATGACCTGTCAAAAAGGAAACACTAAGGACATACTGTAGCTTGCCCCAATTATTGGTGGTAGAGCAAAGCCCGCTTTCAGACTTGGCATATGGCATTGTTCACTAAAATATCTGTGTTCTGAAATACTTTGGCTTAAGGCTTTGTATATGGCAAACTGCCACTTCACTTGAAAACAGCATTACATGACAATATTAGTGGCATAGTCATTACTCTTCCAGTGTAAATGATGCAATGGAATAGTTACACTACACAGACCTTTCAGAAAAGATGAGTTTCAAATTATTTTAGACCTTGTGGAAAAGCTGTGAATGGCCTTAAAGCACATTTAAAGTCTACGTCTCTTTTTCTACCTTAACCCCTTAGGAGTCTCAGGCTTACATTTAGAAAACTAGTAGAAAAGCTAAGGTTAAATTAAATTCTTTCAGGCTCAGGGTCTAAATAAGGTACGGTAATAACACAGGTTTCTCCTGGTTCTCAGATCATTAAATTATGTTATGAATTTTGCATTCTTTTAGATTAATCAGTTAGTTACAACAAAGTCTGTGCTGTTCATTTCATTAAACCTTGAAAAAACTCATTAACTGCCAGGCTAATTAAAGCAAAGAAACCCTGAGAACAGAGAAAGATGAATAAAACGATATATTATTGATCCTGCAAAACTGACTAGACTGGAAGAACAGATACCGCTGAAGAAGTGTTGGAAAATAAAACCACAAGGAAGTTGTAGGGAACATCACTAGTGTTAGTGGGCACAGGGTAGAATAAATGTAAATTAAAAGATCAGGACTAACAGCAAGTCAAGAAAAGAAGAAACTAGAAATGGTCAAACCGATCTTAAACTAGCTGACAATAAATATAACTACACAAAAAAATTAATTAATGATCATAGGATCCCAAAATACCACTGATCTTAAATAGCTGACAATAAATATAACTACACAAAAAAAAAAATTAATGATCATAGGATCCCAAAATACCACTGGAGGCTAAGGAAGACTGGTATTTAGAGTGAGTTCCCCGGAGTTCCTTCTTTGCTTCTGTAGAAGGTTAGTGGAAAATGATTCATGGTGTGACCTATGTTATTTTCATATAACGTGGATGTGGCATGCAGAGTTTTGTATAGGATTGTGTAAGAGTGCTTCATTAGTGTTAACAGTTACTTTACGCCCCTGAAGAGGAGCATCACTTAACTGTGTCAGCAGTGGTTTGTTATGTCTTTGTTTTTGTTTTGGGAATAGAGTATGTACATTCAAAACTTCTCTCTGAAAGTAAACACCATAAAACTATTGGCTTGAAATGTTACAGGGCAGCATTGCGGTGTGAAGAGGACACAGTGGAGATATGGATTAATGTGTCCATTTGCTGGTTAGGTGGAATCATTGTTTTATTATAATGGAAACATATGTTACCATAATTCAATTCCCTTCCTGACCTCAGGTGACCTCTTCACCAAAGCCCCATTACAACGACTCCTACTAATCTCATTATTTCCATCCTTTGATCAACCAGTGTAACCATCATTCTGATATTTACTTTTTCTTTTCAAAGGACCAATATTAATCTAGTCTGATTTCACTTCATTTAAATTTAGAATGAGCTAATTGATGATCGTATAATCACTAATCTCTTTGAAGGCCCTTGGGATTTCAGGGGCAGATCACCCCTGCCACAGTAGAAGGCAGAGGCTACCCTTCCTTAGCTGCACCCGCAGGTATTTTAATAGGGCTTTTGTCTGTAAACAACACAGAAATTAATAATATAAAAATTAAGATATATTTCAGGGTGAGGATGTCTACAGGTGATGAAGGGCAACAGGATACTAGTGTTTTGATTTTCTATTTGCATAAGGAAGTTAATTGTCAATGCAACCACCTGATCTAAAAAAGATCACTAGTATAGTGCTCCTCCAGTCTACTAAAGGGGGGAGTTCGGGTCTAATGACAGTGTGGAGGTTGAAGAGCACACCACAAGCCTTTGTGTTCACCCATTCACTGTTATTGGCTGGCTTTTCAAATCTTCAAATCTTTGATTGGCTTGTTGCACCACTTTTAGAACCTTATTGTATACATTCAGTGCTGTAATTATTCTCTTAATGACTATATGGGTGGAGGGAGAGTCAGACAGCAGAATATTTGGTTGTAGTCATCCTGCCTTAGATGGGGAACTGCTTGAGAGTGCTTAGTGATTTGTGACCCTCTAAACAAAATTCTGGGAGTGGTACCCTAGGATCAGCTTGAGAATTAAGATAAAGATTAAGATTAAGGGCCTTGTTGTATCATTGTCCTCATTCATTAAAAGCATATTGTGTTTTCTGTGTCTATCTAAATAAATACATTTACAATTAATAATTATCCAAATCTATGTCATTCTGCTGGTGTTCTCTTTTTTTTTTATAAAAGTCCCACTGTAATTAAAGCCTCTGAGTCTTCATGTTCTTAATAATGTTTCAACTAAAGCCACTGACCATCTATATCCATTCAAACACTCACAGCTTAACCCCTTAGTGACCAGGCCATTTTTCAATTTTCTTACCATTAAGGACCAGGGCTGTTTTTACATTTCTGCGGTGTTTGTGTTTAGCTGTAATTTTCCTCTTATTCATCTACTGTACCCACACATATTATAAACAGTTTTTCCTCGCCATTAAATGGTCTTTCTAAAGATACAACTATAATATACTATAAAAAAATTATAAAATATGATGAAAAGTTTTTAAAAAAAACACACTTTTTCTAACTTTGACCCCCAAAATATGTTACGCATTTACAACTGCCAAAAAACACCCATGCTAAATAGTTTCTAAATTTTGTCCTGATTTAGAAATATCCATTGTTAACATGTTCTTAGCTTTTTTTTGCAAGTTATATGGCAATAAGTACAAGTAGAACTTTGCTATTTCCAAACCATTTTTTTTTTTTTTTTAAATTAACGCAAGTTACATTGTAACACTGATATCTGTCAGGACTCCCTGAATAAACCTTCACATGTATATATTTTTTAAAATAAGACAACCTAAGGTATTAAACTTGGGGTATTTTGACTCTTTTCATGCAATCATTTTACCACCAATCTATGCTAAATTTAAAACAAAAAGAAAATAATTGGTTATTTTTTTGGACACACATAGCAATTTAAGAATACATGTACTGAAAACGGGTTACTGCCAAAGATCACCCCAATATGTGTTCAGCACCATGTTCGGAGTACAGTGATGTATAGGTGTGTTGGGTTCTCTGCGGGCTAAAATATCTTATTTGGAGGGTGCGCATTTTTTGAAATTTCACAGCTGGTCATCGTGCACCCATGACCTATTTGGGACATTTTTGAAGCCGGCCAATGTCATTTACCCTCATCAAACCATATATTTTTGAAAAGTAGACACCCGCCTCATACGTTTGTTGAGTTGTTTAGGGGGTGTAAGGCCAAACTTCTGACATGTGTTTTTCAAATTTGACATATCTTCTTTGCCTATCTTCATTTTGGGGGCCTATTTACATATTCCAATTTATTTTCTTGCCATGAACGAGCATATATTTGAAAAGTTGACACCCTAAGGTATTGTATATGGAGTGTTTTGATGCCTTTGATGCAACCGTTTTAGCCAAAAAAATTGGAGAAAATGTGTGGTGTTAATTCTTCAATTTTCATTTTGACACACACATTTGTGTGATTTAGGGGAGCTTGTTGTTGGCTATTGAAAGAAAACACTCCAGGTTGTTTTCTGCAAGGCCTCCTGAGTACACTCATGCCCCATGCATAGGTTAAACCTGATCATAAAAATAGTCAGTCGCAGTAAAAGTAAAAACAAACAAACCCAGGAACAGTAAACATAGCCAAAAGAAAAAAAACAAACTGAACGGCAAATGTAAAAAATATAAAACGGACCAGTATGTGATATCACTAAAAGCAGTCCCCAATGCAGAGTTCAGGCTGCCCAGGGCAACCAGGACAGTAAAAGATGGTGTCCTTTCTCTGCCCACTCTTGAAACAGACTCTGCATCTTTTTTGAGGATTCTGCTTTGCTGCAGTAGGGAAGATTTTAAAAATAAAGTGGGGAGCCCCATCTCTGCTCTCTCCTACCACCGCCCGGGGAGCAGGTATATCCACGAAATGATCTGGAGCTGAAACTGTAAAAAAGTCAGTTTCATTCCAGGGTTTGATTTCTTGAACAACAAAAAAGCTTTGTGGGTTGCAATCAGCATTAAGTAAATTGCAACCTTTTTGTACCAGGCACTTGTCTTCTATATAATTAGGTAGGGCTGCAGCAGCTGATCTGCCAGTTGAACTCCACCCATATGCCGGTTATAGGCCTTGATGCACACTGGCTTCCTTGTGCTCTCAGCTCTGCCACATACAAAGACCTCCACATTCCTCTCAGTGTGGATGGTGGTAAGAAGGTATACATCCTTATTGTCTCTGTACTTAACTGCCAACATCTACTCTTGGCACAGAGCTGAGGTCTCCCCTCTTCAAAGCCAGGTGCATGCAAGTTGTCCTGGGAAACCTGCGCGGTTCTTTTTTATTGTACCGCAAGCTACTGTATCAAAACAATACAGTAGCTTTAACAAAGGGACACTTGTATAAAAATTGTCTATATACAAGTGGTACCCTTTGTTCATCAGGGGGAATATCAGGTCCCAGACAATCTTGCCACTGGTTCCAATATGTTTTGGGCAACCTGGAGGGTCAACGTGGCTATCCTTTCCCTCGTATACCCGGAAGGCCTGAGTATACCCAGTCTCGCTCTCACAGAGCTTATACACTTTTACACCATACCTGGAGCGCTTGGAAGGAATATACTGCTTGAATCCCAGCCTTCCCTTATGCTTCATCAGGGATTCATCCACGCATATATTTCTTCCAGGTATATAAGCCTCTGCAAACCTGGCAGCGAAGTGGGTAATCAGGGGGTGGATTTTATTCACTAGGAGTAAATGGGGATAGAGCAGATGGGACTACTGCTCCAGTATTTTTTACATTCTGGCACATCAATGGAAGCCCATTGCTGCTTTGCCAAAAAAAGTCAGGCTTTGAAGTACGGAACTGATGGACATATAAATTAGTTTGGGTGACAATGTTCCCCAATACAGCATCACCCAGAAACCCCTCCATAAACTGTTGGGGCTAAATCCTGCGACATCAACATGGATGCCAGGATTTGTGGTGAAGGGTGGGATATCTGGCCTCTGGCGATAAGTCGCTACCCACTCCTCAGCAGCACTGCCAGCTGGAACAGCACATCTCCTTCTGGCAGGGGGCCTAGCATCCACAGATACACCACTAAATATATCACTAGCAGCACACAGTATCTAGTGATGTATCTGAGCATCTGGCAGGGCCAAAATCAGGGTTGGAGTCAGACATAGACACATCGGACTCTAACGCAAGGATGACATACGCCTCCACAGTGCTATACAACCTCTGTGACATGATCACAGTCACTTTATTTAGTGATATGTCACAAAAAAAAATCACTAAAGAAAATTACTCCCTAAAAAAATGCACAGACAGCAAAATAAGTACTGATTTATAGTGATCACTGGCAAGATAGGGGTTAATGGCTCTGAAAAGAACCTTTGAGTCTCATGATTTACAAATCCCTACCTAAAACTACCTAATTCTCTCTACCTAAACACAGATCTCTCTCTCACTAAAACACAAGTGAAGAGAGGGAGGGAGATCCACACTGATCAGAGTCAATATTTATTAATAATTGACCTGACCCGACAAATGGGGATCATAGTAATAATAAATATTATTATAGGGGCCAGCTCTGAATGGATGACCCTAGCCTGCCTCTATAATGAGCCTGGCTAGGGACACCCCCAGAAGCCCCATGATGCACTGCCTTTAGAAAGGCCGCGCCATATTGAAAGCCACATGGTTGGGGGGAGGGAGGGGGGGAGGGGGGGAGGGAGGAGGGGGGAGTGGGAGGGGGGGAGGGGGGAGATTAATACATTTATTTTATTTGTGTTTTATAAATTGATTTTATTTATTTTATTGATTTTATTTACGTCTTCTCTGAGTCTTGACCCCTTGAGGCACTCAGCACACAGGCAGAGCATCGGAAAAATGCCCGATGGCTTCCGATGCTTAGAGCAGCGGCTTCCAGCACTCATATTTGCCGCGTACGTACTAGCAGGGCCGGCGCATCCTATAGGCGACTTAGGCAGTCATCTAGGGCGCACCAATCTGGAGGGTGCCAGATTTGAGTGACCAGAAGGAGGGAAACGCACAGCGCTGCCTCCTGCTGGTCACTCAATGTAGCCACTAAGGGGGGGAAGAGCGTAAGGACCATTGAGGGGAGGAAGCAGGTAAGAACCACTGAGGGGGGAGAGGGGAAGGACCACTAAGGGGGTGGAGGGGAAGGACCACTAAGGCGTTTGGGAGAGGGGGGAAGGGGGGGAGAGGGAGGGAGGACCACTAAGGTGGAGAGGGAGGAGTGAGAAGACCACCAAGGGGGGACTGCAGAGGGTGTAGCGGATTGGTACCGGGCTGTCCCACGACATGTATGAGAATAAGTGTATTTGGTCATATGGCTGGTTTAATGTGTATGTACATGTATAGAAAGCATGGTATCCGGGTATAATGACAGTTAAATGTATGTAAAGAATTGTATTCCTCTAGTTGTTCGGTAGAATCATTCAAATAAAACAAGGGAATGAAACTACCGAACAACCAGACCACCCAGGAATGAGTGTGCCTCCAATTACCGTTTGCAACAATGTTGCAAACAGGTAATTGGCAATCAGTGCAGTGTGGTCTTTGTCCTCTGGGTGGCCGCCATTCGGGAAACAAACACGTGGCGGCGGCCATCTTACCGAACAGCGGTGTTTTGCCGTCGAGTGTCTGGAACTAAAATCGGACACTTGACTAGGCAAACACCGCTGAGACCTCCATACTTCCAGAAATTCGTATGGAAACTACCGAATGACCCGCCGTTCGGTAGAAAGAGCCCCATAAACAAGGGAATTCATTCAAACCCTCTCCAGGCTCTATAACACAGGCAATTCGCCTGTTTTCATTCCCTTGTTTGTGACCGACCGCAGGGCCAAAATGCATGGAACTGTTTTCGGATACTTTACCCATGCGGTCGGTCAAATCTTTGGAACCCCATATCTCACGAACCATTCATCCGAATGGGCTAATTTTTAAGTATGTTGGTCCCCCAGAATAGAGCTATCTGGGGATGTTGGATTTGTGGATGTACCCCAAGTATTTAGGGTACATCCAAAACTCGGGGAAAACTGTGTACACAATAAGGGGATTATGATGCTAGAGGAGGGGAGGAGATCTGTGGGAGGTTACTACTTAGAGATTGGATAATGTCTTAAGTGTTAGAACCTCCTCCCTTGCATGGGAGAGGGCTTTATAAGGAACTGTGGAATAAAGCTTGTCAGTCTACTCCTGAAACTGTGTGTCGTCCAGTTATTGGGATTGCGATGGGGATACTGCTGTATTACTTTACCTGCTGGAAACCTTGCCTATGGACTTAACATCACCTTGTTCCTGAGCCTCACTGGAATCTCTAGTGGAGAATAGCTGTGCAAGATCGGCTCTCTGCTACATTGGTTGGCAGCGCTGGGATCCAAACTCACAGAGGAACAAGCGTAAATGGAGTACGGATGGAGATTGATTTTTCTGCGCTAAAACGCTCCACGCTAAAGGACCTCCTAGAGGCAAGGGGTATACAAGCCAGCAATAAGAAGAAAGCAGTACTTGTTACAGAACTCATGGCAGAGTACAGAATGGAGGGCGATTCAGTTCCGGCACAGAGGGAGCCGGGAGGAACACCACAAGGATCGGAATTCCAGAGGCAGGTTCAGTTCAGGCTATCCTTTTATGGGGAAAACCCCCCAACAGAAATTGTTACCAGGACAATGGCCGAGGTACAAGAATTCATCCTAAGGACACAGGCACCAGAACAAAGCTCTGCAATTAATGTGCCACAGGAAGGTAAGCCTAAAATACCATACCAGGCTTTTAAAACATATGTGGAGGCAGAGGAAGATATAGACGCTTTCCTGCAAGACTTTGAAAGACTGTGTGCACTGCATAAAATTAACGCAGAGGACTGGGTACCTATTTTGGCCGGAAGGTTAACCGGGAGGGCAGCAGAGGCATATCGGACTGTACCTAATGACGAAATAAGGAATTACAGTAAAGTGAAAGAAATTATACTCGCCAGGTATGCTATAACACCCGAGGCATACCGGCGGAGGTTCCGGGATCTAAAGAAAACAGAGAAGGACTCGCACGCAGAGTGGGCATGCCGATTACAGGGGGCAGCGCTCGGGTGGGTGCAAGCTAGCAAGGCACGTTCTATGGAGGATGTAATACAAATGTTGCTGATGGAGCAGTTCTATGAGGGAGTAACCAATGAGGTCCAGGAATGGGTAAGGGACAGAAACCCTACTTCCCTTATCGAGGCGGCTAGGAAAGCGGATGACTACCTGGATGCACGCAGGTCACAAAAACCTGCAGCTCCAAAAGCAACCTTTAAAACATTCGGGGGAAACAACTACACCCCAGCTCCACCGAGACCGCTACCTCCACCACCCGCTGCACAGCCCCGGTTCCGACAACCCACCGCTGGCCCCTGTCATCACTGCCAGAAGTGGGGACATTATAAAAGGGAATGCCCACAGCTACGGGACCGTTCCACCTGCATTCGTCCAGGCCCACCTCCACCCAGGGCGGCCGCAGCCCACCACTACCAGGACCTAGTCACCACCCCATATGGTTCCGCAGTCCCCATTACTACTGTGGAACAATGGGAGGTACTGCACGAGGCAGATCCGGTCCAGGCCAATGTGGATAATCTACGGCACCATTGACAGACGGTATATCTGAATGGTACAGCAGTCCGGGGATTACGAGATTCGGGAGCCACCATCACTTTGGTACAGAGCCACCTGATTTCAGATCAGGCAAAACTGAACAAAACTGTTGCCGTCCGGGTAGCTGGGGGAGCAGTGTACCGACTACCTACAGCAAGGGTACATTTACATTGGGGAGCGGGGGCAGGGGAAGTGGAGGTGGGGTTGATGCCACATTTACCGGCGGAGGTTTTATTGGGGAACGATCTGGGGAGGCTCACTTCTGCTTTTGAGCCCCAGTCACCCACCACAGGAGAGGTCAACCCTGTAGTCACCCGACAACAGGCCCGCACCCAGGACCACAACACACTGCCGGAGGTCCAGGTAAGCAACCCTACCCCCCCTCTAGAATGTGTCCCCTGGGCTCCACCTAATGAATTTGTAGCTGAAGTCGCAACAGACCCCACGCTTCAGGTGTATAGGGACAAGGTTGGCACGGGTTCTCCCGGGGCGGAGGGAGAGAAGTTTATCTGGGATAAACAACTTTTATACAGGGAAACAACCAAACAGATTACGGGGTTAGACCCGATAGCGAGGAGACAATTAGTGGTACCACAGCGGTACCGGGCTGAATTACTCCGGATAGCGCATGATATTCCGCTATCCGGACATCTAGGGGTTAGTCGCACCAGGTACAGACTAACCCAGAGTTTCTTCTGGCCAGGGATTAGCCAGGAAGTACGCAGATATTGCACAACTTGCGATACCTGCCAGAGAGTGGGAAAAGGGGGGGATCGCAGGAAGGCTAAACTTCACCCCTTACCCATAATAGAGGAACCTTTTAGCCGAATAGCGGTGGATCTGATAGGCCCCCTCAATAAAGTTAGCCCGTCAGGAAAACAGTATATTTTAACGGTCGTAGATTATGCCACCAGGTATCCAGAAGCAGTGGCTCTGACCAACATCCACGCTGAGACGGTCGCGGATGCCCTCATGCGGATATTCTCCCGGATGGGATTACCCAGGGAGATTATCTCGGATCAGGGTACCCAGTTTACCGCAGAATTCACCCAACACCTCTGGAGGATCTGTGGCATTAAGCCTATTATCAGCGCCCCTTACCACCCCCAGACGAACGGGCTCTGCGAACGATTCAATGGTACCTTGAAGCAGATGCTCCGAACCTTCGCAGAGACCCACAAGGACTGGGAACGATTCCTGCCGCACCTCCTATTTGCATACCGGGAGGTGCCGCAGGAATCCACAGGGTTCTCCCCGTTTGAATTATTGTTTGGAAGGAGGGTCCGAGGCCCATTGGATCTTATTAGAGAACATTGGGAGGGAGACCGGAGCACAGATGGCACTCCCATCCTACCATATGTGTTGGCCTTTCGGGACCGCCTAGAAGCGTTGACCAAGACGGTACGGGAAAACCTTCAGGAGGCCCAGACCCGCCAGCGTACATGGTATGATCGGGGAGCCAGGGACCGTAGCTTTCAGGTCGGGCAGAAGGTACTAATTTTAAAACCTGTCCGACATGATAAGTTACAGGCCGCCTGGCAGGGCCCATATAAGGTGGTGGAGCAAAGATGCGATACCACCTATATTATCGGCCCCTGCACAGGGACTGGGGGGCGACACATGCTCCATGTGAACATGCTGAAGCCCTACCACGAGCGTACTGAGGAGGTAACCGCCATCTGTGCCCCTAACACGGAAGAGTTTGACAGCTTACCCCTCCCCGATTTGCTGGGGGATGGGCAGCTGTCCGGAGATTTAGGGGAGGTTACGCTGGGAGATCGGCTGAGCCCACAGGAGCGGATCGAGGTACAGCAACTATTGGAAGAGAAACGCGACACGTTCTCTAATGTACCTGGATACACGCCTCTGGCAACTCACCGGGTCGAGACCCCAGGGCAACTACCCATGCGCCAGACGCCATACCGCATTCCAGAAGCGGTACGGGCAAACATGCTTAAGGAGATCGACGAAATGCTCCAACTGGGGGTGATTGAACCCTCAGACAGTCCTTGGGCATCTCCTGTAGTCCTCGTACCAAAGCGAGACGGTACGACCCGCTTCTGCGTGGACTATAGGAGATTGAACGAGAAGACTGTATCTGACGCCTATCCGATGCCCCGGATAGACGAGTTACTGGACAGAATGGCCAGGGGCCAATACCTCACCACTATTGACTTGTGTAAAGGGTATTGGCAAATCCCCCTGGCCCCAGACGCCATCCCGAAGTCGGCCTTTGTCACCCCATTTGGCTTGTACCAGTTTAAGGTCATGCCATTTGGGATGAAAAACGCCCCAGCCACCTTCCAAAGGATGGTGGATCGACTCCTAGATGGATTCCAGGACTATACATGTGCCTACCTGGACGATATTGCTATTTTTAGCAATACGTGGCAGGAACACTTAGCTCACATCGGAGCTGTACTAGATAGGATAAGGGAAGCAGGTCTGACCTTGAAGCCGGCCAAGTGTAGTATCGGCATGGCTGAGGTACAATACCTGGGACATAGAGTAGGGTGCGGTAAACAAAAACCCGAACCCGCCAAAGTAGAGGCTGTAGCCCAGTGGCCCACCCCTAGGACTAAGACCCAGGTTTTAGCGTTTCTAGGGACAGCAGGGTATTACCGGAAGTTTGTTCCCAATTATAGCGCCCTGGCCAAACCCCTCACTGACCTGACCCGTAAGAACCTTCCCCGCCAAGTAAACTGGACCCCGGAGTGTGAGCAGGCATTCCAACAATTGAAAAATGCACTGATAAATGCCCCTGTCTTGGCAGCTCCCAATCCAACTAAACGTTTTCTTGTTCACACAGACGCTTCTATGTTTGGATTGGGGGCAGTACTGAGTCAAGTCGGGGCCGATGGCGGGGAACATCCAGTGGCTTACATCAGTCGCAAACTGTTACCTCGAGAAGTAAGCTACGCCGCCATCGAAAAGGAATGCCTGGCTGTGGTGTGGGCCCTAAAGAAGCTACAACCCTATTTATATGGACAGCCCTTTTCCTTGCTCACGGATCACAACCCGTTAGTCTGGCTGAACCGGGTGGCTGGAGACAACGCCAGGCTGCTGCGCTGGAGTTTGGCGCTACAGCCTTTTGACTTTAATATCCAGTACCGGCCGGGTAAGCAGAATGGAAATGCTGACGGGTTGTCAAGACAAACTGACTTAGAGAAATGATCCGTGAGCCCCCGGACATCCCCAAGCCGATCCGTGTTGGATCAGACTGTGTATGCCGGCTTGTGGGCAAGGGGGAGCAGTGTAGCGGATTGGTACCGGGCTGTCCCACGACATGTATGAGAATAAGTGTATTTGGTCATATGGCTGGTTTAATGTGTATGTACATGTATAGAAAGCATGGTATCCGGGTATAATGACAGTTAAATGTATGTAAAGAATTGTATTCCTCTAGTTGTTCGGTAGAATCATTCAAATAAAACAAGGGAATGAAACTACCGAACAACCAGACCACCCAGGAATGAGTGTGCCTCCAATTACCGTTTGCAACAATGTTGCAAACAGGTAATTGGCAATCAGTGCAGTGTGGTCTTTGTCCTCTGGGTGGCCGCCATTCGGGAAACAAACACGTGGCGGCGGCCATCTTAAACTACCGAACAGCGGTGTTTTGCCGTCGAGTGTCTGGAACTAAAATCGGACACTTGACTAGGCAAACACCGCTGAGACCTCCATACTTCCAGAAATTCGTATGGAAACTACCGAATGACCCGCCGTTCGGTAGAAAGAGCCCCATAAACAAGGGAATTCATTCAAACCCTCTCCAGGCTCTATAACACAGGCAATTCGCCTGTTTTCATTCCCTTGTTTGTGACCGACCGCAGGGCCAAAATGCATGGAACTGTTTTCGGATACTTTACCCATGCGGTCGGTCAAATCTTTGGAACCCCATATCTCACGAACCATTCATCCGAATGGGCTAATTTTTAAGTATGTTGGTCCCCCAGAATAGAGCTATCTGGGGATGTTGGATTTGTGGATGTACCCCAAGTATTTAGGGTACATCCAAAACTCGGGGAAAACTGTGTACACAATAAGGGGATTATGATGCTAGAGGAGGGGAGGAGATCTGTGGGAGGTTACTACTTAGAGATTGGATAATGTCTTAAGTGTTAGAACCTCCTCCCTTGCATGGGAGAGGGCTTTATAAGGAACTGTGGAATAAAGCTTGTCAGTCTACTCCTGAAACTGTGTGTCGTCCAGTTATTGGGATTGCGATGGGGATACTGCTGTATTACTTTACCTGCTGGAAACCTTGCCTATGGACTTAACATCACCTTGTTCCTGAGCCTCACTGGCATCTCTAGTGGAGAATAGCTGTGCAAGATCGGCTCTCCGCTACAGAGGGACAGTGGGCCAAGGGAAAACACTAATGGACAGGAGGTGAGGAGAGAGCACTAAGGGACAGGAGGGGAGAACACTGAGGGACAGGAGGGAAGGGGAGATCACTAATTGACAGAAGGGGAAAGCACTATAAAAAAATTAAAAATAAATAAAAAAAACTGCTCCCCTCTCATTCTCTATCCTACCCCACAAACCCTCTCTTTTACACTACACACATACACAATGCATCCCCACACACACACAGAAACATACAATGCATCCCTACTAACACACAGACACACCGAAACACACAATGCATCCCTTACGCGCAGACACACTCTGATTCTCTTACACACAGAAACAAAATGCATCTATTACACACACTCAATGCACCCCTTACAGACACACACTGCATTCAATTACATACACAGAAACACACCTTGCATCCCTTACACACACACTACATCCCTTACACAAATTGGTATCCCTATACACTACATTCCATAAGAACACACACACCTTACATCCTCTACAATAACACATAACACATCCCCTACACACATGTAGAACTCATGGGTGGGCCATGTAGGTGGATGTATGGGTGGGCCTTGTAGGCATACTCACGGTCAGGCCCTGGGGGCCCAGACCTTGAGCTGTGTAAGGGGCCCCAAAAAATTGAGCTGCTTCCTGTTCGTTAATTGTTGTGAGCACTGTTACAAACAGTCTCCAGAGAGCCTCTTCTATACCAAACCTGTAGAGCCAGACTGAGCCCATCATCAGCCTCTTGTTCTCATCTGGTGGAAAGTAGGCAATCCAATATATTATTAGTGTCACTAATCTCTAATTTACCTCACATTAAATGGACACTATAGTCACCAGAAGCACTACAGCTTAATGTGGTGGTTCTGGTGTCTATAGCCTGTGCCTGTAGGATTTTTAATGTAAACACACTGTCTTTTCAGATAAAAGACACTTTGTGCAGAACTGGCGTTGGCCCATATGGCAGAGCATATGGGTCGGGCATTGTGATGTCACATGGTGGGCAGAACATATGGGGGACGGCACAGTACTTAAGGACCGTATTTTGTCGGACGTACCTCGAACGTCCGCGGCCTTAAGGGGTTATAGTTCACCAACCACCACAGGTGATACATTAGTGACCTAAACTACAAAATGAAATGTACAAGAAATATTAATATACATATATTAACTATACACAGAAAATGTATTAAACACCCAATATAAGTAAAATACATTTTAAAAAAATGAAGTATATGTAAAAAACTACCTTATATACTCGAGTATAAGCTGACCCGAATATAAGCCGAGGCCCCTAATTTTACCCCAAAAAACTGGGAAAACTTATTGACTTGAGTATAAGACTAGGGTGGGAAATGCAGCAGCTGCTGGTAAATTTCTAAATAAAATTAGATCCTAAAAAAATTATATTCATTGAATATTTATTTACAGTGTGTGTATATAATGAATGCAGTGTGTGTGTATGAGTGCAGTGTGTGTATGAATGCAGTGTGTATGTATGAGTACAGTGTCTGTGTATGAGTGCAGTGTGTGTATGAGTGCAGTGTGTGTGTATATGAGTGCAGTGTGTGTGTATGAGTGCCGTGTGTGTGTATGAGTGCAGTGTGTGTGTGTGTGTGATGCAGTGTGTGTTTGTGTATGTGTTGCAGAGCCTTGGTGGGGGGTGGGCATTTTTATTATAATTTTTTTAAATTATTATTTTAATTGTTTTTGTTATAATATTATTATTTTAATATTTTTTGTTATGTTATTATTTTTTATTTTATTATTATTTTTAAAATATTATTATTTAATTTTGTATTCATATTTTTTTCGTCCCCCTTCCCTGCTTGATACATGGCAGGGAGGGGGGCTCTCACTCCCTGGTGGTCCAGTGGCATTGGCAGTTCAGTGGAGGGGGCTGGCAGAGAGCGCTTACCTCTCCTGCAGCTCCTGTCAGCTCCCTTCTCCTCTGCGCCGGTACGGTCAGCTCCCTCTGCAAGTCACAGTGTAAGTCTCGCGGCCGCGCTTTGACCATGCGGCTCTCGCGAGACTTACAGTGGGAGCTGACAGGGGAGACGCACGGACCGGCGCGGAGGAGAAGGGAGCTGACAGGAGCTGAAGGAGAGGTAAGTAAGAGCTCTCTGCCAGTCCCTAGAGCCCCCTGTCTGTATTGTGGCAATGTAAATTGCCATAATACAGACATTGACTCGAGTATAAGTCGAGTTGGGGTTTTTCAGCACAAAAAATGTGCTGAAAAACTCGACTTATACTCGAGTATATACGGTAAATAAGAAAAACCTCATCCCTACTTTTAATATATGACAGGATCCATTAGCCATGTGTACACACCTTGGGTCAAACAGTGTCCACGATCTTCCCTGCTTCACTTCCTGCACAGAAGCAGAGAAGACCATAACAATTAACTGACGGTTTAAAACACTGTCTGACCCAAGGTGCAGGTATATGTCTGAATGGACCTGTCATATACTAACGTTAGGGATGAGTTTTTCTTCTATTGTTTTACACTCTTTAAAAAAAAAAAAAAAAACATAAATTTAAATAAAATAGTTTAGAGGAGACAGTTGTCCTTTACGGGAACAATAGTTCTATTTGAAGTCTCCAACTTGATTTTCAGTTGTTTTTCTACATTCCCTGTAATGGACAGCAACGTCTCCTTCTGTAACTTGTTGCAGTACAATCTACACTACCAAGATTAACGTAATCGTATTGGAATAGAGTCTGTTTGAGAGATAGTCAGGGTATGCAGAGGTATGGTAAGGAAAAGATGCGTGTCTGATAAATTATGGTTATAAAAAATGAACATGGGGGATGGGAAAGTGAACCATACCTGGTGATTTAAAAACAATAAAACAAGAAGAGTCATCGATAGATTTTACTTAGACTGTACTAATTATGGTTTGGAGAAAATATCACACCCAGGAAGAATGTCAACAGTAACTTCCTTAATAAACTTCCTTTCCAACTTAATCATAGAAATCCATGCATGTTTGTACGGCAGTAATAGGCTCTATGTAATGAGATATGTTGCCCCTAGTGCTCACAAAATGTCATTGCTGTCCAAACAAGAACACATTTGTTCAGATGATTTAAAAGTTTTACTTTTGCATAATCGTGTCAGCAACAGAGGACAACCTGGGATTTTGTGAAACCACTTGAATATAGCTTTTAAAAAATAGAGGAACTGCACCCAAACAGTCTCAGCGACATAACAGCCATAAAAAGCTCAAGTGATTATGATGCTTTGAGTGTCCCTTAAAGACACAGTACATTTATAGAAAGGTTCTAACTTCCAGGCTTCTATGTTCATTTGTTGGATTCCATAGCAATATGTTTATTCATTTATATCTATGTACACAGTGTCAATAATTGTGTGCTTAATTCTGTTAGAAAGAACAAGGATGTATTTAAGAATAACATGCGTGGGGGGTCAGGCAATGCTTAGAAAAAGAGTAAATTAGAGACTTTCTAAAAACTCCCTGTGTACGTACATAAATTAGAATAGCACAGATGACCTTCAATGTACCCATTGTTATAATATTCCATAGCTTCTTGGTGAAGGTGCCTTAAGGCTTTTCTTGGATCTCTTGCACAAGCTCCTAAACTAAACTTCCTTTCCATGCCTCTACCCCTGCAGGTGTCCAGAGCATGTTCCTAGCTTTGATCTTTCCCAATGAATGAACAATTCAGGTGAGTGATCAAAAAGAGACAAGACATTTATCATGGGCTGTAACTATCTTTCTGGGAAAAGCAATTAGTATTGTATACAAACAATGCAAACACATACAAAATCATTTTATTTATATCAATTCTGACTAGTTTATGTGATTAATAACTCAGACCATGCACACTGGTCGTTTCATGGCAAAACAGGCATGACTAGCTGTGATCCTAACACTCTCAGGGTTGTTACTGGAAATTCTAAGTAAATTCAAAGCGAATTTCAAAATGTAGGCTAATTGTCAAATTAATTTTTTTAATTAAGGAAATTATTAAATTTTGGCTTTAAATTTAACAACCTTGAATTCACTCTGAATATAAATAATTCTGTCTGAATACTGTATATATCTACAAACTCCGGATTATTCACTAAAGCAAAAATTGTTAGCGATTCACAGTGATTACCAAATTTTAGGCCAAAATACGACCTGAAAACAAAAATTAATTGGTGATTTATTTTTTTTTTATTCAGTTATTGTGTTCTCAAAATTCCATTATTATTATTGCCATTTATATAGCGCCAACAGATTCCGTAGAGCTTTACAATATTATAAGAGGGGTATTTAACTATAAATAGGCCAATTACAAGAAAACTTACAGGAACGATAGGTTGAAGAGGACCCTGCTCAAACAAGTTTACAGTCTATAGGAGGTGGGGTATAAAATACTTAAGGACAGGAAATAGCAATCAAAGAAGATGGGAGTGAATTTTTGTAGCATAAATTAAAATATATTATTAACTGAGAAGACCTAATGATCCACATATTTTGTGAGAGGTAAGTCAATTCAACTTAAAACTATTGGCAATGCACCAATTTCCGATCTCTTTATTCATCCTATGAAAAAAATACAAGCTATGTAATTTGTGGAAAATTTTCTGAAAATCTGTAAAACAAAATAGAGAGCTGAAAAATAGCCTTTTCTTGAGAAGTTTTTTATTTATTAATTATTACACCCTACTAACAAATTGACGGATCCAAAAAGTATGAGCGATTATGATCAATTTATTAGTAACTTTTTTTTAAAAAAATTTAGGACAATTCGCTAAAGTGAGAATTTCAAGTAAATTCAAAGTCAATTGAAAATTTAAGGCCAGGGTAGCTGCACTGAGAACATAGCTGACTTAGAGAATTTTTCCAGTTTGTCTTTTTTGACCTTAAATATTAAATTAGTTTTAGTGCATATCCCTTTTAAACTCAGCTGAAGAATGTGGCTTTCCATCGGTGCTCTTAAAGCAATTAATAAGTTATTAACTCCTTCAATCTATCTGGAATTGCAGAGGTTAAGTGGGAGCTGATCTGGTAGCCTCAGCTTCCCCATTTAGCATTACATTTAAATTATTCATATGATACAAGTAACTGTGAATCCACCTTTTGTCAAGAGCAGCACCTGTTAACCCCACAGTGACCTTTGCGCAGGCATCACTGCTCCTGAAAAAGCTCTTGTTACACCTGGTCCTGTTTCATTTTCAGAAGCAACAGATGACAAAGAGAAAGGGACAGAAAAAAAAAAGAATGAAAACATTAGTAAGAGTTTGATTCTATATTGGCGTATAGAAACAATTTAAAATTAAAAAATAATATTACACTTTTTCTATATAAATATATATATATATATTTAAAACATACCAACACAAAATAATAATACACCCAAACAACCAAAAAAAGTCACAAATGTACAAATAAAATTATAACTAGCACATAATACAAAATGCTGTTTATAGATAATGTAAAATATTTACAATTTTTTTATATTTTATTTATTTGCCCATTCTTTACGTAAATATTGGGATGATGACAGTTTGTAGGCTTTATAGTATTCTTTATTTTGATTTTTTTCAGAAAGAGTCTACAGTAATGACATAGGAGCAGAAATGCCATTTTACCCCGTGCAGTAAGTGTGAAATAAATAAATGAAAAGTTGTGTAGATATTGTTATGTGTTTATATGTACTTATAATTAACTTGATGGCATTTCTGGGAATGTACGTTCATAAAAATACTATCAGAATGTTGCAATGGTGAATAATTAATAAGTATGTGAGCGTAAGCCAACAACACAAGGGTAATGACGCCAAGCATTTACTTTTTAAGGAACATTCCAAGCAGCACATCCAGTGAAGCCCCCTGTAGTGATTATGGTGCCTGGTGTTTGTCCCTATGTAAGAAGCCAAACCATTTATTAACAGTTAATTAACCACCTGTAAGTCGCTGTATGGTGCCTATCTGTTTATAGAGCAATACTTCTCATCCTGTGCAATGAGTGGAAGGTCTGCTGAGGATTTAAGTACTTATTCTTTAAACCTATTCTGGACAGGAGTTTAAAGGATAAGAGCACACCCCTAGACCAAAAGAAGAGGCCCCTAACTGGTGAGCCACAGGAAACATACAGGCCAGCATACTGGTCCTTACTTAGTCAATGATGTTGTAAAGATGAGGAAACGCCAGGTAGAGTTAGACCATGAGGAGTTACTGCTCCACTAGTCTGCACATGAAGTGGGACAAAACTTGTAGATCGAGGCAGAGCGTCCTTTGAATTCCCTTGTTAAGCTCTTCTTCCAATGAAAGATAATACTGTGAGTCACTGGTTGGGTCTCTGAGTGGCTGTCTTCTTTGTGGTCAGGATTGCAGAATTTGGGACATCCCATCTAGTGGAATAATAGAACCTGTCTTTTCTCAAAACTTTCTTTAATACCTATACTTGATGCATTGTAATTTCATAAACTGTTTAACCTCTAAGTCCAGTAACCAGCAACTAATCTCTCTGCACTTCTGTCCTTCTGTTGCTCAGAATCTTAAAATAGGAATGCTCAGAAAGAGCGCCAATGAATGGGCGTCGTATTTTTTTCAAGCCATTTTGTGAATGGGGAGCTACTGATTAGCTTTGAGCATCAGCTGATATTATCAGACATTTAGCATCGCCCCTGGATTTATTGGGCTTCCTCTTTCAAGATTCTGAGCAATGGAAGAACAGAGGACAGAGTGATCGGGTTCAAGATACTGAACTTTGGGGGTTACTCTCCACTGCCTTTTGAGTTTAGGGACACTCCACTGCCCATTGAGTTTAGCTCTACTGAGCTAACCAAACCAGGAAGTAACAGGACCCGTTGTCTAATAGACGAGCCCAGGGGGTGTAACCAGGTTCTTTTTTGGAAGTATCAATTTCTATTGAAATCTGCACATTTTTTTAAAATGAAAAAGGAGAACGTACTCTTCATACATAAAGCATTTCAGCAAGTTAAAGTACTTTAGGGGTCTGGAGTGTCCCTTTAAACTATTTGTTAATTATTTAACTCCTGAAAGTATGACAATGCCAGGAACCTCTTGGGACCATAGCAATGTCATCCAGTAAAGTTGTTATGGTGTCCACAGTGTTCTTTTAACTAAGATAACTATGCTGACATTTTGGCAAGTAGGATTGCAATAGTGTGGTCTGTACCTCATTTATTATTAAATGTCCGTTCTGTGTCTAGCTGTGGTCTTTATAGTAGGTCTGCCAGCTGACATATTTAAGTAACGGGTAGCGTGTGGATCAAAGTAGCCTGTCAAAATGTCGAATGTATACTGACTCTACCACAGGTGTCATGCAAGTGTTTCTTCTACCAGGTCTGTCTGAGTCTCCAGGGCTGTGAAATGGTGTTGTGGGGCTTCCTTTAGATCAGTGGTTTCCAAACCAGGCCTTATGTCCCCCTAACTGTCAAGGATTAAGGGATTACCCAGTTGGGCCTAAGGTGTTTTTAGGAAGATTTTTTTTTTTTTAGACACTACTGGGTAATCCCGTATATCCTGGACTCTGGAAGGGGGAGGATTGGATTGGAATAAGCTCTGATGATTACCATGCCTAATCATTGGGATGATTTTCATTAGAAATAGATGTTGTAATGTGATACAGAATCGTCACAGATTTGCTATGTGTCACTTTTTGATTTTTCATTTACATCTACATTGTTCTTATAATTATCACTCTTACTATTCTTCTTATTATTACTTCTATATTGTGAATTTATTTTTTCGCAATGGTCGATAAAAACTACAAAGAAATAACAAACTAGTGAAACCGAACAGAAATACAGGATATAGAGAGACCTGCTCAAAAATGCTTACAATCTAGAGGGTGAATGAATATAATGTGTTTCTAAATTCCTATACCTTTCTTTACTTTAAATCTGACTGTTTTATCTGTTTCTGTCTACACACAGGAAATGAAGAGACAGGTTCGCAGAATATTTAATGTTGCTTTTTCCCCCCACCTGGATCCAAACCCAGAACTTTTGTAATAGCAACTTCTCTGTGCTAATCTTTATCTACATATTTTGGACAGTCATAATCTTTTTTTTCTTTTTGGAAAGGGATTGTTTTTTTGTGTGTGTTCATTAAAATGTCTTACCAGAGGTGATAAACTCCTTTAATGTACTCGGTGATAATTTCTAAACGGGAGATTGTTTATTGTGCTGTTTTTATCTTATTTATTTTTTTCCTCCAACCGAATTGAGACTAGAAAGGAAAAAAAAACATAAAAAGAAGTGCATTTTTTCTGCAATACTCAGGAAAAAAATGTTTCACAGGGGATTGGAAAGGCGAAATTTTTTCACATCCAAATGGATTGCAATTTCCCCCATTTAGCACCTGAAGGTAATTAGCTCGCAGAGACTGCCGAGTGAGAACACGTTCATGGAACATTAACTCTCATACATTCTCCAGTTGCAGGGAATTAATAGGAAAGATTAAAGTTTAAAGAGAGCAAAATGCCATTACCTCGTGAGGCACCTCTCTCAGCGGCAGTAACTGGTCCTCACTAACCTAAAAGCACCACTGGCATCTCTTGCTTCTATTTCAGGTAATTTTGACAGCTTGGTCTTCATACCTCAGGTACACAATGCAATGGAGAAGTCATCCTTATTTTATATACGTCTGTGTAATCTGACTGCTCTCATCGACAATGCGTAAGCAGCATGAATCAACGCCATCAACACACTTCGCTTTGACAAACAAACAGGTTAAACAAATGCACCAACAGACTCCTATTTTAATAGTTGGCTGTTATACAAAATAATAAGTGCAGGCAAGCTTTGGTGCCTAAGCAGCCCTGTAGAATACATGAGTAATGTATGTTCTGTACTCCAGAAGAGATCAAGTCACCTTATCGAACATTGCGCTGCTCAATAAAACAAAAAATAAAAAAATACTGTTTTACACTGCGCTGTTTAATAGAACAAAAATAAAAAAGAATACTGTTTTACATTGATAGTTTGGTTTAAGTCAACATGTTTTGTTTTCTTAAGAACATACGAAACCTAGATACATCTATGTAAATATCAGAAAATTAAAGGTTACACATTTATTTAGAGTCTGTTGGATGATGAGATATTATATTTTCAAGATATATTACGTGTAAAAGAGGATTGCATGTCATGCTTAAATTCACACCTACTGCGACAAACCACTGACACATCTACAGGAGTGGTATGCATATTCTTGACGCTCCATTGGATAGTAAATCTCTTTGCTACGTCAAGTATTCTAAACAAATAGATCGTTCTTCAAACTCATGTATGTACATTATAATTATGGATGCATATTCAAATACACCTGTACAATGTGTGCACAGTTATGTGTGATATTATCACATGCATAACATGAGCATATAAACATATATTTCATAGTGCATATTTAAAATGACAAATCAAACGTTATTTATCATATGACATTTATCTTTACTGAAATTTCTCTAAAGACAGTTAACCAAAGATCCTCATCCATGCATAATGAAATAGCAGACTGGGCATAAAATTGTGGACTAGTCCAGGAGCTATTGGGTTAATGCAAATAAAATTGGTCAATTATGTTGATTTTGACAATTAGCAGAAGAGGTTTAATCATGTTCAAGATTTGACACGTTGTTGGATCATAGGTAAAATTTATTTCTACAACTGATTTTACATATACTGGCATTTCCAAATCATATAGAACTTTCAGTAAAACACTAAGATATGATGATAAAAAAAACAAAGATAAATAAAGTATAGAAAGAAAAAAAATTCAACACAGTAGTTTCTCAAGATTTTTCAACTTCCGAGAAAGAAGACAAAGAGCACGAGCCGAAGTTTAGATAATGCTTTGCATTGAAAGATACCTCTGTTGCTTTAGCATTTCAGAAAGATGGAGAGATATAGAGAAAGAAAAAAAAAAGAAAGAAAGAAAGAGCAGGCGAGAGAGAGAGATGAAATTGAGACATGGAAGAATTTATAGCCCAGAAAATTCCATTCTGCTATCTGATTCAAAAAGTCCAGTCCCCCCAGCTTCGGAAAATCTATTTTCCACATTTTAATACCCTGCAGAACAGTCCTCATAACTCATCCGAGTGTGTTAAGCACAGTTTTATTAGATCTGAAACAAATTTTGGTGGGGAGATACTATAGGTCATTAACCATGGAGTAATTTTATCCTTGTTTCCCTAATGATGCCATAATGGCGAGCGAATTTCTTAACTAAAGACCAAAGAACATTTTGAAGGTCAGTTTCATCTGTGAGCTCCTTCATGCGCTTCTCAGAGAAGATTGGAAAACTCGCAGATTTTTTGAAGAGTCATTAATAATGTGGAAGCTGAAAGCGTTCTCTTATTTGCCTTCTTGCTTTTTACCTTTTAATTTTATACCGTTTTATTCCTTAGTTTTTTCCATTTTTTTAACTCTCTTTTCTCAGGTTACCTTCCCAATGTTGCTATAGAAATTGAGTGTTTTTGCATTGCATCCCCCGGCTGCCTTTTCAGAGATAAAATATATGTTTGAATGCGTGCTTATATACATGATTTGTGCATCAATATGGGAAGGTGAGCTTACGTTAAATAAAATTACACAAAAGTGTCTAGAATTATGGCAGTACTATTTCTGTTTTGTATTACATTTATAAAAATCCAGTGTTTTTTTTTTAAAATGTACACAGAACATTTGGAAGCAATGAATACAGATATGGTTTGTGTCTTTCTGCCTATCTATCTATCTATCTATCTATCTATCTATCTATCTATCTATCTATCTATCTCTATCAATCTATTTATTTGCAGGTCTATCAAATGCCAGGGGGTAAGCTAAAAAAAAAAAAGACATTCATATGGATAGATGGGATAGATACAAGTTGTCTTCTTTACTGAGCATTTATTTTAACACAAAGTAGCTTTGTGAACATTTTGATTAAAAACATGGATAGATTATTGCACTAACTTCCCTAGAACAACATAATCATTATTAAAGAAGTATAGTAACATTGACTCTCAGGTGACAGTGTGACTTGTCTCAGACATGGAGTACATACATACATTACATATATACTTACACACTTTTTTTTTATTTGACTTTTTTTTTCCCCCTCATTCTCGGGTTCTCTACAAAAAGCCTGGGAGTTTGAGCGTTCTGTGCAATGTCTTAGCTGTTCCTAGAACTGCACTCTTCTAGACAGAGATCGCAGATGTCCCACCGGAATTATGATGATGATACCCTCCCACCTTGGGGGTTACAGCCCCAAGAGCTCTTATTACAACTGAAACTACTAATGCCTTCATTTTCAACATCCTTTCTAACTCCTCTTTCAGCCCATGGTATTTATCCACCTTCCCATGTTCCTTCTTTTTGATGTTATGGTCAGTGGGTTTTGCCACCTCCACCTCCACCGCAGTCTTCCATTGTCTTCCACCTAGATGTTGGTTTGATTGCTTGTATAATTGGAGCTGGAAGTCCCACAGGAACATCACTCTGTCATTCTTGTAATTTTCAATTAGAGGTGGCACCTCTTATCTGGTCCTAGGCAGGTCCAGTCCATATTCTGTGCAGATGTTTCAGTACACAATCCCAGCAACTTGGTTGTGCCTCTCAGTGTATGCTGTCCCAGCTAACATCACCTGGCTACAATATGCTGAATAATATCTGAGTCCATTTTGCACAGTATGCACCTTGGGTCCTGTCTGGTATGGTAGACCCCTGCTTTTATTGATCTGGTGCTGAGTGCCTGTTCTGGTGCTGCTAGATTTAGTGCCTCACTGCTGTTTAGTCCTGCTTGACACTCAATAGGCCTTCTGGCTTCTTCCTTCTGGCTTGTGTACAACATGTCCTGCTTGACACTCAATAGGCCTTTTGGCTTCTTCCTTCTGGCTCGAGTCTCTGAGTACTCAATTTCACGTGGAATCCACCATGCATCGTGAGTAGTTTCCAAGTCTCAATATTTATTGTGTCCAGCTCATCTCTTGTACAAGTTATTATCCCTTTTGGGTACCTGATAACGTTTACAGCATATGTGTTGTTGGTGTGGATTCTTGGAAAATTGACTAGAACAAGCCTATAAATAGTACAATGAAGAGAGGGGGGTAACCCCAGGTGTAATCAATGTTTGGAATGGAAGTAGTGTACCAAAAAAAGAAAACCTGGAGTTATCCCAGTTACCTGGAGTTATCCCATACACTATCTGCTGCTCATCCCAGTGTTCTCTTTTTAATACACTACTTCCATTCCAAACATTGGTGTGGATTCTTGTTCTTGCCATTGAGCGGGGACTTTAGGACCTTTCTGAATCATTGGAGGTATTTGGATGTTGCTGTCCCCCTTGCCTCTTCCTCATGATTCCAATGTATTTGTGGCATCCCTAGGTACTTGCAGCTATTCTCTACATCTCCTTTTTGCTATCATCTAACCACACTTATTTAGCTGTTTGAAATTTCAGATGCCCTTGCTGTATATCCGTGTTAGGTGGATCAGTGAGTCAATGTCCCTCTCATTGTTGGCATACAGCTTGATGTTCTTTATATTGAGCAGGTGGCTGATGGTAGCACCATTCTTGAGCTTATGTCTGTATCCACTCTTCATGATGATCTGAATGAGGGGGTTGCAGCCTATTCAGATCAGCATTGGGGATAGTTCATCACCTTCAATTTTGCCACATTTAATGTTTACTTATGTAATTGTCCTGGAATTTGCTAGCATTGTTTTCCAATTACTCATCAAGTTCTCTTAGGCCTCAATTTAATATCTTTCAAATTATTTGATATTTTTAAAACATATTTAAAATTATTTAATATTGATTTTTTTATATATATTGATAAATTTTTTATATGTATGATCTACATTTAATATTTTAATATTTTGAAAAAAATCCATTTGAAAGCTTATCCAAAAATATTAAATTATTTTAAAAACGTAAGTGTATGGGGAGTGTGGCATGACAGGGGCCAATGGGAGCCTTTTGACAATTTAGGCTCCCACTGTCTCTTTAAGAGCGCACCCGAGACCCGTGGCGTACTCTTAGATTCGGGCGGGACACGTGACCGCTTCTCGCGGTCACTGCCTGCCTTCCCACTGAAGCCGTCGGATGAGCCGCGCGCGGCTCGTGCAGCAGCAGGACCGCGCGCGGCTCGAAGAGAGGACCGCGGCCGGCCCCTGGAAAAGGTGAGTAATGCTACAGTACCCCCCCTGAGGACACGCCCTCCGGACGGGTAGGGCCAGGCCTGGCAGGAAAATGAGAATGGTAAGAACGCACAAGGCGGGGAGCGTGAACAGCATCAGCTGAAATCCAACTGCGCTCCTCAGGCCCATAGCCCTTCCAATGCACCAAGTACTGAAGTCGACTCCTAAGGAAACGAGAGTCAAGAACAGCAAAAACTTTGAATTCCTCATGACCTTCCACAGAGACAGGAGGGGGAGGTGGAGTATGCCGGGTATAGCGGTTGCGTAGTAAGGCTTCAACAATGAAGTGTGAAAGACATTAGGAATACGCAAATTCTTAGGAAGACCCAAGGCATAAGAAACAGGATTAACCTTATGCAGAATATGATAAGGACCAATGCAGGGAGCCAATTTCATAGAAGGCACCCGGAGGCAAATATTCCGCGTGGAAAGCAAAACCCTGTCCCCCACAACATAAGAAGGAGCCGCTCTGCGATGCTTGTCAGCCTGAGCCTTCTGGCGAGCAGCAGAATCCACCAAAGAACGCTGAACCTGCTCCCAAGTATTACGTAAACCAGCCAAATGCTCATCCAGAACTGGCATGCCCTGTGAGGAGAATGCAGCCGGAAGAACAACGGGATGCTGGCCATAGACAACGTAAAAAGGGCTTTTGCCGGAAGAATCATGAGTGGCGTTATTCCGAGCAAACTCGGCCCAAGGAAGCAGGTCAGACCAATTGTCCTGATGGTGAGACACAAAACAACGAAGGTACTGCTCCAGAGACTGGTTGGCACGTTCAGCAGCTCCATTAGACTGGGGATGGTAAGCGGAAGAAAATGAGAGAGAAATACCCATTTCCGAACAAAAGGCTTTCCAGAACCTGGAAATAAATTGGCTACCCCTATCGGACACAATAGATACGGGAATACCATGTAACCGAAATACTTCTCTAGCGAACATAAGAGCCAGTTCCTTGGATGTAGGCAACTTGTGAAGAGACACAAAGTGAGCCATCTTGGAAAACCGATCTACTATCATCAGGATGACTGTGTTACCATTCGAAGGGGGTAATTCAACAATAAAATCCATGGATAGGTTAGACCAAGGTCTCTCGGGAACGGGTAACGGATGTAAAAGCCCACAAGGAACTCTACGAGAAGATTTCATACATGCACAAGTAGTACAAGCACCTATATAGTCAGTGACATCCTTGCGTAAGGAACCCCACCAAAAATATCGAGAAACAGCTGACATCGTTTTGGTAATACCAGGATGTCCAGCAGTCTTAGTATCATGATATAATGACAGAATCTCCCGTCTCTCGGGAACGTCAACAATCAACTTATCAATAGGCCTCTCGCTAGGTGCCATGCTTTGTTTCACCTGAATGGTCTGCAAGAGGGATGAAGAAATAGACAACATAGTAGTAGCTATTATCCTGTCTGGGGGAATGACAGGAGTGACATCAATCTCCTGTTTGTCAGCAGTTTCGAACTGTCTGGACAGAGCGTCTGCTTTAGTGTTGCGATCACCTGGCCTACAGGTGATAATATAATTGAAATGGGACAAAAACAGTGACCACCTAACCTGCCTAGAAGACAGTCTTTTAGCCTCACTAAGGTAGGATACGTTCTTGTGATCCGTAAATATGAGGATGGGATCCTTAGTTCCTTCTAACAAATGTCTCCATTCTTTGAGAGCTAAAATAATAGCAAGGAGTTCGCGATTACCCACATCATAATTCTTCTCTGCTTTGGACATTTGTTTAGAAAAGAAGCCACAAGGATGCAATGGCTTTTCAGGTGACTCTCTTTGGGATAAAACAGCACCTACCCCGATATCTGAAGCATCAACTTCAAGAATATAGGGCAGTGAGGGGACAGGATGCTGTAAAATAGGTGCCGAGACAAACGTAGTCTTAAGAAATTCAAAAGCCTGAAGTGCCTCGGTAGACCAGACACTAGTATTGCCATCCTTTTTTATCATACGGGTGATAGGCGCTACAATAGAGGAAAGACCTTTAATAAAGCGCCTATAATAGTTAGAGAATCCAAGAAAACGCTGAATGGCTTTCAAACCTTGTGGTAGAGGCCGTTCTATGACAGCAGAAAGCTTCTGGGGATCCATACGGAAACCTTTAGCAGAAATCAAATACCCCAAAAACTGGACTTCGGATTGGTCAAATAGACACTTTTCCAGTTTACAATAAAGACCATTAGCAAGAAGGGTCTTCAGAACTGTTTAACTGTGTATGTCTGTGATGAGTGTGTAAATCTGTAGAGTATATTAATATGTCGTCCAAGTACACAATTACAAATGTGTGAATAAAGTCTCTTAGGACGTCATTAATAAATTCTTGAAATACTGCTGGGGCATTACATAGACCAAATGGCATAACAGTATACTCGTAATGGCCAGATCTAGTGTTGAATGCCGTCTTCCATTCGTGGTCTTTCTTAATACGTATTAAATTGTATGCACCTCTAAGATCCAATTTGGTAAATACAGTAGCATGTTTCAGCCTGTCAAACAATTCTATAATTAAAGGTATAGGGTATGCATTTTTGATAGTGATTTTATTAGGCCTCTATAATCGATACACAGTCTTAAATCACCTTCTTTCTTTGATACAAAGAAGAACCCCGCTCCAGCCGGAGAGGATCTCCTAACAAACCCCTTTTCTAGTGATTCCTTAATATACTCCTCCATGACATGGTTTTCTTGAACAGATAAAGGGTACACCCTGCCCTTTGGAGGTATAGTGCCAGGCAATAAATCGATAGCACAATCATAGGGTCTGTGAGGCGGTAATTTGTCAGCCTCCCTTTTATCGAAAACAGTCTTTAGAAATAAGTATTGAGGGGGTATAACCGTAGACAAAGGAGGAGTGGTAGGAACATTAATAGAATTCAAAGGGGTGACTTCAATAGTGCAAGACTCATGACAGGCTTCGCTCCATGATTTTATTTGCCCTGACTCCCAATCGAAAATGGGATTGTGAGTACGTAACCATGGGTACCCTAACACGATGTGAGAAGAGGGAGATGTGATGACCTGGAACCGAATGGTTTCAAAGTGCAAAACCCCTGTATACATGTGTAACAGTACCGTTTCATGAGTAACAACTGGGGAACTTAATGGTCTACCATCTCTGACCTCAACGGCCAAGGGTATCTCCTTCTCTCTGATGGGAATGTTATTTTTCTTAACAAAACCCGAGTCCATGAAATTATCAGCTACCCCTGAGTCAACTAGGGCTTGTATGTGTTCAGATATGCAACGCTCTCCCATATACAAAGAAACAGGGAGAACCAAACGGTTAGAAGGCATAGATATCACACCCAAGGCCATTCCCCTATAAGGTCTTAGGTGTGAGTCTCCCGGAAGCACGGGACATTCTTTTATCAAATTGTCTCTCCCACCACAGTATAGGCAGAGTCCGTCCTTTCTCCTAAGTAATTTTTCAGCATCCGAGAATTTTGCAACCCCCAATTGCATGGGTTCCTCCCCAGATACTTTAACACTCTCAGATTTATCAACTCTGGGGTTAATAGGTGTAACCAAACGTCTTCTGTTCTTAGTATAGAGCCTGTCACGAATCCTATTATCTATATCAATGAGGTAGTCAATAAGGTCCTCTAATGGACTAGGAAGCTCCCTTGCCGCTACCTCATCCAATATAGTGTCAGATAAACCTTCCATGAACGCAGTAGTTAACCCATTATTGGTCCAATCTACCTGTGAAGCAAGGGTACGAAACTGAATAGCATAGTCAGCCACAGACCTAGAACCCTGTTTAATTCTCATTAATGCTCTTGCAGCATTTTTTGACCTTTTTGTTGTGTCAAAAGTTATATGAAAAGCCGTAAGAAAACTGTTGAAATCATGCACCATAGGTCCATTAGCCTCCCAAATAGGATTTGACCACTCAAGTGCTTTATCGGTAAGTTGGTGCATAAGGAACCCCACTTTAGATCTATCTGTGGGACAGGAATGTGGATACATCTCAAAGTGGAATTCTATTTGATTAATGAAACCTCTGCATGTCTTAGATTCCCCTTCATACCTAGGAGGAGGTGTTAAATGGACCAAAGTATTAGGCAAAGTAGATACTTCAGGAGGAAGGGGTGTAGGTGTGGTTGCTGGAATAGTTCTAGAAAAGAACGTCTGGAGAGCCTGGGCTATCTGATCCATATGGTGATCCTGCTCTACAAATCTAGCCTCATGAGAAGCCATCTGCTGGGCTAAATCTGCGGGGTCCATGGCCCTATCGTAATGTAACGAGAATATACCCCAAAACGCAGGATTCAGTGGCCGGACTCGACGTATCTAGGAGAAGTACAGAGTCAGGAACGATCCGAGGTCAAGGGCACAAAGAGACAGCGTAAACTAGGACTAGCTGGGGTCTGGTACACAGTAAACAGCAAGCCGGCAAACAGAACAGATAAGGATAAAGAGATAACGTAGTCAGAAACAAAGCCAAGGTCAATACGAAGGAACACAACTGAACACAACAAGCGTTAAAGGGAACTGAAATAGAAACCACGAAAGGGCAGGGAGTAAAGGGAGAGGTAAGTTTAAATAGCTTCTAAACTAATGTGATTAGCTCCTGTCATATCCACACCCCCAAAAGGTAAGTGTATGGGGAGTGTGGCATGACAGGGGCCAATGGGAGCCTTTTGACAATTTAGGCTCCCACTGTCTCTTTAAGAGCGCGCCCGAGACCCACGGCACGCTCTTAGATTTGGGCGGGACACGTGACCGATTCTCGCGGTCACTGCCCGCCTTCCCACTGAAGCCGTCGGATGAGCCGCGCGCGGCTCGTGCAGCAGCAGGACCGCGCGCGGCTCGAAGAGAGGACCGCGGCCGGCCCCTGGATAAGGTAAGTAACGCTACAGCTGCATATTTTATTTTACATTTGGAATAACATTTACTTACTTAAATTCTGGCTGACAGTAGATCCATAGGATCCTACGAACACAAGGGGCTGATCCTCCCTGAGTTTTAAAGTGGTGAGTGGTACTCTAACCACTACTATCTTGTGAGTTTGCTACCTTCAGCTCATTTTTTTAATTTATGGTTTTATGACAATATTGCACTAGGATTCCTCTCTTTTTTTCTGTCCTTTGTTAGATTTGTTTCTGTGGATACCATATAGTGAAAGTATAATAGTGTACCTTAGTGTCTTTGGGTACATCAAGACCACTAATTTTCACTTGTATGTTCACTTATTATACACTAAGTTGTTGGGCACATATCTGCTTAATTGTGATCACTTTTACAACTTTATTTGATTTTATAGATATACATGAGATGAATTACAAGTATAACACCAATGATTTAATATACTGCACACATCCTGCTTTTTTATACAGTAGGAACAAGGCATACAAGCAGCTGCGTAACTAGAAATCACGGGGCCCTGGTGAGAAAATTGCCCTGTGTCACATTCCACGTTCAGCCCCCCCCAGACCCTCCATGTGTCTTATTCATGCCCCACAGGGTGAGTGTGGCATGGTTGGGGGGGGATAAGTATGACAGAATTGGAAGGGTTAAGGTGATAGGGTGAGTGTGACAGAGTGATAGAGAATGAGTGTGACAGGGTTGGGGGGAGGGTGAGTATGGTAGAGTGATGGAAGGTGAGTATGGCATGGGTGAGTGACAGGAGAGCATTGTGCGTGCGGCAAAGTGAAGAGGGGTGACAGTGTGTGTGGGGGTGACAGATACACAGGTGGTTACACTGACACATATGCAGATAAACAGACAAACACAAAATGACATACATGCAGATACACACAATATAACACACGGACACATTTGCTGATAAACCAACACACATACAGATGCAGACTCACAGATACACACACTGACACACATGCAAATACACAGACACACAAACACACATACATATACACAAACACATAGACAAACATGCAGATACACAGACACACATACATACAGACGCACATGCAGACAAAATATACACATACAGACACAGATACACATGTAGACATACAGATACACATACAGACATAAAGATAAGCATACAGATACATATACAGACACACATGCACACATACAGATACACATATAGACATACACATACAGACATACAGATACATATACAGACGTGCATAAAGACATACAGATATAGACACACATACAGACAGATACACACACACATATAGACACAAACACACACGCAAAATGTACATTTTCTTTTAGTCATCCTCCTGTTTCCTACCTTTTGCATGCGGGAAGGTGACATCCCTGCGGTCCAGTAGCTGGTTTAGGCTGATAGGAGTCTGAGCTCCCACTCTGACTCTCTCTCCTCCTCTTCCCGCACAATGCTTTCCTCCTCTTCCCTCGCGGCTTGTTAGTTTGCTCCCCTGGTAATACATTGCCATTGGGAGGCCCTAAGAGCATGGGACACCCGATGGGCCCCTGAACGTGCGGCCTCGGCGGTAGTATGGTGCAGGCCGGGGCCGCAACACATGGCCGTGGGCACCACGGTCGCAGGGTCCACAGGGCGGCTGGGTCCCTTGGAGTGACAGGCCTGGTCGCAGCTGCGAACCCTGTGACCACGGTAGGTCCGCCACTGCATACAAGGACACAAGAGAGACAGAACCTTCAAATATAATTTAATTACTCATCACATTAGGAGGGTGCCAAAACAAAAGACAACACCAACATGTTGTCATTTAAAGGAAATTAAACATTTTAGAATTTAAAAGTGTGGTGTCATAGATTGGATAAAATCTTACTTCAAGGTGCAAACAATGTATTAGAAATTTATAGTGAAGCAGCTTATGCATTTAAAGTGTATAACATGTGTGTAGGTAGAGGGTAACTGTGTATAGTCATAAACCTTGATAAATCCAACCTTGCTTCAATGAAACATACCAGACTCTGCTTTGGATTAAAATAGGCCACAGCTTTATTAAAATATAAATAAATCTTTAAACTTCAACTTTATATCATAAAACACTATATACATAATTACTCAGTAAATAGATACGTCACTCAGTGTTGCGGTCACCGGCCCGCCGAGTCTCACGGCCGTGCCCGACCGGCACGACCGCGCCGACAACACGAGCTTACCTGCTCGTCGGCGAGCCGGGAACCGCTCCCCCAGGTCTTCCGGGCTTCACGCCCATATCCAAGATGGCGCCGACCGCGTGGTCACGTCTAATGCTAGCCCCGCCCCCGAGACTTATACCAGCGTGTGCGTGACGTCACGACGTCAACGCACACGCACGTTTTGGGGTCAGAGGTTGCCCTCTGACCAATCATAGCATAGAGAGGGGTATTTAAACCCCTAATTCACCCCAGTGCTTTGCCCTGTCGTGGTTTCCGTTTCCTGGTTTCCTGAGAGTGCTATTTTCGTGTTTCTGATTTCCTGGTATCCTGATCTTGGCTTTTCCCTGGTTATTCTGATCTCTGGTTTCCCTGACTTGGCTTGTTTAAATGCTATTGAGTATTTTCTGGCTTCCTTGACCTCGGCTTTCCCTTTGACCATTCTCTGTCTCTAGCGTATTAGTCCGGCCATTCTAAGGTCCGGTTTACGCTCTATCCTGTTATTTTCCTTTCCTTATTTATGTATATGTTTACATAGTTTCTGCGTGCTGGACCACACTAGTAGCTGTGACACTCAGTACCACCTTGCCAACTAAACATAACTTAAGGGCAGCTGCCCCCTTCCCCCTTATTCCAACCAGCACAAGGTGTTTCTTGGGCCTACCATTGCGTAATGCTAACCACTAGCCATTTAGTTGGCTCAGTGGGCACGTCCGTTATCCATCACTCTACCTGTTACGGGAGGGACAGCCTTCCCATCCACTTTCCATGGACCGCTGGTCCAACCCCTGGTTGACAAGGGCCATATACCGCCACACGCCAGCTAGGCATCCACAAGTCCGCTGGGCACCCACATGGCCCACTAGGCTCCCACAAAGCCTGCTGGGCTCCCATAATGCCCGCTGGGCACCCACCAAGCACACTGGGTTCCCACCACGCCCGCTGGGCATACACATGCCCGCTGGGCAAACAAGCTGTGACAAACAAAACACACAGACAAACAGACATAGAACAATTAGAGGGAGGGAGGGCGGAAAGCTGTTCCCAACTGATAATTCAGATGGCTGCTATACTGTAAAACGCCAACCTATTTATACTAGCCCACCCCATGCTACCCTACTACTCCACCCACATCCCAAAATAACTTTACCACATTCCTCTGTTTACACACACCTCACACTCACATGTCACTGTTCTTGTCTAGGCCTTGCCCGGCTCCTCAGGGTCTGTAATTAATTCACAGTCAGGGTTATCCACTAAAGTGAGAAACACACTGTGCCATAAAGGGCCTTTAAAAATTAGTTAAAATTAAATTTCTCTTTACATGAAGTGTGTAAAAAATCTGTGTAAGTCACGGGTATGGGCGACATGATTTAATTTCTAAATGTCTTAAAAATTGATCAATGAAACTGCAGAGAAATGATCCATACACCAAAACCACCTTGTTAAGCTAAATATGTTTTGGTGCTTAGATTGTACTTTTAAATAAAATTTGATTCTTAATCATTCCATCTTACACCAGTTTTGAGTGGTAACTACTACAGCAGGTGTATTCCCACTTCCCACTCCTTCGTGGTTCATATTGAAAGAGCAGAACTGGTGCTTTTATTCTTCAAAAAGACTACTTAGAAAGCAATAAACGAGTAATCAGGTGTCCTGGCGATGCTAGTTTGACTAAAGGCACGGTGTTTTGTGCATTTTGTGTATTAATTCCAAAGATAATGAATTGTTATTAATATATATTATAATAATAATAAGTTAATCGGATATCACACAGTATTCATATGGTGTGCTGGATGTGCAGCTTCCAAGTTCTTCACTTGTTGACAGGGGTCCAATCAAAAATAATACATTATGTCCGTTAGCTTGAAAACCTCATTCTAATGATCCACAGTCTATATAACTGGTTTTTCAGTCACTAATGAGCAGTGATCATTTGTCTCACAGTTCTCCATTAAACATTGATGTGTAATACAGGATCAGAGTTTAACTATTGAATTTTATTTAAACTGGATATCTCTATAAGAAAACCCGGTGTCTTTATCAACTAAAGTGTTTGGTATACTGTAAATATATTATAACATTGATTATAACTGTAACCATAATAAAGTAAAATAATATATATGTCAACACTAAGGCTTGTAAACTTTGTGTAGTCATTCTATTTGTTTACTGCTAAATAAGAGTCATGAAATGTTTTATTTTATAGCGTTATTTAGTCGTACGATATGGGTATATACAGCAAAGTAACAACACATTTTTGAGCTGTCAAACATTAAACAGATTCCCCTGTGGTTTTATCTCCTCTGGATGGTTCTGCTGCATGGACGGATAACTGGAGACCAGCATACAAGAAAAACAATAAAACACTTAATAGATGCCAGTGGCCTGAGCTATCAAAGAATAAACACCTAGTTTCAGAACAGAAAAAAATAAATGCTTACACATTATGGGTTTGAATGACCACATACATCCAGAAGACATATGCAAATGTTCTTCTCTAGGAAAAAAACATTCAGAGGCCCCTCGAAGGGACAGATTTCTCATTAGGCAGAGTACACATATTCCTAGGGGCACATGTCCTGTAGCGGGCGCCTGTTTTCAGCATTGAATGGCCTGTTAAAAAGAGATGCTAGGAGCCTTGGCCATTGTCCCTTGTAGTCAAGTCAGCCTTCTACACTTGATAGCAGAACAGCAGGAATAGTGATAAAGGGTGTAAAACTCAGTTCTATCCCAGCTTCTCCTGTGTTCGTGTGTGAGGCTGGACAGGAAGTGGAAGGTATCATTTCCCATTTGACCATTAACAGCCGCTAACACAGGAAATGCCATACAGGAGGAGCAAGGACTGCACTGCGTGATGCTCACTGTATAGCGTAGGATGTACTGCATGATGCACATTATATAGCATTGGACACACTGAGTGATGCATACTGCATGCCTCCAAGCTATTCTGATTTTGAAGGGACCATTTCAATTTTGGAGCTCAGTTCCGCCAAGACAGCCATCTCTCTGCTTTTCCCTACTTCAAAGCTTGAATTTTTTTCAGTGAAGCTTCCCGGAGACATATGGTACTGAGAGGAGTCTTCTCATTCTGCCCTCTCTCTGTCCTGCTTTACAGGCATTCACTCCACTGGGGGGAGCCAGGGGCGTATTAGCCGCGAGGCAAACAAGGCATTTGCCTTGGGCGGCATTTTCCAGGGGGCGGCAAAAAACGCCGCCCCCAAATGCCCAGGGCAAATGCCTTGTTAAAGAGGACAGAAGTGGTGAACCGCGCCCAAAAAGTGCAAGAAATAATTAAAATGTATACATACAGATAATCCTAAAGTTAAGGATGTATAGAACCTTCAATAGGGCAGCACAAAACCAGGATACACCACTGGGGGGAGCGATGATGTCATTAGAGCTCTGCATATAAGTTGTGAAGCAAAGCTCAATGAGGAGACTCTGGAGACAATCTGGTCACAATGTGGTGAACCATCTGTGTTTCACCTCAACACACTGCCCACAGTGGTGGGTTTGACACATGCCTGGGAATGAGGGATAAGGGACCAGACCAGAACCGAAGCCTCATCAGAGTAGCTGTATCAAGGTGCACCAATAGTACCTTCTATTAAAGGGTGCTGCAAATGTGACTGTGTAAAGTATGCTCCCCTTTGCTGTGTGGCTCGCCCCATTTCCAGACAGTACCGCCTATTTTGTGTGTAGTTAGCTATGTCATTAACACGCCCTTTGACTCTGCCTAGTTCTGTCCCCATTTATTATTCTATTTCTTATGGGAGGTATGCACTGTGTATCATAGAACAGCAATAAGTGATGCACATTGTATATCAACTCATGCAGCTCTGCTATCAATCATACGAGGGTGAGTATTTTACAAATCCCCCCCACTCCCAAAAAAATCCACATGTTCATAGCCTCAACACACCTTTTCACTAACCATTAATGAACCCCCCCAAAACCTAAACAAACCCTTTCCTTGGTCCCAAATTTAAGCACTCACGGCCTAAACCTGACAAAACCCTTTACCTCAATCCTAAATGTAATACTTAATCATTTTAAGACGAAGTACTTCATATAACTCAATACTAAATGTAACATAAATAATAATCCTTATACAACAATTTTAACCCCGCTCACACTTTTAGTCTTTTTAACGCTAAATAGAAACATAGAAACATAGAATGTGACGGCAGATAAGAACCATTCGGCCCATCTAGTCTGCCCAGTTTTCTAAATACTTTCATTAGTCCCTGGCATTATATTATAGTTAGGATAGCCTTATGCCTATCCCACGCATGCTTAAACTCCTTTACTGTGTTAACCTCTACCACTTCAGCTGGAAGGCTATTCCATGCATCCACTACCCTCTCAGTAAAGTAATACTTCCTGATATTATTTTTAAACCTTTGTCCCTCTAATTTTAGACTATGTCCTATGTTATCTGTTATGTTAACCCATATCAATCCTTAACGACTGTCACCCCAAACTTACATTTCTACAATTGTTTCCTCTTCTCTTCCTTCTTCCCAAACGGTTGTTCTTTTCTCATCTATTTCTCTTTATAAACATTACAAAGTAAGGTCTACTTTGTCTTGTGTATTTTTCCTACACTTGACAAATCTTGACAAAGAGTGGAGCTTATGAAGCTCCACTTCCTTTGTTACATATCATTTTTCTAGTATTCTCCATGTATGTACATAGTGGGGAATTACGATGCAGCATAATACATAACTAACCCCATTCAACCCCCCAATAACGTCAGACAACTTAGTATGGATGAACAGGCCACAGCATTTATTATAACATAAATACATTACTGCATAACACATCCATAAATTTATTTATTAAATCTCTTCTTTTCTGTAACCAAAATTGTTAGACATAAATAAGCGTAAATTAACATCTATACATATATAACTCACCTCTCCATCTTTGAGCGCCATTCATTTCCAGTTCAGTTGAATTTGCTTGTGGGTTACTAGGCATGCGAGACCAGCATGTTTTACCAAACAGGTGATTAGAGGCAGGATTTAGATTGCGTTACATACTGTGGGAAAGAGCAGTACCTCATTGACGGACTCTTCAAGATGGCGCATTGAATAAAGAAACATAGAATGTGACAGCAGATAAGAACCATTCGGCCCATCTCGTCTGCCCAATTTTCTAAATACTTTCATTAGTCCCTGGTCTTATCTTAAGTCACATGCTTAAACTCCTTTACTGTGTTAACCTCTACTACTTCAGCTGGAAGGCTATTCCATGCGTCCACTACCCTCTCAGTAAAGTAATACTTCCTGATATTATTTTTAAACCTTTGCCCCTCTAATTTAAGACTATGTCCTACGGCCACGACAGTTTTTCTTCTTTTAAATATGATCTCCTCCTTTACTGTATTGATTCCCTTTGTGTATTTAAATGTTTCTATCATATCCCCCCTGTCTCGTCTTTCCTCCAAGCTATACATGTTAAGATCCTTTAACCTTTCCTTGTAAGTTTTATTCTGCAATTGAAACAAAAAAAAGTGAATTAAGAGACCAATAGAATCAGGGCTGGCGCGTCCATAAGGCGGCATAGGCAGCCGCCTTAGGGCGCACCGGACCGGGGGCGGAAAAGTCCGGGTGACCGGCAGGAGGGAAGCGCACAGTTCCCCTCTCCTGCCGGTCACTTCTTGTAGCATGGTCGAGAGCCAACTGCAGTGCCGAGGAATGTGTGGAAGGGGCGGGGATATGAACACGTCATATCCCTGCTCCCTCTGTAGCATACAGCGCGGCTGGCGCCCAGCAGGGGCGGAGCTACCGCCGGCCCCCTTCTAATCAGCATGGGAGGACTTCCTCCTGAACCTGTCTGTCAGTGTGTCTGTGTGTGTATATGTCTGTCTGTCTGTCTGTCAGTGTGTCTGTGTGTGTATATGTCTGTCAGTGTGTCAGTGTGTCTGTGTGTGTATATGTATGTCAGTGTGTCAGTGTGTCTGTGTGTGTATATGTCTGTCTGTCAGTGTGTATCTATGTGTCTGTCCGTGTGTCTGTAAGTCAGTGTGTGTTTATCTGTATGTCTGTCAGTGTTTGTGTGTATCTGTACATGTGTGTGCATCTGTGTGTCTGTCTATCTGAATGTGTATCAGTTTGTGTATATGTGTATCTGCATGTGTGTCAGTGTGTGTATCTTTGTGTATGTGTATCACAGTGTGTGCGTGTGTGGCAGTGTATGTGTATATGTATATGTGCATATATCTCAGCATTCAAACATCAACACTACACACAAATAAACACCTGCATGCAAACATCAACACAACATACAAACACACCCCTGCATTCAAATGTCTACACTACATACAAACACACCTCTGTATCAGACACCAAAATTATATATAAACACACACCTGCGGTAGAGCCCCAGCTTTCAAAGCATTGTTGAAGTTGCATGACAGATGGGGATCTATCTTTTAGCCATCCTGTGTACATACACAGACCGTCATACAGAGACATACAGTCTGTATATGTATTCAAAAGGAATAAATGCAGGCAACACTCCAGTGCGTTTATTCCTTTTGAAGACTTTACTGGTGGATCCAGCGACGTCCGCCTGACACGGAGCATCCACCACTGTGGATGGCCGGAGCATTTACACGGTATCAGTGTGCAGGGTTCTTTGTTTGTCTGTGTATGTATGTCTCTGTATCATTGTGTATGTATGTCTCTATATGCCTATCTCTATGTTTCTTTATGTCTGTGTCTGTATTTCTGTGTGTGCCTGTGTCTGTATGAATGTATGTCTGTGTTTGTACGACAATGTACCTGTATGTGTAGATTGTATGACTGTGTTTGTTTGATTGTGTGCCTTTTATGACTGTGTGTCTGTATATCTGTGTGCCTGAATAATTATGTCTGTGTGCTTGTATGGTTGTGTGTCTGTATGTTTGTGTATTTGTGCATGTATGTATTTTTGCCTGTATCTATGTCTATGTGGGAGAAAAAGAGAGATAGATAGGGGCTGGGGGGAAGAAAGAGACAGAAAGGGGCTGGCGGGGAAGTAAGAAATACATAAGAGGGGTTGTAGGAGACACACTAAAGGGGGGTGTAAGGCACAAAGAGGCCAAAGGGGTAAGACATTCAAGAGAGTGGATATGCAACACTAATGGGGGTAAGAAATTCAAAAGGGGGCTACGACACAGAGGTGAAGATCCATTTTTTTTTTTTTTTTTTTTTTGGGGGGGGGGGGGTAAAATAAAGTAAGGTCAGCGATGACAGAGCCACTTTAAACCCTCCTTACCCTAAATACCTTTGATATTTTAACCCTGCATACAATCACTATACTCACAGATTATAACAAGACACCTTACACTCAGAGATATGCATAATGGGTAATCTCCTATGTCCCTTCATTTTAGACAAATACTTAACCCTATAACACCCTCCCAAACCCAACATTCCCCTTGAAATGAATAACACAGACACCATGTTGGGAGGTAAAGCCATTGCTGGCCGCATTTATTGCATACATCACTATGGAATCATGGCAGAAAAAAACATTCAAACAGAACGGCCGTAACATATATAACTAGTAACCAAATTTAGCAAGGGTGGCCGTGCTGAGGACTAAACTTCTCAGCCCACAAGAGGATGCGGCTCACCTAATACTGCAGCGGAGCACCCATTGCATCCGTCCAAGCAGAGGCATAAGGACAGCAATGGAGAATCTTTGGCACGGCCTCCTTGAAGGCAGACTGCAGGCAGGCGCCCCAGCCAGGCCACTTTCCCCCAAGAGGGGGTAAAGCCTGGCCTCCTTGCCGCCATCACTCCCGCCCTCTCTCTCTGTACCACGTCCTAAAGCCACACCCTCACGCTACAAGAGATCCAATCTCTTGCCGCCAACCAATGGCCTATACAATATATATTTTTTTTTGGGGGGGGGGGGGCAGCCCAGGTTAGACATGGGGCAACAGTGCCTCAAGCAAGTCAGCCAGAAAAAGGTCCAGAACCATCAGGCCGAAAAAGCTGAACCCGGTCGGCAGAAATGCCCGGATGCCTATTGATGAACCCATGCAGCTTAGCAACAGCCCGACCTACCAGGCTATTAAAGCGGCACTGTCATGCCGAACTTACCTTTCCTCAATCTCTTCCTCTTCTCCCCCTCTCTCAGGATCTGTTCTTCTTTTCTTCCTGTCTTCTTTAGTTTTCTTTAAAATCATAAGACAAAGTAGGGACTCTTTGTCTTATGGAGGATTCCTCCGCTTGACCAGCTCAGACCAGCGGAGGAGCAAAGTGTGCTTCATTTCCGCTGGTCAGAGCAATTTTCCCATGATCCCTAGCTTTCCTCCCTGTTCCCACAATGCTTCATGTCAGTATTGCTGAACGTCCTGTCACTTAGACAGATGCCGGCAAAACTGCCGAATTGCATCCTAACAGAATGAGCACTGTTTCTCCATTGGTGTTAGGATGCAATTCGGTACTTTGATCGTATCGGAATTTCATTCTAATGAATGAAACTCCGATCCTATTCATTGCCGCGGCTGCTTCTTGCAGCCGCTTAGTAGATGACTCCCTAATTCCCACGGTATCAGGGAGCTATCTACTAAAAGGCTGAAAGACCTAAATTGGTCTTTCAGCCAACTTTACTAATACTACGTAAAGATTACTTAGTATTAGTAAATAATATGCCCCTACTCGCTATACCGCGAGTAGGGGCATGTCTAGTAAGCAGTGAGCAGCTTGCGGCTGCTCACTGTAAAAAAACCAAAAAAAAACCTAATACACTAATTTAGGGCCCCCACCCACCGCGCAGGGGTGGGGGCCAGGGGGGAGGACAGTAGGTCCCCCCCTTATTGTTTTATTAGGGCCCCCACCCACCGCGCAGGGGTGGGGAGGACAGTAGGTCCCCCCCCTTATTGTTTTATTAGGGCCCCCACCCACCGCTCAGGGGTGGGGGCCGGGGGGGGAGGACAGTAGGTATGATGGATTTTTATTTGGCCTTTTGGGGGGCTGAAGAAAGAAGAATTTAGAAAAAAGAAGACGTCAAATGGTAAGTTTAATTTTTTTTTTACAGGTTAGTTATTTTATTCCCCCCTCACTATTTTTAGGGGATAGAATGTTTTTGGTTGGGGGGATGACTAGGGGCTTGGGACCCCTAGTCACCTTGATGGGGGGTTCATTTAGGGCCCCCACCCACCGCGCAGGGGTGGGGGCCAGGGGGGAGGACAGTAGGTCCCCCCCCTTATTGTTTTATTAGGGCCCCCACCCACCGCTCAGGGGTGGGGGCCGGGGGGGAGGACAGTAGGTCCCCCCCTTATTGTTTTATTAGGGCCCCCACCCACCGCGCAGGGGTGGGGGCCGGGGGGGAGGACAGTAGGTCCCCCCCCCTTATTGTTTTATTAGGGCCCCCACCCACCGCGCAGGGGTGGGGGCCAGGGGGGAGGACAGTATTACCATTTTTTTTACAGTGAGCAGCCACAGGCTGCTCACTGTTTAGTGGACAAGCCCCTACTCGCGGTATAGCGAGTAGGGGCATTGGGGAGATTTTAATCTCCCTTGTGCTATTATGGGGGTCATATTGACCCCCATAGAGTGAGGGGGTACCTGGGGGGACTTATGAAGTGGTTACATATTACAAGGAGGGAGCTGCACGCCGGTAGCTCCCTCCTTGTAATAAACTGAACGAACAAACTAACACTGATACTCAGTGTTAGTTTGTTTGTCTGATGTTTCTATTCATTCATTCGTCTGTCTGATGAATGAATGAATAGATTAAATTCCCGTTCGCATGTCCAGGTGTTTCACTGGGCATGTGGGGGAATCTCACAGTCTGTGTAGTGTGGGTAGATGACATGTCCCACAGGGAATTCACCTACCCACACAAAGATGGCGGCGCCCTGAATAAAGATCGGGCAGAAAATAAAGAATTAAAAATAGGTAATGTAGGGGGCTTAGGGGCATTTGGGGGTGACTAGGGGGTCGATTGGATGTAGTGGAGGAGGGAGGGGGGTTAAAAAAAAAAAAAAAGGATTCGGCATGACAGTGCCACTTTAAATGTCTTCCGAGCCCTGTAAGCGGCGCCTGAATAAGAAAATCTGCGCCACTGAAGCCTGGGCAACACATTTGACCACCCAATCCTTACGCCAGGTAACCAAGTAGAAAGCCAGCGGAGATCCGAGCAGACGACCCGAGCCAGGTCTAGCACAGGAACACACCCCAAATTGGGCACCAGTATGTGTGGACTCCCCCATCGACCCGAGCCTCCTGCAGCAAAGCTTGCGCAGTCCTAACCAGCAAATACACACCCCAGAGCCTGGCCCAGCGACAAGCTTGTATCTCTGCAACCTCCACCGCCCCAAGTGTTGAATTATGTTCAGGGGGTGGCCCAGTGCAGCTGTACAAGTTGCTGTGCCAATCCTGAAAGAATGGGAAGTTACATGGCAGGCCGACAACCCCGTCTGATGCACCGCTAAGCTCAAACCTCTAGTAAACTGAAACTGCAACAGCGCTGAACTGTCCGTGTGGACAAGAAACTGGGCGCAGCTCAGGGGACGCAAGCAAGCGAAGGAACTAACCAGTTGCACAGGGCAAAGAGCGCTATCCACCAAGGCAGGCATGGACACCCTTCCCCTCTTGGTCGGACTTTGAACAGGGAATGAACAGCAAAACTGCCTGAGGGGAAAGGGAGACATGAGCAGCTTGGATCCCGTGGCCCACCACCCTGGATGACGGAACTACCAGCTCCCCTCCCGAAGCGCACCATGAAAAGCCAGGGCAAACGCTGCTCAAAAAAGAAAAACCTCAAACGCAGATGAGCAAACTAATGACAAAGCAAGCAGGTGTGAAATCAGATGAGCAGGGGTTATGAGTTCCCGAGTGTCTGACTCTGACCTACTCCTACTAACCCTCGAGAACCTGCCTAATCTTACCTCGAGAACCTGCCTGGCTTACCTGCAAATCTCAAAAAGAAGGAAAGGGCAGCAAGTCTGGTCCCCAGCATAGCTCTAGAAAAGGAAACACAATGTAGCCATCCAACTCAAAACCGCCACCTGGGAGGCCTCCACCTTGGAGGCCTCCACGTCACTAACCCCGATACCCATCGAGAAACTGACCCATTCGCCCAAGTAGCAGATGTACGACCTCCAAGTTTGTGGGGCCAGCGAAGCTCTCCCAAGGAGAAAAGGAGCTTCCATAGTCCATCAACTGCCAGGGAAAAGGAGGACAATCAGTGCCCTGAGCTGCTACCGATGAAGCAAGGGATCTAAAAAGAGCCCACTGAAAATGTGGCAAAGCGTATTATTGACCCCGGGAACATGCTGTCACATCTTGCTCCTGTTATGGATCATTTCTGTCTTGATTTCTGATATCCAGTACTCTGTTTACAATTCTTGTTTAGTTTTTGTTGTTTTTTCTGGTTATCTCTTCTATGTCTGGTTTACTTTATGCTGGGTTTTCTGGGTTCATTCCTTTATTCCGTTCCTGGAATTCACAGTCTTTTGGATGCCTTTAAATGTTTTTTTTTTTTTGTTGCCACACCCATTTCTTTGCCATTAATCTTTTTTGTTTCAGTCTGTTCCTGCAAGCAGTGGTCTCATTTCCTCTGCTCCTTTCTTTGCAGGTAACTACTGTGTGTGTTTTATTGTTGTTTATTTAGTCATGCATATCTAGGCAGTTAGTACCCACCGTACTTGGAGTACTTTGGCGCAGTGGTGGGCTGCATACATCTTGGCCATTTATGTATGTCTAAATCTCCATTGTTTATTACATATATAGCACTTAGTTATTTCTCTTGTTTTGCCTTGTATCTCTTGTCTTGTTTTATTTTGTCTTGTATTCCCAGTTCATGTACAGTCCTGTCCTGTTAATGTTTCCCTCATGTATTGTGTACATGTTCTGGGCTCTGCTTTCTGTCCTGCTCCGGATCTGGGTTCTTCTAGTTTTGTCTTGTTTTCTTGTTTGGTACCTGTTCTAGTCTTGCCCTGTTTCTAGTACTGGATACTTATCTGCTTAAAATCAGCTCCTGGCATCCGCTTATGTTGCATCAGGACTCTGGTATGTGGCTGCACAAACGCTGGTGTTCAACACCAGGGGGCTTGTGGTTACCCTGCCCCAGTCCCTGATAGTCCATTTCCATGCTGTGACTCCTATCTTCTTCATCAGGCACACAGGGGTCCCAGTCTTCAGACCGCCATACGTGACACATGGCTAGCTGCAAAGCAAATGTTATTTTGCAGGCAACGGAGAACTAGCAGACGGAGCAACCTGACCACCAGGGAGAAGAGGCCAACAACCGATTGATGACGTGAACCACAGACTGGTTGTCAGTCCAAAAAACAACTGACCGGTCGCGGAAACGCGAGCACCACAACTCCACTGCCACTAGTATGGGGAAAATTTCCAGGAGAGTAAGGTTCCTTGTAAGGCCCCTAGCACGCCACAAAGGCGGCCCGGGGGCGGCACTCCAAGAACCCAAATCATCCTTAAACCAATGGAGAGACTGGTTGGAGGAAGGACCCGACTAATCAATACCACAACTGATATAAGGTAACAGACAAAGAAATCTTTTATATTAATCAACTGTCGGGCTGCATCACATACAGGAGAGCGACTTAATAATACTTAAAAATACAAATTGGTATGTGAGCGCTCCAAAAATAAAATAAAATATAATAAAATAGTGACCACTGAAGTACTATACCTCAATTAATATATCAAATGATAATAAAATAGAACCTAGTAGTAAACCAGGGTTAATATAAATTAATAAATAGGTAGCATTAATAATCTTGCCATGTTAAATTAATAAGTAGGTAGCATTAATAATCTTGCCATGTCCAGGAGAGTAAAGTTCCTTGTAAGGCCCCTAGCACGCCACAAAGGCAGCCTGGGGGCGGCACTCCAAGAACCCAAATCGTCCTTAAACCAATGGAGAGACTGGTTGGAGGAAGGACCCGACTGCCAAAAACGGACTCCATTGAAATCCTGCAAAAAACACCCCCAGACGCGAAGGTCCTCCTACATGTCCACAGACAAGGATATCGTAGCCTTGCCCTTAGGACTGCTGCGGAGGGCCATCTCCAAACGCCTACTGAAAACCCAACCCATGGGAATAGCCCTGCAGGAAAAGTTGAGGAGGCCCAAAAGGGATTGCAAATCCTTCAGGGACAAAACTTGCTTGCACTGCATTAAAGAGGAAAGCACTTGTGTAGGCCCCTCAGACTGGTCCTCTGCCAGAGGAACACCAAACTCAGCCATGAGACTCCTCATGATGGACATCAAATAGCAGTGAGGTGAGCCGGCAGGACCCACCAGGAGGAAATCGTCCAAGTAATGCACTACCGATGTGCTGCCCACAGTCGAGGCCACAGTCCAGTGCAAAAATGAACTGAAGGATTCAAAGAAAGCACAAGACACCAAGCAGCCCATCGGTAAGCATTTATCCACGTAATGAGCCCCATCAAACTTAAAACCCATCCACCGAAATAAAGAAGGGTGTAGAGGGAGAAGGCAAAAAGCAGACTCAATGTCAAGCTTTGCCAACAAAGCCCCCTGATCTGCTTGTCAGACCAACGCCACAGCATCATGAAACGGATGGTAGTGGACTGAACTAGGGGCTGGGTCAATGGCATCATTAACTGATGCCCCGTCAGTGTATGACAAGTGTTAAAGGAACCTAAACTTGCTGGGCTCCTTTTTGGGCACTACACCCAATGGTGAAATAACTAAGTCTTCTATAGGTGGGAGAGCAAAGGGAGCAGTTATATCCTACCCAGAGAGACCTCCTTAGCAAGTTTGTCCCTGACCATTTGGGGGAAAGAATAGGCCGATCAAACATTCCTAGGAGGAACCTTACCAGGGGAGAAACCCTCAACCAGGATCAAAAACCCTCCCGAAGACCAGACAGAAGCCATTCAGCTTGCTGCCAGGGAGGGTAAAAAGTCAGTCACTTCTCAATTGCGTCCACCTTCAGTGGTGTTGGAGCCTTTGAGAGAGGAGAATGAGCAACCAGAGGAGGCCTGCGACTGAGAAGGTCGCTTGCACTCCGCTCCAGGATGGCCACCCCCACAGAATCTGCAGATGTGTCGAAAGGAGCAAGCAGCACCCCTGTCACATTGCTTATCCTGGAATTTCCAGCATTCACGCCCCTTCCGCCCATCATAGCGAAAAGCGTGGGAATATTGGAAAAAAAACGCCACTCTCAGGAGACAAGACCCTCTATGGCCCCAAGTGCGACTACAGGTGCATATACTGCACACCAAAGGACAGAGAGGGATTACTCGCCATGCGCCTCCTAAATGCCAAATCATACCCCTTCCATGCCCCTTCCTTAAAATGACGATAAATATAATCCATCGTCTTCATGTACTTGATGACAGGAATAGCCTGCGCTGGATGCTTTTCCAAGAGACAGGAAGCCAGCGCCCGAAAAGCAGCGCTGTCACTCGTCAAATGATTCTAGGAGTTTGGGACGTTTTGAACCCGACTCACCGTCAGCTCTCTCCTTAATCCTATAAGCCTCAGAAGAGAGCCCAAAAATGCGGAAATATTTAAACTCCCAAATCTTTGCCTTCATCTTGGACTTGAGTTGCGCATGCAGGGAGCAAACAGAACAGGGGTATGAGTCCCCTTGAATGGCTGCCCTGCGCAGCAACAAATTCTGGCCAAGGGAAGAGGAGGGGGAAGTCAGCAGTGCTGAGGCCGGAACAGATCCACCCCAGAGCCAGGGTGACCTCCCTTACCTTGTGATAGCAACAATTTCTTGAGCATGCAATACATCAATTTCTGACCCCTGGAGGACAAGCCTAACGCGCCTTCATCTTCCAACCCGGAGTCGTCAGACGAAAAGGATAAATCTAAACTGGCAAATGTAGGAGGAAAAGACTGGCGTAGCCACCTGCAATCCCAAGTTGGGAAAAACAGCACTTCCTGCAAAACAGAAGATAAGATGGGAGCACCAAGGGCAGAGGACACGGCAGCCGCTGGATCAACGAGGCATGATAAGGAGAATGATCAGCAGAGGATGTAGGGTTAACAGAGGTAATAGTAGAGATAGAAGACACAACGGGAGCACTGCTTGGCATATCTACCCCAAGGGGAGCTTGCATGGCACTGATGTTCTACACAGAGGTCAGGAGGGAGTAGAGGGCAATGGCACTGGAGGCCCCAGGGGCAAGAAGAGGGAGAGGGAGAGCAGGGGTGGCATTGGCTGCCTGAGTAAATGCAGCCAAGGCAGAGAGAGCATTGGAGGGCAGGGAGGCAAACTGAGCAGCCAAGTGCTGCAAGGCATCAGCTGAAGGGGCAAGGGAAGAGGGTGATACAGGAGGGGGTGGGAAAGAAGCAGGGTACAGGGAAGGAAGGACAGGAGGGGGTAAATGAAGTTGAACAGTAGCAGAAGGAAGGGAAGAGACAGAAAGGGAAGAAACCATAGAAACAAGAGGAGTAATTTATAGCAGTTGGAGGAGTTAGAGAAAACTCCTCAATGCTCATCTCACGCATTTCAGGGCATTGAGAAGAAGGAGGAATGGAGTCTCTGAACCTCTTTGGGGGGCCTACTAAGTGTCAAGACCTTTCCATACTGAAGAGGAATCCACCAGACCAGAACTTTAGGAGACAGCAGGAACCAAAAGGAGTGACAGGAAACAGAGGAGCCTCTTAAAAGGTAAGGGGAGGCCCCTCCCATCACACTGCAACATTTTTCTGCCTAAACTTCAGTTCCAGTAGAAGATCCCATTAATTACATTTCAGGCCCGCTAGGGGACCCTACACTCCACCATACATAAATGTATCAATGTCAAATATGAGTATATTTTTGGAACATAGAGTTTAGTAAAAAGAAGGTTGCTGTAATTTTTTTCTGTTGGATGTTCAGGTGGAAGACCTCTGGACAGGAATTTACTGTTATTTACTGTTAGGAGGGGCAAAAAAGAAGTGCAAGAGAGGGGGTGGGTAAAGTGGATTTTTTTTTTTTTATACTATTACAAAGTTTACAAACCCAGCATATTAATAACTATATATACAATAATCAAATATTGGTGAAATACATTTACTGACAATACCAAATTAATCTCACTGTATTTGCCTATCCTCTTTTGGGGTGGGGAGGAGGGAGCCTTAAAATTTGGTGGCACTTGACATGTAAATCTGGCCCTGGTACCCAGGATAGTCCACTAAAAGTGCCTCCAGCATCCTTAACGCTGTGTTTGGGGTGGGGCTGTCAGTACTATGTGCTGTGGGTTGGGGTAGCATGCAGAAAGAAGTGAAACAGTGTACATTGAATGACAAAAAGTATTTTGACACCACAACTAATTGATGGGTACAGTTGTTTCCGAATCACTTATTGCCAACAGGTGGATAACATCCAGCACATAACTATGAAATCTCCACAGACAAGCATTGACAATACAATGGACCATACTGAAGAGCTCAGTGGCTTTAAATATGGCACTGTCACAGGATGCCACATTTGCCAAAATTCATTTTGTGAACTTTCTGCCCTACAAGATCGGTCCTGGTCAACTGTAAGTGCTATTATTTTTTAATGGAAGCAGAACAGGCTTTAGGCGCCCTGTGTGAAAAAACTCCAGGGCACCACTGCCTGTTTCACACCCTCTCACCTAATACCGCCGATCGTTTAAAACCTCCAATTCTTATTATCCACAAAACAAAAAGATTAGCAAGCTTGGTGAATATAAAATGTATACTCACATGCATTAAACTTGTAAGGGTACTGTATGTATAATTATTATATTAACCCCTTCAGGACGGAGTCAATAGTGCACGTTCTGATCAAAACAAAACGTAAACAAAAACTGGAATTTGCGCTATATGTCTGTTCAACCGTAATTCACCTCTTTCAAATTATATGCACCCACACTTATTATATATCATTTTGTTCAGGAGAAACAGGGCTTTAATCTATCATTAACTATTCATGTATGGAACATAATTTATTATGAATAAAATTAAAAAAAAATGTGAGAAAATAAGATTTTTTTTTAAATTTTGCATTTCCGTCTGACATTTTAACTGTGAATGTCATAATACTGTTAGCTTTTACTGCAACAAAATGCACATATTTGTAATCAGCGATGTCTCACGAGTACAACAGTATCCCCCATTAGCAGGTTTTATGTTGTTTTGGAAAGTTACAGGGTCAAATATAGAACATTCCATTTTTAAATTGAAATTTTCCAGATTAGTAATGTTACCTTTGAGACAGTGTGGTAGCCCAGGAATGAGAATTACCCCCATAATGGCATACCATTTGAAAAAGTAGACAAGCCAAGGTATTGAAAGTGGGGTATGTTTAGTCTTTTTTAGTAGCCACTTAGTCACAAACACTGGCCAAAGTTAGCGTTCATATTTGTTTTTGTGTGAAAAAAGCAAAAAACGAATATTTGGCCAGTGTTTGTGACTAAGTGGCTACTAAGAAAGACTGGACATACCCCACTTGCAATACCTCGGGTTGTCTACTTTTGCAAATGGTATGCCATCATGGGGGTAATTCTCATTCCTGGGCTACCATACGCTCTCAAAGGCAACATAACCAATCTGGCAAATTTCAATGTGAAAAAAATGAAATGCAAGCCTTATATGTGACTCTCCAAAACACCATAAAACCTGTACATGGGGGGTACTGTTACTCTCGGGAGACTTCACTAAACACAAATATTAGTGTTTTAAAACAGTAAAACATATTACAACAATAATATAGACCATAAAAGTGCAGTTCGCTTGTAAAAAATGCAAAAAACTTAACTTTTACTTAAAATATCATCGTTGTAATACAATTTACCAGTTTGAAACACGAATATTTGAGTTCAGCGAAGTCTCCCGAATAAAACAGTACCCCCTATGTACAGGTTTTATGGTGTCTTGGAGAGTTACAGGGTCAAATATAGTGCTTGCGAATTAAATTCTCTGCACTTTCTCCCTGTGTTGTCAGGCATGTCAATCAAATTTTAATTAATCAAATCACATAATTACATTAAAAGATTATTTAAATATACACGTAGAATTTTAATATATATGCATTTAAAGGTATTTAAATTCTACGTGTATACTAATGTAATCTTTTATGTAATTATATGTATTTATCTATATATATATATTTGCGGTTATTTGTATTTTATATATAGATAAATATATATAGAATGTCATTCTAAGTGTATTCTGTTACCGATATATATATATATATATATTAATAACAAAATACAGTTAGAATGAAATTACATATGCATATATAATTTATATTAAATTTAGTTTAAATATTTTATTTATTTATTTTATTATTTTATTTATTCATTATTTTAATTATACGTATGTATATATAATATATATACCGTGTTTCCCCGAAAATACGCCCTACCCCGAAAATAAGCCCTAGCTGAATTTTCGGGGTGGGCTGCAATATAAGCCCTACCCCGAAAATAAAACCTAGGCAGGGTCGGCGCCTGCCGGCCCTTTAAATGCCTCAGCCGCCTGAGCGCTCTATAGAGAGCGCTCAGACGGGTGCCACACTGCCTCACCTCCCCTTCCCTGTAGCGTGGCCGAGCTCCTCTCCGGTCCGCGACCCGCCCGGACTGACAGGAAGTGCACACTGAGTGTGCACTTCCAGGTCAGTCCGGCCGGGTCGCAGACCGGAGAGGAGCTCGGCCACGCTACAGGGGAGGTGAGGAGAAGATTGGAGGGGAGGGTGGGGGGGGGAGTATTACAAGGAGGGAGGGGGGGTGGGGAGTATTACAGGGAGGGAGGGGGGAGTATTACAAGGAGGGAGGGGGGAGTATTACAGGGAGGGAGGAGTATTACAGGGAGGGAGGGGGGAGTATTACAGGGAGGGAGGGGGGAGTATTACAGGTAGGGGGGGAGTATTACAAAGAGGGAGGGGGGAGTATTACAAGGAGGGAGGGGGGAGTATTACAAGGAGGGAGGGGGAGTATTACAGGGAGGGAGGGGGTGTATTACAAGTAGGGAGGGGGGAGTATTACAGGGAGGGAGTGGGGAGTATTACAGGGAGGGAGTGGGAGTATTACAAGGAGGGAGGGGGGAGTATTACAGGGAGGGAGGGGGGAGTATTACAGGGAGGGAGGGGGGAGTATTACAAGGAGGGAGGGGGGAGTATTACAGGGAGGGAGGAGTATTACAGGGAGGGAGGGGGGAGTATTACAAGTAGGGAGGGGGGAGTATTACAGGGAGGGGGGAGAATATTGCAGGGAGGGAGGGGGGAGAGTATTACAGGGAGGGAGGGAGGGAGGGAGGGGAGAATATTACAGGGAGGGGGAGGTGAGGGTCTCTGGGGGGGTTACACAGCGCGGACACCGGCTGACAGACTGGCTCTAAGCTCTACCCTGAAAATAAGCCCTAGTGTGTTTTTTGTGATTACAATTAATATAAGACCCGGTTTTATTTTCGGAGAAACACGGTATGTACATCTATTATATATATAATATATATACATATTATATATATGTAACGTCATTCTAAGTGTATTTTAATATTAATATATATACTTATATTAATATTAAAATACACTTTGTATGACGTTACATATATATAATATGTATATATATTATATTTATAATATATATACATATTAAATATATATATATATAAATATATTTAATTTATTTTTTAATATGTTTAATTTATTTTTTTTACTCTTCCTACCAGCAGGGGGACTGTCTGATATTTCAAACAGTCCCCCTGCTGGCAGATCCACAGCCAGCTATAGGGGGCCATGTGATCGCTCTTTGAGAGCGATCACATGGCCCCCGGGGGCCTCATTTGCCGGAAGGGGGCTGCCTGGGCTCTCAGGCAGCCCCCCAGAAGAGGATCGCGGCGGAGGTAAGTAATTGCTACCTCCTGGGGCTGCAAGCCGTTACGGCGTACCATGCCGTCGCAACGGCTTTAAAGCCCATTAAATGCGTGACGGCATGGTACGTCGTAACGGCGGGAAGGGGTTAAACTGCAATAAACTAAAGTGGTAAATAATAATTGGCAAACTTATATACTAACACCAAAGAAAAAAAGTTACCTGCGCTCTTTCCACATCCCTATTAGTGATGTCGCGAACATAACATTTTCGGTTCGCGAAAGGCGAACGCGAACTTCCTCAAACGTTCGCGAACCGGCGAACCGGGCGAACCGCCATTGACTTCAATGGGCAGGCGAAACCCACAGGGACTCTTTCTGGCCACAATAGTGATGGAAAAGTTGTTTCAAGGGGACTAACACCTGGACTGTGGCATGCCGGAGGGGGATCCATGGCAAAACTCCCATGGAAAATTACACAGTTGATGCAGAGTCTGGTTTTAATCCATAAAGGGCATAAATCACCTAACATTCCTAAATCACAATGGATATGGATTGACACCTGACATATGACATATTGACACCTTGACATATGGATTGACACCGGTCCTCAGAGACCCTGATACACACTGACACCGAGCAGAATAGAGACTGTTCCCCCTACATAGGGTCACTTGGCAGATATGGATTGACACCTGTCCTCAGGGACCCTGATACACACTGACGCAGAGCAGAATAGGGACTGTTCCCCCTACATAGGGTCACTTGGCAGATATGGATTGACACCTGTCCTCAGGGGCCCTGATACACACTGACACAGAGCAGAATAGGGACTGTTCCTCCTACATAGGGTCACTTGGCAGATATGGATTGACACCTGTCCTCAGGGACCCTGATACACACTGACAGAGAGCAGAATAGGGACTGTTCCCCCTACATAGGGTCACTTGGCAGATATGGATTGACACCTGTCCTCAGGGACCCTGATACACACTGACACAGAGCAGAATAAGGACTGTTCCCCCTACATAGGGTCACTTGGCAGATATGGATTGACACCTGTCCTCAGGGACCCTGATACACACTGACACAGAGCAGAATAGGGACTGTTCCCCCTACATAGGGTCACTTGGCAGATATGGATTGACACCTGTCCTCAGTGACCCTGATACACACTGACACAGAGCAGAATAGGGACTGTTCCCCCTACATAGGGTCACTTGGCAGATATGGATTGACACCTGTCCTCGGAGACCCTGATACACACTGACATAGAGCAGAATAGGGACTGTTCCCCCTACATAGGGTCACTTGGCAGATATGGATTGACACCTGTCCTCAGAGACCCTGATACACACTGACACAGAGCAGAATAGGGACTGTTCCCCTACATAGGGTCACTTGGCAGATATGGATTGACACCTGTCCTCAGGGACCCTGATACACACTGACACAGAGCAGAATAGGGACTGTTCCCCCTACATAGGGTCATTTGGCAGATATGGATTGACACCTGTCCTCAGAGACCCTGATAAACACTGACATAGAGCAGAATAGGGACTGTTCCCCCTACATAGGGTCACTTGGCAGATATGGATTGACACCTGTCCTCAGAGACCCTGATACACACTGACACAGAGCAGAATAGGGACTGTTCCCCCTACATAGGGTCACTTGGCAGATATGGATTGACACCTGTCCTCAGGGACCCTGATACACACTGACACAGAGCAGAATAGGGACTGTTCCTCCTACATAGGGTCACTTGGCAGATATGGATTGACACCTATCCTAAGGATCCCTGATACACACTGACACAGAGCAGAATAGGGACTGTTCCCCCTACACAGGGTCACTTGGCAGATATGGATTGACACCTGTCCTCAAGGACCCTGATACACACTGACACAGAGCAGAATAGGGACTGTTCCTCCTACATAGGGTCACTTGGCAGATATGGATTGACACCTATCCTAAGAATCCCTGATACACACTGACACAGAGCAGAATAGGGACTGTTCCCCCTACATAGGGTCACTTGGCAGATATGGTTTGACACCTGTCCTCAGGGACCCTGATACACACTGGCGGGGGATCTACTGTCCTCCCCCCGCCCCCACCCCTGCGCGGTGGGTGGGGGCCATAAAAATAATGAGGGGGGACCTACTGTCCTCCCCCCCGGCCCCCACCCCTGCGCGATGGGTGGGGGCCATATATCACAATGGGGGGAGGACCTACCTGCATGGTGGGTGGGGGCCATAAAAATATTGAGGGAGGACCTACTGTCCTCCCCCCACCCCCACCCCTGCGCGGTGGATGTGGGCCATAAAAATAATGAGGAGGGGGACCTACTGTCCTCCCCCCCGGCCTCCACCCCTGCGCGGTGGGTGGGGGCCATAAATCACAATGGGGGGGAGGACCTACTGTCCTCCCCCCACCCCCACCCCTGCGCGGTAGGTGGGGGCCATAAAATAATTAGGGGGGGGACCTACTGTCCTCCCCCCGGCCCCCACCCCTGAGCGGTGGGTAGGGGCCATAAAAATAATGAGGGGGGACCTAGTGTCCTCCTCCCCTGGCCCCCACCCCTGAGTGGTGGGTGGGTGCCCTAAATAAAATCCCTCCCCCCCAATCAAAGGTGACTAGGGGTCCCCAAGCCCCTAGTCACCCACGCCCCCACCCCAAAAAAAGTTACCCCCTACCTACCCCCCTCACCCTAAAAAATAGTGAAGGGGGAATAAAATAACTAACCTGTAAAGAAAAATTCAACTTACCTACTCTCTTCCCCCCTGCGCAGGGGTGGGGGCCAGGGGGGAGGACAGTAGGTCCCCTCCCTCATTATTTTTATAGCCCCCACCCACCGCGCAGGGGTGGGGGCGGGGGGAGGACAGTAGGTCCTCCCCCATTGTGATTTATGGCCCCCACCCACCACGCAGGGGTGGGGGCTGGGGGGAGGACAGTAGGTCCCCCCCCTCATTATTTTTATGGCCCCCATCCACCGCGCAGTGGTAGGGGCGGGGGGAGGACAGTAGGTCCCCCCATTGTGATTTATGGCCCCCACCCATCGCGCAGGCGTGGGGGCGGGGGGAGGACAGTAGGTGCCCCCCCCCCAGTGTGTATCAGGGTCCCTGAGGACAGATGTCAATCCATATCTGCCAAGTGACCCTATGTAGGGGGAACAGTCCCTTTTCTGCTCTGTGTCAGTGTGTATCAGGGATCCTTAGGATAGTTGTCAATCCATATCTGCCAAGTGACCCTATGTAGGGGGAACAGTCCCTATTCTGCTCTGTGTCAGTGTCTGGGGGGAGTATCTGCAGTAATACAGAGTGTCTGGAGGGAGTATCTGCAGTAACACAGGGTGTCTGGAGGGAGCGTCTGCAGTAACACAGATTGTCTGGAGGGAGTATCTGCAGTAAAACAGGGTGTCTGGAGGGAGTATCTGCAGTAACACAGGGGGTCTGGGGGAGTATCTGCAGTAACACAGGGTGTCTGGAGGGAGTATCTGCAGTAACACAGTGTCTGGAGGGAGTATCTGCAGTAATACAGAGTTTCTGGAGGGAGTATCTGCAGTAATACAGAGCGTCTGGAGGGAGTATCTGCAGTAACACAGGGTGTCTGGAGGGAGTATCTGCATTAACACAGAGTGTCTGGAGACAGTATCTGCAGAAACACATAGTGTCTGGAGGGAGTATCTGCAGTAACACAGGTTGTCTGGAGGGAGTTTCTGCAGTAACACAGGGTGTCTGGAGGGAGTATTTGCAGTAACACAGGGTGTCTGGAGGGAGTATCTGCAGTAACACAGAGTGTCTGGAAGGAGTATCTGCAGTAACACAGAGTTTCTGGGGGGAGTATCTGCAGTAACACAGGGTGTCTGGAGGGAGTATCTGCAGTAACACAGAGTGTATGGAGGGAGTATCTGCAGTAACATAGGGTGTCTGGAGGGAGTATCTGCATTAACACAGAGTTTCTGGAGGGAGTATCTGCAGTAACACAGAGTGTCTGGAGGGAGTATCTGCAATAACACAGGGTGTCTGGCGGGAGTATCTGCAGTAACACAGGGTGTCTGGCGGGAGTATCTGCAGTAACACAGGGTGTCTGGCAGGAGTATCTGCAGTAACACAGAGTGTCTGGAAGGAGTATCTGCAGTTACATAGAGTGTCTGGAGGGAGTATCTGCAGTAACACAGGGTGTCTGGAGGGAGTATCTGCAGTAACACAGGGTGTCTGGAGGGGGTATCTGCAGTAACACAGAGTGTCTGGAGGGAGTATCTGCAGTAACACAGGGTGTCTGGAGGGAGTATCTGCAGTAACACAGAGTGTCTGGAGGGAGTATCTGCAGTAATACAGGGTGTCTGGGGGGAGTATCTGCAGTAACACAGAGTGTCTGGAGGGAGTATCTGCAGTAACACACGGTGTCTGGAGGGAGTATCTGCAGTAACACAGAGTGTCTGGAGGGAGTATCTGCAGTAACACAGGGTGTATGGAGGGAGTATCTACAGTAACACAGAGTGTCTGGAAGTGGAGTATCTGCAGTAACACAGAGTGTCTGGGGGGAGTATCTGCAGTAATACAGAGTGTCTGGGGGGGAGTATCTGCTTGTAACATTTATATGCACTAAAAATAAATACAAAATAAATTATAAATTGAAAAAATAAAATAAAATGGTTGCAGCTTTCGAATGAATCTAAAATGGATGCTGTGCAGTAGGTGGGAGGGTCTGCTAGGGAGGGTGTGCTGCTGATTGGCTGGAATGTGTCTGCTGACTGTGAGGTACAGGGTCAAAGTTTACTCAATGATAAAGAATAGGGGGCGGACCGAACATCGCATGTGTTCGTCCGCGGTTTCGAACGTGAACATGCTATGTTCACCAGGAACTATTCGCCAGCGAACCGTTCGGGACATCACTAATCCCTATGTATTTTTAAACAAATGGAGGTTTTTAGTTACCTCCAATGGCCATAACTAAAAACCTCCATTTGTTTAAAAATACATAGGGATGTAGAAAGAGCGCAGGTAACTTTTTTTCTTTGGTTTTTACTACATGTATTTTGGCTGATGTGTACTATAGGCATTGCTGCTGCCCAGGAGTAATGGGAGTTTGAGCGCAGGACTAGTTTCTTTGTATCAATATACTAACACATTAACCCTCATATTAAGTGCAACCAAAACTTCTTATACATAATTTTGTTCAGAAGAAATAGGGCTTTCATTTCAAATCAATTATTTATATATGAAATATAATTTAAAATGAATAAAATCTAAAAAAAATATAAGAAACTAAGCATCTTTGTCATTTTCCCAAGTTCTGCATGGCATTTTATCTGTGAATGTCAAAATACTGTTAGCTTTTACGCCAATAACAATACACATATTTGTGTTCAGCGATGTCTCATGAGTACAACAGCCCCCCCTCCTTCCCCCCCCCCCCCCCCCCATGTATAGTTTTTTTTTTTGTGTGGAAAGTTACAGGTTCAAATATAAGGCTTTCCCCTTTTTAGTTTAAACACATCGAAATTTGCCAGATTGGTTTGCTGGGCCTTTGATGCCTTTGAGACCCTTTGGCAGCCCAGGAATGAAAATTACACCCATCACGGCATAAAATTTCAAAAGTAGACAGCCCAGGGTATTCAAAATGGGGTATGTCCAGTATTTTCTAGTAGTCACTTTGTCTCAAACCCTGGCCACAGTTATCATTCATATTTGTTTAATGCATTTTTCCCATAAAAAAAAGTTATTTCACTAATGATATCATCATCATACGTTTTACTGTTCTAAAATACTCCTATTTGTTTTCAGCAATATCTCACGAGTACAACAGTACTGCCCATGTACAGGTTTCAGGTGACTTTGGAAAGTTACCGGGTAAAATATAGCTTTTCCCCTTTTAGGTTTGTACACATAGAAAGTGCCAGATTGGTTTGCTGGGCTTATGTTGCATTTGAACATTTCTAAGGTATATTTATTTATATTTTCAGATCTAACAAAGGAAGGAAGGGCATGATCATTAGAGTGTGCTATGCCAGTGTTAAAGCCTTCCTTTTGTAGGATGGCATTGCATGTCATAATATCAGAAAATGGTTAAGAGGCAGACATGCAGTCTTAAAAAGTAAAGTTTCAGGATGTAATGAGACCCTTTTTAAGTAAATGTACTTAGAAAAGTAAGAAAAGCACCCCCCCCCCCCCACACACACACACCCAAAAAAACAAGGTGCAAAACAGACTGCAGGTTGCAAAGTGCACCCCACATCACCTTGACCCACTCTCAATGTTTTCCAGAGGGTAATCCATCCCAATCAACATCAATGTTTTATGAGTTTTCCAAATGTACTGATTATATTTTCCAAAATGTAGGTGTGCCTTGAGGAGAGCGTTGATGAGCACTGAATTGCAGCACTGATGGTGATCCAGAATTTCTTGTCCAACCTCACAAATGCTATTTTGGCTGAATGGGCAAAACATTCAACAGACACAATTAGTATCTGGAAAGCCTTTCCAGAAGAGGGGCAGTTTTTTTAACCACAAAAATATTAATACTCATACATTTTGGAATAGGATGTCCAACAAGGTCATATAGGTGTAAAAGTCCATTTACATTTGGAGATTTAGTATCCATTTATCTCTACCTAGCTGTTTCCCTCTAAATAATAGGAGTCCTTTGACTGCTATTGAGTGTCACGATTCTATGTACTCTGCCTAGGTTTATGATCTCTTCAGTCTGGTGAAGTACCCCACAGCACCACTACCTTCTTGTGGTGCTGTTATAGGTTGCTGCACCTAGACTGAAGAGATCTGACTCTGGCCTTTCTGTGTAATTATTTCCTTCCTGTTTGGTTTAGACTCACCCCATCTTGTTCATTGATTTGTTACAGATTTGGTCTCCGTATCTTGTCTGCTGATATCCTTGCTTCCTGTGTCCTATTCTTTGAGATTTTTCTCAGTGGTGCTGTGTTCTTTGGTACTTAAGTTCCTTTGCTAACCTTCAGTGTTACAAAAGTAAGCTGCTATCCTGTGCAAACCCACAGTGTTCCAGAGCTTGCTGCTATCCAGTACTAACCCATAATGTTCCAGAGCAAGCTGTCTTCCTGTGCAACCTAACCTGATCACTGTATCCATAGGCTTTGCTCACTTCTTCTGTATTGAGTTATCTGTTTTGTATTTGTGTTGTTCATTTGTGTTCTTGCATTTAATACACTTGCCTTCCTCTTTACATTATGTGCTTTCTGGTTTCTTGGTATATCGGGTTCCTAATTATGGTGGTTGCTGCTGTGACCAGCACCGTTTCCTGACCATACCATGTCAGAGAGAGATTTTCTACCCTGAATGGCTGTTGGTGAAGGTTGGTCATGCTCCCCTAGGGATCTGGCAGCGAACCTTCTAGTCAACATTAGTGGTTTGTGGATGACTTCATCTTCTCAAACAATTAGATTTGCGTATTTATTAAAGGAACACTATAGTCACCTAAATTACTTTAGCTAAATACAGCAGTTTTAGTGTATAGATCATTCCCCTGTAATTTCACTGCTCAATTCACTGTCATTTAGGAGTTAAATCACTTTGTTTCTGTTTATGCAGCCCTAGCCACACCTCCCCTGGCTATGATTGACAGAGCCTGCATGAAAAAAAAAACTGGTTTCACTTTCAAACATATGTCATTTACCTTAAATTAATGTATCCTAATCTCTAAATTGAACTTTAATCACATACAGGAGGCTCTTGCAGGGTCTAGCAAGCTATTAACATAGCAGGGGATAAGAAAATCGTAACTAAACAGAACTTGCAATAAAGAAAGCCTAAATAGGGCTCTCTTTACAGGAAGTGTTTATGGAAGGTTGTGCAAGTCACATGCAGGGAGGTGTGACTAGGATTCATAAACAAAGGGATTTAACTCCCAAATGGCAGAGGATTGAGCAGTGAGGCTGCAGGGGCATGTTCTATACACCAAAACTGCTTCATTAAGCTAAAGTTGTTCAGGTGACTATAGTGTCCCTTTAAGGCTCTTATTTTTAAACTTACCTCCAGGTCTCCAGTTGTAGTTTTGCTAGAATTTCCAGAATACTCTGGAATTGAGAAAATTCTGGAAGAGATAAAACAACAGTGTAAAGCCTAGAGTGTAGCAAATAATTTGCAAGAAACTTATCAACATAATGTTCAACTCTGATTTTCTGGAAGTTTCAATTCCTAGAATTAATTGCCAGCCTAAAGTTTGGGATAATGTTGGAATGATGCATGAGCAGAATCTCTTTAGCTCACTTATTATATATAACATCATCTTCAAATTCTGCTCCTAAACAGACAAGTAAATATGTATATATTTAAAAAAAAATCAATAACAATCACTGTTTAGTATTTACCTCATTGAAAACCATATGTTTTCATTGTGGGTATATCTTACAAACAGCTTGCAAAAGCTGCAGATCTCTTGTCTGTCCTCCCCTTCTAACTCCGCCCAGACTTTATGTGGCTGTCCAATTAGATTTCCCAATACAGCTCAGTGATAAGTCTATAAGGCAGGTGCTCTTGTAAATTGCCTGATCTTGAGTATAGCTCCACTAAGATAAACTATCAGGAAGTAACAAGACTAGTTGACTGATTGACAGCTAAGGGGGTTTAACATTATATTTGTATTCTCTTAAAATCTGGAGTTTTTTGTAAAATAAAAAAAGAGGACACACTCTTTACTCATAAAGCACTGAAGCAATCAATATTGCTTTAGGGGTCTGATGTGTCCTTTTTAAACTTTTTTTTAGATCATTTCTATATCAATGCACAGAAGTCTGTCTCACAGCCAGGTTTATCTAGTTCACATTCAATCGTCTACTTACCTGACGTGGGTTCTATCTCCTAGTTAGATACATATAATCTACCTTGCATCTATTGCCCTTCTCTTGGTCTGTGCCAAACATCAATCAATATGTATTTCAATGTCATCTCTGACGATGTAAGTTTTTACTCAAAAGAGATGCTGATTTCTAATGCTATAACTTGCATCAGTGTATTGGGGGGCCAAATGGCAATATCATCTTACTGTCACAAAGGGATTCGGGGTGTTTTGGCATCGTTAGCACTGTGGGGCAGCTATGCATGTGCCGAGAATGTCTATGAGGGTGGTCATCATTATTGGTTATAAAGATGCAAAGCATCACAGCACTAACAACACATGCATTGAATGCATGTGTCAAAATGGCACTGATGTGCTCAACATCCTATTATGGACTCACATTATAATGCCCTAGTGATATATCTGTCTTTAGTCTAAAGTTTATTAAAACTATAGGCACAGGATTAGCATTACAAATGGTTTAAGAAATTATAACCATGTCATCAGATTAAATGTAGAGATTCTACTTAAGCAATAAAGTATCATAACCATGAGTTGTTTTTGTAACTTTTTAATTGCATGATTTTGCTATTACATGACGAAAAGTCATGATTTTATTAAAGACACGGAGGCGAGAATTGCATATCCCTTTCTTTACTGTTCACAAATAGCAGCAAAGGAAACAAACAGAATGAAAAAAGAATGAACATGTGATAACCTAGGCCCCTCCCCGCTCAGGTCCCAGTATAACAGGCAGCACTTCCCTTCCATTTCCCTCTTTCTGCAGATGCGACCAAAGAACACTGTCCATAACGAGAGTAGTGTGAGAATAAAGTCCCAAGGTAATAGCTTAAAACCGAAGAAGGTAGAACATCAAAAACTGGGAAGTTTGACCATAGAATCCATAGGACCGATGGAGAACAGCGGGAAGAGACCAATAAACCGGACCATTGCTAGATGTCTTGCCGGATTAAGCTGTGAAGATAGAAAGGAACAGGAGCCAACAGGTTAAATTCGATACTTGCAACTAGTTTCAAGGTTACACCAGTGAGGACAAAAGACCCCCGTATGTACAGTCCCACAAAACAATTGATATATCCAGTATTATTGAAAAACAACAATGTCTAAGGATGGCCCCACTTACTGTATTGAACCATACTATGCGGCGTGTCGTGGTATGAGTAATTCTTGGGGGGATATATATTATTACCAGTGTGTAAGAACAACAAAAAGGGTGGGACAATACTCGCCTCCGTGTCTTTAATAAAATCATGACTTTTCGTCATGTAATAGCAAAATCATGCAATTTTATAACAAGACACGGAGGCTCATATTGCAGCGAATGTAGGTGGGGCCGGCCGAAAGTAGAATTCTCGGAAGGTAGACTCCCTAGACCAATCAGCTGTCCTCATAATGTCTTCTAGGCGGGCGCCTGCCGACATCATAGAAGAGGCTGATGCCCCCCGTACTGAATGGGCGCCAAATACCGTAGTATCAATGCCTGCCTGGGCCAGCAGCCATTTCACCCAGCGTGACAAGGTAGTGCTAGAAACTGGATGAAAAGGAGGACGGAAAGATAAAAACAACTGAGGAGAGACAGTAGAGCGGTGTGGTTCGGTGCGAGTTTCATATTCGCGAAGGCAGGTCACTGGGCATAGTGAAGGAGAGGCAGGGAAACTAGGGTATGATACCGCTTTGATGGAAGTCTTAGTGCGCCTGCTGATGTTAAAAGTTACCCCGTCCGGGGTATATGACTTGGCATCGACGTCCAGTGCACTGACATCCGAGACTCTCTTGCATGAGATGAGGCAGAGTCCTGCGTTAGTGGGCCAGGATGAGAGGAAAGCCAATACAACTGAGACATCCCAGGTCGTGGAGTAGCGGGGCCTGGGTGGCCTTGAAAATCTAGAACCCCTGATGAGTCGGCACACTAGGGGGTGTTGTCCCGCGGGGCGGCCCTCGAAACCTTGGTGAATCGCTGAGATAGCGGAACGGTAAAGGTTAATAGTCCTGTAAGCCTTACCGGCTTTGAAGAGGGACGTCAGGAACTGCAGGATTGTTGTTACAGAGGCCGAAACGGGATCCTCGTTCTGAGCCATGCACCAGCCAGCCCAAGCTCGCCAAGCTGACCCATATGCCCGTCTAGTGCCGGGAGCCCATGCTGCTGCCAATAAGTGTCTAGTTGCGTCCGAAACTCCTTGGATTTCCCAGGGTCCCCGGAGATCCGCCATGCCAGAAGTGGGAGAGAGCCCTCTAGCCGGAGGGGATGATAGCGTCCCGTCGGGTCTTGCAGCAGGTCGTGGTGTCCCGGCAGGAGTCGAGGGTAGTCCAACGTCATCTCGAGCATTTGGGGAAACCATGACTGCGTTTCCCAGAATGGGGTGACCATGACCAGTTCCGCCCGGTGTTTGCGGGCCTGCAGGAGTGAGCGAGGGATCATGGAAAACGGGGGGAAGGCATAAAGGAGGCCTCCCTTCCAATCTTGTAGGAAGGCATCCACTGCCTCCGCCATTGGGTCCGGCCTCCAGCTGAAGAAGCGTGGGAGTTGGGCATTGAGCCGGGAGGCGAAAAGGTCTATGGTAAATGGTCCCCAGAGATATGATATATTGGAGAACACCTTCCTGGCCAATCTCCAGTCGCTGGTGAGAGATAACGTGAACCCCAGTCCGCCTGGATGTTGTGCAGACCGGGTAGGTACTCCGCGTAGACCATCAGGTTCCGTTCCAGGCAGAATTCCCAAAAGTCTTTCGCCAATCTGGCCAGGACCGCTGACTGTGTACCACCCAGGTGGTTGACATATCTCACCGCCGAAACATTGTCCATGCGGAGCCGAATACATGATAGGGCACGGTCCTTGGCGAAGCTGCGGATGGCGAAGGAGCCTGCCAGAAGTTCCAGGGCATTGATGTGTAGTCGGGATTCGGACTCCGACCAACGGCCCCCAGTTGAGACTCCCTCGCAGTGGGCTCCCCAGCCGTGTAGACTCGCATCCGAGTCGATCGTGAATTCTGGCATTGAGCCGAAGATGGCTTTGCCATTCCATGCGGACAGGTTGAGAATCCACCATCGCAACTCGTCTTTTGTCTCGTTGTCCAATGATACCAGATCCGCGTAGGATGCCCCGGCTCTTAGGTGAGCGATCTTTAGGCGCTGTAGCGCTCGGTAATGGAGTGGGCCTGGGAACACGGCCTGGATTGAGGAGGCCAGCAGGCCTATGAGGCGTGCCAGTTGGCGTAAGGTGAGCTGGGGCCGGATAAGGGCCCTGCGTAACTCTTTGTGGATGGATCGAATTTTGGACATCGGGAGGCTCAGCGTTGCTGCCCCCGAATCCACTTGGAATCCTAGGAATTCCAAGCGGGTGGCGGGGGTCAGGCATGACTTTTCCCAGTTGATTATGAAACCTAAGCGTGACAGGAGGTTTATGGCTAGCCGTAGATGTGTGAGGAGGGTGGAACGCTCCTGAGCCATGAGGAGAATATCGTCTAGGTAGACGATTAGTCGAACTCCTCGACTGCGTAGCCAGGCCATAACAGGTCGTAGAAGCTTTGTGAAACACCACGGGGCTGAGGATAGGCCAAAGGGTAGGCAGGTGAACCGCCATGTTTCGTGCCGCCAGTAAAAGCGTAGGAGGTCTCGAGATGCCTCCGCTATTGGCACTGTCAGGTACGCGTCTTTTAGGTCTAGTTTCGCTAGCCAGTCTCCGTGGAGGAGGAGATCCCTTAGCAGGTGAATACCCTCCATCTTGAAATGGCGGTACCTGACTACGGCATTGAGGGGGCGCAAATTTATGACTGGCCTCAATTGGCCGCCTTTCTTTTCCACTAGGAAGATATTGCTTATTACGCCTGCAGGGTTGGGGGGTGCTAGTTCTATAGCCCCTTTGAACCGGAGGGTTGAAAGTTCTTCGTCGATCCGTCCGCGATCCTGGAGGGAAAAGCGGATCGGTCGAGGAGGGGGAATGTGTATGAGGTGGCTGGTGAGTTCTACATTGAAACCCCGAATAGTGTTCAGTACCCAGGGATCTGAAGTGATTTGTGACCAGGCTGGGAAAAAATGTTGGAGTCTGCCCCCTACGTAACCCGGAGAAGAAATGTGTGGTATGAGGTAACTCACCGTATGGTCGTCTTGAGTTTGGGTTACCCCGAAGGCCTCTGGATTGCCATGGACGTTCGTGGGATGGAAAAAACATGGGGCGGGAGGCCTCTTGGTATTGGTTATGGTGCCACGGGATTGGGGGTAGCTGCGGCCGGACAGACGGCTCCTGAGTCTGCCGGCCCTGGTAGAGACCCGCCCCTGGAATACGCGCCTCATGGAGGCTTGGGCCTTGTCTAAAGCCGTGAATGCTCCCACAAAGCGCCCTAAATCTTTAATAAGGAATCTCCGAAGAGGAGTCCTTGGGCGTCTTTGCCCGCTTCCGTAAGGGCGAGGATGGCCAGTTTGGGCTCAATTTTGCATAATATGGCTTTACGCCTTTCTATAGATAGGGAGGTATTTACACTCCCAGCAATACAAATTGCTCTCTGGACCCAACCTCTAAGGTCTTCAGGGTCGACCATGCGGTTTTCCGCTCTGGCGTCTTCCGCCAAGTCAAATAATTTGGCCAAAGGTCCGAATATGTCCAGGTGCTTGTCCTGGCAGGACTTCAAAGCGGACTCCAGTCCTTTACGGGGATTCCAGCCCATTTTAGTGAGGAACTGAGTCATTTTGGGGTCAACCTCTGGGGTGTCACACACCTTGTTGGGCACCATAGGCCTAGGACACTCCGCCCTCAATTTGTTGCGGGCCGCCTTGCTTAAGGGTTTTCTGACCCAATTTTCTAGGTATGTGGCAACGTGGTCGGCCGGGAGCCATTCCGCCGACCTCGGATGGTGTAGGTCATCCGGGTCGAAAAGTGGGACCCCCGAAGGATCCACGAGGGAGGGCCCCGCAGCCGCGGGGTTCCTGGTCCCTGTCTCGCCTCCGGGCATCTCTGCCTGAGCAGAGGAAAGGAGGTCAAGAGCGCCATCGGCGAAATCCGCATCAGAGTCGGTATCCGACTTGTTCATAGCCTCCTCATTTGACCCGATTTCTGAGTCGGTGTCGCTCTCAATCTGTGCTCTGGCACATTTCCAGGCAGAACGGGCGCGGAAAGGCTCTTTTGCGTGGATGGGACACGCTTTCTGGTGCGACCGAAGGTGCGCCAGTCATGGTGTTTCTGGAGGCAGAGGAATGTTTGGACTTACGGGTAGCCTTTTTGAACCCCTCTTTAGACACCTCTCCCTGGGGTGTCAATAGGCCCGAGAGTTGCTCGTCTGAAGGACGTAGCAAGAGGGCCTGTGAAATGGTGTGGGAGAGGGTGGAGGACATAGACCCCATAGCTGCCATAATGGCGTCTGTTACTGAGCGCTGTAGCGCTAGAAACTGTGACCCACCGGGGTGGGTATTTCCATCAGCCATAGAAGGCGAGATATCTGAGGTGACAGGAGCCTCAGTTCTAATTAGTGGGGTATCCGACTCCCCAGAGTGAGTGGACCCAGCGGATAGTCTGGGTTTAGGCATGATGAGAAACTAGCAGGAGTAATAGGAAATAAAGAACGTATGGGTTAGTCACCCAAACAGCTAAGCAAGAAATAAGGAAAATCGCTCTCACCAGGGCCCAGACCAGTGACACACTAAGATGTAGGGACAGGATGTCAGAAAATGGCCGCCGGAAATCTCGCGGGATTCGCGGCACCCGCGAGATACGCGGTAAAACTACCAAACATGAAGGAGAGAACGCAAAATGCGCAGAAAGGCGCCCGGGCAGAAGAAACAGACAGGAGACAAGACTACATAGGCAGGGGAGGTCTGGGCCCTGAGGCTAGGGTACAATGAGACAAAATACTAAACTTTAGAAATAAAAGAATAAATAAATAACCGAATAAATAAGTGGATAAATAAATACAAATAAATACAAGTAAATGAGAGAAAATATCAATGAACAAAATCAGTATACTAAGAGAATATGAGGAGAAAAATATGGCATGTACTTATCTTTGTCAGAGCAGCAAAGAAAGAGGGAAATGGAAGGGAAGTGCTGCCTGTTATACTGGGACCTGAGCGGGGAGGGGCCTAGGTTATCACATGTTCATTCTTTTTTCATTCTGTTTGTTTCCTTTGCTGCTATTTGTGAACAGTAAAGAAAGGGATATGCAATATGAGCCTCCGTGTCTTGTTATAAAATTCTCAAACATTCAATTCTTGATCTGCACCCAAACTCCACCCCCTATCCACCTACATCTTATGAGGAAATGTAGTTCCTCTTTCAGCTGCCAGAATACTTGTATGACATGAGAATATAGTGTTACTGTTATAGCTGGTCTATTTGTAGGAACTATGCTATGAGCACATGATTTCCATGGAATAGAAAGCAATGCGGAAAAGGATAGGAAATAGCAAAAATAGAATAAGAGACATATTACCAATCTTTTGAAAATAGCTCTGCAAATAACCAGTAAACCTGATGGATTTAGGAACATACCGAGATAAAAATGGATTGCAGTCCAACATCAAATTCAAAAACAAGCTAATGGTTAATAGCAAGACTAGCAATACAAGAAGATGTTATTCAAAAAAGGGGCAATGATCAGCCTATGCAGTGGGGTGAAATCTGTAACAGCAAACTAACATGTGAGTGCGCATGTGCATGTATAATGTGCTCAATGGCAAGATGCAGTAATGACGTTAGGCAAAATCCTGTAAAAAGACACCAAAGCGGTGTCTAGGGATGCTGTTGGCTGAACTACATGAAAAAATGGCAAACAATAACATTAAAATTGTGTATAATGAATGAGGTAGCCTGATACTGAATACAGATGAAAGTGATGTCAGAGAGATTTTAAATACTTAATGGATCCTTATCCTGATAACCCCATCCTCTTTACACTATAGAGCAAAGATGGTTTGGTAAACATAAGATTCTTAGAATCTTATTGATGTAATCTTATAGCCAATGGTAGTTGTGAAGTTCTTGTGGTCCCCTGACATGGGGAGATAAGAAATGTAAATATCCAAGGCAGGACATCTGACTAAAGTCACATAGCAAACATGCTGTGTTGCCAAATTCCTTTTATTTGATATAAAATGTTTTAACAAAGCGGTATGGCTATTTCATTTATATTTTCTGTCTCAATATTTATATGTCTGAATACAACAATATAGTTTAGGTTTTGAGAAATTACCACAAAACAAAGGGCAGCTTTAGAATCTACAAGGCTTGTGCTTTCTGTTCTTGCTTTCACAAGCTAAAAACACGTGCCCATGATCAATCTTGAAGGAACAGGTTGACTTAAGATGTGCGTTATTATTAGTTATGGGAAATGAGTGCAGCTTGTTTTATAGCACGAACCAGAACCGCGGTATGTTTGAAATATTTATCCCTATCTGATTAATCTCTCGAAATACCAAGAGTTCCCAAACAGAAATCAAGGCTCGACTCGACTGGATCCGTTCTTTTGATTTTAAATCTATTTCTAGTTTTCGACAAATGTTTAATCTCTCATAACAGTCCCGACGCTTGACTTCAATTATGTATCATTTTGTTTCCTATGCCATTTGCTTTACAGCCTATTGTGTTAAAATTTACCCAGAAATCTTTAGTTCTTTATCCAGGAAACGCGAGTTATTATTTATGTAGGTCAGGAGCAGAAATGACACACTGCTACAATCCCTCCAAAGCCTGCTCTCTGGAAATCAAACTATCATTCCATTTCTACATTCCATAAAATGACTATCGAGATCACACGTTGTATACTGCAATCTAATGTCATATTGTTAGACTGGTGTAGAACTATTTCCCTATTACAATGTCGCTAGGCTGGAAAGTACTGTATAACTCTGCATGTGTTCATGTCTTTGGTGTGTGTCTGCGGTAGGGTGGGTTTTGTAGAAGTAAAAGAGGAGGGAGCATGTGTGCCCAGTGTGGCGACACTCTCTGCTCCCAGATGTGATGCCAGCGATAATTTCAATTTTATGCCTTTGTTATGGCTTTAATCACTTTCTTTATGCGTTTTGTTCCAGCGATCAGGGAGAGACACCTGATAGGCAAAAAGAATATCAGGGGAACAATTTTTATTTGGAATGTGGTGAGAAGTCTAATTAGAATTTGAATTCTGCTGAGCCTTGAAATGGTGGGTACTTTATCCTGATCGCCTTAGATATTGTTTGGAGTCAATCATTTGTCTTAGAGCGTAATGCTGTACAGGCTTTCCAGTTACATTCCTCCTCTTATAGGGAGGTAGGAAGAGCTAATGGGGGGGATAGAGAAAGGGAGGGAAGGATAGTTTCTGTGCCTGTTCTGACAGTATCCAAGGGAAGTATACGCATTAACCCATTTTGGTGCTGAGTACATTGCATTTTGCAAGTAGGTATAAATGATGCTTATTCTCTGTTAATTCATAGAACGTTAGCGTAATTCACACCGTTTTACAGATAAACTTCTTACATATTCGGCAGTATGTTGCTGAGTCAGAAACCTGTGCAGGTATTTAAATTTCACTTTCAATTTGGCAAAATACATTATTGCTTTATGACATGTTGCTATACATTTTTTTTATCTGAATTGCTTCGCTAGTAATGCCAACCTTTGACTTTCCAATAACAGTGCATTCAAGTTTCTGTGATTGCCAGCAAGCTAAAGGTTATCATTAACTGTGAATAAGGATTCATAGTGAAGTGAAGGTGATTATCAGAGGAACTGTCATGTTTGAGATTAAAAGAACACTCGAATAGACAAAAACAAATCCATATTTTTTAACAGTTTAGTAGATTTACCCAATTGAAAACATGATTGCATTTATTGCATATGATTGCGTTTGGATATATCTAAAAATAGCTTGCAAAAGCTGCATTTCTCTTGTCTGCAGCATTTGACTTTCTGTGGCTGTCCAATTACAGACTTTCAAATGCAGCTCCAATGAGAAGTCTTTGCATGGCAGGAGCTCTGGGAAATTGTCTGCCTCTTGAGATTAGTTCTACTGAGCTAACAAAACAGGAAGTAACAGGACTGGTTGACAGCCAGGGTGGTGTAACTAGCTTCATTAATACAAGTTAAAATTTCTAATAAAATCTGTAATTTTTGTAAAATGAAAAAAGAGGACACACAATTTTTTTTTGTAATTTGTACAAAAATACCCCAAAATTGGTTGTGCCTTTTCTTTTTTTCTTTTTTTTATATGGCTCGGATTTCTTTTGGAGTTTAGAACATAGTAAAGTCGACTATGTTGTCACATATGCCTTTTGAAAGGGCACAAAAAGGCTCCCGATGCTAATGTATGCTAATCCCCTAATAGTGTCATTACTAAATAGTGATTAAGGTGGTTTGGCAACTGAGTTTTGCAAAGTTATTCCAGTTCTGTGTTTTGGCATCAACTTGTATCTTGACTGTCAACTCTCCACAACTCACTGTCAGAACACTAAAGCAGAACAATTTAGTTTAGAGGTTTAAGGAAAGGTTTTTAGGAAACGTTAGAAGGGTTATCTCAACTCTCTGTCAATCAGTGTTGTCCAGGTTAGACAAACCTGGCACCGATAAGGCAGATGTAATAGTTTAACTTAATCAATACGATTGATATTGAGACGGTGCCTAGAAGAACTTCCGTTTACACATTTTGATACTAAGCCTTGAATGTATGGTACCCTAGACAGTATAACGACTTTAGTGTCAGGTATGGATCAAGAGAGGGAGCAAAAGGGCAGTTGCCCACCTCCAAATCCATGACAGTTATCTTTTTGTTTTTATTTAATTTTTTTTAAGTTTATATAAATTAAAAAAAAGAAAAAAAGAAAGAAAGGGTTAATAAGGCAGGTGTAACCATATAAGTACATTTCTCCATTGATCGAAATACACGGGTATTAACCTTTTGGCCCTTCACTTACCAGCGTGTAGACATACAGATGACATCAAACACAGGAGTCATAGGTTGGGGGGGATTATTTGGTTAAAGTGTCACATCACAAGTGAGACTTGTATCCACTTTGGATGTAGTTTTAGTATTAAACAAGTCCCCCCTGGGTCTGTCTAATTCATCCACCTACTTGTATGATGAGAAGTAAAGGAAGGCAGAACGTATAAGAGGAGTAGATAAAGGAACAATTAGAGAAAGGTGTATGACAATTACCAAGTCCATTGTGTTATCACTTTTTGCTATTTAACACTGAGGTGTATCCCCTCACAGTGACATGATGAGGCGGTATGACTGAAGTTGCCTCCGAAATTACGATAAATTAGGTGGGGTGCCTGCATGGTTTCTGCTGTATGCAGAAATAAATCAGTAAAATGATGGAACAGGGAAATAAATGTAAAAAGTAAATGAATAATAATGCATAACAGACCCAAGTCCACTTGGGACCATGACAGATATCTACGTCATCTGATTTATTTTCCATTTGCTTTAAGTGTGCAATAGGGAAGGGAGCAGGAGTGAAGGCATGCTAGGTAGCTATGATTGTGCAGATTATGGTGAATTGCAACGCAATGATATGTGACAAAGTTTACATGTGTTTAGAATTAATCTGTTTAGAACACCATATGAACAAACACAAAAATCAAAATAAGAATGACTCTTATAATGGCTTGTATAGCTCTTCCGCAATGTCTTTACCTTGCTCCCACCCATGCTGTGCATCAGAACTCCGCACTGGAGTGTAATGGCATTGCAGTCCTTTCTACTTCTACCAATGCAGGTGGTGAGAGCACCCAATATGGCATCTTTAAAACATCATGAAGACAATGTCTGTATTTATTTTTTTATTCAAACAATTATTTTGGAGAGTAATTATAAAAGGACCAGGAGTAAGGTAACTGGAAATAAGGTGACTTAAGGACCATCCAATATGATGAAAGAGGAGTGAAGGTGTAGTAGGGATAGAAGTAGAGGAGACTGGAGATGTACTGAGAGGAAAGGAAACAGGAATGGAGGTATGGTTGAGAGTGGAGGGAAAGAGACTGGAGGTATGATTGACAGTATAGGTAAGTGGACTGGAGATATTTGTGAGAGGGTAGGGAAGGGTACTAAAGTTACAGCTGGGAAGGGAGAAAAGGGTGCTGGATCTGAGGCTGACAGGGGTGAGGGGGAACATGGTGATATGACTAGCAGGGGAGGGAAAAGGACTGATGACAAAAGAAGGAACAAGGGGATATTTTTGAAGAATGACAATGGAAACTTGTGTCTTAAAGGGATTAAGATGAAAGAGAGACACACCACGGAAGTGAAAGTTGGAGGGAAGCAAGAAGATCAGAAACAAATAACAACTAAACAAATATATCGACTGTACAGTGGCTCATAGCTTAGGACCAACATTAATAAACATGTAAGTGGACATATTATCTAGTGTTCGGGGGCCTTTATTACTATTATTGTATACTCTGAAGGTTTTGGAGGGTGGCCTTGGGACGCTGCACCCATGTTGGACATTAGGAGTACTGGATCTCCATAGTCATCCACTAATATTTTGAATTATTACAGTGCGACGCTAAACCACAGTATTTTGTGTTATCACAATCAAACTATTATAGGCTTTTGTAATCTGAAGATGGCTCTGTGTTTACATTTTTTAATGTCACTATAAAGTGGTTTTTAACCTGGTAACAGTGCAGTGGCCATGCACTAAGACAAATATATGTCAGATTACAACAGGTTCTCAACAATGAAACTACTAAAATATATTTCATTTTCTCAAGCATTTTGCTATTTATATTCCAGAACATCTGCTTTAATATCTCTGCCAAATTATAATGCTTTTCAGAAATATGTCTGTCATGCACAACAAGGTTCTATTTTAACATAAAAAAGATTTTGTTTGCATATTGCGTTAACTAATTTGCTAGCAAAGTGTAGATCAAAAATTATATTACGATTATTTTTTCCTGCAGCACTGTGATGGCACTGTGATGGCATTGTTATACTTTATATTTATCTTAGTCTGGTCTGTGTGTTCACTCCGCAATAAATATTGCATGGACACACATTGTATTGTGGGATCACAAACTATAAACATAGTGTAAGTATGTTAGCTGTAAAATATATTTTAATATCTATTACTTGGTATGAATGTTGCAATGGTACAATAATAATTTTTTTTCTTATTTGTGATGGTAATATGATGAAAAGCCACCGTTGGTCTACCAGGGAAGACCGTTACCAAGGAGCTATATCGACCCTATTTTAGCTTGCCTCTCAAACTTTTTGTCCTCCCAGGCAGGTATCGACCCTTCTGCCTGTCCTTCTCCCCAGCTGGTATCGACCCCTCTGCCTGTCCTTCTCCTAGGCAGGTATCAACCCCTCTGCCTGTGCTGCCTCAAACTACTGTCTCTACAAAGGCACTTGTGGCCCTTAGACAAATCTTTAGCGAACATCTTTGCAATCATGTTTTTAGCTCTCAGGCTAGCTTTTTCTTAAAATGTCCCTGGGACCACGGAATAGTTAAACTGGGAAGCAGGTCTAAGAACTTTGGTAATGGAATCCCCAAACAAACCAGACATGACACACATTTCCTGATGGAACTAGCACACAATGCTTTTTTTTTTACTAAGGACTAGTCCCTATCCACAATATAATATTTTTATGGTGTCACACTTAATTCGAAACATAAAATATAATCATATGAGGAATCATACAAGCAATCATATAACACAACACAATTTTTATAAAGGAGAGGGGAGTAGAACCACTGACAAGTAATAGGTCCCCTATCTAAGTGAATAAATAAACAATACTTTCAGTAAAATACAATGATCCTGTGGGCTCCCCTAAATTATTTTAACCCCTTAAGGACGTAGGACGGTTCAGGACCGTCATCGGCATTTTTTCATTGCCGACCGACGACGGTCCTGAACCGTCCTAAATTTAAAATGTACTTACCCGATCGCCGTCGTTCCCCCGGCGGCGATCGGCGGTGCTCCCGTTGTGGGGAGACTGCCTGCAGCCCAGACAGTCTCCCCATGGCGAATTAGGACCCCTGTGGCCATGTGATCGCCCAACAGGGCGACCCCATGGTCACAATAGGTGTCCATGTGTCTGCCTGCAGGGGGACTGTCTGTGCTGACAGGCAGTCTCCCTGCATGTGTAAAATAAAAAAAAAATTAAAGTTATAGTTAATAAAAAAAAAATATTATTATATATGTGTATATATATATATGATATATAGACATATATTATACCTATATAATATATGTCTATATATCATATATATAATGTCATGCTAAGTGTATTTTTATATTAATATGTACATATATTAATATAAAAATACACTTATAATTAAATTACACACGTATATATATAATATATATATATAATAATTATATATATATTGTATATATATATTATTATAAAATACAAATAATAAGTAATTTAAATTAAATTAAACATGTAAAAATAATAATAAAAATTTTAAAAAAATTATATATCAATACGAAATTTTATTCTAACTGTATTTTGATATTAATATATATATATATATTTATATCAAAATACACTTAGAATGAAATTATATATATATCTATGTATATATAAATAAATAAAAAGAATACAAACTATTCATATGTCCATATACAAAATTACATAAATAATTATATAAATATACACGTAGACTTCAAATATATAAATATGCATATATATTTAAATTCTACATGCGTATTTATGTAATATTTTTACATAATTAAGTTATTTTATTGATTGCAATTTAAGGGACCTGCCTGCTAACCCAGGCCGAAAGTCCAGAGAATTTAATTTGCTATCACTGTATTTTACCCTGTAACGTTCTATGACACCCTAAAACCTGTACATGGGGGGGGGGGGGGTACTGTTTTACTCAGGAGACTTTGCTGAACACAAATATTAGTGATTCAAAACAGTAAAACATATCACAGCGATGATATTGTCAGTGAAAGTGACTTTTTTGCATTTTTCACACACAAACAGCACTTTTACTGATGATATAATTGTTGTGATACATTTTCCAGTTTTGAAACACTAATATTTGTGTTCAGCAAAGTCTCCTGAGTATAACAGTACCCCCCATGTACAGGTTTTATAGCGTTTTTGAAAGTTACAGGGTCAAATATATGGGTCAAATATTTTTACATTGAAAATGGCCAGGTTGGTTACGTTGCCTTTGAGAGCGTATGGTAGCCCAGGAATGATAATTACCCCCATGATGGCATACCATTTGCAAAAGAAGACAACCCAAGGTATTGCAAATGGGGTATGTCCAGTCTTTTTTAGTAACCACTTAGTCACAAACACTGGCCAAAATTAGCGTTCAATTTATTTTTTTTACTTTTTTCACACACAAACAAATATGAACGTTAACTTTGGCCAGTGTTTGCGACTAACTGGCTACTAAAAAAGTCTGGACATACCCCATATTGAATGCCCTGGGTTGTCTACTTTAAAAAAAATATGTACATGTGGGGTGTTATTCAGCGATTTATGACAGATAATAGTGTTACAATGTCACTATTGATACATTTTAAAAATGTATGTTTTGAAACTGCAATATCCTACTTGTACTTATAGCCCTATAACATGCAAAAAAAATAGCAAAAAGCAAGTAAACACTGGGTATTTTTAAACTCAGGACAAAATTTTGAATCTATTTAGCAGTTTTTTTCATTCGCTTTTGTAGATGAGTAAAAGATTTTTCACATAAAAGTCAAAAAACATGTATTTTTTTTAATTTTTCATCATATTTTTTCATTTTTAAAAAATTAAATTACATGAGATTATATAAATAATGGTATGTAAAGAAAGCCCCTTTTGTCCTGAAAAAAACAATATATAATTTGTATGGGAACAGTAAATGAGAGAGCGGAAAATTACAGTGTAAAAAGATGCCTGGTCGCAAATGTACAACATCGCAAAAACAGTCCGGTCCTTAAGGGGTTAATCAACAAACCATAACAGAGAATCTAAAAAACAACAAATGATATATCACCCTATATAATTACAAGTTAGTGAATTTGGGGACATGCCTTTAAATTTCTATATATTGTGAATGCAATGTTAGTACCTATTGTTATAATTTAGATATAGTACCCTATGATATGTTTGTTGTTTTCTAGCATCTACCCTGTTTGATTAAAAAAAAAAACACAGCTAGACAGATGCAAACACAGATGCGCAGGGTAGATGTTGTTCTTTTAGCATATGCTGTAGGCATTACCATTTGAAGTCCTATGTTTCTAACCATTTGAAGTCCTATGTTTCTAACCGGGCTTCAAAAGATGCTCACCAGTGCAAGCCATAGTAACTTACCAGTAGTGAATTTTGACTTGCCAATGGCTAGTGGTGAATAAATATTTTAAACCCTCTTAGAGGAATTCCAGGACGTCACATACTTTAATGATATTGTCTAGCAAAGAGGTGTAAATAAGAACATACAGTCAATGACTAATACTTCAAGGACACCTGGAGAGAGACAGGAAGATAATTTGTGCCAATTTGAGTAACAGTATCTGTAGAGTGGTTTGTGCTTATACAATACATTTCACCTCTGTTGTGAAGACACATCAATTGATAATATACTTCATGTACGCTCATAATCTATGCATAATAAGATGCATTATTGTCATAACTTTTGTATTACACTGCAATATCCTATACTGCTCCATGTGATTATTGTGTGTTATCATTTGAATTTATGTAGCGAGGCAATGGTAAATGTGTGAAAAGAATGTTCTCTTAAGTAATGTTGAAAAGCCAATACAAATTATATATTGATAAACAACAATATAAACAAAATATTTTTTTTCAAAAAATAGCAAAGCCTCCATGCATATTTGTATATCATGTATCATATACCTAAATGTCAATAAATATTCAGGTTGACACCACCCTCATTAGTATAGAGAAATAAAACAAATAAAAACAAAATAGAGTGCAGTAGTGCAAGTAAAACTAAATATGAATACACATAACCACATTGATTATTCTTGGAGCTCCTGAGGAAGAAATGGTTTGTGCATTAGTGAAGGGCCCTTGTATTTTGAGAAAGCCCAGGTTATTCCATTAGCAGCCTACTACACGCACCTTGAAGTGTGCTTACTTGTAGAGGTTACCAGCAATGTGATCAACAAGTTAAATATACTTTAACTAAAACTAGAGAATAATTATATGTTTAGTGAAAAAAAATTGAGAAAATACATTCATTACCTTTGCCACCATCATCTCAGTTTCATGGGTGTTACACTATTTTCACTCTTACTTCTGGTCCTGCTGTATTCCCACTGTTGCTGTGTTAGGATTGACCTTGTTTGGAGACACTTTCCTCGACATGAAAGTGACATGATGACTTCATGGATAGTGCATCAGTGTATCTCTCTAGTGACAACAGTCACTCTACAGTATACCTATACCTCTCAAGATACTATGGCTAGTAGACACGACAATCACAGGGCTGGTGCTTTAGTTGTTGTGCCAGAGAACAGGAGAACCCCCTGTTAGAAAGTTTTCCTGCTCTCCATGGTCAGCCGATAGTTGGCATAGTGTTCAATGCAGACTCAATACCAAAAAATTCATTTACAGGATGAAATTTGTTTTATTAAATAGGGTTTTCTTCTAGTTTATACATTTGCTGGTAACTTTGCTAGAACGTTGTATAGATGAAATTTAATGTACTTAATTTGTGTTTACTATGACAGGTACGCTTTATCTTTCTATGTACTGGAGATATGTCACTTAAGAGTACAGGTTTAGGAGAACCATGTCTGAGCTATATAGTCTCTTTAAGTGCTTCTAAGTGCTATTTAATGGTATCTAAGCCTAGAAAGGAATATATATATATATATATATATATATATACGGGGTTTATCCTCTGGTGTGCTGATATAGTGAAAGCATGGAGCAGTCATCCTGTATTGTGATTGGTCTTGAACTTGCACAATAAATATTGTAGACTAGTCCAGGTGATCTTAAATTACTAATTTACACGACTTGTAGATGCCACGTTTAATTTCCCTCCAAAGTTACATTCCTACATTTAGTGCTGTTATTCGGAAATATGTCATTGGATCCTTCGCATTTCTACATGTGCTTTATAACAATTTAGAAGCTGGGAAAGAATCCAAAAGATGTTTTGGGCATCTGAGAGTTAAACACATCTAAAGACCTGAAAGATGTGTTTCTACATGCACTTCGAAAACTTGTTATCTGCCTATATATCTTTTACAAGTGTTTAATTTTGCACAATATAGTACCTTGTTTTTACATACTACTCTATTGGATCCCCCTTTTTGTTCCTCTTCTCTTCTCTACTTTTTGCTTTTCATATTTTCTCGCAACTCCAAAGACATTGGAAGGAACACCAGGGAAGACTATTTTAATATTGTACTAGGTAGAGATTCTGCTGGATCTTTTGTGATTTTTTTTTATATTAAAGTAGAGGAGTCATTTGTATTTGGCTCAAAGTCAGATCTCTCAACACACCTTACAGAAGTATTGTCTCAGATCTTCCATCAGTGATTCAAAGTGGTTTGTCATTTGTAGAGTTAACCACTGTTGACATCCACAATTTAGAGTGAATTAGAGAAAAATGACATATGTATGATGGTTTGCATCTTGTTTTACATGTTGATGTTGCTTTGTTGTGTCATTTTATTGCTAGAAATCAGAACTCATTACTGGCATATCTCCAAACCATACTAATCAGATGGATTGTTTTCAGAATAAACCAGTTAATTTTTTTTTCACTATCACTTGGATTCTGTAACAGAACATGTGTCAAAGTATGAATGAGAAAAAACAGAAATAATCAAGTACAACGTATCTTCTACATAGAAATCTAAATGCTATTTCAATTTTAAAACATTACGTTTTTTCTTTTTTTCATACATATTAACAGTTTTACAGTCATAGAGTGAGAAATATTAAATGTCCTTCTCATTTGCATGGTTAGTATACCATTATGTGTAATAATATGCATAAAGATGTCCCTAACTTGTCTATATAGCAGGACTTTCTTTATGCAACCCTCTTTGTTCTGATTAGACGGGAGGTTCTATGGCAGTATAATTTGTCTCATTTCAGACTTGAGTACCTTGTCCCTAGCTAGCGTTAATCTCATTGTAATATCTCCTATTATAAGAGCAACTCATTATTTGACTTCGGATGGTTGAATACCGAACGAAACATTGGTGAAAACCAGCTGACCATAAACCATTTTCACCCTTACCCTCCCTTCCCACGTCCTCCGCCCCAGTGCTACATATTCAAAAAAATGAACCTGATTAAGTTTAGTGGTGGGATAACTCCTTAACAATAATCAAGACAAAGTACAAATGAAAAGGGAACAGAATTGCACATTCCATAAGTTCTATTCTTATTCCACATGACTAACGAAACATGGAAAATAAATTCTGCAAGAATTAACTGAAACCTGTTTATAAGTTTTACATATAAATAAGAACACAGTGCTAGTTCTAACGCTAGCCATAAAATCATATTATTTAATCGCTAAAATAGTTGTGAAAGGTCATCATCTTTATGATTACAATTTGCCACGCATCCATTTATTGAATAAAAAACAATCCAGGATGCTATTTCTACCAACTAAAATGTAATACTGTATCTACCCAATGTATTCTGCATGCACAATAACGTGTGTTGCTGAAAAATGTGCACACGTGTTATTTTAGATGTATTTAACCAATATATTTAGCATCGAAGTAATATATATGAACTAATGAAAAGCATAATTTTCAAAACACAGAATCTTAGTGACTCCTACCACTTGGCACCGTTGAAGTGTATTTGACTAACCTCTAGACATGTTATGTATCCAGTTGGCAGTAGCTCTCCTGAAACACCCATATTAAATATAGACTTAAATTTCAAATAACTATCTTGAATGTGCCAAATTGTTTTAGATGCAATAGACCCTTATATTTATTCTCAGAGCCAAATGTATACCTAATCAAATGCCGGCCTCTCCAAGGGTACAAATTTAGGCCTAGATTTATTATTGATAGATACGTTTTCCAAATCATTTTTTATTTTTGGATAACATTTTAAAATATTTTTTGAACATATTAAACTATAAAAAAATCTTCTATAAAAAATATCAATAAATGAAAAATATCAAAATATATAAAAAAAAAAAATTCATAACATTAAATCATCTTAAATGTTTACCCAAAAATATTAAATCGAGGCCTTTGTAGCTAATTAAGGTTTACAGTTATAGGCGGTACTACATCAAGTATATGTGTGCCATATATTAAGGATTTTAATTATGTTAGTAAGATTGATCTTGTGTCAAAAGCGTTATTTAACCAATGACCGGTTATGTCCACAAAAGGTCCTTTTTTTCTTCTTCACAAATAAATAATGGGTGTCAAAACGTTGCTTGGTCATCCTTTTGGATAGATAGAAAGTAGACTCGAGAAGTGGAAGAAGATTAATAATTATTCAAAGAAGCAGTTAAATGTACTCATCATCACCACTTTTTTATGTTATTTTCCTTTACAAGCTGTATGTGTGTCTAAAGAATGTAAAACTGTATGGTGTGATACAAAGTCACACAACCTATTTAGTTTAATCATTTGTATCAATTATCTAATCATTTAACAATAGGTGTTACGAAGTGTAGAAGATTTTTGAGAGATCCATGATTTATTTATTTATTTATTACTGGCATTATAAAGCACCAACAAATTCCGCAGCACTGTACAATCAGTAGAGAACGTACAATATACACAGACAAATACAAAAGGTAGAGAGGGCCCAGCCCATAAGCTGATATCTTGCCATTAAAGCTCTTTTAGATAGTCCGTGAGCTTACAATCTAAAGGATACAGTGGGGATTTGAGACAAGAGGTGGCAGGGGAAATTGGAAGTGATGGCTAAAAGAAGTTAACAGAGAGTTAACAGAGAGTTAGATGCCATAAGGGGATTCCTAGCAAATGTACATTAATAATTCACAAACATAATTAATCACTCTATAACTTAATTAACAACGTATAAATAACCCAGTCAGTAGGACAACTTTACAGGACTCCCATTCCTATGACAAAGAATTTATGGCCATGAAACTCTAGTTGCACTTCAAATTCTAATACCAGTCTTAATGATCTTAAAAACATGATCCTTTGTTAATGGTGTCGAATAAATGGATGACCTTTTGGCCCACACAGCCTTGACCAAGTTTGATGTGAAAGGAACTCAGTATGCAATACTTGAATCTATAGCTATACCATATAAAGCAGAATAACAAAATAGATGTGTATTACTGGCCCATATGGTGGCTGGGCTTTGTGCTATGACTATAGTTATATAAGTAACACAAAATCACACAATTGATAAACCAGTCTGAGTCAAGGGGATTCAAAAGACATAGTAAGCAATACAAGCCAGGCCAACAACCAAAACAACTACAAAGAATCTGGAACATGCTATTGGGACGTCATGGTACACTATACCTCAAAACGCACTGCTTGAACCCAAACTGTCCAGTTTTATATTAAAATAATAGAAGTTTATTACCAATCCTTAAAATGGCCTGGCTTTATCCCACTATCAAGAAAGTACATAGTAAGAGGATAGTAAAAGACAGACCAAGATCAAAAGACATCAGAATTCAGACAGAATGGAGAGACAAGTTGGGTCAGGGTTACAGAGATCAAGAAAGTCAGGGCTAACATGCGTCAAAAAACAGAATTAATCTCAACCACAAGGAGCATACTTTTGGAAACACCATAGATTGGTTAATATAGTGATTGACACCACAATTATTTCTTATGTCATACCTATGTGCCCAGAACGTGTGCGTTCTTTCTTGGCATAATGTGTCCACATTTTGACGCACAGAATGCGTAGGAACTATAAAAGGACGCTGGTATTGAGCATCCAGAATCATGATTATTGCCAAAATGCTATGGGTAGGCAAGTGGTGGTTTGCAACAGTTATGGTGCTAGTTTAGCACGGGTTGGAAGACAAATGGTAATCTGCATCAGTTTGTTTACACTAATGTGACGTGGATATGGAATAGTGTGGCTACACAGTTATCCTTACATGGGAATAATGAAAAACCACAACAGGGCAATGTAGATGTGGGGAGTTTAAGTAGCTTTCACCATCTGTTGACTATTTTGTGTAATTTTTACGCTCAGAAGATACGTTTGTATCTATGCTTAAACGACACAGTGGAGTCTACATCAGAATTATGATGCGCAGGTAGTGTCTATGTAAAATGGCATGATATTGTAATGTTACATATTTTGATAGGATGAGCCCAGGTAACAGGAAAAAGACAAAGTGAGGTACAGAAGGAATAAATTAACACACAGAGTCATGGAAAGCACAGATTCACAAATGATAAGTGAGCGGAGGGTCAAATACCAGATAATAAGATAAGGCAAATTAGGCACACTGAAGTTAACACCACAATAAACACACTATTGCTAAGCGCTTGAGACATGGCAAGATGAGGTCTTTTTAGGAGAGAGGTTTACACGTCTCCCACTCCATTTGATAATTAATTAATTTCTACCTATTATGTCCCCTGCCCCTTTAAAAGGCTGTTCTTTAGGCACGCTTGTGCACAATGATGTCATGAGACTGTGGAGCAAATGTGGGCCGTGGCAAGATGAGAAGAGCAGTGGTGCTGCTGTAGCTCAAGGTCAGGATGCCAGCTCTCTCACCCTTGATGGTGAACACGCTGGAGGATCCAACGTGTACCAAAGAGGGACCGCTTTGGCCGCAGAGAGAAACGCGGCGAGGGAGTCCCAGGTAAGTGAGAAGAGTGCCCTGGCAGGTAGAATCTAAAATCAAAATTAATGCCTCCTGTATCACAGAGCAAGATAATATAGATACCATAATAACTTTCCTCCAATTTTATGCTACTTATATATTTGTCAAGATTTCCTAAAAATATCTTGCATGCAAAGTTAGGCCACTTAGTAAAACAGATGTGGAGGGTAAAAGCATATTACTAACCTTTAGAATGGTCCAGCATAAATCTCAGAACCTCTGAGGTTGTGAGAGGTATCACTGAGAGAGCCTAGGTCTGGGGATCCCAAAATCATTATCACAAGGACTAGAAAAGGTCAAAACCATAAAAACACCAAAATATAAATAAACAAAAGGAAAAGGTACCACCGTAAAGGGGGTTAACTAACTAGGTGTCATCAGTCCTGTTTCACCAAGACATCTAAGTACGCCCAGTCTGGGTGCACATCTGTTTCTCAGAGCATTTGAAGCACAACAGTGAAAGCAAGTTTGAAAGGTTTAATAGACTCTGGGAAGTGGTGCTCATTGATTTTTAACAATGCATGAATGCCAAAGTTTTAGTAGCAGACAACCCAATGCTCTCGGACATTCTGGGAGTCTCCCACATTTTAACTGCGGCTCCCAGATGCCCGTAGATTCTATATGATATCCCGGTTATATGGATGGAATAGGGGGTTGGAGATATTGGGGGAAGATATGGATTGAATGGGGGGATATTGGGGGAAGATGGAATGGGGGGTGGGAGATATTGGGGGGAAGATATGGATAGAATGGGCCTCTATCCCCCCACTTGTAGCCCTTATGCTCTACTACAGCCCCTACTCCACCTTTTAAACCCTATATTCCCACTACAGCCCCTATTCCCAGACTATAGTCCTTCTTTCACACTACAGACCCTATCCTCCCCACTACAGCCCCTATCCCCTAATTGTAGCCCATATCCCCCAAAATAAAGCCCCTTTCCCCAGTTGCAGCTATCCACATACTTCAGCTCTGTACCCCCCACTGCAGCTCCTGTCCCCCTGCTACAGCCTCTATCACCCGACTATAACACACTACCCGTGATTAAGTTCTGGAACCGCCCTTGCCATATTTGTCTTTCCAGGTAGATGCTGGGCTCTGGAGAAACTGAGAGAGTGAGTGATAGACATGATGAGAGATTGACAGCACGCATCCTGATTGGTCTCTCGCTCACCACATCTGTAAAGCCCGCCTACCGAGAAAACTGAAGACTTTGTGCTAACTAATCTATCAGGTTTAACAGTTACAGTCAACTACGAGTTAGTGTCTGCAGCACCATGGCAGTGTCCAAATAAAAAAAGAAGTACAAAATGTACTTAACCCCAGACATGTTTGGTGGCTGTGTGTGTGAAGTGTGTACAGGGGGAGGCCTGCACAGTAGCTGGTGAAACCACCTCCCTGAAATTAGGTGGCCACCTCACTAAAATGAGTTTTTGCATGTTGGTATGTCTGTAGTAGGTAATGTTACAGTATTGCAGAATCTCTCTTTCACAAAAGAACACACAACATCCTACCAACCTAACCTTGGTAATCTATAACCTCATTCAATCAAGGTAATTTTTTTCACCTCCATGCTCTCTGTTCCTTTATCCATCTTATGTCAGATTGTCAGATTTCTCTACCTCCTTTTTTCTCAATATCTAACATGCCATCTAGCCCATTCTTACTATTTTCCGTTTTCCATTTTATTCTTCATGCGTATCCCTTTTGGTTTTTTTCTTGTCCAGGAGGCTCTTCAGGACACCCAAGACGACAGAAAAGAGTACAACATAGAGTAATAGCAATATGGGTACAACACCAATATGGAGTACAGCCTATCATGACACTACATATTTTCTGTAAGAACATTGAATTTGAATGAACCACGTTTCGAAAAGTTTCTACAATCCTGATCTCTGGAACTTGTTGGAATTAAGGGAAATAAGCAATTATAATGCACCTTCCGACAGGTTCTGCTTGTATGATACTTTTTACCTCAACCTGGATTCAGAACAAAAAAAAACACCAGCTCTGTGTGGTATGCAGACATGCAGAATACTTCAGAAATAATATATAGTCGTATAATACATCTTGATTCCAATCATTCATATATGCTTTATTGCCATAACCTTTGAATTCCAATATATCTTCACTGTTCTCTGTGCTTCTATTTAATCCTATCCGAGTTCTGTAGTTTTTCTTCTGTTTTACAAAGAATGGGATAAAAAAAAGAAAAGAAAAACCTTCATCTTTTAGAAAAGGGGGAGAAAAAAAAAAGTACTGAGCTGAGAACAAGATGACACAATGATAGATTACCTGTAACTCTACCTGACACTGAAATTAGGGTTTTTAATGATAGGATGACTCTCTCTGGATGTGAAATTCAAATGCTCTCTAAAGCCTTCCTACGACCATCACTCCTTACATGCAGCCATACACGCCACACACAGGTACTTTGTCTCTGTCACTGCTGAAAGGACATTGTTATTACCAACAACTCTTTGTATTAACCAGTCTCCTACCTAATAGACAACACTTTTTGTTCTGCACCGTTACCCTCTCTGGGCTGAAAGGCACACGGCTCTCTCTCTCTCTCTCCTTACTATTTCCCCCAGGGCCATGAGAAAACCGCATTTAAAAATAGTCAAAATTGTAAGTTGAAAAAAAAAATCTCTATTATTTTTCAAATGAATCTGGCAGAATGTTATATACAAGAGAAAAATCACACAGCTTATATGTTCTTTGTGCTGTAAGAATACAAAATCTACTTGTTTATAAATTACATTTCAACTATTGTGGACAAGCGTCCTACAATTAGTTGTATTGTAATATAACTGTTTCAGGACACGTCTTCTTCTGCCATAGTATTAATCATTTGTAGTGCTTAATACAGAACACACTTCAAACTATTTCATGCAACTTGCATTGAAGCAAATAATGAAAGATAAGTCAACCTATTTTTTTATTTTTTTATTCCTGTGTGCTGTTATAGCTACATGGTAGCTTATATCTGCCTGGTTTGTTACGCAGCTGGTCTTTGATCTTAAATGAATAGATCTTATATAACAGGCATCTCTTTACATAAGAGAATGGACATATTCACTTGTGCTGGCCGAGAGTACTTGGATGGAAGTTTTGTGTACAAGAATCACTATGATGAAATCTAAAAACTGAAGGATGCCAGGTACTCTAGGACAGGCATAGGCAACCTTCAGCATTCCAGATGTTGTGGACTACATCCCCCAAAATGCTCTTACACCCATAATGCTGGCAAAGCATCATGGGCACTGGCGTACATACCGCGGTCGCAGGGGTCGCAGGGGTCGCAGGGGTCGCAGCTGCAACCGGGTACGTACGCCAGTTTGCCAGCCTCTTCTCTTGGGGGGCCGAGGAGCTCAGGGCCCCCCAAGACTGGCAGTGTGTTACATGGTGGGCGAGGGAGCTTTCTTCCCTGAGCGCTCTCTGCCCAGCTCCTTCGCGCGCACCGCACTGATGCAAGTAAAAGAGCACTGAGATCCTCCTGTTCAGCTCCCTCGGCTTACTGAGGACAAAGCCGGAATGACGTCATATTGAACAGGAGGATCTCAGTGCTCCTTTGCCACCTGCAGGACCGGCCGCTGGGCAGCCCCACTGGAGCCCAGGGAATCCCATCAGCACTCCCAAATGTAGGGAGGCTGGGGGATTAAATAAAAAAAAAATATGAGTGTGTGTGTTAGTGTGTGTTAGTGTGTGTGTTAATTTTTGTGTGTCAGTGAGTGTGTGTGTGTGTGTTACTGTGTGTGTCTGTTACTGAGTGTGTTAGTTGCGTGTCTGTTATTGAGTGTGTGTCTGCTAGTGTGTCAGTGAGTGTGCTAGTTTTTGTGTGTGTGTGTGTGTTAGTTTGTGTGTGTATGCTAGTGATGGTCAGTGTGTGTGTGTGTCAGTGAGTGTGTTACTGTGTGTGTCTGTTACTGAGCGTGTTAGTTTGTGTGTGTCTGTTAGTGTTTTTCTGTTAGTGAGTTTGTTTGGTGTCTGTTAGTGAGTGTGTGTCCATCAGTGAGAGTGTATGTTTTGTAAGTGAGTGTGTATGTCTGTCTGTCAGTGAGTGTGTATGTATGTCTGTCACTAAGTGTATGTTTGTCAGTAAATGTGGGCGTCTGTTAGCCAGTGTGTATACGTCTGTTCGTGATAGTGTGTGTGTGATTAAAACCCCTTCAGCACTTACCTTTCTCCAGCACCGGGCTCCCATAGCGCTGGGGATCCCTCTGCCCTGATCCGCCTCTCAGCTCAATGCTTTCCTATGGACGTCAGCATCTTCTTTCTGTGATTTTCACAGTGAGAATCGCGGAAGTGCCTCTAGCGGCTGTCAGTGAGACCGCTACTAGAGGCTGGATTAACCCTCAGTGAAACATAGCAGTTTCTCTGAAACTACTATGTTTTCAGCTGCAGGGTTAAAACTAAAGGGACCTGGCACCCAGACCACTTCATTGAGCTGAAGTGATCTGATTGCCTATAGTGGTCCTTTAAGTGTATGTATCTGCATGCAGTGGCATACATACCGCGGTTGCAGGGGAAGCAGCCCTGCGACCCCTGCGACCAGGTGCCCGCCGTCATGTGTTGCGGGACCGGCCCGCGCAGAGTAAGCGCCGGGGGGGGGGGCACGGATCAGTTTTCGCACCAGGGCCCCATGGATCGTGTGTTCACCACTGATCATGGGAGGTGTAGTCCAAAATATCTGCAGTGCCGAAGGTTGCCTATGCCTGCTCTAGGATAACATTAATTGATATTTAACAGCAAAATGGTAAGAAAGTTTAACTGGCACAGTCAGTCGTAACATGGATAAGTCTAATGGTTGGTATACATTTACTAAGTAGAATAGTCTACAACCATGCTACTGCAAATCATGTATATAGACCCATCATCTTTTTTTTCTGCTTTTATTTTGTTTCCCGTGCTTGGCTTGTTGAAGGTTACGTAATACAATAAATTGAGTCAATCTCAAGTGACTGCAAACACATTGCCATGACGAACTGGATTTCTTACAGCAGTTTAAGTACCGCTGTCTTTGGGTTTTTGTTAGGGTGCTGCTGCTTTACAAGACATGGAACCCAGTAGTCAGAATAAGGGCCAAGAGGTGTATACCACTACCCTGCGAACCATCTCATAAGATGAGACAGAGCATTCCTTGCTGTGACAATTTATTTAGAATAGTGCAGACATGATATAGTCAAACCAAAATGAAAAGCAAAGATAAATGTGTACAAAAAAAGAAAATAACTTTGCATCTTATAGAAGGGGGGGATTCTAAAATCTTAGATTCTAAACATACCTTACATAGGTGCTTTATCAACATCAGAATAAAGGGTCAAGCATGGAGTGGAAGGGTCTATTATGTGTTACCTAATAATATTTTGGCCTATCGCCAGTTTATTAACTTTATAGATTGGTCACTGGTAGGAATTAACACTATGTATAAAAGGCATAAAAAAGACAAAATAACATGAATAGAGTGAAGAAATACAATAAAGATGACCTAATGTAAAAACATAATGGGGATCCAATTAATATAAAGGATACTTTAAAGTACAAATGTAATGATTTTGGAACATTTTAGAACAAGAATCAAGGTACAAACACTATACGTCAAGGACAACAAACATAATAAGAGACAAACGATGGGATCAAGGCTCCCTGAAACAAGACAACAATTTACAAGACAATGGGACGAACACATCAATTAAAGTCATTATATTAAATAATGTTTACAATTGTATTAAAAAGATAGAACTGGGGGCGTGGCCTAGCAGCGGAGCGGAATGGCTGCCTAATCTCTGAGCTCCTCCGTACTCGCCCTGCAAATCGCAAGAAAGCTGCCCCAAACGCAAATATGGGGAAACACACTAAGGCTGGGGGTACCCCCAAACCAGCGGCCACCCGCCCACCTGCAATCCAGGCATCGGTCAGGCAATACATGACCACACAGCCGGACCCATCATCCCAGGCCTCCGCTGAGGCCTTCCTGTACTCGGAGGCCTCATCCATGAGCCCGAACTCCCAGGTCGGCGACGCGAGTGGAGAACCCACAGAACACCCGCCGGCAGACTGGATGGCCCTGCTGAGAGCACTGCCTACCAGAGCTGACCTGACCCAAGCCACATCAGCCCTCCATGCCTCGATCCGGGCCGACCTCCAACTGATGAGAGCAGACATGCAGGGTATGGCGGACCGCATGGCGCGGCTGGAAGAGGAACAGGACAACCTCACTGTGGCCCACACAACCACAGAGTCCACGCTTCACAGCCACACTGCCCACTTGCAAGCCATGGCGCGCCATGTAGAAGATCTCGACAACAGGGGCCGCAGAAACAACCTGCGGATCCGAGGCCTACCTGAAGGCGAAGAACCCTCAACCCGGCTCACTGACACACTTACCATCTTATTTAACGACCTTCTAGGCCGTCCTACGGACACGCCGATTGACTTTGTCCATGCACACAGGGCACTGAGACCCAGAGGCCCTGAAGGAGCGCCGCCAAGAGATGTAATATGCTGCTTAACTATCTTCTCCCTCAAAGAAGACATACTACAGGCGGCTCGCAATGCCGGATCCATCACCCATGAGGATCGCCCTATCCAGATATTTCCTGATCTTTGCCCGGCCACATTGGGCTACCGCAGGGCCCTGAAACCCCTCACTCGAGCCCTGACGGCTCAGAAGGTGAGATACCGATGGACTTTCCCGACTGGCCTAATTGCTCACACTCCCAACGGTCCCATGCCGGTACGCAACCAACAGGACCTGCAAGATCTCACTATCGAGCTCCAGCTACCACCCTTAAACATGCCTTGGCCGGACCCACTAGACTTCTACGTTGGCCCATCGAGGCCGGCACGAGACGACCCGCTGCCACAAAGAAGAACCCGATCCAGAATGGAGACGGCGCGACCAGCCGGCAACACTCGTTGAGTTCAGCGGCTCCAGAGAGACTCTGAGACCCACAGTTTGAGGTGCCTGCCTATGAACTATGACCCGCTGGGGAGCTTCCCATGAGGTATCTCACAAACCACACTGAACTGCCGGACTCCCTCTCTTGTTTCACTTTTGGGTGGGGGGCTGAAACGGGGGATTTGACGACTCTGCGGCTCACGCTATGCCCCGACTACCACTCAGATGGGGAACATTCTTTTAACCAGCTGCGCTGCCATGGAGGGATTGACATTGCCACACCACCAAACACGAGCCGCAGAGACGCGGAGACTCGGTGCCACCGACACATTTTGTGACTACCAGTAACGGAGATACAGGGTCTTTGTCGGGGGGACCAACCTCCCCCTCTATTGAAGTGGATGGGTATATATCATGAGGAAGGGTAGGCAGGAGGGGGACACAGCCACCACACACACGCCTGCCGCTAGAGCTCAGGGCCACACCACGACACGCCACCCAACCTGACACGCCATGATGCACACACACACACACGACTCACAAGGCTCGAAGCCTGGCCCACACGACACGCATAATCTTTAAGATACCCCACTCACAAGATCACGGATAACCTAGGGGCTAGAGTATTTTTTGGGCGGGGCGGGTAGGGGGTAGCCAGAGGGGCCTTCCACGTGGGAGTTTTTCTTTTTTCGTTGTCACCACTATAGGTGACCCCATGGGGAACCACCTCGTATCTTTTCTATTTTTTATCCTTTCCTCTCCCCTCTCTGAACCGGGACCCCAGAGAGGGACCGGGTATATCCGAGAGGCATTTAGTAACCAGTAGGCCACGTTCCCACCTGGTCGGGGTGTCAGGAAGAAAGGCAAGGGGACTCGACCGAACCGCTAGTACGGACGGGACGACTCCACCTCGGCCTACACCCGAGCCATTACTTTGTATATTGTTGTTTATTGTTTATTGTTTACTTATTGTTTACATAGTGTTTATTTTATTTTGTCTCTGTACCTACTCCTAGGCACTCAAAGTCCGGCTGCGGTGTCCGCGTGGGGACTCGGGAAGGGGCCTCATCAAGGACCACCCGTCCAGGTAACACCCTTTCCCTGTACCTCCGACACGCTCCTCCCCTGAACCCACCCAACACCTGAGTAGTACTGCAACCCATAGGCCCACCACTTATCTGCCCACACTACCCCTCCCAGAGTGGTCCACAGGAGCTCCGTCATGCAGACCCCGAAACCGCTAGCCAGAGCAGACATCAACATTATCTCTATTAACGCCAAGGGCCTTAACCAACCTGAGAAACGATCACAGGCGCTCCGCCACTTTCACAGCCAAAGAGCCCACATAGTATTCATACAGGAGACACATTTCAAGGAAGGTCTGACACCTAGAATGACTGACAAAAGGTTCGCCCAATGCTACCTCAGCAACAACCCCTTAGGGAAATCCAAAGGCACGGCCATCCTCCTTCATAAATCCCTACATTTCACTCCCACAGCAACCCTGAAAGATGACTGGGGAAGGTATATATGCATTAAGGGAACGATAGCTGACCGTACGTACACGCTAGCCAACCTGTATGCTCCTAACACTGCGCAACACCGTTTTATAACTAAATCACTGAAAGCCATCATGGCCTTTACGGAGGGTTGTCTGATCATGGGAGGAGACCTTAATGTGGCCCTACAACCGAGCCTAGACACCTCTACGGGCACCTCGACGATACCCAGACATGTGTTGACTACTATCAACAAAACCCTTAGAGACCAACGCCTGACCGACTGTTGGAGAGCGACACACCCTGACGACAGAGACTTCACCTTCTATTCCAATCCGAACAAGACGTACTCCAGACTGGACTACTTTTTCCTACAACACTACTACCTGACAGATGTTAAGTCTGTGACGATTGGAACCGCGACATGGTCAGACCACGCACCACTCACCATGACGCTGACGTCTCCCCTCTATAAGCCGACGTGCAGCAACTGGCGACTGAACGAAGCCCTACTTAACGACCTAACAGTAACCACGGAATCCCGAACCACACTTACTCAATACTTCACTGACAATGTTACCCCAGATGTGACACCCCTCTGCGTGTGGGAGGCCCACAAATGCGTTATACGAGGCTACTTCATAGCTAAAAGCGCAGCCATGAAAAAAGCAAAGGCTGCCAGACTGGCGACCATAATCACGGAGATACAGGTGGTGGAAGCCAGGCACAAACTTACACGGCTCCAGAGCGATGGTGCCAAGCTACTGACACTACGCAGGGAACTGGCATCCATCATGAATGCCTACCACCAAAGGGCACACCTGCGCACCAAAGCCTTCTTTCACACACACGCCAACAAATGCGGGACCTTGCTGGCCCGTATGATCGCCAAAAAGAGAGCAGAATCCTACATACCTAAAATTCGCGACAAAGACGGACGACTGAAACAACTCCCGGGAGACATGGCGGAGGCTATACGGGAATACTATGTGGAGCTTTATGCCATACACCCCGACAGGGAGCCACCACGCCAAGGTGACGCCTTACCAGAGATTAGACAATACCTACACACACGCATACATAACCGACTTCCCAGGGAAGCTACGAATGCCCTTGACGAACCGATCACACCTCGCGAGCTAGCCTGGGCCATAAAAGAGTCGAAATTGGGCAAATGCCCGGGCCCTGACGGTCTCCCCACTAGATACTATAAAAAATTTGCTGACGTATTATCCCCACATCTCCTGACTGCCCTTAACACCTTACGTGACGGAGCCAGCCTACCCACACAGACTCTAGAGGCCAACATCTCCCTAATCCCAAAGGAAGGTAAAAACCCGGAACTCTGTGCAAGCTACAGACCTATCTCCCTACTAAATTGTGACCTTAAACTCTTCACAAAAATACTAGCCCGCAGACTACAAACATACCTCCCTGATCTCATACATAGGGACCAGGCAGGGTTCACGCCCCAGAGAGAAGCAAGAGACAACACCATCAGGACACTAGATCTCATCCACAGGGCACAAGACGGTCGGGAAGGCCTCCTCTTGCTCTCCACAGACGCGGAGAAGGCCTTCGACCGCATAGATTGGGGCTACATGCTGGCGGTATTGGAGGCGATAGGTCTGGGCCCGCACATGATGAGCTGGATACGAGCACTGTACTCTAATCCCACAGCAAGGGTATGCGTGAACGGGTTGTTCACAAACCCGTTCCCCATCCGGAACGGCACAAGACAGGGATGCCCCTTGTCCCCATTGCTGTTTGTACTGGCACTGGAGCCCTTTCTTAACTCTGTCCGGGACAACCAAGCCATAAGAGGGATACAGATAGGACGGACGAGACACGTAGTGGCTGCCTTTGCAGATGATCTGCTGTTTTATGTCACTCAGCCTGAAACATCAATGCCAGCAATCATGGCAGAGTTCCAGCTCTACGGCCAATTATCGAATTTCAAGGTTAACCTCGCCAAATCTTCGGTTCTGAATGTCTCGATCCCACCCAATAGAGTTGAAGCCCTGAAACACACGCTCCCATTCCAATGGTCTGACACTACTATAAGATACTTAGGCACCTCCATACCAAGAGACCTGTCACAAATATACACCGCTAATTTTCAACCCCTCCTAACCACAATACGCAGAGACTTGGAGGAATGGACTAAAGTCCGTCTTTCCTGGTTTGGAGTGTTAAAAATGAACATTCTACCCAGGCTGCTCTACTTGTTCCAGACACTACCAATCCACATACCTGAGGCATACTTCTCAACGCTGCGCTCCATGGCACTCAGATTCACATGGCACAACCTACAGGCACGGGTCAAACACGACACTCTCACATTACCAAAACGGAATGGCGGCCTGGCCCTCCCAGACTTCCAGGTCTATTACAAAGCAACCCATCTCCAGAGGGTGATGGAATGGTCCAAATCGGAGGTCCACAAGTTATGGAAAGAAATTGAGTCAGACCAAATATCCAGACCAATAGGGCTCCTACCGTGGCTAGACCACCACCAGGGCAGACAGCTGGCTAACCCACACCCGCTAATTAGAGCGACCTTAATGGTTTGGCATAAAGTGGGGACACCCTCCTCCCTCACCACGCCCATTTCACCACTCTTACCCCTGACACATAATGACGCCTTCCCACCTGGACTAGACGCAGGCCCGTTCCAACAAATGTTAGGAAACTCGCTACCTAGACTCTGCCACGCTACCACCAATGGCACGATACGGACTCTTGAGTCCCTGTTGCCCGTAGAGAGACCGACGTTCATGGTGCAGTTCAGATACAAACAACTATCCGCCTACCTACTAACAATCACCAAAGACATCCATGCTCACAGGACGCTCACAGACTTTGAAAGGCTCTGCCATGACCCAAGCCCGCTGGCCAGGGGACTGTCCACTCTTTACAGCCTCCTCATGGACGCAAGGAGACTTCCCCCACCGAGCTTCATGAGTAAATGGGAAACCGACCTGGGAATTACACTCTCGCCAGCCCAATGGGAAAAGATCTGTACCCTGTCCCTTCACTGTTCAACATCCAGTAGCATACAGGAAACGGCCTATAAAGTACTGTCTCGCTGGTACCGCACGCCACTGGTCACCCATTCCTACGATCCAACCGCCACCAACAACTGTTGGAGATGTGAGAAAGCCCTAGGCACTCTCTTCCATATCTGGTGGACATGCCCCTTGATACGACCCTACTGGGCAACGATCCACACGATCATCACCAAATTTTCTGATACTCCCCCCCACTTAGACCCAGCAGCCTTCCTCCTGCACCACACCTCCACCCGTAGCTCAGCTTACAAAAAATCCCTAACGATCAGGATCTTAAACACAGCCAAGAGCCTCATTCCCTTATACTGGAAACAAAAGACCCCACCACCTGTGTCGGCCTGGTTTAAGCGCATGGAAGAGCTCAGGGCGCTAGAGGAACTCACCTCACACGCAGAGGGGAGAGAACAGTCGTATATGACGACCTGGACACACTGGATACTGACCACGACGAAACCCGACTTCCAGACACTTATACAGACTATGTAGACACCAGTGGGAACATGACCCGAGACGATGGGTAGGGGTGACAAGAAATGACCGAGAAGACAGCGCACGTCATACATAAAGCTACCACTGACAGAAGTTAACACGACAATTCTAGCCCTGACAGAGACGAAGGACCACATAAACCTATAAGGCAGGGAGGACGCTTCCTCAAACGCTGAGGAATCCCCCCCCAATTTTTTTTTTTTTTTCCCATCCCTCCCCCCCCCCCTCCCCCCCCTTCCCGGGTGGACTTGCGGGCCACGCAGCCGGACCAGGATACAGCAGACCACAGGTATGCCATTAAAAGCTTAACTGCACATGTTTCGACCTGGAAACCTGCGCGTTTCCCTGCATTATTATACCGACACTTCAGATTTGCTAACACTGTGCCCCATAACCTGTATCTGCCATTTGTTGGAAACCTGCGTGTTTCACCGAACCACACTTGAGACGTTTACTTTTATTGTTGTTTGCAAATTTATTCTTGAAAATCTGAATAAAACTTAATTCATAAAAAAAAAAGGATAGAACTATTTTGGCATGTTGGGTTATCTTTTTTCTACAATTACTTGGTAATGAATTATTTAAAAACACTATTATTTGCGAGTTGTATTCTCCATGCACATTTTTATCTTCATTTGTTTCTTATAGCAACGCAATTATAAATTATATATTTTATTTTAACTTTGTCAGTTAAAATTCTTAAAAATTAAAAAAATTGAAAAGTCATTATGGCAAAGTTTTTCATAAAAAAATAATCATTATGGCAAAGAATTTATTTTTTAAAAGATTTTTATACATGCTTCCTTTATTTAGCAACAGGTAGGAGAAAGGTCTGAAAGTATTTACTTTGGTAATAAGGTCCATCTCTTTTTTAGCTTCCCTTTCCATACCTGTATCTGTGTTTAAAAAGCAGGACTATAATGAGGCATGGAAACGATGCATAGGATTTGCGTCAGAGGTTAGATGTCCAGAGCAGTGGCGTGCCTACCATGGTCGCAGTGGTCGCAGCTGCGACCGGGCCCATAACTACAGGGGGCCGTGCCGCAGGTACGATCCCTGTGATCGTGGGCCAATTGGGAGGTACAGCCACTTCACTTGTAAGGGGCCCAGGCCACCTGAAGGCCCCGTGAGCCAGGGCCCCTTACACGCACACAGACCTGGTCAGAAAGATCTTTTGATCTCCCTCCCCTGGTCTTTGCAGATTTTGCGCAGCAGGCAGGGGGGAAGGCTCTCTGCCTTCACCTCCGTGCTGAGCCCTGGATTTCTGAGTGTTGCCACAGTAACCATGGCAACGCTTGATTTCACGTGGTGCCTGGACTCGTGGGAGAGCCTTCACCCAGCTAAATCATTTAAAAAAATAAAATAAAATTACATTAACAAAATAAATATATTTTTTAAAAAGCTCCCTTTATAGTCCCTATCCGACTCAGCAAACACTTTCACACACACAATGCATCTCTACACACACACACACACAGTGCATCCCTACAAACACACACACAAACTGCATCCCTACACACATACACACAATGCATTTCTACACACACACACACATAATGCATCCCAGAGGGAATGACACATATGGAGGGGCTGAGATGGAGTCACACTTAGAGGGCTGGGGGAGAATGAGATGCATGGAGGGGCTGAGGGGGGATAAGATGCATGGAAGGGCTGGGGGGATTAAACGCATGGACGGGCTGGGGGGGAATGAGACCCATAGAGGGGTTGGGGGGGATGACATGCATGGATGGGCTGTGGGAGATGAAACACATGGGGGAGCTGGGTGGATGAGTTACATGGAGAAGTTAGGGGGGTATGAGATGCATGGGGGCTGGGGGGTATGTGACACCTGTTGGGAGGCAGGGCAATTTTCACACCAAGGCCTAGTGATTTCTAATTACGCCTCTGGATCAAAGTCCTCAATGGTGGTGCCAATATGGAAAAAGAAACTAAACAAAAACAAGTAATGCATTATGTAAAAGAAATGGATATGAAAGGAGGGATAAAGTACTGAACACTATCTTATATTAAAATACATACTTCTGTATTGGATATGCTCACATGGACATACGTGAAATTAAGATACATCTCAATGTATTCATCTTGATAAAAATCTCAATATACATATTTAAATAATTGACAGATTCCAGAATTATTAAATTAAACTGAAACGTACATTTAATCATAGCAAATTAGGTGCCACTGCAGCCATGCATCATATTACATGCATCCCAGTGATTTGCATTGTTCTCACATAATTTTTTTATGTCATTTTATGACGCCAGCCGATCTTGCATAATTTTTAAGTGAATGTGTCTGCATCATATGTGCGACACCACACACTCACTAGTTGTTTTGCAGGAATATAAACTCATTCTACACGGGATATTGTGCCCTGTCGTGGTTGTCCCTTGTGGTGACCCAAGAGCAGTTTACTGTCAGGTGTATATTTTGGCTTTTTGACCTCAGCTACTACTTTGATCATTCTCCATTCCCTTTTCCTTGATCCTTGCATTTTCTGCTTGATTACAGTTCTTTCTTTCTCCCTGACCTTGGCTTGTTTTCTACTGTTATGGTTAGCGTTAAACCCGGTCAGTCTAACCAGATGTATCTTGTTCTGTGTGTTGAGTCCTACATGTGTTGTGACATTAATTACTTAAATCCCTTTGTTTTTGAGTTATATACCATCTCTCATATGTCATTGCCAGGATCCATGGCTAGTACCCAGAACGTTAAAAAAAAAAAACATGCTTTAATGCACTAGATGGATGGTGCTCCTTCTGATTTTCCACAAATCCAAGATCTATTCTGTGTAATGGAAATATATTTCAAACCTGCCTTTGTGTTTTGTAAAATTTGTGATATTGGGGGGCGTAGCCAACTGGTGAACAGAGCGGACACACGGCCCTGCCATGTGCCCTAATCGCCAATAAATTGAGAACAAGGTGGAATTGGGGCGAGTGAGCTACACCAAATCTCACATCCTACCTTGGAGCAGACAATGGACCAGAAAACTAAAAAATCTAGAGCCGACAAATGCCCTACTTATAGGGACATCGGTGAGCTGCTGCGGTACTCACAACAGGTCGCATGGGCTAAGATAGCACTGGAGGATGAAATGTTCTCATACTCCTCGGAGGAAGCTTCCATCGACCCAGGAGAGGGAGCATCACGCAACCTTCCGTCAGAGTCTAAAGGTAAACTCCCAGGGACTGGAGACCCGGTCACAGCTGACTTGCAGTAAAGGAGGAGACTATATTTAAAAGAAGAAAAACTACCACAACAAGAGGACATAGTCTTAAATTAGAGGGGCAAAGGTTTAAAAATAATTTCAGGAAGTATTACTTTACTGAGAGGGTAGTGGACGCATGGAATAGCCTTCCAGCTGAAGTGGTAGAGGTTAACCCGGTGAGGGAGCTTTAAGCATGCGTGGGATAGGCATAAAGCTATCCTAGACTTAAGACAAGGCCAGGGACTAATGAAAGTATTTAGAAAATTGGGCAGACTAGATGGTTCATATCTGCCGTCACATTTTTTGCTTCTATGTTGTTTTAGGATGGACCATGTTGCCAGATCCTGGCATATGTGAAGTCTATGTGAACCCTGCTTCGTCTGTTTGTTTGTTTGTTTTCTTTCTTTCATTTAAAATTTTTTTTTTTTTTTATCTTTTAATGATTTGTCCAAGCATTCAGCAGTCTAACTATTTATACAATTTAGGACTAATTCTGATAACTCTCTTGTCAATAATTAGCCCCATGTCAAGGCTCTTTCATGGAAATGTAAGTATTTTTTTAATGTCTCATGATTTATTTTAAAGTGATGAAGTGGGGAGAAAGAGATGGGTAGTTTTCTACTTCTACTGAGTGAGTTAGAAATAGTTGGTGGCACGTGGAGTTATGTGATTACCATGTGTCTGGCAATTTCATAGACGATAACGTGACATCTTCTTTAAATGAGGGGAATTCTGTTTTATATAGGAAAATTTCATGTGTCATTGAGATAACTGATAACCAGTGAGATTAGCTTCAAATAATGAGGGACAGAGGGGTCATTTTGGGGCTCCAGGAACTTAAAGGGGAAATTATTCTATTACGGATAAACTAATTTTGAACCCTCTATTCCACATAAAATATCCCAGATGTCCTTCATGGTAATGGGATTGCCACATTTGTGTAAAATACATTACATGTCAGGAACATGTATTTTAATGTTATTGCCTCTTAAATAATTATGTTCTCTCCCTTTAAGCTCATAGATCCACTGACAATAAACAACCTTTTTAAGACTACCCTGTCAGTGAACCTGTGCACTCTTGATGAGCTTACACCAGTCTGCTATGCTCCTGTGTCTTGCATGTTTCTACTAACTACTTTTTCAGGTCTCAGAATTTCCAGCTTAACTCAGAACAGATAGTTCATTTACTTCACCTGGAATTCCTTCAGAATCTCTAAATTGGATTCTTATACTTACCTTTTTTCCTGTATTTCTCCATTGAACTTTAAATGTTTCCAACTCAGCTGTTGAAAGCGAAGTTAACACTTGTTTGCACTCAGCTACAGCAAGACAAATTTGCAGCCTGTATATATATATATATATATATATATATATATATATTTTTTTTTTTTCTTTTTTTTTTTATATGGGAATTGCTTTCTGCAGGAATCATTGACTTGCCTCAAGACTTGGGTAAATCCCCATTTTCTGTTACTTTCTTACATTTGAACAATCTGCCATGAACTTTCTTTTTTTCCCTACTACTAATTGGCTAATTAATTTATTTTATTTTTAATTCTTTATTTTTATTGTGCAAAAGTTTAACAGACAGGCTTGCTATGCCACGACAATAAACACGGGCATTTCAAGAAGCGTAAGACTTTTGAGGCATATGATAGTACTGCACATTTTTTTTTAAACGAGAAACAGGCTGAGACATGTAATGTCACTTAACAAGAGAACAGTTAGATTGTGTGAAACATCTTGTTTGGATTGACACTGATGTATACAAATCTATTAATTCAAAATAAGGTAACAGGCTAAACAGTAGTTAATTCCCTGGCATGGGAGCCGCTGGGCCCTATGGTCGGTGTAGGCGCTCGGAAGGCTAGCAGAGTATTAATGAATGGTTGCACTATCTCGACTATCACCGCCGGGATAGCTCTACAGCAATGGGGAGGGTGCCAGTAAGAGAGGCTAGTACTTTAGTTAATATGCAAGATTAAAGACATGCAAGCTAAGCCCTAGGATAAACAATACAGCAATGAAATGGGTGGAAATCAAAATTATTAAAATAACGTGGGCTGCGAAGAATAAGTGAGTGATGTCCTGAAGATGGTTACCACCTTAGTTCGTACAAAGTGGGAGTAGGAGTGAGCGATTAAAATTCTTGCCTTTCACAGCTAAGATAGACTTTGCCATGGATGGACCTGTGCCTAGGTCTGCTTAGCCGATGCCCGTTGTTGGCAGGCTGCTGTCAGTGGGAAACTTGAGTCCTCTTTTCAGTGTGTGAGGTCGTCGCCTGCCACGGATGCCTGCATGCTTCTGCCTCCCGCCGTTAGACAAGTAGCTGAGTCCCTTAATCTGTCCACTGCCTCTGGGTGTTCTTCGTGCTTGTGGCTGTTGTTGCCAGGAGTGTACCATCCCAGAGAGCGGCTTATGAGCATTGACTCGCCTTCCTCCAGAACGTCGCCCAGGGAAGCGGGGATGAGTTGATGAGGTGGGTTTTTCCACGCTGTACTTTGCCTCCCATCGTTTGCGTGCTTGGAGCCGTCTGTGTGCCATGCTTGGTTGCGGTGGTTCCCTCCGCTTTGCTGCCATGTGTAAGGGTGAGAGGTGCTTGTCCCTCCGCCGCCATTTCACGGCTCTGTTCCCCGCAGGGGCTGCAAGCTGGTGCTGTGGATCGAGTGGCAGCTGTCGAGGTGAGTGGCTGTCCAGGAGTGTTGGGGCACTCTGTAGCAGTTTTTGCTCGAGTTGTAACCAGAAGTTACGGAATATTCGGTCCAGGTTGGACACGTAGTCGTGTTTCACCTCATGGCTGTTTGAGGTCTGCATGGTGTCCGCCATTTTAGGTGGGCCACTCGGTTCTCCGGCTAACTTCCCAGTTGTTGCCGCCATGCCAGGGAGGCTCCCCATAGGTGGACCGGGATCACCCCCACCGGTCCAGGGGGGGGGGTTGCGGCGTGCCCGCAAGCAGCAAACGGGTACCAGGCATCTCCAGGCTGGGAGATCGGCCGCCTCTCCCGCCCGGCGTGTGCTAGGCCGCATACTCTCACAGGCCTGACCGTCTTTCTGTTGTCCGCTCATGGGCCGCTTCACCGGTTTCCCGTGAGGACTGAGGGCCAGTAAATCTCTTTGTTGTCTTGTTTTGGAGCCGTTTGTGGTCAGTAGAAGCCTTAATAGCCAAGATTAGCGAGGAGCTCCAGCAAGGCACGTCTACCCTCCATGACAGTCAGGCCCCGCCCCCCGGCTAATTAATTTATAAGGAGAAGGACTGCTATTTTATTTAGCAAGCACTAGTTTTTTTCTTTTTTTTTTCTTTATATCGTTCAAAATCAGGTTCTGATTCAGATTGTCTAATTTAAAAAAGACTTACACGTTGTTGCCAATAAAAGTCTGCAATTTGATACACTATTTTCCTGCTTGATCTGTAAGGGACAGAAGTGAATATGACATTACATTTAGAAGTGTGTTCCTCCCTTTGATAAATTCTGAGGTGATAGAGCCTTTCTTCTTCTTACAAAATATTCCTGGTGGCTTGTGCTACTCCAATAGTGTTAATAACATGACTTGTTCACAGTCCCTTTTTCCGATATTAAACAAGATAAAGTCCTACCCCAGTGTTCTAATGTCTAAAACGGCATCATCCTTTAATCCTGTCTTTCACTCCAAATATACTTCTCCTGTGCTGCACCTATCCTTTTCTATTATATGTAAACCTGTTACTTTCTTTATTATCCTATAAGATTATACGCTGCTATTAACAAAAAAAGAATAAGAATAGAGTGGGATGGGAAGTCCGTCCGCATAAAGGGGGTGGGTGCCCACTCCACCAAAGGGTACCTATTAAAATAAAAATTTGTACAGGTGGTATAAAGTGAAATAATAGTGAGAACCAAGTGATAATACACCTTTAAAATCTGGGTAGAGGTGTCCTAAACAGCCACATTAACTACTAGGAGGGTAATATGTAGCTAATTTAAAGATGTCCTCCAAACTGAGTTCATAAAATAAATAGGTTTGGAGGACATCTTTATATTAGCTACATATTACCCTCCTCGTAGTTAATGTGGCTGTTTAGGACTTCCCATCCCTCTCTATTCTTCTTCTTTTTCGTTAAACGTATGCTTAGGGTTTATGCCCTTGGGTACCTACGTAACCTTGTGTGAGACATCGGTGCTGGTTTTGTCCAACACTTTAGTCTCTCTTTTTTTGTTCTCTGTTTATAAGCTGCTATGTAAAATTTTATATCGAATGTAATTTGTCTGCAAGTTTCATATATTGTATAGCGTTTTTAAATATGCTGGTGCTTTACAGATAATAAATGATCAAGAAAAACAAAAATATGCTGGATTGATGCTTAATATTATACCAAAGTGTGCAACTACCCCTAGTGCCTAAAATCACTCAAATGGCACTCAAATGTTAAGTAAAAATAATATATATATATATAAGAGGGGTGCAGAAAATATACAACAATTCACTATATACTTAATATTATGAGTATGACACCTCCTGATCTTCCTGTAACAAAAATATAAGGATATGCATAGTATAATACTGTTACTTAAATACATTTTGATACATTTTAGAGGTAATGGGTCACTCACACTTTGCAGAGCCACACCAAGCTGGCTCTGACTGTGAAGGCAGGTGAATAATTAGCTTATTCTGGCTTTCAGATTCACAGATGTGATAGCTCCTTTCCAGCCCCGTAAATAATATCAGGATATCCGAAATTGTAAAAATAAACATTACTGGATACAAATAAAACTGGAAACACACCAATAAGCTAAAAAAACACAATAAAAATAAGAGTCCACAACACTAACGCGTTTCGACCAATGGGTCTTTGTCAAACTGTATAGTGGATTCCTCTTTGTTTTCTTTTAAGCAGTTCAATCCAGAAATCCAATTTGGCGCTTTTTGACAGTGTCTGTCTTAACTTCCGGGTTCGTTATACTTCTGCATCATGTGATTTGACGCAGCATCATGTGATTTTGACGTCGGCGTCTGTGCGTCTTGACGTCACATCCGGGTTATCGGTATTCTGTCTTTTACTGACGGAACACTTTCTGCACTTACAGTTTCGCCATTTTTAAAGAGGGGAGATAACTGGCTTTGATAAATTGAAAACGATCTATATATAAAACTAGAATCAATCAACAATAAAAAATACATTTAAATTTAGCAGTCTGCACAATCAAGTTGTTCTTTTCTTTCTCTTGAAAGAAACAAAAACATAATTAATACATAGAAAAAAACTTTATGATTGACATCCATAGTATAAGGAGGAGAATCCTCTTAAGAACATAATTGATACATAGAAATAACTTTATGATTACCATCCATAATATAAAGAGGAGAATCATCTTAAAGTGAAACACACTTATAATAATTTATATATACATCTCCGTTGTCACAAAAAAAGTTTTTTTCCTATTTTAAGTGTGTTTCACTTTAAGAGGATTCTCCTCCTTAAATCCAAATTGGATTTCCAGATTGAACTGCTTAAAAGAAAACGAAAAGCAATCCACTATACATTTTGACAAAGACCCGTTGGTCTAAACGCGTTAGTGTTGTGGACTCTTATTTTTATTTTGTTTTTTTAGCTTATTGGTTTCCAGTTTTATTTGTATCCAGTAATGTTTATTTTTTCAATTTCGGATATCCTGATATTATTTACGGGGCTGGAAAGGAGCTATCACATTTGTGAATCTGAAAGCCAGAATAAGCTAATTATTCACCTGCCTTCACAGTCAGAGCCAGCTTGGTGTGGCTCTGCAAAGTGTGAGTGACCCATTACCTCTAAAATTGATCAAAATGTATTTAAGTAACAGTAATATACTATGCATATCCTTATATTTTTGTTACAGGAAGATCAGGAGGTGTCATACTCATAATACTAAGTATATAGTGAATTGTTGTATATATTCTGCACCCGCCTTATATATATTATTTTCAGATAATGAATGATAATTCTGATATGTCTGCCACTGCTAATTCTAAAAATGACAATGTTCTTCTTCTGAGCTATCTTGAAGTTAACTTCAACTTATGACTAAATATGCAGCTTGAAATATATACAGTAAAGTCCAGTGCCCCCTGGAATACTTAAAAGTAAACTACTTCTGATTCAAGCAATGACCCAAACTTACCAAACAATCACTACCTACTCACGTCTAAGCCAAGTCTCTATAGATTAATAACACATCAAACAACTGTTCGAAAGATGGGCTAACGCATCATCAGTAGAATCTGTTCATCACTTGGAGGTCACAGGTTCAATTCCTGGCAGGGTTGACTCTGTCCTTCCTCCTTCCGAGGTAGATAAAATGAGCATCATTAAATTGGGTAATAGTAACTTCATCTGGATGATGGGCAAAACGTAACATCTCTAGGCTGTACTTGGAAATCAAATAATATCTGAATTTACCTTTTCTGGTTAAACACTTTGTTGTTATTATTATTATATGAAAGCATGCAAACAAGGCAGAGACAACTATACATCGAGGATGCTTTGTAACATTAGCAACAGTGAAGTTCATTTATCTGTATGCAGGGCATAATCCTGCCAATTTCAGGCAATGATCTAGCTTTGATCCAGATCTCGGAAAGGAGAAATGGAAATATAAAGCAATAATACCAACCCCCTAACTAGCTGCTTTATTTAGAATGTGTTTTTATGTTCATCTTAATACTAAACTAAATAATGATTTGACTTCTGTTTACCTTCCATACTGTAATTCAGTATGGATAGGCATCACCATTTGACCTCAATGGAAATATGCTCTGTAAAGATTGGAACATACTGTATAATACGTATAACATTATGTAGAATACATAATAATATATTGTGAAAGGCTGATGGTCAGCTGAGGAATCGACTTAATTTTCTTTTCCTTGACATTTAAAATACAAAACAACCAGGATTTTGATAAGTAGAATAATATGGGGTAGCACAGATTTTCTGAATCTTCCAGTCAATTTATTTTCACACCTTCTACGAAGAGTCATTGTTTATAATGAGAATTACAGAAGCAGTATGGATTCATAAAATAGAGGATGCAATGAATGTGTCAGTTGATGCTCCAAATCTGGCAGCATCGAGGAGTAGCATTGGCTCATATTAGTTTCTTTTGGCTGCGGAAGCTCATGATACTAAATATAACAGGGATGCATAAGAAAAAGATGGGTAATACACTGCCAGACCATTGTTTCATCTAATTGTTTCTGTGTATGGGTGACCTGTGACCTGCGTTCTTGATACACCCAATCGACCTGATTCAGATGGTATGTTTTACACAATATTGCAGATTGGCGTGACCAACAAGCTCCGAGCATTCCATCCCCAGTAAAATGACCGAGAAGCCAAAATAACTGGACATAAAAATCACAGCCAAAGCATTCATGCACTCTGTTAGTTTCCCAAGCCAGACATAACCTTCATCTCTGCAATGCAAAACAGTAAAACACAGCTCTGCAATGCACATGTTCCATGCAAAAATCTAGTATGTGTGTGTCCAAGGCACCAGAGGCACTGTGAACACTATACCAGTGTTTCTCATATCTCTAAGCCAAGAGAACCTAATCTAAGGGGTGTGCCAGCACTAATGCTTTTTGGAAATGCAAACCAAAATCTACAGAGGGGTTTAATTGATGACTATACTTCTGGAAAGGGGAGTATTGAAAGATGAGCTACAGTGAATTTCAGCAGACATTGTGATACATCTGTGTGGACTATATAAGTGCAAAATTCATGTTCGTTGCTGGATAACTACAAAAATAACCGCTTAAAAACTAGCAGTGGAAATGTTTAAAGAAAAAAAACAAAAAACATAGCGCAGAGAATTTATTTAGCCCCCACCAAACCAAACAAAAATGCTTTCTTGGGCAAAACGATTTTTAAGGGCTGGTTATACATCTGCTTGATATTATCATACTTTGCGGACATTGCAAGCATTGATTTTCAAACAATAATCCTAATGAGTTTAAGCTACACGTGGATAGTAATATCAGATCAATATTAACCATGACATTGAAGAACAAGCAAGCAAATAAAGTGAAAGAAAGAACTAAAGCAAGCGCGGGTGAAATATTTGGAAATTAAAAAAGACGTCAATATAATATATATTACATTTGAAAAAGATTTTCATTGCATTACCCTTTCATTTTACATACTCAGATCGCTGTAGTGTGGCCTGTGAAGTTTGGTATGCAGAGTAACTAACAGGCTTTTCAAGATCTTTTATCGTAGTAGAGAAATAAACATAAAAATAAAGCATAAATAGGTAAACAAAAAAAAGACAACAAAAAGTAAGGAACATATCCGGAACTTTTTACATTTACGGATGTGTCTTTCATAGAAGTTTATTCGCGATAGTTACGAAATAATCATTGAACTATAAAAGCACTGCAGTTGACAAAGAAATTGCCGTAGAGGTACTACTAACTAAAACATGTTGCAAAAAGTCAAGAGGAAAAAGACAGAATCCCAGTTCTGCTCATAGCTGGAAGCCGCAAACAGTTGTTCTGGATTTATTCACATTTCAGACCAAGCAAACAGACCCTGTTGGAGTCTTGCATGGCAGTAGAAGGACATTGCTTTGAGTAAACTCATGCTGACAGACTCGCAGCTGGCACCCACAAGGTAGTTATGGAATAGAGCTCCTGTTGATAAAGCGCTAGCTGTCAACGGCTGGATGCAACCATGAAGAAGTTCAAACAGGAGGAGACTTGCTTGTCATTGACAGGCCACTGCTGTTAAGAAGGTCACACTACCATAGACTTGCTGTAACACACTGTGGCTACCTGGAATATTACAAATTCTTGAGAAGTATGCAAATTCTCATCTTTAGTTTATTGGTGTAAAAGTCGTCATTTTTCTATTTTCCTTTTTTTTAAGGCTGGGGAAAGCTGGTGGATTAAAAAAAATAAAAAGAAACGTAAAAGGGAAAAAAATACTGAAATATTCAAACTAGAAAGTAATATAGAAAACTGCAGGCAGCATGCTTGAGTGCATTCAAATTTATTCAAACTCTGTCTCTGACAGTGATGAATGCAACTGCTATTTCCACAATATGTAGAATGCATTTGGGCATTAAGGTTTGCAGCATCCGTTTCCATTCTGCTTATGGTTGAAATGGATCTAAAAACGGCTCTCCTCAGCACCCCTAAAATGCAATTTCCCCCAACCCCCATCTGCAGAGGTATCTAGTTTTTTATATTACTGAAAAATATGAAAGACTTATTGCATGCATTTAAAAAGACAAGAAAGCATAGTGGATTAACCATCAGTGCTAAAGTCTAAATACTAGATCTCTTTTTTTGTGTTATCACAACTAGGAAAATATAAATGTTTCACACATCTAGTTGCTGTTTGATAGAGGTGCAAAGAAAACCTTTTTTGTTTCTAAATGTTGTAGAGGAGTAAAATTGATAGAAAGACGAAAAGATGATAGTTCTTAGTTTGGAACATCCTACATTCTATGATGTAGTGGTAACATCTCTCCTTAATGGCTCAGAAGCTGATGTGAGTCTCATGAGTTGCACTCACATTAGACAAACTCAGCTTGAGTGCTACATCACTCAATACATTTTTCTGACTCCATTAACATGTTATTTACTATACTTTGGCATATATTAGATTAACAAAATATCATGGTGTTATGGTAGATATCCAACAACCTATGACCTTCAGTGAGTGGGTCATACCAAATGATCCATCAAGTTCCATATTCTATCTCCTACGGTGGCAAATAATGGAAGCTTCATTGACTCTACATATCATGTTATATCCACAGGGAAGAATCACCACTACAGTAGGCTTCTTTTCAGTGCTATATTAACTCGGCACTGGTTGACTTATGAGACTTAAGATGTTAATCTACCTAGGTAAGACTTAAGGAAGAGGAAGACATACCATGGGATTTGATTTACTTAGAGTATTATCAAGTTCCACATCCAAATAGCTCATTTTGCAAAATGCAGGGTAGCATTAGTATAAAATGTTTGTTTCCAAATCATTACTTTCTTTTGGATTATAACCTAGACTTCCTCAAAGCTTAAAATCATTATTAGTCATTTTAGATGCAATGTGCTCAATAAGATGAAGTTCTCTCCTTCAAATTATTAAAGGGTTTAATCAATAGACAGCGAGATATGATGAGCTGATGAGCAATTTGCAACATGTATGCTCTAATAGTCAAGTTGGAAAAATATCTAGAAATTAGTCAAACTATAGATTTTTTTTTTTTTTTTTTTACCAACATGGCATTATTGTCCTGAATCTTTGAAATCACCATAATGGACTGTATAGTGGGGGAAGAAACATAATTTAATACTCAAATATATCAAGTTTTAAAAGCAACATTCAAGGCAGAAATACAAAATAAATAAGAAATATAGTTCTTATTGAGTAGATTAGAACAGTTTACTAGTCTAAAATGCATGTTTTTTTTTTACTTCACAAATCAATAGAACTGGTCGAAGATACATTTGACATTTTATTATTTTCTTTAAATGAAGTGACATTTATTTGTTCGATATGTAATTTCTTTGTATTTTTCCATGATGCAAAATACTGAATATGGTTTGGTATTTTCTCTTTCATGTGGTCTAATTTTTAAAAGTAAAAATAAGAAAACAAAATTCAATTGTAAATTTTTCCTAAATATTCGAGATGCTACCATTACACTAAAAGAGCATGATGTAGGAGTATTACTACATATATATATATATATATATATATATATATATATATATATATATATATATATCAAAATACACAATCCAACGCACTCACTTATTCACTAAACAACGATTTCAAATCTTACAGATTGTAATAGTTTTATTTAAAAACACCTCACCTAGGCAAAAAATAATGGTGATTTAGTTACATTATATGATCATAAATTGCATAAGCCTGCCACAACGTCAATCTGCCCCATTCTTGGCAGGTCCTACTCTAACAGCCTAATGCTTGCTCTTATGAGATTAATCCACTTACTTGGGAAATACTTCCTTACTGGGACTCTCTGCAAGTCAAGGCTAAAAAGGGTCCTGGAATGAGGCACCTGTGACAGCCTTGACTTGAGTCCCAGTAAGGAAGTATTTCCCAAGTAAGTGGATATATATATATATATGTACTTTTTATAGTGAATTGTATGCCATGTATATCATGAAATGATGAAATGTAGTATCTACACACTTTGTGTCCATAAAAATGTAATTACTTTAAAAATAAAATACTATTTTAAAGAAAAAATGTAAGTGAATAGGGCATGCAATGCAAGCAGCTCATTGTATATTGTGATTTTTGCAAGTAGCTCCCAGCATTCTACTGAGCAGGAAAGATCAAAGGATCTATTCAGCTCTCTGATTGTTTTGTTGATCCACCATTTTAACTAAACAAAGTATCCAATTGTATCTTTCAAAAAAGTGTTAATATGATCCAAAGAGATCAACATAAGGTAAACGCAGTTCTTACCATGTGTTGGTATGTATGAAAATAATTGGCACAAACACCATGACTACAATAGTGTTTTTTATGTGGTAATGGTGCCTGGAGTCTGTACGTGCAGCATTTCAGTTTGAAGTGCGGCACATAAAGAGTTACAATATATGGCAACATTGATAAACAGTCCCAAACAAGAGTTCTGGACCGGCGGCTGTCTAATGTCAATTCTATGCATACTTGGTGTTTGCTGCCCCAAGATTTTCCTTCCACCTGTCCTCCCTGATAACCCTCCCCCTCCAGTGAGGATGATCGGGACACAGGGAGAATTCAACCTTGGCGTGGGATCAAAGATGAGTTTTAGCTTTTTTTTTTTTATGAGTGGACCATGTCAGTAAGGGTTACTCTAACCCAAAACAGTGATTTGGGTTGGAGTAACAGTGGTTTTGGTTGGAGCAAATGCTTATTTTGTATATTGTAGGTTTACTTATCTTGTAGTGTCACTATGTAGGAATCCATTTTGTCTCTTTAACCCCTTAAGGACACATGACATGTGTGACATGTCATGATTCCCTTTTCTTCCCGAAGTTTGGTCCTTAAGGGGTTAAGTTCTATCCCTCTTAACCAAGAAGCTGCCAGGTGACATTCGTAGTTAATTTCTGCCTTTTAGTACTTTTATAACAGCTGTAGATCAGTGGATGTGAATACTCCAGTACAAGAAGAAAATATTGTCTTTATTTATAACCACAGTTATCTGATTCTTCATAAATATATGGGGTTGAACACTAAACAAATTGTGGATGTGTTGAAAAGTGACTTGGTGTTAAAGTTGCAAAACCGGAAACATTTTCAAATTAACAGAACTGGAGATTTTTTCAGACTCTCAAAATGGTTTAAAATGCATTTTCGTATCACCGCTAACCAGTGAAACTCAACATCATAGAGAACCAAACATTTACAGTAACACACACAAAAGGTTACAGGTTTCTGCTCTTGCAAGTTTATATTCTAACACAAGGTAGGTGGAAACAGAGAATACATATAATCATTTATAACACCAGTTATGAAATGTATTGCTTTTTAGATATTCAGTTTTTTTGCTTTTTTAAAACAATAGCCCAAATTTAAGGATATCCATTATAATGATGCAATTTGTAACTGTGAATTTGAAAAGGTAAATATATAATTAGCAACACTATAACGCAGCTTCAGTCATACAAATGTTATGATGGCATCATTCATAACAGTGCTATTTTTAATTTTGTTCTAAAGGTAAGTGTTAGGGGTAGGTTAAAGCGACTCTGTCACCCTTCTTCCCCAACTAAAACATTTGAATTTTATAACGATAAAATCTTTCTGCAATGCTCATAAAGACTGAGTTGGTCAAAAGATAAAAAAAAGATGGACGGTCAAAAGATATCGTAAGACAAAATGGGGACTACTACACTTGGAAAAGCTTGACAAAAAGCAGAGCTACCACTGCCACGCTTTGACTTGGGGTTTCACAGGATCATTCATAGATATCAGTGTTGTACTCTCATGCATGCGCCATAGCACACCAAGTAACAATTTCTCCATCAGGGGTCTTTGCAAAATATGCAAAGACTCCAGAAGTTAACATAGCTGCTCTAAAGGTTAGGTTTGTATATACCTAGGATCATATTTAATTTAAGAACTGAGGGTGTACTTAAGGTTAGAGAACTATCTATTTCATGAGGGGTAATAAGGTTAGGGAATTATCCATATGCAAACCCGCAAGATAGTGTGAGCTTAGCCCCTTATCAGTCACAGTCCAGTGCATTTCCAGTGTCCACAATAATTTGGGAACACTTCAAAGACGAGGGATTTTGAATTGGGGTACATTGTTATAATGTATATAATAAATCTTCCTATATATATACAGAGCTGTAATGTTGCTGTGTTTTTATAAATGCTACACCATTTCAGTTGCATACTAATGGCACTAGTCATTTTAGCTGCATATTTTTTTTTAAAGAGAATGAAACAGGGGAGGTTTGCTATATATGTGATGTTAAAATGAGGAAAGTTACATCAATTTCATTTTCACGGCTATAATATCATGAATGCCTTTTCACCACATATAAATAATTGTAAAATTAGTCTAGATTTGGTAGTATTACTGAAATTATTTAATTCCAAACTATTTGAACTGAATCTGAAGTGTCATGTTTACACTGATGCATACAATTTTCTCTCCAAAAAATAACTCTTTAAAACAAAATAATAATTAATTGTATTTTCTTTAAAAAAAATAATAAATAAAGATATACTGTATATAAATATAATGAATATGTAAAAAACTAAAAACATATCACATAGTTTTTAAAAAGGTCTTATTACATTTGCCTTTCCTTGGATGGGAACAGTTAAGAAACCATTTTTTTTTTTAACATATTGGCACATTTGGAAAGCTACAACAATGTCTTCATATGCATGTCACAGAATTACAAAATGTTTATTGTACAAATACCTACTATGTATAATACAATGTTTTCATGTCATTTTGCTGTACATACACAGCATTCAGCAAAGTGTTACTTAAAAAGTGAATTTAAAAAGATTTTAAAATCTTAAGGTAACAAGCAAAAACTGAAAAATTGCAGAGTTTCATAATTTTTCTGCATTTGGCTAATTTGGCCTAAATGTGTCTGTTTTGGCCTCAGATTTGACATTCGCATTAAAATCCCAACAATAAAATTTTAAGTGAAAAACTACAACAAACATCTCATATCGCACCTCTAAAATACTGAAATCGTCCCGAAGAACAAGTTACATGTTGTAAGTGACTGTCAAAAGATACACATTGATTTGACCACACTGCTAACATTACTCTGATGTATACACCCTTACAATATACGTTCAGTCTTTTAAGTTTGACATCACAAACAATGTGTGTTAATAATAATAAAGTTATTTAAAATAACAAAATATTATGGAGGGACACTTTCTACTGTTTCATCATATACAATAGAGGGATTTAATAGTGGAATGCTTGATCATAGTAGCTTCTTTTCCTTCTTTTTTTTTTTATTCTCTTGAGCTACTCTTTTATTTATATATGTGCCTTTGTATTTTTCCTTTGGTTTCAGTTTAGGAAAACGAATGCTGAGAGACCTGTGCTTAGCTCAGTAATTGTTAAAGGAAGGCAGCCAGTTTCTAAATTTTCTTCACGCTTATTAGAGGAGAAAAACACTAGATTTAGTGGGCTTTTGGGTCCTCATTCAAGGACCGGTGCTTCACATTTCAGACAAGTGAGAGGTAAAGCAGCAGTGAGTGTGGCAGTTCAGTCTCCTGAGTCGTATACAGATAATCAAAGGCCTTAACTTGAGACTTCATCGAATACCAACGAACTTGAACGAGCTTATACTGCCTGGATGTTTTAAAATAAATAAAAAAAAATAAAATAAAATAAATGCATTTTGCATTTGAGGCAGCAGCACAGCAGAGCGTAAGAAGCCGGGAAATGCATTTATTTATTTATTTTCTTATGAAAAGTGGGGAGGAATTTTTTTTATCAAACATTTTTTAGTTTGATGAAGTGTACGTAAGTGTGCCGGGTAGGGAAAGGGAGGGAGTGGGTGAGTGTTGGGGTGTACTGAAAGAGTTTCTCTCTCTCCCTCTCTTTAGATCATCATCATGGTGTAAACAAACAAGCTAAACTCCCAGAGATTTACAGTGCCTGGCGTCCGTGACTTCTTCTACCGCGCTGTGAGATATTTCTGTACAGGCAGCCTAAGCACTTTCCATTTTATACCTCAACGGCTTTATAGCATCTTAAGGATTTCACTATATGCCTGGCTTCACTCCCAGGGAAAGAGAAAATCTAGCTTGTAAATAAATACTAAATATATATGAACAAAAAAAAAAAAGGACAGACAGACACCGTGCATAGACTTTCCATATCCTGCTCATGTGGAAACGGAGCACCTGAGGCCTACATTTCTTTTTCAATTTCTACAATATCTATGGGTTTGCATTAACCCAATCCGCATATTTTTTTTTCCAGCCGAGGATGACATTAATTTACAAGCTCTACAATTTATTCATTATGCTCAAACAACCGTCTTTTAGAATATCTAATGATTCTATTCGCCACTTTCACCTCTATTGGTGTATCCGTATAAATTTGTTGCTGCAGTCATGAATCACCCTCTTTTTTCTTTTCTTTTTTTTATACGAATAAAAAAAAAAATATTCAGAACCATTTGCTCTGAAATCCCTTTCTATCTCTCTCATTCTCCTGACCCATTTTGTGCCCCTATATCTGTCTATGCTAATAGGTCTCCCACCTCCTTCACAGCCCACTACCTCTCCTAGCAGCATGAAACAGCTGTGCTCAGAAAAAACATAAATCCATCCCATTTCATGAACTACAAGCCATTATGGCTATTTGTTGTTTCCAATTTCAACAAACTTTGGTTCTATAATCTTGGCAATTAATCCTTATTTAGACGTGCCCACTGAAATTAAGGTCACTCTGAGTTGTATCTCTTGTTTTTGTTTTGATTGTAACAAACGATTTATGTAAATGAACACAACTCATCTGCATGTTTTGAAATCAGTAAATAAAAAATGGAAGCTTACTGAAAATTGCTCTTTTTATGTACACAATCAGGATTGCTGTGATGTGGAGTCATTGTCCGCCAGACATGACAAACCTAGTCAGAATCTTGTTTTGCTAATAGACCCTGATGTAATAAAGTTAAGCTAGTTTTTGGTTTCTCAAGGAAGAGATTTTAAACAAGTTTGCATTTTATTTTCAGCACAAATTGGCAGTCCATGCTAGATTTTTCACCTTATTGCTACAATGTTAACTGCAGACACACAGCAGTTCTTCTCAAGCCACTATTCAGTGACCATCACATGCCTAGGTTTTATTGATTTACTAATGTTGGGATAATCCCTAAAATCATAACTATTGGTGGTCCTTTAGAACTGTCAGGGTGGTAGTCCGGTGCCCGGAACCCAGACACAGTGTCCAGGCGGCGGCGTGTGGACCGGGACCAAATATGCCTGATGTTAAGTGGGAGTCTTCAGCGTGGAGGTGGATTAGCAGGGTCCGGTGCAGGGTAACCGCACGCCCCCTGGTGTTGAGCACCAGCGTTTGTGCAGCCACATACCAAGACCCTGAATCAGCTTCAGCGAATACCAGGAACTAGGAGCTTGGAAATTAAGCAGACCTCCCAGGAGCTTAATAGGGAGGCTCTGCAGCAAGATTGTATCCAGTATTAGAAACAAGGCAAGACTAGAGTTAGACACCAAACATGAAAACAAGACAGAACTAATAGAACCCAGAACCAGAGAAGGATAGTAAGCTAAACCCAGAACATATACACAAGACATGAGGAAAACATGAACATAAAATGGGCATGACTGGACAGGACTATACATGGACTGGGTATACAAACTAAAACAAAACAAGATAACATAGGCAAAACAAGAGGAGAAATAACTAAGTACTACATATGGAAATCATGGGGATTTAGTCACACTATATGATCATACATTGCATAAGCCTGCCAACAACGCCAATGTACCCCATATCTGGCAGGTCCTACACTTCCTAATGTATGCTAAAACATCCTAAGTAAACATATATAGCACTTACCTGCAAGAAAGGGCAGAAGCTTTGAGCAGCTGCCTGCAGGACTCTGAAACAGAAATTAATGATGCAAAACAAACGGGTGTGGCAACATAAAACAAACATTTAAAGGAAACCTGGAGACTGGGAAATCCAGGGACGGACTATAGGAATTAACCCAGAAATCTCAGCATAAAGAAAACCAGACATAGAATAGAAAACCAAAAACCAAGAAAAAACAAACAAGAATTGAAACAACAGCACTGGATACCAGAAGCCAAGTCCAGACATCAGAACAGAGCAGAGCAGATCATGACAAGAACTTGATTGAAAGTTGCCAAAGATGTGGATCAGTCCTTGACTTTCCTCAACAATTTTCCTGATAACATATTGGGTTCAACATTAGCACCCAAGAATATGTCTATCTTTGGGTACAGGTGATTGGATATAAGGGATATCAATGCAGTAATGTTTTTTTTTGTGGTCTCTAAATTCATTGTTTTAATTTATGACTAATAATATATTGTGATGCTACAATAGCCTAGTGATGCTCAGGAAATCCATTATTTATAACAGAATAATTTTTGAGAACCAGGGAAACGTTCACTTCTCTAGAATTTATATCACTGAATAAAACATTGACGTTCACCTATAACGTGTGTTAACTTTTTTTCATGAGATATTCTGTTTCCTTTCAAGTTTATATTTAGCAAACAACATCATAATCCAGTTCCGACAAGGCAAAGTCAGGGCAAATGAAGAGGAGAAACAGAAACACTGTTTCACTTTTTCTATGCTGACTGCCAGGTGCAAAAGACAGAGTTTATAACATTGATTGACAGAGGGCTAAGATGGAGATGCCCAGTTGCAGGATGAAGAGGTGTGTATTTCTACATTTAAATGCATTTTTAACCCCTCACGAATACATATTTGTTAAACACAAGCGTAAGTAAACATATCATTAAAAATCCTGGTAAGTGAGAGTTCCCCTTTAAGATCTGGGGTATTCAAGTAATTTTCCAGGTGATAAATTATTAGAATTAGCCCTATAAACTTCTGTCGCCAAAATATTACAAGTGGCTAGCAAAGGCTCATGTGAGTTGTTTTTCAGTAACAGCTGGGGGTCTCGTATTTAAATAACCTTATTCTCGATGTTGTTAGAAAAGAAAACACCAGCTGAGAAAATAACTCAGCCTAAATGAAATATAATTATAGTCATAACTATAATAAATTGTACTTTTCTTTCAAAAGTGACAATCAAATTGACTGCCTCCATTGACCTCAAAGCATGTAACAGCTAGAGCGGAAGAGCTTTACTCATTACCCCCATGAGCTAAAAAGTGAAAATAAGTCACCCCTGGTTTGAAAAGCTTGTTTTCATTCACAAACATTAGCAAACATTAACAAATGTGACGTTATTACATTAGTCTTTAGTAATAACTATAGAAATACAATTGGTTCCTACCAAGGTTCACTTGAGCTATTACAGGAGGAAACCACGATTTACAGTAGGTATGTGGACCACTAGTATTCTTTTGTTAGTTATCCTTTTTCAACAAAAAATAAAACTTTCCCAAAAGCCCAAATCACCTTCCTGGTTGTTCCATTATTGTTTTTAATATTGCATATGCATTAATTTCTCTACCAGAGTTCTAACATTCTATTCCTCTGCATCACCGCAGAGACACTGCAACTGATGTAGCGGAGCTTCCTGTACCTCGGCTGGGCACCTCCGCCAAGGACCGCTTCCTAGCTGGAACAGGGGAAAACCTCAGCGCTTCTGCCCCAGTCGTCGTAGCTTGCCTGGTGTCCTCCTGGAGTATCTCTGTCCTCGAACTAGCGCTATTCCTTCCCAGGGACTGAACAACACACAGTCCGGGGAGCTATAGTCCTTACGAGAACTTATTCCTGCCAAATCCTCCACGAGCTGGAGCAAGGTGCTGAGCAGTGATTATATCCCTTCCCCTCCCAGTAACTAGATGACAAATAGTTATCGGAGTAAGCTGGTTTTAATGAGCCAAACTTTGCCCTCCATGCACAGACCCCAGAAAATTCAGCATAAGCTCCTCCCAGGAATCCCTGGGCCCGGGAGACAATTGCGTTAAAGACCGGTAAGCTAATTATCTCCCAGGAACAGAGAGCCAAACACAAAAATATAAAAACATAAAAGTACCCCAAAACATAACAAAAACATAAAATAACCCCACAAATAATACATCCCCAAATATTCCTGATCTGAGCTCCCAAGTTCTCGAAATAGCGTTCAGATCCATGCAGTGTAGGGGAAACACCACCGTGTTAAACTTCTGACCAGCCGCACACATGTTCCTATGCCCCAAATAGTTCCAGGGCATTTGGTGCTTTTGCCAGTCAACGTTCGGAAGCTCCTGCGGCAGCAATACAGGTTGCTCTGGCTGGCTCTCAGGTAGCGTTACCTCCCCTTAGTCTCAGGCACCTTCCCTATAAAAAGCACTCTCCTGGTGGATTTCAAAGTGGTTCAAGACTGTGAACCAAGCTGTCAGGGAACTGCACGGTCACTTCACAGTTCCCATAACATTCGTGGCCCGCTGTGGTGACCAGAAACTCACAAAGTTCTTATGCTGAAATTAGTTCCATAGTGGTCGCAGCTATGTTATTATTATTATTATTATTATTATTATCGCCATTTATATAGAGCCAACAGATTCCGTAGCGCTTTACAATATTATTAGATGGGGGATTTAACAATAAATAGGACAATTACAAGAAAATTTACAGAAACGATAGGTTGAAGAGGGCCCTGCTCAAGCAAGCTCACCGTCCACCACTTTGGACCACCAGAGAACTAGCGTTCGGTTCCATTCGGATGAAAGTAAAGTCCTGAAACAGGGGCACCCAGGTCACTTTAGTAATGGCGGCTGAGCAGGGTAACTCCGAAACGGTGCCTCCAACCTGGACCATAGTCCGTGGGCAGGAGGCCAGCTTCCACACTGCTCCAGGAGTCCATGCCAAATGTCCTGGGAAAGGAGTGTTTTTCACAACTGACAGTTCACCACTTTCTTTAATGCAATGGCAGCTTTTGCAGGAGGAAATCCTCAAGTGCATTCTGGCAGTGAAAAGGACAATAAAGGATGTCATAACAGCCTGAAAGGCCTTGTATTGTGCAGATGTTTGGTGTTAGTATATCAACCATATTTGGTTGTCACGGCCAAACACATACAATACTTTTACATTCTGGTCACCTTTCTAGAAAGATGAATTCACATAAATGCAACCTGGTTCCTTACAACCATAAGTAGATTATTTGACCATTATCATTTATTTGTTTGGCCATACGCTCAGTATGCGATGATTATGTAATTTCTGCTTTTTATATTTGAGTACATTTATATAATTGTACACTTTAAGTACCCCTCAAAGGCAATTATTATCCCAAACTATTGTTTTATCTGGAGTTTATATGCCAGCTGTGCATTTTGTGTTTCAAATAAGTGCTTTGCAATTTTAATTCAAAAAAAATAAAAAGGGCCCTGGAATTTGTTTGGGTCCCATTATCACATTGGTGGCCAAAAGGCAGATCTCCATCTGTCGTACAACTCCCACAATGCTTTGTCAGCTGGCTATCTACCATTTGCACATGTTTGCAGTGTTGTGTTTGGTACTGAGCGGTGGTTGTGTTTTTGAATGTATGTATCTGTCAGTGAATATAGGGTTGTGTTTTTAGGTAGTGTTTGCGTTTGAATTTGTTTGTAGTGTTGGTTTTTGATGCAGAGGTTTGCTTATATGTAATGCTGCTGTTTTAATACAAAGATGTGTTTGCATGTAGTGTTAGTGTTTGAATCTAGTGTTTACATTTAAATGCAGGGGTGTATTTGTGTGTAGTGTTGGCGTTTGAAGACCTATGCACATATACACTTATGCACACTTATGCACACACTGACACACAAGCAGATAGAGATACAAACACTGAAACACATACAAATACACCGATCCAAACACTGCCACACATGCAGATTTACAGACACACAGATACACATACTGACACACATGCAGATACACAGACACACAGCTTCAAACACTGACAAGCATGCAGATGCACAGACAGATACAAACACTGCCACACATACAGAAACATAGACACACTGATACACACACTGGCACACATGCAGATAAACAGATACAATCACTGCCACACATACAGATACACAGACACACAGATGGAAACACTGCCACACACGCAGATGCACAGACACACAGATACAAACACTGACACACATAGAAACACACACTGACACACATACAAATGCACAGACACACAGATACAAGTAATGCCATACATACAGATACAGCCAAACATAAAGACACACAGAAACACACAAAGACACACACACAGACACATATGCTGTTTAATATGTTAGTAAAAACCAAAGAAAAGAAAAACGTTACCTGCGCTTTCTCCTTAATCCCCATGTATATTTAGACAAATGGAGGTAATTTAGTTGCTCCAATGGCCATTGGAGGAATGCCCGCCTGCCAACGTCAAGGCAGACCCCCCTAAGCGGGTCCTAACACTGACCCTTCAGCCTGCTTCCTTGAGCTTCTGGCAAAGATATCTGCAGGGGTGCAGTGTGTGTGTGTGTGTAGTGTGTGTATGTGAGGGGGGTGTATATAGTGGATGATATGGCCATACATTATAAATGTAAGAATTAAACAAAAAAAGTAATTAAAAAAAAAATGATAATACCATTTACCCCCCCCCCCCCCTTTTAACTTGGCAGGGGAGAGAGGAAGCATTTAGATACCTGGTGGTCCAGTGAGGGGGGGGGGCACACAAAGCACCGATCCCAGGTGATCCAGCGGCAGGTAATTCAGTCTGTACCCCGCAGGGTGCAGACCATGTTTCTCTCCCTCTCGCGAGCGCTGGTTTTTCAGAGCGTTGCCACAGGTTACCATGGCAACGCTCTGATAATCTCGGAGCTCGCGAGAGGATGAGAAGGAAGCTGCTCGGCGTTCTCCCCTCCGGCCCATGATGGGAGACAGGACTCCACCTTGGGGCCGGTGCTGCCCTGCATGGGCCGGCAGGAGAGATCTCTTGATCTTTTTTGCCGGCCTCGGCCCATGGCCATCGCGGCCCACCGGGCATTTGCCCGGTTTGCCCGATGGCCAGTCCGGGCCTGTATACACCCTTATACTGATTAACCCTTAATAGGGAACACATGGGATGGATAGCAGCATTGCAACCAGGCTGTGTGATGCAAAGTAAATACAAATACAAATACAAAAAGAGAAGTCCTGTGCTTAAGCAGCAAGGACTACAACACACATCAGCCCCAACATATAGTAAAAACCAAAGAAAAGAAAAACATTACCTGCGCTTTCTCCTTAATCCCCATGTATATTTAGACAAATGGAGGTCATTTAGTTGCTCCAATGGCCATTGGAGGAATGCCCGCCTGCCAACGTCAAGGCTGACCCCCCTAAGCGGGTCCTAACACTGACCCTTCAGCCTGCTTCCTTGAGCTTCTGGCAAAGATATCTCTAATGAGACAGAAAGGGGTATTTTTTATATACACCACTATACTTATTAACCCTTAATAGGGAACACATGGGATGGATAGCAGCATTGCAACCAGGCTGTGTGATGCAAAGTAAATACAAATACAAATACAAAAAGAAAAGTCCTGCGCTTAAGCAGCAAGGACTACAACACACATCAGCCCCAACATATAGTAAAAACCAAAGAAAAGAAAAACGTTACCTGCGCTTTCTCCTTAATCCCCATGTATATTTAGACAAATGGAGGTCATTTAGTTGCTCCAATGGCCATTGGAGGAATGCCCGCCTGCCAACGTCAAGGCAGACCCCCCTAAGCGGGTCCTAACACTGACCCTTCAGCCTGCTTCCTTGAGCTTCTGGCAAAGATATCTCTAATGAGACAGAAAGGGGTATTTTTTATATACACCCCTATACTTATTAACCCTTAATAGGGAACACATGGGATGGATAGCAGCATTGCAACCAGGCTGTGTGATGCAAAGTAAAAACAAATACAAATACAAAAAGAGAAGTCCTGCGCTTAAGCAGCAAGGACTACAACACACATCAGCCCCAACATATAGTAAAAACCAAAGAAAAGAAAAACGTTACCTGCGCTTTCTCCTTAATCCCCATGTATATTTAGACAAATGGAGGTCATTTAGTTGCTCCAATGGCCATTGGAGGAATGCCCGCCTGCCAACGTCAAGGCAGACCCCCCTAAGCGGGTCCTAACACTGACCCTTCAGCCTGCTTCCTTGAGCTTCTGGCAAAGATATCTCTAATGAGACAGAAAGGGGTATTTTGTCTAAATATACATGGGGTTTAAGGAGAAAGCGCAGGTAACGTTTTTCTTTTCTTTGGTTTTTACTATATGTTGGGGCTGATGTGTGTTGTAGTCCTTGCTGCTTAAGCGCAGGACTTCTCTTTTTGTATTTGTATTTGTATTTACTTTGCATCACACAGCCTGGTTGCAATGCTGCTATCCATCCCATGTGTTCCCTATTAAGGGTTAATAAGTATAGGGGTGTATATAAAAATACCCCTTTCTGTCTCATTAGAGATATCTTTGCCAGAAGCTCAAGGAAGCAGGCTGAAGGGTCAGTGTTAGGACCCGCTTAGGGGGGTCTGCCTTGACGTTGGCAGGCGGGCATTCCTCCAATGGCCATTGGAGCAACTAAATGACCTCCATTTGTCTAAATATACATGGGGATTAAGGAGAAAGCGCAGGTAACGTTTTTCTTTTCTTTGGTTTTTACTATATGTTGGGGCTGATGTGTGTTGTAGTCCTTGCTGCTTAAGCGCAGGACTTCTCTTTTTGTATTTGTATTTACTTTGCATCACACAGCCTGGTTGCAATGCTGCTATCCATCCCATGTGTTCCCTATTAAGGGTTAATAAGTATAGGGGTGTATATAAAAAATACCCCTTTCTGTCTCATTAGAGATATCTTTGCCAGAAGCTCAAGGAAGCAGGCTGAAGGGTCAGTGTTAGGACCCGCTTAGGGGGGTCTGCCTTGACGTTGGCAGGCGGGCATTCCTCCAATGGCCATTGGAGCAACTAAATGACCTCCATTTGTCTAAATATACATGGGGATTAAGGAGAAAGCGCAGGTAACGTTTTTCTTTTCTTTTGTTTAATATGTTAGCCACCCTCCATTTTCCTACCCTTTGGATGCAAGAGGGTGGCTTCTGCTGGCTAAGACTTTTGAGAATTAGGGGCTTGCTCTCCCAGTTTGCCCCCTTCTTCCTCCTCTCTCCCTTGCAGCTTGGTCTGTGTTAGCTGGGAGGTAGTGATAGGCTCTCACTTTCTCCCAGCGATGGCTGCTGATATTACAGGTGCCCGGTCATGCAGTTAATGTGCCACAGTACACAGCCAGGTCCCTGATGATAAATGTCCATCGGGTGGCCCATGCACTTAGGGCTACCCGATGTGCCCCCTCAACCTACAGACCCCGATGCAGTCGCACCGGCAGCACTGTCTGCACCGGCGGTAGTTCCACTGCTGTTTCTAGGTATTATCAAGGATTACATTGAACCAAAAATCACAATTTAAAAGCCTGCATTTTGACCCATTGGGGCTATTGGTGCCCGGGAAGTATTTGCATGTATAGATCTGAAAATCACTGAAAATAGAAACAAGTAGTTCAAGTAGTTTGTCCAATAAATGTACAGTTTTGCCTTAGGTTTTCAAGAATCCTTTCAACGTAAGATTTTCCAAATGTTACACTCCGGATAGTCCTTTCAACTTAAACTCAAGTCTGTTATAATGTTGTCGTAAAATTATACTGGAAAAGCCATACATAATTTCTGAGACTTTTGTTGAATATATGTTTACTGGTTAGAGCAGTGGTAATGTCACTGCCTTACAAGTGGGAAACCCAAGTTTTTTCCTACTTTGTTGCAAAATGTGAAAGTTCTTCAAACTTTTGCCTTATTTTGGATCAACAACAAAACAGGTGTGAGAAAGGTTGAACGTGATGCACGCAAGTCTCTTTTCAGCCTGTATAACTGTGCAACTGTGTAATACCTCAAACGCAAGGCCTTCTTCCCCTCAACATATCCCCTTACTATAATTGTAAAGAGCAGCAGAATATGTTGGTTCTATATAAATAATAAATATAATGAATGCTGTTGCACATACGAAACAATGCAACAACACTATACTGTCATAAGGAGTAAAACATGCATTACCTCTTATTAAAATAAATGATGTAAAAACATCTTGTATAGGTTTTATACATTGTAGTCTCTATATTGCATTGTGTTTATTCTGAATATGGAGATCGTGATTCCTCTGGCAAGTAAAACAGAAACGGGATTGTTTCCATGCTTTTTGCAATCAATTAGTGAGAATTTGGCCATCGCTAAGGTAGCACGGTACAATAGTGAGAGATTAATGGAAGTTTTCATGCTGCAAGTTTTAAGGTGTAATGACTGGTACTTAGTGGCTGCCACAAATTTTATATATTTTTTACAAAGAATAATTGGAGTTACTGAACACTAAATAGCACTTAGTCTCTATGGTCAAGGTTAAAACATAGTACAATGAACTAACAATTAAAACTCACAATACATTATGTATGAAAAATACATGTATTCTATATTTAAAGGGATACTACAGGCACCAAAATAACTTTTACTTACGTAAGGAGTATTGGGGTATAGATCATTGACACCAGCTACACCATTGAAAATCCCCATCAGTCTCACTGCTCAGTTCTATGCCATTTATTAGTTAAATGACTTTGTTGCATCCACAGCAACACATCAATACATGTGACTTATCCAGCCATCCTGAGCACTTCTTGCAAAGAGAGATCTAATATTTTAACATCCTTTGTTTCACATTATGTTTAATTTAGAATATCCTATCTCTTGTTCTGTTAATAGCTTTCTAGAACATGCAGGAGCCTCATGTGCGTAATTAAAGTCCATCTTACAGAGCATGAGATACGTTAACATCTGATTGAAAAATGAAACCATTTTTCTTTCATGCAGGCTGTCAGTCACAGCCAACCGAGGTGTGGCTAGGGGCGCGTTTTAAGAGACTCAAAAGTTATTTAACTCCTAAATGGCAGAGAATTGAGAAGTGAGGCTGCAGGGACATGATCTACATACCCAAACTGTTTCATCAAGCTAATGTTGTTTTAGGCCTATAGTATCCTTTTAAAGAGACAATATAGGCAGCCAGACCACTTTATCTCATTGAAGTGGTCTAGGTGCAGTGTCCCTGTTCCCTTAACCCTGCAATGTAAAATATTGCAGTTTTAGAGAAGTGTTAAGCCTGCCTATAGTGGCTGTCTTTCAACTAGAGGTGCTTACTGCAGTTTTACAGAGTTTGACTCCATGAAACAACACTGGATGTCCTCAGTGTGTTAAAAAATGACATAGAAAGGCATTGAGTCAATGCTTTTCTATGGAGAAGGCCTAAAGTAGATGTTGGTCTCGCCATGAATGCGCATTAGGTTCCTCCCATTGGCTGACGTCGGCAGAGGAGGATCCTGATCCAGCACGGAGGGACAAAGGCACTGGAATCCAGTAAGTGTTGAAAGTTTTTTTTAACCGTTTATCTGGTCATCGGGTGACTTAGGGTTGCCGCCGAGGCAGAAGGACGCTATCGTGTTAGGAATACAGTTTTGCATTCCTAACACTATAGTGTTCCTTTAAGTACACTTAAATACTAAAGAAGCATAGTGTATGGCTGAAATCTGGGAAGTTAGATGTTAGAAATGATGTTTACCTTTTGCATGGAAACTTGTCCATAGTGTAGATTGGTCTACTATTTCTAGTCATACCATGTACGATATACTGACATGTTATCTTCCTGATTTCTTCTGAAAGTCTTTGTCTTGGAAAAACTCATGCAATTCAGTTAGTAGTAGACATTAGTAGTTTATGCAGTGTAGATAAAGCTACAAATGAGGAAGTGCCTTGTCGGCATGAACGCGTTAGCGTTTCTCTTTCTGTGCACCTCTCTTGTCAGCACAAAGCGTTAGTGTTGTTTCTGAGGAAGTACCTTGTCAGGACAAAGCACATTAGCATCACATTAGCCCCCCCCCCCCTTTATGCACTGTTTGTTTCTTTTTCTACTCCACATGTTTATGAGATGTAATAAACTGATTTTGTTACTCTCCTGATCGAGTCCAGATCTGTCCTTTGGTTAGGATCCAATGCAGTTACTAGAAGTCTTTATCTGTCACAAAAAGCACAGGACAAACCTGCTCATACCTAAACATTGGTAAAGTGTTTCTGCCCCCACCATAAGGGAATGGATTGGCAAGGTGGAATCCATACGATTATTGGAGGAAATCAACTATTCCACCACAAAAAGATACACTCACTATCTCACAACGTGGAAACCCTGGCTGCAATACATGAAAACACAATCAGTTGATTAAGCCCAAAGAAGGCGTCTTAACAGCTCTCACAATTAAGATACTACACACCCTTAACAGAAAAACAAAAACACACAAACTCCCTACTAGGGTAGCTGTGTGAGCTTCTACCACATATCCAAAAAGGGGGGTAATCCTGGTTAAACTTAAAAAAGAAGAAAAAAATGATCGAGGATTCTCACTAGTAGATCCAAGATCACAATAAGGATATCTGAATAAATGGTCTACATAAAAAAACAGAAAACAGAAAAATAAAAAATACTTTATTATGAATATACAATAAACCTAACTAATCACTTAAAAAACACCCAGATATGTGAATCCCAGAGGGGAGCTATAAAAGCTCAGAGAGTCAGAATACCATATTGAGCAAACCAGCATAAAATTGCCTGAGGTAGGATGAGAAATAATGCAGGTGGCTAATCCTATATAAAAATGGATATCGCACCACCAAAAAAAAAACAATTCCTCTTATACCTCTAAAGAGACTGCTGTGGTTGCAGAGTATCTACATAATTACAAATACAGGACACTGAGGAACCACCCCACACTTTTGATAAAGCCTCTGGAGAGGCGAAACGCGTCAAGTGGGACACCCCCCTCTTTTGGACATTTGTATTTATATTTTTATATGCTATATTTTATAATAAATAGTCTATTTTATTACATTTAGACATCTATCTTTTATTATTTGAATCTATTTACTGTTGATGTCCTGCTGACTACCTGGTGCCATCATATCCTTAGGTGGGGATAGTACCACCCATGCTGTGATAACTAGAGCAGGTCTTGCTCTACAAATTGTAAGTACATTACTTTATCCTACTACTCTGGTCTTATAGTACTTACTACACTATCAGAGCGTTTTTCTCTTTTATCCCCATTGTGCATCTGGAGGACCAGTACCACCTTTACCATCCTGTATCCTTAGACGGGGATTATACCGTCCACGCTGAACAAAGTAGAGCTCTTATATAGCTCTACCGTATGTGAGTGTTTTTCTTACAGTTACCCAGCACAAATATTTGCACTGTTATATACTGTATTGCACTATCATTTTTCTCTGTTTTATTACTCCGAGGTATTTTACCAACTTTCCCTCGCAGAGGTGTATGTACGTATTAAACTTGGGCGCAGTATACGCCATATTTTACATAATTACAAATAGTTGCAAGATATTCTAATTGGTAGAGCCCACCCAGTGTTAAACTACAGTACCGCTCATACCAAGATTGTAAAGAGAGGAGACACTAAAATATGTATGAAAACACTGGACTTGGTGCAGGTCCATCTAGCATAAAGTAGCTAAGAGTGCTAACTGGTACTAGATAGAGAGATACCTAAGTAAATTTCCTCCCTATAAATCGTTGACAAGGCTACTAAGTCTGAAAATGCCTCACGGATAATTTATCCTTCAATAGCATTCTTGCAATCTGACCATGGAGTCAGACAATATAACTAAGTGAATCAGCCACTGAGTCTGAACGCTCCCTAGTCGGTAAATGGCTGCGACATTAAAGCTCCTATTAAAAAACTCACAAACCCCCCATAATCAGTGAACTGTGCTAAACAAAAAACGTGCAGAGTGAAAAAAGTTACATATCACCTAACGCGTTTCGGCACTGGGTGGGCTCTACCAATTAGAATATCTTGCAACTATTTGTAATTATGTAGATACTCTGCAACCACACCGGTCTCTTTAGAGGTATAAGAGGAATTGTTTATTTTTGGTGGTGCGATATCCATTTTTTATTTAGGATTAGCCACCTGCATTATTTCTCATCCTACCTCAGGCAATTTTATGCTGGTTTGCTCAATATGGTATTCTGACTCTCTGAGCTTTTATAGCTCCCCTCTGGGATTCACATATCTGGGTGTTTTTTTTAAATGATTAGTTAGGTTTATTGTATATTCATAATAAAGTATTTTTTATTTTTCATTTTTCTGTTTTTTTATGTAGACCATTTATTCAGATATCCTTATTGTGATCTTGGATCTACTAGTGAGAATCCTCGATCATTTTTTTTCTTCTACTACACACCCTTTGCTATCCAAATACACACACCTGGTCCGACCCTGCAGGCACAATAAGGTGGGCACATTAATAACCTCTCAGAACTTATGGTCCAATGATGTGCCTATAGACCCAATATCCATCTTTCTATATTTCAATATTTTTTTTCCTCTTTACCTCATTGATTAAAAATATTTCTACTCATCATTTGTAATGCACCCTAAAGCTATTGATGACTTGCAAATATTCCCCGATCGGGGTAAATGTTTTTTATATAGGTACATAACTATGTTTAATTTTCATCTTAGTGTAATATGTATAGAACCAAATGTAACGTGATGCTACTCTACAGCTTATATGCGCACAGCAAACGGTTTTCAAAACGTAATACTCACCGTGGGCTGTACCTATAGGTTGTGCTAATGTTTACCACGATATATGTAACTGTTATGATATATGTAACATGTACTCAATTCACTGAGTGAATGGCTGTTATCTATGCAAATGTAAAATAAATAAAAAGCACAGGACAGTGTATATCCCCACTGACTTTGCATCTGGGAAGTGGATATTGACTTCAATATCTCCCGTGTGACATTGTCGACTGATACTTTTAGTTTGTTTTGACCAGTATCTGCTTGTTTCAGTTACTAGACAACAGTCACTATGTGGTGAGTGTCTGTCTGTTTGTTGTGTATCTGACAACCTCTAAACACTCTGCATATGTGATGCTTCCTTTGGGCAATGTAAGCTGGTTTTGTTTGTTTCAGTCCCAATTTTGGCATGCAGTAGAAAATGCGTTGATTTTCGAGCGTCCATTTTAGATTCATAGCAGCTACTCTCTTGAATTGTTTCTCAATTATGTGGGTGCAATAGGGGATAATTTGACTGGATATTCTGTAAAAAAAAACACCTCTACTAACATTTCTTTAGAAATTCTTTATAACTTTAGAAAGAAAGGAAAAGAAAATGATGCAGCCATTTCCATATCTGTTAAACGTAATATGTATAAATACTGTTTTGTCCCAAAAGATTGTTGACACCACTGAAAAACTCCTTTAAGATACCTTTAGGTTATTTTTTGCTTCTTCTTGGATGGAAGCCTCCACATCGCTCCCTAGAGCAAAGATTGGGGGTCTCTACAATCTCTCATCATTTTCTTTACGTCGATGGCTGCTTTCCCCACTCATATATTAAGTATTCAAACCTCATTTACATCCTTATTTTTCAATTTGCTGCCACAGTAGTTTAATTTATTCGATATAATTTCTTTTTCTGAGGGGACATTAATCATTGCCCTGTGCTTTTTGGCGCCTCTGGGATATGTGTGTGTGTTTTTTTTAAATCAATAAAATAAAGCAAATCTCCTCCCTCCCCCATTCCTTTCACTCACTCCCCCCCTCTTTTGCCATAGGAAAAAATATTATTTCCCATCCACTTATATTCTGTTTTCCCTTGCTGTTTTCCCTTATTTCTCTCTCTCTAAAAAAAAGAGCAACACAAATTAACTTGTCTTTTTTTTTCTTAGGATGCTGTGTCTGTCTGTATGGAAGCTTTAGTGTGGTCAGAGTATAATGTACATTGAGGAAGTAGAGCAGAATATAGACTGTTTTGAGTAGTTAATTATTTTAAAGGGACACTCTGGGCCTGCGACTCCTGATTTTCAATGTATTATATAGGAAATGCAATATAAAAAAAATGCTAAAATAAACAAATAACTATACCTTTAAATTTAATAGAGCTGTCTGTTCTTACACACATAGAACAGCAGGCAGCTTCCAACCAGACCAGGAAGAGTCTCCACCAATTAACACCCACTCATTTCGGTGTATGAGGTCTGAGCTTATCCTAAAGTACTAGTCCAGGGTTGTATGGGTTCAAAATTTCACCCAAGGTTCTATTAATCAGATCTCAAGATACAATCTTATAAGAAACTGTGGGCAATGACCCTTTTGTGTGCAATGGTATATGTTTTCTCAAGATAGCATTGTATTGTATGGATCAAGGTAATATAGTATCTTTCAAATCAGAGGGAATTCTTGTGAAACAGTTTAATGAGCTCCATTTTCTTAAATGCGCGAAAATGGCCAGATTAGGGTAGATTTGAATATCTTTTTTTTACTGGATTATCTAAGGTAGGAATAATGTAAGACAGAGAACATACCTCTTGTGTTTTATAGTCTGCACCTAGCTCACAGGGGGGTATGATCAGAAGGGGGGAGTAGTTACATAGTTACATAGCTGAAAAGAGACTTGCGTCCATCAAGTTCAGCCTTCCTCACATATGTTGTTGCTGTTGATCCAAAAGAAGGCAAAAAACCTAGTCTGAAGCACTTCCAATTTTGCCACAAACTAGGAAAAATTCCTTCTTGACCCCAAAATAGCAGTCAGATGTCTCCTTAGATCAAGCAGATATTACCCCACTAATTAGAAATTGTATCCCTGTATGTTATGTTTTTGTAAGTATTTATCCAATTGCAGTTTAAACATCTGTAATGACTCTGACAAAACCACCTCTTCAGGCAGATAATTCCATATCCTTATTGCTCTTACTGTAAAAAAACTTTCCTTTGCCTTGAAAGATGAAATCTCCTTTCTTCCAGCCTAAATGTGTGACCTCGTGTCCTATGTATAGCCCTGTTTATGAATAGATTTCCAGATAAAGGTTTGTACTGGTCCCGAATATATTTGCATAAAGTTATCATATCCCCTCTCAGGCACCGTTTTTACAAACTAAACAGATTTTTTTTTTTTTAACCTTTCTTCATAACTAAAATGCTCCATTCCTTTTATCAATTTTGTAGCTCGTCTCTGGACTTTTTCTAGTGCCATGATATCTTTCTTTAGAACAGGCGCCCAAAATTGCACAGCATAATCAAGGTGTGGTCTTACCAGCGATTTATAAAGAGGCAAAATTATATTTTCATCCTGAGAATTTATGCCCCTATTTATACATGACAAAACCTTACTGGCCTTAGCAACTGCCGATTGACATTGCATATTGCTGCCTAATTTGTTGTCTTTAACAATTCCCAAATCCTTCTCGTGTGTGGTTATCCCTAATTCACTACCATTTAGTATGTAAGTTGCTTGTGCATTCTTAACCCCGAAGTGCATAACTTTGCATTTCTCTACGTTAAATTTAATCTTCCATTTTAGTGCCCAGTCCCCCAATCTATCCAAATCCCTCTGCAGCAAAGCAATATCCTGCTCACATTTTATTACTTTACAAAGTTTTGTGTCATCTGCAAACACTGATACATGGCTTTCAATGTCTATTTCAAGATCATTTATAAATTTGTTAAATAGAAGTGGTCCCAAAACAGAACCCTGAGGGACACCACTTACCACTTTTGTCCAGCCTGAAAATGTACCATTAATGACAACTTGTTGTACTCTATCCTTAAGCCAATGGTCTACCCAAGAACAAGAATATTCATCTAGACCAATTTCTTTTAGTTTGAAGACTAACCTATTGTTAGAAACCGTATCAAATGCCTTGGCAAAATCCAAGTAGATCACATCCGCTGCAACCCCCTGATCTATACTTCTACTTACTTCTTCGTAAAATGCAATTAGGTTAGTTTGACATGACCTATGTTTCATAAAACCATGCTGATTATTGCTAGTGATTATGATCATCACAGAGGGGATATATAGCCAAGACTTAATGCTGGGAAGTCATCTGTTTATTAGAGGCCACACATGGCCTTTTATGCACAAGCCCATGCCAGGGGTTTCTAACACCAGAATACAGGGAAATCCCTCCCAGGATCCTTTGTGCCTGAGAGATAGTTATCTGAGAAGCAAACATATATTTAAATTATCTCTCAGGTACAAAAATCATACAATTTACAAACATCCCAAAAGTACCCCCAAAACACATAAAAACCCCACAAAAGTCACATCCCCTGATAGCCCTGATCTGGGTTACCAACATATACAAAAATCACCCAGATCGGTTCAGGGGTTCGAGTTTTTCATGAAAGTCAATTATTTGACCAAACGCGCACAAACAGTTCCAGGGGAAAAGTGGTAGCGGTCAGTCAAGTTCGGTAGTTTAAAAATGAACAAACTACCGAACGTAGTCAATGGTCATACCATGGAGCTTGTTTCCCTCATTCAGACAAACGATTCCACCGAACATTGCCCTTCCAGGTGGTGTAGAAATGAACGCAGGCGATGATGGAAGTCCAGCGGTGTTCGGGAGTTACAGTGTCCAATTTCAGTTCCATGAGCTCGACACCCGAACACAGCTGCCTGCATTCGCGGGAACAAGATGGCTCCACCTCGTGGTCGTTCATACAAACTGCGGCCACCCAGACAAACAATTAGAACACTGCGGTTAGAATCATTAAGAGGTGATGACAGAGCTTAACAAGCTCCTGGGTGGTCCATAGTTCGTGAGTCTGTTCGGTTCCCATACAGCATGGATAAATGGCACGAACACAGTCTTTTATGAGGCTTTTCTCACGGTCAATAGTCTTGAGGCAGGAGGCTGGCAAGCAGGCTCCTTCACGAGCCCGTGGTGAGATTACTTTCGCCACAATATTAATTTGGCTTTCAGAACCCTGTTTCTCATTAAAAAATGATCCAAAGAAATAAAAAAATGATTTATATTTCTTATAGCAAATTTAAACTACTTTGTGAGAAGATCAATTTTTTGATTGTGAGCAAGATTCTGTCTTGCACTCACTGCTTCTTATTGGTGTGTTCGTGTGAATACAAAGAGCTGCGAGAGTAGTACAGCATTCGAGTGCACTGCTAACCGACCACTAGACTGTCAGTGCAACAGACTAATAGTGAAAGTATTCCATAGGCTTTCTATAGACTGACATGGTTCTCCTACTAGCACAGGAACGTTAACAGGCACTGCTTAATAAACTGACAATTGCCAAAACTTGCCAATGCAATTTTAACAGTTAATATGTATCAAAACTGTAAAATATCACCTGTAGATTAGTAGTTTTTAGAATCGTCTACTACTTTCACCTTAGAGTGTGTGACAGAAAGTCTGACTTTAAGGCACAGGGCCCATGTAGTTTCTATATTTACTTATTATTTTACAAGCAGGTGTGAATGACTCAAGAACAGCACTCTATGAAAAATAAAACAGTGCAGCCCGTCTGTGAAGTGGGTTGTATAACTTTAAGATTATTAGGCTGTTGGGCTGAACTCAATGAAACCACTGATGCAAAAGGGTATAATTTTACAGAGTTGTTTAAAATATTGGGAAATACCAGATGCTGTTGGTAACATTTTGTAGAATAAAAAAAGCCAGCAATAGAAATACCAATTAAAAGGATTAACAGCTCGTCAGTAAAACGTAATGACAATGTTGGAAGCAAGCCGTTGTTATTTATAGCATAATAGCTAAAAAATAACATTTGACAGTTATTTGAGAAAAATCTAATAATAGGTTTGGGAACAAAGATCCCCAAACTGGCATTGATGTCAAAATAAGTAAGCCTTTTAAGCTCCTTTAAAGACCTGGCTGTTGATAGGTCACATACCTTCCCTGTAACACTGTAGGCACCAAATAAATTGGGGAGGGCTGGGGCAGACTTTTGTAACAAACATACAAGCAGTTCCCTGTAGGAAAAATAATACAGGGTCACTGAGCAGACTGTAATCTGAATTGGATTTTGGTCTATTTGAGTTACATGTCTTTATCTTTTTATATCAATTTGCTATAGAAAGCGATTGATAAAAATCAATTATCCAAAAAAGATGTGAGAATGTGTTTGTTATATAGTTCATTATTTGCACTGATGATTTATCATCTGCTCATTCAAATGTCATTTTATTTTAAAGTTATGCAGAGAAGATAACCAACTCCTTTTACATTTAATTTGGTTTTCTTATCAATCTCAAACAGTAAAATATGTGATCATAAGCACTACACCATCATAATTGGAAAAGGGACATTACTCCTCTCACTCCCCACCCACTAAACTATATAGGGACCCACCATCCCCCATACATTTTATACCAATATGTTCAGGTGTTTAGAGGCAGCCAGACCACTTAATCTCATTGAAGTGGTCTGGGTGCAGTGTCCAGACAGCCACTGGAGGCGCTTCCTGGATTTTCACGGAGTTTAAATCTATTAAATGGATGCTGGATGTCCTCATGCTGTGCATGAGGATGGCCATAGTCTTCAAAATCCCCATAGGAAACCATTGAGCATTAGGTCCTCCATCAGCTTGACATCATGGGGAAGGAGGAGACAGAACCAGCACTGACGGACCTCACTGCTGGAATTAAGGTGAGGAAATGTTTTTTGTTGTTAACCCTTCATAGATGCGGGGGAGGTGAGAGGTCAAGGGTACATTAAAGCTTTAGGAATACAGTTTTGTATTTCTAATGCTATAGTGCTCCTCAAGACAGAGAGTCTGTCCTGAGCAGGTGCATAGGAATTTTGTCTCTCTGGTGGGTGATGAGCAGCACAAGATCAGTGGGGAAGGAAACCAATAATTAATTATTTATTAGTTTGGTTTTGATGCTAAAATTTCTGTTATATTTTAATACACTAAGTTAGGAAGAAGTGGGTTAACCAGCATTATCTGTGGTGGATTATTCATGGGTAGCCAAACTGATGCTCTCCAGTCCAAACTCAGAGAAGAGTGTCCATCATCCATTCAAATACTAGATTCTGGCTAGCAGGATGTTATACATGTTGGCAAACCATGTTTTATATCATAAACTAGAAAAAAAAGAACATTCTGTTTCGAATAAACTTTGCGTTAAAAGTGCATATTCACAAATGATATACCAACGATATATATCTTATAAAGCAACTGACAATCCCCAGGGTTTTTATTATTAATTTTTTTATTTAATGTAACTTATTTCTATATTTTTATCAAATATTTCTCTTTAAACTTGGGGCATCTCACAAAAAAGGTTAACCGATGTTGTTGGTGATTTTCAATGTTTTATTTAATTATGTACTTTCCACAAAAGTTCCCCTTTAAATATAATTTAATACTATGACTGCTCTAATTTGCTACTAATAGTTAATGTTTAGAGAATGTAGTAGTCAGGGGGTGGACCTATTAAAAAAAAGTTGTTGCCTAAGCAAATAAAAAAAAAAGTATAAAAAAAATAAAAAAATAAGAAGAACAGAAACTGTACTTTTTTCTCCAGTAGCATTTCTTACATTTTTACCTTTATACGAGTAGGTTTGATTAGAAATAATAAGAGAAATGTAGCAAAGTCCAGGTCTGGTATAAGCTGTTCCGACCAACGACGCTGGAATATATGTAATTAATGAATGTGCTGAAAATTGTGTCAGCTGAAATTTCTTCAGCAGACCAGTTTGCTATTAAGACATTTTAATACAGATGTGTCCAGAAATTAATTGATAATATACAGCAGGGAACTTTGCGTTTTGCTCCATAAATCGTTCGGAATGGATGGAATGAGCAAAGGACACACACAGTATTGGTTGTAAAAAGGAAATTACGTTATATAGCTGGTTTCTTCTTCTTTTTTTTTTTTAAGTCTTTATAGAGGAGTTACAAGAAGAATGTTTGTTCTTTCAAAGCAGTCACATTCTTGTACTTGACTAAAATGTTTTAACATGTTGATGTTGAAAGCATCAGCACCATTTTATGTGAGACACTGGCAATACCATAAAATGTTATGATACCCTACATCATTCAGTGCTTCTGCCTCATTCAGCTTGTATGAAAATCATTCACGTAATGACTAGTAATGCAATACTGGGGAATTTAACCTGTTATTTCAAAGTTTACCTGTTATAGAAAGATGACCTGCTATTGATTTATAGATTTAATTTCCTTAGATTGCATCATTTATAGCTTAAGTCCAAATACAGATTGTTCAGTGGCAGTGGTGGCGCTAGGGGGGAGGAGGGGGGGAAGAAGGGGTGGACCATGGTGTGTGTGTGTGTATGGGTGAGTCTGTGTGAAGGGACAGTCTGTGCAGGGGCGTACCTAGAGCATTTGGCACCTGGGGCGGACCCTGAGTGTGGCACCCCCCCATAATAAAAATGTAAGAAAACACCCAAATTTTTTTTCAATGTTTTCAATAATATTTTTTGCACACATTTGTAAACTGCTTGTAAAATTTGTAAAATGCGCCAGTTTTGTAGAAGGGGGAAGACCAGTGCTTTTGTAGAAAGGGGCTGGTGAGAACCTTCTAGAAAACTCCTGCCCTGCCCCTTTCTACAAAGCCCCTTGTCTCGCCCTTCATATAAAAACCCTGCACCCCGATCACATAAATGTCATACACTCCCTACACATAAAAACCCTGCACCCCAATCACATACATTTCATTCACTCCCTACACATAAAAATCCTGCACACCACCTTAATAAAAAACCCTGCACACCCCCTTAATAAAAAACAAAAACGTGCACAACCCCTCTTAATAACAAAAACCCTGCACACCCCCCTTATAAAAACCCTGCACACCCCCTTAACAAAAATCTGCAGTGCACATCCTCCCTTAATAAATAGAATACTGCAACCCCCTTAATAAAAAAAAACCTGCACCCCCATTATTTAAACCTCCCCTTTAATTCTTTAATCCACAGCCCCCTTTAATTAATCCATTACCCCCTTAATTAATACACCCCCCTTAATTAATCCACACCCCCCTTAATTAATCCACACACCCCTTAATACACCCCCCTTAATTAATACACACCCCTTAATTAATCCACACACCCTTAATTAATACACCCCCCTCAATTAATACACACACCCCTTGATTAATCCTCACTGCCCCTTAATTAATACACCCCCCTTAATTAATACACCCCCTCAATTAAAACACACACCCGTTGATTAATCCTCACTGCCCCTTAATTAATACACCCCCCTTAATTAATCCACACCCCCCTTAATTAATTAACCCCCCTCAATTAATACACACACCCCTTGATTAATCCTCACTGCCCCTTAATTAATACACCCCCCTTAATTAATACACCCCCTTAATACACCCCATTAATTAATACACCCCTTTAATTAATCCTCACTCCCCTTAATTAATACACCCCCTTAATTAATCCTCACTTTCCCTTAATTAATACACTCCCCTTAATTTATACACACCCCCCTTAATTAATACACCCCCCTTAATTAATCCACACCCCCTTAATTAATACACCCCCTTAATTAATCCTCACTGCCCCTTAATTAACCCACTCCCCTTAATTAATCCTCACTCCCCCTTAATTAATACACCCCCTTAATTAATCCACACCCCCCTTAATTAATACACCCCCTTAATTAATCCTCACACCCCCTTAATTAATCCACACCCCCTTAATTAATACTCACCCCCATTAATTAATACACCCCCCTTAATTAATCCTCACTCCCCCTTAATTAATACACCCCCTTAATTAATCCTCACTCCCCTTAATTAATACACCCCCTAAATTAATACACATCCCTTAATTAATCCTCACCCCCCTTAATTAATACAGCCCCCTTAATTAATCCACACACCCCTTAATTAATACACCCCCTTAATTAATCCACACCCCCCTTAATTAATCCACACCCCCTTAATACACCCCTTAATTAATACTCACCCCTATTAATTAATACACCCCCCATAATTAATCCTCACTCCCCCCTTAATTAACACACCCCCTTTATTAATCCACACACCCCTTAATTAATACACCCCCTTAATTAATCCTCACACCCCCTTAATTAATCCACACCCCCTTAATACACCCCCTTAATTAATACTCACCCCCATTAATTAATACACCCCCCTTAATTAATCCTCACTCCCCCCTTAATTAATACAGCCCCCTTAATTAATCCACACCCCCTTAATTAATACACCCCCTTAATTAATCCTCACACCCCCCTTAATTAATCCACACACCCTTAATACACCCCCTTAATTAATACTCACCCCCATTAATTAATACACCCCCCTTAATTAATTAATACACCCCCCTTAATTAATCCTCACTCCCCTTAATTAATACACCCCCCTAAATTAATACACATCCCTTAATTAATCCTCACTCCCCCCTTAATTAATACAGCCCCCTTAATTAATCCACACACCCCTTAATTAATACACCCCCTTAATTAATCCACAGCCCCCTTAATTAATCCACACCCCCTTAATTAATCCTCACACCCCCCTTAATTAATCCACACCCCCTTAATACACCCCCTTAATTAATACTCACCCCATTAATTAATACACCCCCCTTAATTAATCCTCACTCCCCCCTTAATTAATACACCCCTTAATTAATCCACACACCCCTTAATTAATACACCCCCTTAATTAATCCTCACACCCCTTAATTAATCCACACCCCCTTAATACACCCCCTTAATTAATACTCACCCCCATTAATTAATACACCCCCCTTAATTAATCATCACTCCCCCTTAATTAATACAGCCCCCTTAATTAATCCACACCCCCCTTAATTAATACACCCCCTCAATTAATCCTCACACCCCCCTTAATTAATCCACACACCCTTAATACACCCCCTTAATTAATACTCACCCCATTAATTAATACACCCCCCTTAATTAATTAATACACCCCCCTTAATTAATCCACACACCCCTTAATTAATACACCCCCTTAATACAGCACCCTTAATACAGCCCCCTTAATTAATCCACACCCCCTTAATTAATACACCCCCTTAATTAATCCTCACACCCCCCTTAATTAATCCACAACCCCTTAATTAATACTCACCCCCATTAATTAATACACCTCCCCTTAATTAATTAATACACCCCCTTAATTAATCCTCACCCCTTTAATTAAACCTCCCTCCCCTTCTTTAATTAATCCATTATCCACCCCCCCTTTAATTAATTTAGCCCCATCACATAAAATGACTACTCACATTTTGATGATGCCTTGATCGCCTGAATATCCGTGAAGGCGGGCTGACGGCGCTGCGCACGACGTCATCATGTTGCGCGACGTCGCGGCCCGCAACACTCCTCCCCCTTCTCCTTGAATTAAGTCCCGCCGGGCGCCAAGGTGCTGCGGCTGTGCGCAGCCGCCGCAGCGTAATGATGGGGGGGGTGACACATGACACTGGACGTCATGGCACCCCCCTAGTCAGTGGCACCCGGGGCGGGCCGCCCCCCCCCCCTCTTAGTACGCCACTGAGTCTGTGTATGTGTGTGTATGAGTCAGCCTGTGGGGGGCAGTCTATGTGTGTGTATGGGTCAGTCTGTGTGTGGGGGCAGTCTGTGTTTGTGTGTGTGTGTGTGTATAGGTCAGTCTGTGTGGATGGCAGTCTGTGTGTGTGTGTATGGGTCAGTCTGTGTGTGCTTGTGTATGGGTCAGTCTTTGTATGTGTCGGGGGTCAGTCTGTGTGTATGGGTCAGTCTGTGTGTCTGTATGGGTCAGTCTCTCTGTGTGTGGGGAAGTTCGTCTGTGTATGTGTATTGGTCAGTCTGTGTGTGGGGGCAGTCTGCATGTATGGGTCAGTCTGTGTGGGGGGGGTCAGTCTGTGTGTGTATATTGCTCAGTCTGTGTGTCTGTATGGGTCAGTCTCTGTGTGTGTGGGGAGGTCAGTCTGCGTGTGTATAGGTCAGCCTGTGTGTGTGAGGGGGGCAGTCTGAGTGAGTGTATGGGTCAGTCTGTGTGGGGGGGCAGTCTGTGTGTGTATGGGTTAGTCTGTCTGTGTGTGTGCATGTGTGTGTATGAATTAGTCTGTGTGTGAGGGGGGTGTCAGTCTGTGGGTTTGTATGGGTCAGTCTGTATAGGTGCTTGAGCTCCAAGAGAGATACCTCTCTTCTTGTGACCTCCCCTGTACCCGAGCTTGACTGTAGTGAGCTTGTGTGTGTCAGTGAGCTTGTCTGTAGTGAGCATGTGTGTGTCAGTGAGCATGTCTGTAGTGAGCTTGTGTGTGTCAGTGAGCTTGTCTGTAGTGAGCGTGTGTGTCAATGAGCTTGTCTGTAATGAATTTGTGTGTGTATCAGTGAGCTTGTCTTGTCATTGATAAACTCAGCCATGGAGGCCGTGACGAAACTGACACGTGTCGGAAAAAAGGTTTGTAAAAACACCTTTCTCATGCGATCAGAGGAGGTAGGTACCTAAACATACACTCACTGACAGGCACACAATTTCTGACAGAGGCACACACATTCTGACAGATATACATTGAAAGGCACACACACATTTTCTCACACACTCACAAATTGCTATTTTTATTTTAATTTAAATCCACCCAGCCTCCCTACCTTTGGGAGAGCTAAGTAGATCTTTCCCTGGTGTCCAGTGGGGCTCCTTTCTTATCTTTCTGCAGTTTCTCTCTGCTCCCCTACACGCTTTTTTGTAGTGATACCCAGGCCGGAGTGACATCATGTCACTAAACAGCACGCGAGGGAGCAGAGAGGAACTGCAGGAAGGTTACTGCTCCCCGCAGTGGCCAGCTTCAATGTTTCCTGTGCGGCTTAGCAAAGGGCTGACAAAACCCAGGCGCCAGAGAGAAATGTCTTGTCGCCATGGCGACCTGACGCCTATAAATTGTCGAGCCCTGTGTATGTATGTGATCTTTTTATCCCCACATTTTGTATGTACTCTTTGACGGGGAGGGGGGTGGAGGGGGCGGCCAGGCTTTCTTTCAGGTGGGTCTACCCCGTTTTATGTATGCCCCACCGCTTTTCTGGGACATCCCATCATGACTCCTCCCACTCAACCCGACTTTTCAGGTGCAGAAGTTAGTGGGTATGACGATACAGTAAAGGGACACTTTAAGTGCTTAATCCCATTAAAGTGGTTATAGTGTCTGGAGGCTCCTAGAGACATGCTTCTGTTCATTGTTAATCCATTTTAATTTTTTTATCCCCTCATTTGCCTGCATAGTGCTGGGCAACAATGATTGGTTGTGTGTCATCTGACTGCATTTAATCTATTACAGTTTCCTACTACTGGTGAGAGGATATAGGAAGGCTTAAAAAGGCCACCATTCTGATGCTACTAAATACGTAATCTACAATAGCAGCCCCATCAATTACACTGTTTTTTTTGGAGATCACCTATGCTTGAAAATAATCAGTTTAATACTGGACTGCATTGTCTTCAGTAAATTAGCTCTTCAGTGGAGTGGAGTTGGGGAGTGGTGAAACCTCAAAGAAACAGGGGGGCAAAGAGACACACAGAGGGTCAAGGGGCGGCAAAGACACACACAGAGGGTTGAGGGGGAACACAGAGACATGCAGTGGTGTTGGGGGAGACAAAGAGACACACAGAGGAGCTGTGGGTACAACGATACACACAGAGGGGCTAAGGAGAATGAGACACAGAGGTAATGAGGAGGACACAAAGACACATAGAAGGGCAGGGGATAACACAAAAAGACATACGGAGAGCGTGGAAGGGAGAAAGAGACACACAGTGTGGCTGGGGAGGGACAAAGAGGCAGACAGAGGGGCTGGGGTTGGGGGGGGGGGGGAGACTCACAAAGGTGACAATTTTCCTTTTGGGGGGGGGAGCAAGTAGCTGGTCTTGTCTAGGGTGCAAAATAGTCAGCCCTGCATTCAAAAGCAGCATTTAAGCATTGTTATTACCATCAGCTAATAGATATTTGCAGCAACAACAAAAAAATACCATCAGGTTTTCTTGACCCATTCCTACCTTTAATGTCTGCAAAACACTAACATTCACTGCCATTGGTACTGACTACATTTACAGTGTTGCAAATCAAGAAAAAAATTGCATTTTTCAATTTACTGACATTGCATGCGCAGTAAATTGAAAACTGATTTGTAAAAAGTCCTGATTTATTTGGTAGTAATGTTTGATAGTAATGACCTGTGGTAACCTTTTATCTCTGAACCAAGAGCTTATTAGTGTTCAACATCACCTTCTAATCTCTATGGTAGACGTTAAAATCTTTGGCAGTGGAACATGAAAACACCAAGTAATCACTAACGACCACACCAGACATTTTAGTGATTATAACTCGTTGATAAATTATTTCAACATCTGTCGGGAATGACGGAGTGCGGCGGGACGTAAGCGTACGCACGCACCAGGAGGTGGAGCTCAATGGGGGTATCGGAGGAAGGAGCAGCCACGAGGAAATGGCGTTTGTGCTGAGCCCGTGTTGAGCCTGTCGGGGAACTGAGAAGCAGCGCTGCCTGGTATCTGTTCGGAGAAATGCGGACACATAACTACAAGGAGAGGAAGAATTGGGGTATATACTAATTATGGCAACCAATGTTATGTGGATTTATAACCGGACAGCCAGACGTATACCGGAGCGGTAGCTGGTAAAAAAGTGCAGCGATTTTTATGTGGCTTATTATGTGGCTCGGTTCACTTTGCAACGTGGCCGATACCATTTAATGATATAACTTTCGGAATCTGGAACTGCAAATATAGATCAAATCCAGTAACCTTTTTTTTTGGTTTGTTTTTGGTTTGTTCCCTTTTTTTGCTACTAACAACTTATTAGAGAACAGCAATATATAAGCAAATATATGTGGCTTAATAAAGTGGTTTAACAGAATGGAAAGGTTATGACCACAAGATTTGACGGCTAACTGTCTGAGAAACAGATGAGGAGAAATCTAACAGCTTACAGCTTAACTCTCACTTGGTAAATAATTTACTACTTTGGTGCTATTTTTGGTGCTCCAGTTTGGTTTGTCCTTGTTAAGGTGGCACATACCACTTAAAAAAAATATATATGTTGGAACTGTAAGATCATAGATGTGAATTTTATAACGTTTGATTTCCCTGACCGACATCACTTGTATCTTTGGACCTTTAATTGGATCCCTAATTGGATCATTGGATCAATAGACTTCTTGCAAAACGTGGAGATAAGAGGATCAAGAAATTGGGGGGAGAAAAAAAAAACAGCATAAAGGTCATAAAGGTCAAAGACCAATAAAGCCAAGACCAGAGACATTGAATACAAAGACAGATTGTTTTCAAGACAAGATAAAGAAAAAAAGCTGGTGAGAAAGTGAAAGTGGAAAGGATAAGGGCCCCTTGACACAATAGTAAACAAAGATGGCGATGCCAAAGATCTCAAAAAAAACCAAGGAGGTCAAAAAAGATAACAAAAATGAAAAAGTGGCTTCTAACTTTTTTTCACCACATAATAAACAGAATGAGGAACTATCTTTTCTGGATGAATCAACATTTGAAGATAAAAGAGTTTCAATAACTAATTTTCAAGATTTTATAAAAACAAGCCTGGACAATCAAACTGAAATTTTCAAAAAAGAATTAGAAAATAGCACAGCTCAAATGACAAGGCAAATGGAAGAAATTAACAGAAAAATAGTAAAAGTGGAAGAATTTCAAGAACAAATAACTAACCATTATAATCTAATCACAGAAGAACAAACCAAAATAAAGGTGGAAATAAACAGTTTAGAAGATCGAGTAAATATGATGGAAGAGAGAATGAGAGCTAAAAATATACGGATAAAAAATATTCCAGAAGATATCTCTCACGATAAAATCAAGGACTATTTGAACGGGCTGTTTGCAGCACTAAACTTACAAACTCAAGTTTCGGCAGTGTGTATGGAAAACATATACAGAATTAAGAAGCCACAGGGAATCCAGAATGCTTATCCTAGAGACACAATGGTTACTCTCCACTCCCTGATTGTCAAGCAGCAAATAATAAATGCAATAAGAAATAAAAAATTCTCAGAAGAGGATAAATTTAAAGATATCCAAATTTATCAAGATCTACCCAGAGCAGTAAGAATGGAGAGAAAAAGATATTTTGAAAAATTAAAACCACTGAAAGAAAGAAACATCGGATATCGATGGGGACCAGGAAAGGCCATTACAATAAATTGGAACGATACAAGGAAAGTCCTTCTGAACCCAAAAGAATTAGAAGATTGGACAGCTCAACAATTTAAATGATGAGGAGAGAAAACGCAAGAACTTTGGCAAAAAGGGGAAGAGGAGGGGAGAAAGAGATAAGAGATGGGAGAGAGGAAGGATTTTTTTTTTTTTTTTTTCTTTCTTTTCCTCTCCCCCGACAAGAGTGTTGAATATGAAATTGTGTATGGGACATATTATCCCATGGATAAATTAATAGGAGATTATTATTGTACATATAATAGATGAATGATGGGATATAATTTAAAAGGAATTTTTTGGGAATAACAGTATAAATCACTAATGGAGGGGGGAGATGCATTTCAGGACTAAGGGAAGGGGTTTTGTACAGGGGGTATCACAAAAATCAGAAGGATAAAATGATATTGTATATACGGAGGGGTGCGAATTTGAGTGTGATACTTTGATAAGGGATACACAAAGAGATAAATTAATAAGAGTTTGGTTAAATATAACTACACAATAGATAGAGTTTGGTATAGGGGATAGAAATGAATGAATTTTTGTTTACGGATAAAATAGGAGAGGTAATTTTTATAAGTATAAGAGGTAACAAGGTATTCAAATATTAAGATTTACAGTATATTTTCACTAATGGAGTGGGAAGATGCATTCCGGGATTAAGGGAAGATATTTGCACAGGAGATATCATAAATAATCTGAAGGTTATAATGATACTGTATAACACGGAGGGGTGTTTGTTCGTGATATTTTGATATGGGATACATAAAAAAAATAGATAAATTAGTAAGAGATTTGTTTAAATATAATAGAGAATAGATGGAGTGCTGTGCAGGGGATATAAATGAACACGAGAATAAAAAATTTCGTATGGATAAGGTGAATTAAGGGACTAAGGGTAAAACAATACGAACACTTAAATACCAAGGGAAAATATACAGTTTTCGCTGAAAGTCCTGTGAGAAGAATCAGTGATTTATGGAAGAGTATAAATAATTAGTATGGGGGGGGGGGTAATGAGAGGTAAGGGTTTTTTTTTTTTTTTTTTTTTTCTCTTTCCCCTCTCTTCCTCCTTCTCTCTCTGCCCAGTATGAGGGACAGACAGAGGGAAGGAGAAAGATTGGCTGCTCTGCTCGGATTCCTCCTGTGTAGCTACCACTTTAAGGTCAGAGATAGACCTTAGCCCTAGACATAAGATATTGTCAAGGCTTACAGGTTGAAGAGATGATTAATTTCTATTATCTCTTGAAACAACAAGTAAGAATGTTTGGGAATGGGCTACTCTGTACTATGAGAGCTCAGACGTGTGTGAATGAAATGGGAGAGAGGGCAGCAGGAATAGATGTTACAGGAAAACATAAACCATGAAGTGTATCTCACTAAATGTACAGGGGCTAAATACCCCATATAAAAGAGCTATGATGAGAGGATTGTTAAAAAAAAAAGGAATAGATCTAGCGATGGTGCAAGAGACACATTGGATACGGGAAGATAGGACTAGATGGAACGATGAAGGATATGAGATAATCTCTCAAGCAGCCTTGAGTAAGAAAAAGAAAAGAGGAGTGGCCATAATCCTTTCAAAAAGAATAAATAGAGAAATTATATATGAGGATATAGATATAGAAGGACGGTACCAGATAGTAATATGTAAGTTGGAGGAGAAAGTTTACACTTTGGTAAATGTATACCTCCCAAATGTACTACCCACTAAATGTTTTAAAGAGATTATGGAAAAGGTAGAAAGGGTCAAGATAGGATTATTAGTTATTGCAGGAGATTTCAACTGTGTGGTGGATACAGCTTTGGATAAAAAAACAAAAAATAATAAACCCATAACTAAATATTTGATAAATCAAGCAAGGAACTTGAAAAACTCACTTTTAGAAAATAATTTATTGGATATATGGAGAGTATATAACACAGAGGGAAGAGAATATACACATTTCTCAAGGGTACACTCTTCACTTTCCAGAATTGATCTTCTGTTGGGGGAAGCCAATTTAGTGGAACAAATAAAAAGCATATATATAGAAGAGAATGTCTGGTCAGATCATAGCTATATAATTTTTTCTATAACTGACGTTAAAAAGTACAGATCTAAGACGACCTGGCGTTTAGACGACAGTATTTTGAAGAATAGTAAAGATCAGTTACAAATTAGAGAACTGATTCAACTGTACTTTAGTGAGAATATCTCAGAAGAACTCCCGATAACCACTATTTGGTGCGCATTTAAAGCAGTGGTACGGGGGTATTTGATTAAACTTAAGAAAAGGATTCAAAGAGATAGAGGTCTGACCAGAGAAAAACTATATATAGAGTACTATAAGTTGGCCAGAAGTAACAAAAGATCTTTAAGTAATGAATCTTTCAAGCAACTCTCTGAGATTAAAATGAAAATAGAAAAAATGGAGAAAGAAAGAATAGAGAAAAATCTGGAGAGGATGAAATCCAATTTTTATTACGACAATAATAAGATTAATAAGTGGTTAACAAAAAAACTTAAAAATACAAAAAATGGGAAAAATAGGATTAGTTGTATTAGAACCGAATCAGGAATCTGTAGAAAACCAGAAACAATAGCTAAGGCGTTTCAAAAATACTATGAAAAGTTGTATAATTTACCAAATCAATCAAAAGAAGCAGCTATAAACGATTATCTGAGGGAGATTAGGTTCCCGAGGATTTCGGAAGAACAGAAAACAATGCTAAATGCCCCTCTACAAATTGTGGAATTTACAGGTGCAATTAAAAAACTTGTGAACTATAAGACTCCGGGCCCAGATGGTCTGACTAATAGATTTTACAAGGTCTATGGAGATATATTGGCAGATTACTTGACTAGAACATATAATGAAATCTCTCTGAAAGGTACAGGCCCTAGAGAATTATTACAAGCAAATATAATCCCTATCCACAAAAAAGATAAGGATCCGCAAGATCTAAAGAATTATCGCCCGATATCACTTATCAACGTCGATTCAAAGTTATTTTCATCTATATTGGCAGATAGGTTGAAAAGGATAATTATGGAATTGGTAGACAGAGATCAGATAGGGTTTGTCCCAACCAGACAAGCTAGCACTAATATTAGAAGAATGATTAATGTTCTGGATTGGAGTGATAGAATGCGAATTCCCCTCCTGACCCTGTCATTGGATGCAGAAAAGGCCTTTGACAGGGTCGGGTGGGGATATATGATGGGAGTACTGAGGGCAATGGGCATAGATGGATGGATGCTGTCGGCAATAGGCTCTATTTATCAAAATCCTATGGCGAGGGTAGTGGGCATGGATTTATGTTCAGACTGGTTTCCATTGAAAAATGGCACACGGCAAGGGTGTCCACTCTCACCCATTTTATACATTCTCTCAATGGAACCCTTTGCAATCAGAATAAGAGAGAACCCGGATATCCGGGGAGTACCAACTACGGATAGAGAACTAAAAATAAGTATGTACGCTGATGATACCATTTTGACTCTAATAGACCCAATTAAATCAATTGATAATTTGATAAAAGAAATAGAAATGTTTAGCATTATCTCAAATTATAAAATAAACTCAGATAAAACGATTGTCTTATTTAAAAACTGTAGCAAAGAGTGGAAAAGTGAATTTTTGAAAACTTATAGCTTTGTGGATGCGAAGGGGAGTTTTGAATATCTTGGGGTAACAATATCGGAGAATTTGGATAAAATGGTGGAGATCAACTTTACTAGGCTTTTGAAATCCACTGGGATATCGTTAAAAAAATGGAACCCCTTGTTTCTGAGTTGGTTAGGAAGGATAAAAGTAATTAATGCGTACATAGTGCCTAGATGGACATACTTTTTTAGAATGGTTCCGTTAAAAATTCCTCTACCATGGCTGGAGATAACACAGAGGCTAATTAAAAACTTTATTTGGAAGGGGAAAAAACCACGGATTGGATTAGCTCAATTAACAAATAATACAGAGCAGGGAGGGGTAAACTTCCCGAACATAATAAGCCATTACGAGGCCTCTATTATATTCCACACTCAGTTATTAAATAAAAAAGATTCTGAAAAAACGGGCTGGTTTCGCTTAGAGACCCGAGCCCTAAATGGTAAAGAACTGACTAGGTACATCTGGCAACCCAAAAAAATTGAAAAAGAAGTCAGCAGTGTAATTCTAGACTATTTGTTGAATGAATGGAATAAGATTAGAAAAAAATTAAATATCCTGGGAAGCATTTTTGGGTTTATGAGAATAGAAATATTAGAAGCCCTATTGCCAGACTTAAAATTAGACTCTTGGAAGGATAGGAAAATTGAAACTTTGGACGATATAATAATAGGAGATAGAATCAAAGATTTTGTAACTCTGTCTGGGGAATTTGGTCTTCTTCAGGATGAGGCTTTTCGATATTTAAGAATAAAATCCTTTTTGGATAAATCACTTGCTAAGAGTAATATAAACAGTAGTATCCTCATAAAACAGATCTTTGGAAATAATAGTACTCGAAAAAACATGGCAAAATGCTACGCCCTTATAAGAGCGACCCCCAAAAATATAAGGTCTAAACAAATAAAAAGTTGGGAAAAAGAATGCAATATAAAAATAGACCCAACAAAGTGGGGGGATATGTTGATACAGTTAAAAAGAAATGTTCACAACGATATATTGTTTGAGACTCAGTATAAAGTTTGCTATCGTTGGTATTTAGTGCCAATGAGACTAAACAGAATTGATCACAATGAATCTAAAATATGTTGGAGATGTGGAAGCAATTTGGGAAGTTTTGTCCATATTTGGTGGAGTTGTGGATTAATTAGGAGATTATGGGACGAGGTTTTTAGAAAATTGTATGCTTGGGACAAAATTCTTATAGAACAATCTTCAGTAAGGGCCCTCTTACACCTCCAATGGCCAGAGTTATTAAAATACCAACAATTTCTGGTCTGCCATTCTTTTATGGCATTAAAGATATTGATAGCTAGGGGGTGGAAGAGCTCCGTGACAATTGAGTTCAAACACTGGGAGAAACAATTAAAACTTCAGATTAATAACGAGATAGGGCTTTTTAAGAGGAAGGATAGTGTACAGAAATATGAAATGGGGAAAAAGTGCTTAAAACTCTTAGAAACTAATGTGCAACAATAGTAATCTTTTGTGATGTATACACAGAAATGTTTAATAGATAAAAATGACTTTGTATGTTTAAATTCTATTGTAACTTGCTGCCTACTCCCACAAATGTAAGAATGCATGAGGTATGATGTATGAATGAACTGTGAAATATGTTTTAATGATTTAGTTTGGAGGACTGGATGTCTACTAATATTGTCGAAACTGTCTACATGTTTATATGAAATAATGTTTTGATATGATGAGAAAAATTTTTTAAAATCAAATAAAGATATATTTGCAAAAAAAAGATAAATTATTTCAACAAACATGGCAACAAACCTATAGTACTTACCTGAGGGTTGTGGAATCCTTTTAAAATCTTGTACAAATGTTGAAGTGATCAGAAAGTCTATCAGGGAGGGAGATCTAGTGACTGTGCTAAAAAAGCAGATGCGTTGTCAGCTACAGTAATAGCCTGAGATTGAAGACAGCATCAAGGTCTATTATAGACTAGAAGTGCTTAATTGTAATATGTCTTGTTTGTAGTGAGAGCATTGAAAAGAACAAACTCAATTACGTAATAAATAGCGAAATGTGATAACCATATGTATTCAAGCAGCCAGTTCATAACACAGCATACCAATTAAATAATTATTAATTTGAATTTCACATTCTAATTCTGCGTGACAAAAGAAAGAAATAAGAAGGGAAAAACAATTACTTTGGCCTTAGATTAATGAGCTGTTTAATTGATAACAATTAACATTCCAATTAGCTGAATTTAAGTTAATTAAGACTTTTTTTTTTTTTTTTTTTTTTTTACAATTTTCACACCAAATAATAATTATTAAATAAACAAAACAGGTATAACTAGAGGTGTAGTACAGAATGTCAATTCTGTTTAAGTAGATATCAGTAAGCGTGCAATGGCTGTTGTACTTCATATCATATATTATATTTATTGAGATTAATTGTAATGAAACTTAGTTACAATTCTGTGCATTTCTGACATCAGCCTGCAACACAAATTAGTCAAAATGCTAAGGAGCAACAATAGAGTGTATAATGAAAAATGGTCATAAGTGAGTCGTGTAATATGTCTTTGAAAAATACATGCTGCATTGTGTTTTGGACCTTTAAATACTAGATGATATTAGTTTTTGTAATTTTATAAGGACACTCTAAGCACCATAACCACTACAGGTAATTGTTTCAGTTATACGGCATCCCTGGTTCAAACTCAAACCATTTTGAAACATTTTGCCCAAAACCAGGGGCTTAGTTTCCAGACACCTTTGTACCAGCCTAACTCTCTCTACTGCTATGGGCAAAAAATATTGCAATGCAAAAGTAGAAGTTTCAAATTAGCAATAAATACCGTGCTGGCTTGACCACAGGTAATTCAGAGACCCCTAACTAATTACCTACTAACACCATAACCACTACAACAGCATGTAGTGGATATAGTGCTTAGAGTTCTCATTTAAGCAAATATAGCTTCCAGCTGGAAAATGTGATTTGTTTACACCAACGTGAGTTTTTACTCATGTTGCAACACACAAGCCCTCTAGCTGCAGTGAGGGGGTACAGGGCCAGTCAGAGATATATTGAGAGGTATGCCCTTTGCGCTGGTGCTCCATGAGATTTGTTTAATAGCAGTGGCAGCAGTGCTTATCTACTTCCAGGATGCCTGGAAGGTCCAAAACTGTTTATATGTTTGACATGATATAATGAAATTGGTCAATTTTTCTCATACCTGTCAAATGTCTCTCTTACCTGTTCTGATGCCCCTATTCTCTGTCATTCTGCCAATCTTACCTGTTCTATTGCCTCACGTATCTATTCTACTGCCCCAAGACAGGGATGGCAAACCTATGGCGTGTGTGCCACGGTATGAATGCAGAGGCCTTTCTGCTGGCACTCGAGTTTTAGGACACACTGGCTGGGGTTCCTGTGTTAGAGCATTTTTTATTTAATATATTGCTGAATGGATTATATATTAAATAAAAAAAAAATATTCTCTGTTGGTGAAGTGTTGGAGCTCATGGTCTGCACCTCTGCCTGGTGCCGGACGTTTTAACTGCTATTCCGGCACTCAGTGAAGGAGCTGGGATTCTCAGTCTGTGATCTGACTTCCTCCGTGAGCACCGGACTTCACTAAGTGAGGATACAGCCCAGGCAATCCACCACGGGACCACCAGGGAATCGTTATTAAGACCACTGGACCACCAGAGATTTATCCACTGAACCATTAGGTATTTAATATAACCACCAGATAAGATACATTCCTCCCTGCAGAAAAAGGGGGGAAATAGGGGAGGGCGAAAATATTGTTACAAATATTTAAACAAAATAAAAATGAATACAATTAAAATAAACTTTTAGTTTGAACCTCTGGGAAGCTGACAAGTGCTGCGTTTAAAAAAAAAAAGGTATTTGATTGAAGTATATTTTTTGCTCACTTGGAGTTGCTTAATTGTAGTCTCCTTTAAGTAGACTATTATTAAAATCAAGGGGTTTAAACCAACTGGGTACTTATTGTTTTACTGTCCGGTACTTGTTTTTTTTGTGTGGAAATGGGTGTTAGCAAGATTGAAGGTGTCACTCAGTGCACATCTTGCCACATCAGGAGAAGCAAATTGCAACATTGAGACAGATTGACAATCCTGAAAGGTGTCTGTTGCTCACATGAGCAGAGTTTAGTGGAGGCCTCTAGTGGAGTGGCAGGAGAAAAGACAGCTGGGGAACAGACACATAGCTGGGTAACAGACACATAGCTGGGTAACAGACACATAGCTGGGTAACAGGCAATTAGCTGGGTAACAGGCACATAGCTGGGCAACAGGCACATAGCTGGGGAACAGGCAATTAGCTGGGGAACATGCACATAGCTGGGGAACAGGCACATAGCTGGGCAACAGACACATAGCTGGGTAACAGTATCACGTGGTAGCGGCAAGTAGGGTAGAGAAAAAATGTTAAAGTAACCCTGATTTGTCTTTTTGAGTGAATATGTTGAAATCATGAGCTCAGGAATAGCAGTACTGGAGGAAGCTGTTCCTTCTAACAGCCGAGGGAACAGCCCCATCTAGTACGCGTGGGTTTGAAAATGTAAGAAAGGCTAGGCAGAGAGAGTAGATAGGTTAATCTGCTGCTCTGATCATCTCAACCAGACAGTTTGCTGTCTACCGGGTGCTTGGTTCTAGCATGTTGCTGACAGGGTGGAGTGGAGAGATTTAAATCCCCCTTTCAAACTGCCTGTTTTCCTATTGTTGGCTTTCCCTGTTGAGTACTCTCCAACACTAAAACAACTTCTCAACAGCAGATTGCCAGACCTTGGAAATCATCTTCCACGCCTGTGCTGCACATGCTGACTCATTCTATAGAATTCTATGCAACATATTTATGAAAAACAAATTCACTGCTATTTATAACCCCAATAAGGCCTTCATCAAAGTGTGGAATAGATGGGACGCATGGAGATCGGGTATTATTAGTCATAAGTAACTGGGTATTTTTTCTGTCTTCTATATCATCTAATTGGTGAGAACTTGAAATCTCTGTTTAATCGCTAGTGAAATACCATACCATAGTAGCATGCATGTATTATATTATTATTATTATTATTATTATTATTATTGCCATTTATATAGCGCCAACAGATTCCGTAGCGCTTTACAATATTATGAGAGGGGGGGGTTTAACTATAAATAGGAAAATTACAAGAAACCTTACAGGAACGACAGGTTGGAGAGGACCCTGCTCAAACGAGCTTACTTCTATAGGCTAGACGCTAGTACCTGTCCTTTCAGTGCTCTATATATTTTAAAAATTACAAATTATGTTGACTATTTAAAAACGTTTGTGGGAACTGTAACATATCCAATTTATTGACTTTCCCTCCCACTCTTACCCTCCACCCCCTGTATTTTTCTACTGTATCCCAGAATATATGTATATATACATTTTTTTTTTTTAAACAATAAAGTACAAATGACAAAAAAAACTAAAAAAAAAAAAACTAGTTGCTACTGGATCTACAGTACTGCAAAGGAAACAACAAATACATAATAAAAAATAATAATAAAAAGCAAAATGCATCACTAGACAGTAAATCCTCAATCCTTACTGCTGGATTACCGTATATACTCGAGTATAAGCCGAGTTTTTCAGCCCATTTTTTTGGCTGAAAAACCCCAACTCGGCTTATACTCGAGTCATAGTCTGTATTATGGCAATTTACATTGCCATAATACAGACTGGGGGAGAGGGGGGCTGGCAGAGATCTTACTTACCTGTTCTGCAGCTCCTGTCAGCTCTCTCCTCCTCCGCGCCGTCCGTTCAGCACCTCGGTCAGCTCCAAGTGTAAATCTCGCGAGAGCCGCGGCTCTCGCGAGACTTACAGTGTGAGCTGATAGAAGGAGCTGCACGGACGGCGCAGAGGAGGAGAGAGCTGACAGGAGCGGCAGAACAGGTAAGTTACAGCTCTGCCAGCCCCCCTCTCCCCCCCACTGAACTGCCACTGGACCACCTGGGAAGGAGAGCCCCCCTCCCTGCCATGTATCAAGCAGGGAGGGGGGACGAAAAATAAATAAAAATATAAATAAAATAAGAAATAATAATAATAATAATAATAAAAAATAATAATAATTAAAAAAAGGGGGTATAAGGACCACTGTGGGAGGGGGTGGGGGGGTATAAGGACCACTATGGGAGGGAGGGGGGGGGATAAGGACCACTATGGGAGGGAGGGGGGGATAAGGACCACTATGGGAGGGAGGGGGGGGGGATAAGGACCACTATGGAAGGGAGGGGGGGATAAGGACCACTATCGGAGGGAGGGGGTGGGATAAGGACCACTATGGGAGGGAGGGGGGGAGAAAAGGAACACTATGGGAGGGAGGGGGGGATAAGGACCACTATGGGAGGGAGGGAGAAGGGGATAAGGACCACTATGGGAGGGAGGGGGATAAGGACCACTATGGGAGGGAGGGGGATAAGGACCACTATGGGAGGGAGGGGGGGATAAGGACCACTATGGGAGGGAAGGGGGGATAAGGACCACTATGGGAGGGAAGGGGGGATAAGGACCACTATGGGAGGGAGGGGGGGATAAGGACCACTAGGGGAGGGGAGGGGGAAGTAAGGACCACTAGGGGAGGGGAGGGGGAAGTAAGGACCACTAGGGGAGGGGAGGGGAGGGTAAGGACCACTAGGGGAGGGGTGAGTCAGGACCACTGGGGGAGGGGGGTGAAGGAACACGGGGGTGGGGAGGTAAGGACCACTGAGGGAGGAGGAGGGGAGGTCAGGACATATGGGGGGGCAAATATCCTTGCACCGGCCCTGCACACACTGCATTCATACACTGCATTCATACACACACTGCATTCATACACACACTGCACTCATACACACACACTGCACTCACACACACACACTGCACTCACACACACACTGCACTCACACACACACACTGCACTCACACACACTGCATTCATACACACACACACTGCACTCATACACACACACGCTGCACTCATACACACACACGCTGCACTCATACACACACTGCACTCATACACACACACGCTGCACTCATACGCACACACTGCATTCATTATACACACACTGTAAATAAATATTCAATTAATATATTTTTTTTAGGATCTAATTTTATTTAGAAATTTACCAGTAGCTGCTGCATTTCCCACCCTAGTCTTATACTCGAGTCAATAAGTTTTCCCAGTTTTTTGGGGAAAAATTAGGGGCCTCGGCTTATATTCGGGTCGGCTTATACTCGAGTATATACGGTATGTGTTTTTATTTTTTTTTGTGTTTCCTTTGCAGTTTTGCAGCCCCAGCGGGAACTAGTTTTTTTTTAAGTATTTTTTTGTATAAAAGTTAAGCTTTACTTTCAGCCCGTGAGTACCTTCTGATTTTTCATATTTTAGCAAAGAAACCCCCTGGTATCTGAAACCTTAGTATTCATGATTTTGTGACTTTATTTTGTTTCTGTAGAGATGTTCATTTTTAGGATTTTATGTTTTGTTTTGTTGCTCTCTTTCCATGTGTGTACAACACAGACATAGAGTATATCATGTGCCTGTAAAATATCCTTTTTAATTCATCAAGATGATTATTTAAAACACGCATGATTAAATATCCACATACAAAATACATGTCGATGACACAAGCGATGCTGCGTTTGTACTACATTAACCCCCTAATGTAATGGAGAAGAAGAAAAACAGCAGTGTCTAACCCTGAACAAAATCTCATTCAAAGTTCCCTGAATAATTGCTCTGGCCATAATATGACACCCATAATTACCCACTGATTAGTAGGTGATCTCCATATGAGAGAGTAAATTAATGGGGAGGGTGACTGATTGCATAGCAGAAGACACAGATTGTCTCAAAAAATGTCATTGTTGAACAAACAGTGATCTTGATCATTTTAAGATGGGGTACCCAAGTATATTAAATTTACAGAATTTAGCCAACATTTACCATCTCTCTCTTCGTACGTATCAGACAAATCTTGAGCAAAAAAAGAGTTAACCGTAATATCACTGGATTGGGTAAACCAAGCTTTATTGATTATTTTTATGGAGTTTATCCTTTGAAATGTGACATTACAGTGTTATCTAGTTTTGGAGCAGATACAAGACCAGGTGTATTTGTATTACTATTTAGTGATCGATTTTCTTGATTCATTAGTCTCTTTATGTAAGATTTAGATTTGCTTCTCTATGTCCTTATGTTATAGACACTGTTGAATACTTTCTTATGCTGACTTGACTCTTGACCTGCAATATATACAATCTATACTAATATTGGATTATTTAAAGTTGTTGAAAAATAAACCTTCTGTAAACCTGTTTCTTTTGTTGACTAATGTCCAAAACGTAATTTTTTAACTCATCTTTTATGGAGCTTCATGGAGTTTTGAGGCATAGTCACTTCCTCACAATGAATCCAACACCACCATCAGCCTGGCTTCATGCCTTCTTTTTGCTGCCTCCATTTGGGAAGCGTGCCACGGCTTCCCAACGTCACTGTGTTACTCCTTCCTTGTTCAGATGCCGCTTGGCAGGGGAGAGTGGGGCACATGTTCAGTTTGTTTCCTAAAACATGGCACCCGGAACAATACTGCTTGTAGCAGCAACATGAAACAGGCAGTGAGAAGACAGATATCTGCATAGAGTCTGCACCAACAGTCTGTCTGGAGGGAGGGGTAGCGTGATGTTAGTGGTGATTTTAATAGAAATCTATACATTTGCTAATGACTTGACTAGCACAATGTACAGATGAAATCAGAAGAGGAATTCTCAATGGTAAGCGTGCTTTAGCATGACAGGTACTCTTTAAACACTGGATTTTGTTTAAGACATATTGGGTTCATTCTTAGAATGTCCTGTTTGAAATGTCGCAGGTGGTAAATGGCCAAATTATTCCCCAAATTGTACAAACTCCACTCAATGTTTCCCAAATGTTTATACACTTAGTTTAAGAATGTTGTGCAGCATTGAATGAGATGAAGCAGTTACAGTGCCTACACTGTCCCTTTAATATCTACTGTATTTATGGTATTTGTGGGTTATTTGTTGTACTTATTATCTAAGGCCTGCAATTTAAAGTTAGGTCTTCTGTTACTCAATATGTCATTAAAGTCACTTATAGATTACCACTCAGTAAAGAAACATAAAATAAGTTAGTTTTTTTTTTTTTTAGTTTTTTTTTTTTACTTTTAGTTAATTTGTTTTCTTGGGTTAACATTATTAATTTACAAGCAATGCAAGTGTGCACTGGATTTTGGCTGGATAGAGTTCGGCTGTAAACAATAGCTCTCACCATACATTTAATTCTGAACTCATCTCATGATCCATTCATTACAGATCTAGCTAAGTTTAATGGAATTGGTGAACACAAGGTCCTAAAATAAACATGTCATTGCTTAGTACAATATGCTCTAGAATTGTAGTTTCCAAGAATTGGGAAGAATTTCTAAAGGAAGCTCTCAGCCAATGAATGGTGACAACATAGGCATCTAGCTTCTGCAGCTCTGCAGAAACTGAATGTTGTCACAGCCACGATGCGAGGACCCTCTACACTTAGCAGGACCCAGGTTAAGGGGGCAAAATGGTTTGCCACATTAGCGGGGAATAAGGCCTTGGTACTCCTGAAATCATAACAATTACAGTGTCTAAGTGTCTTAAACTAAGAATGGGGTATGGGCATCAGCTCAAGGTTACAGTGCTTGCTCTTTCAAATATATGGAGAAATACTATGAGCATTTAATTTAACCCCTTAAGGACACATGACATGTGTGACATGTCATGATTCCCTTTTATTCCAGAAGTTTGATCCATAAGGGGTTAACATACATGATATTGTTTAACTTATTTTACTTAATTTAAAGGGTTATTCCAACCAGCATGACGACTTCTGCTTTTTGTAATAGGGGTAGGAGTCTATATGTGCAGTTTTTTAGTTTGAAACACTGCACATCCAGAAATATATATTTTTGTGTTGAGGGCAAGTAGCACTCCTAGCACAAGTGACTTAGACAGCCTGGAACTTTGTACAGGGCAGCCTAATGTACATTCTGTGCATAATTTACGTCTGTTGTAATTGCGCACTGCATGCTGCCATCGTCAGGACCGTATTAGGCCTCTGGGCGCCCTGTGCGAAAAACCTTCACAGCGCCTCCCTTCCCGCCCCTCCTTCCCCCCCCTTCCCACACACCCTGTCACACACACGCAGACAGCCACACGCAGACAGACACAAACAGACATAGAAACATAGAAAGTGACGGCAGATAAGAACCATTTGAACCATCTAGTCTGCCCAGACTAGAAACCACATAGGTAGTCACACACACAGAGGCAGATAGCCACACACGCAGACAGCCACACACAAACACACACGTAGAGTGCCACACACAAACACACAGGTAGAGAGCCACACACAAACACACACACAGACAGCCACACACAAACATAGAAACATAGAAACATAGAAACATAGAATGTGACGGCAGATAAGAACCATTCGGCCCATCTAGTCTGCCCAGTTTTCTAAATACTTTCATTAGTCCCTGGCCTTATCTTATAGTTAGGATAGCCTTATGCCTATCCCACGCATGCTTAAACTCCTTTACTGTGTTAACCTCTACCACTTCAGCTGGAAGGCTATTCCATGCATCCACTACCCTCTCAGTAAAGTAATACTTCCTGATATTATTTTTAAACCTTTGTCCCTCTAATTTAAGACTATGTCCTCTTGTTGTGGTAGTTTTTCTTCTTTTAAATATAGTCTCTTCCTTTACTGTGTTGATTCCCTTTATGTATTTAAATGTTTCTATCATATCCCCCCTGTCTCATCTTTCCTCCATGCTATACATGTTAAGGTCCTTTAACCTTTCCTGGTAAGTTTTATCCTGCAATCCATGAACCAGTTTAGTAGCCCTTCTTTGAACTCTCTCTAAGGTATCAATATCCTTCTGAAGATAGGGTCTCCAGTACTGTGTACAGTACTCCAAGTGAGGTCTCACCAGTGTTCTGTACAATGGCATGAGCACTTCCCTCTTTCTACTGCTAATACCTCTCCCTATACAACCAAGCATTCTGCTAGCATTTCCTGCTGCTCTATTACATTGTCTGCCTACCTTTAAGTCATCAGAAATAATCACCCCTAAATCCCTTTCCTCAGATGTTGAGGTTAGGACTCTATCAAATATGCTGTACTCTGCCCTTGGGTTTTTACGTCCAAGATGCATTATCTTGCACTTATCCACATTAAATGTCAGTTGCCACAACTCTGACCATTTTTCTAGTTTACCTAAATCATTTTCCATTTGGCTTATCCCTCCTGGAACATCAACCCTGTTACATATCTTAGTATCATCCGCAAAAAGACACACCTTACCATCAAGACCTTCTGCAATATCACTAATAAAAATATTAAAGAGAATGGGTCCAAGTACAGATCCCTGAGGTACCCCACTGGTGACAAGCCCAAGCTTCGAATATACTCCATTGACTACAACCCTCTGTTGCCTGTCACTCAGCCACTGCCTTACCCATTCAACAATATTGGAATCCAAACTCAAAGATTGTAGTTTGTTGATAAGCCTTCTATGTGCAACAGTGTCAAAAGCCTTACTGAAATCGAGGTAAGCAATGTCTACTGCACCACCCTGATCTATAATTTTAGTTACCCAATCAAAAAAATCAATAAGATTAGTTTGGCATGATCTCCCTGAAGTAAACCCATGTTGTCTCTGATCTTGAAATCCATGTGTTTTTAGATGTTCAACAATCCTATCCTTTAACATGGTTTCCATCACTTTCCCCACTACTGAAGTTAGGCTTACTGGCCTATAGTTACCCGACTCCTCCCTATTACCTTTCTTGTGAATGGGCACAACATTCGCTAACTTCCAATCTTCTGGGACTACTCCTGTTATCAATGATTGGTTAAATAAATCTGTTAATGGTTTTGCTAATACACCACTAAGCTCTTTTAATAGCTTTGGGTGTATTCCATCAGGTCCCATTGACTTATTTGTCTTTACTTTTGACAGTTGAAATAGAACCTCTTCCTCTGTAAACTCACGTGTAATAAATGACTCATCTATCCTTTTTCTTAACTGAGGTCCCTTTCCTTCATTTTCATCTGTAAATACCGAACAAAAATATTCATTGAGGCAGTCAGCTAGACCTTTATCCTCATCTACATACCTTCCTTCTTTTGTTTTTAATCTAACTAATCCTTGTTTTACTTTTCTTTTCTCATTTATGTATCTAAAAAAGGTTTTGTCCCCCTTTTTTACTGACTGTGCTATTTTCTCTTCTGTGTGTGATTTGGAAGCTCTTATAACTTGCTTAGCCTCTTTCTGCCTAATCTTATAGGTCATTCTGTCTTCCTCACTCTGGGTTTTTTTATAATTACTAAATGCTAACTTTTTGTTTTTTACTATTTTAGCTACATCTGTGGAGTACCACAGTGGTTTCTTGAATTTTTTGCTTTTACTGACAAGCCTAATGCAATTTTCTGTTGCCTTCAGTAGTGCAACTTTTAAATAATCCCATTTCTTTTGGACTCCATTTAAATTGCTCCAGTCTGAGTGTCTCAGTAACAGCGACTAAATCTACACTATCAGTTGCCATTATTGCCACAAGTTCATGGATCTTATTCCCTAAACTGCGAGCATTTGTAGACATGACTCTAAGCTTATAATTTTTTATCACATTTGCTGCAGGCACCTTCTGTCCTTGTTTTGGGGGACAATTGGATTGATGTTTTATCACCCTTTTGCCCCCCCTCCTAGTTTAAATACATCCTAGCAAAACCTCTGAACTGCTCACTGAGAACATTTGTTCCCTTTTGAGAAAGATGCAAACCATCTTTTTTGTACAGTTTATTTCCATTCCAAACAGAGCTACCATGAGCAATAAAGCCAAATCCTTGCTCCCGACACCATTCACCAAGCCACAAGTTAAAGTCCCTAATACGCATCCGCCTGTCATTCTGAGTGTTATGCACAGGCAGAACTTCAGAGAATGACAATGGGGAATCAACCTGCCGTATATCATTGGCAAAAACACTAAAAACTTCCTTAACCTCTGAAACCTCATTGCAAGCCAAGTCATTTGTCCCTAAATGGACAAGTACATCCAATTCCCCTTCCTGCTTTGCTTTGCACACAGGCAGACAGCCACACACAAACACACACGCAGGGAGCCACACACAAACACACTCGCAGAAAGCCACACACAAGCACAGAGACAGACAGCCACACACAAACACACAGGCAGACAGCCACACAAAGAAAGCCACACACAAACACACAGGCAGACAGCCACAAACACACACGCAGACAGCCACACACACACACACACACACACACACACGCGCAGGCAGACATAGAAACATAGAATGTGACGGCAGATAAGAACCATTCGGCCCATCTAGTCTGCCCAGACAGTCACACATAGGCAGTCACACACACAGAGGCAGCCAGCAACACACACAGCCACACACAAACACACATGCAGAGAGCCACACACAAACACACACACAGAGAGCCACACACAAACACACAGGCAGACAGCCACACACAAACACACACGCAGACAGCCACACACAAACACACACGCTGAGAGCCACACACAAACACATAGGCAGACAGCCACACACAAACAGCCACACACAAACAGACACACAGAAAGCCACACACAAACACAGAGGCAGACAGCCACACACAGACAGCCACACACAGGCAGACAGCCACACAGGCAGACAGCCACACACAAACACACAGGCAGACAGCCACACACAAACACACACACAGACAGCCACACACACACACACAGGCAGACATAGAAACATAGAATGTGACGGCAGATAAGAACCATTCGGCCCATCTAGTCTGCCCAGACAGTCACAAATAGGCAGTCACACACAAACACACACACACACACACATGCAGGCACACACACAGGCAGACAGTCACACACACACACAGGCAGATAGTCTCACACACAGGTAGATAGTCTCACACGCAGGCAGACAGTCATACACACAGACACAGTCATACACACAGACACACAGACAGTCACACACACAGGCAGACAGTCAAACACAGACAGTCACGCACCCAGGCAGACAGCCATACACACAGGCAGACAGTCAAACACACAGTCACACACACAGGCAGACAGTCAAACACACAGACAGTCACACACCCACACACACAAAAAAGGGCAGACAGTCACACACACAGGCAGACAGTCAAACACACAGACAGTCACACACACAGGCAGACAATCACACATAGTTACCTCTGTTCCTTGTGGAGGCAGAAAGGCAGTGCAGCTCCTGCATTCTGGTTGTTGGGGGAAGCAGGGACTCCTTCCTGCTTCCCCTGCAGCAGTTACACAGTACTCTCAGCCCCGCCCCTGCCCAAACGGTAAGCCCCGCCCCTGCTGCAATTTTTTTACATTTATTTTTTATCCTGGCCGGCCATATGTGAGCTGTGTCGGCCGCATGGCGCCCCCTGCTTCATGGCGCTCTGTGCGGCTGCACAGCTCGCACACCCCTAAGGCCGACCCTGACCATCGTGCCCTTGCAGACAGAAGCTCTTGTCTCTCCTCCCTCTTAACCACCCACGCAAAGGGAAGTCCTCCCTCCTCCCAGTCCCATCTGTGCTAAATGCACTTTCTCCCTCCCCTTGCGTGCTCCGAGTAGGCACATGCAATCAAATTCAATTCTGCAATCAAAGATTTCTCTATGAGAATCCTTTGATTGAACCTTGTCGCCGCTCCCTTGATGTGCTGGGCAGTGCCGTGGAGCTTCTCCAAGCACTGGATTGAGGTAAGTAAAACTTATCTTAAAATGCAACTTGAGCATATATTTAAGGTTGGACATATAAAATAATTCCAATGGGACATTATTCTATATCTTCCCAAAAAGGGTTGGACAAGCCTTTCAACATAACCCTAAATGCACACGTCTGGAAATACTTGTATAGTTTGTTAAGGTGACTCACTAAAGTAAAAATTAGAGCAAGTTGAAATGGAATGGAAAAATTGTAGATGAAATAGCCAAACCGTACTTGACGCTGAGTTGGAGAATTTTTCCAGATAAGCTATATTTACCTAAAAGTTGTCATACGTATTTTAATTAGAAAAAATTCAGATTTTAGTGAATAACCCAGAGTACTTATAACTATCTTACTGTAAACATAGTGAGCACAATTGTGGATGATAAGTTCACTGTAAGCAAATCTATACCTATTCCAAGTACATGTATGTTATGATTATCAGCATATGTAAGGTCATATATTGAATAATTAGACATTGAATGCTTATTAACTTAGAAGCATATACATTCATGAAATGTTACGTTTCAAACAAGTGTTCTTATATTAATTGTATTTCACTAGCTCATTTTTAAAGGCATTTCACAAATCACATTTACTGCCCATTCATTATCATGTTAATTATACAGAGCTATAAGACATAGGTTATAAGGTTACCTTGCAAGTAAATAATTGTTACAGTGCGTAAGTCCACAAAGCACACATTGCTGACCTTATAAAAGGTTCAAGGTAGGTACGGTAAGTATCTGGGTATCAAACCAAAAAAACATATTGTTACTTTTACTGTTTAAACACGGAAACAGATATCGAGAGGTGAGAGGGGAATGATAAAGCATATTAATAACATTATTACATAATTTTCTGATTTTGCATCTCTTTGTAACAGATCAAGAAACTATAATTTTGATAACACATTGGGGTGTTAAACTGTGAACTAAAAAACAGCGTTAGAATTTTCTTTCTAGCATTATCCAGCGTTGCTATTTTGGCCTGTATGCTGCAATTCACCATGTTTCATTATTTAGAGGATAAACCCCAATGACCCATGTAATTTTCGAACCATGCCGGGCATTCTGTATTTGGTATCCTCTCTAACAGCGTTTACTTAACTATATAGAATCGTCATTGATACGTGCATGTCGTTTTGATTTAAAAATACTTCAGATTTTGCTTAGTTTCATGGGAAGCGACAAATTTATCTGTCAAAGTCAACAAACCCACTGTATAGGGAATTTTTTTATGGAATCACTGTATTATATCAAATAGCAAACCATATATTGTATAATGAAGAAGGAATTTCTAATGCTTGGAAAGGTAATGCGTTCATTTGAATAATGGGCTAAATCAAATTAATTCTACATTAAATAGTTCTGAATAAAGGGTTTAAGTCAGCAGTTTCAAACTTGTTTTCCTTAATTACTTTCCGTGTTTAATGTCATTAAGAAGATTAAAAATTCATTAACAAGAGTACTAAAGTGGCAAATCAGTAAAGCTATCACTCCAGGTTAAGAACTAAGCTGAGGTTGACACTTTATGTACTTCCACACTACCGGCATGCTGTGGAGTGTTCATGGGGAGAGGAAATAAGACTCTTAAAATTAGAAGTATCTTGCAGTACGAACAAGATAGGAAAGGGGGTGGAGGGGCGTTCAGAACAGCTTGTAGTAAAACACAGTGTAACCCTTGTGTATTACATTTGCATAAGCACATGGTAAGCATTCTGCAGTAACAATGTATAAAGCATTAAAAAAAAATTAGGACATCTATATGAGCGAGGGAAAATGTCTTAGTGTTTACCCTACAATGTCACCAGTTTAATGTATATTCGATGCGTTTATGGATGTTCTTTGGAAATTGAAGATGCTGTTAAGTTATTACACTGATCCACTCATGAGCAATGACAGATCGACAATTCTCAGATCCACACATCAACGATACAAGATGGACAATTTTCTGGTCCACTCATCAACAATACAAGATGGACAATTCTCTGGTCCACTTATCAACAATATAAGATGGACAATTCTCTGGTCCACTTATCAACAATACAAGATGGACAATTCTCTGGTCCACTCATCAACAATACAAGATGGACAATTTTCTGGTCCACTCATCAACAATACAAGATGGCCAATTCTCTGAACAATTCATGAACAGTATTAGATAAAACAATTGGAGCAAGAGCAATGGGTAGTTTTCATGCTTATTTTGCATTTTTAAAACAAATATTAAATACAAATACATTTAAGGGAACAAATTAAGACATTTTATCAAAATTAGACTCTTATTGGCCCAAAAAAAGTGTGGAGTTTGAAAAAAGTGCAATGAATTAGCACAAACCCAGAACATGACTTGTCCACTCTAAATTAAATTTAAGTCTAATGGATATTGCAGCAGTGAAAAAAATAATCATGTATACATATAATAAATGAATCATACATATTAACTAGAATGTGTGTGCGGTGTTTAAGGGTAAAGAAAATAAACAAGGGAGAAGAATGTCTGCAAATTCCTGTATATCCCTTCACCTTTCCATTTTAAATGATCTGTTCTCATAATTTAATTGTTCAAAACAATATGATTCCTGAAATATGTTAAGTGTATTTATTATTATTATCTACCTTACTTTGAGTGTATTTTTTCTTGTTTTATATTTTTATATTAATTAAATAAAAGTACTTTTTTCTTGGACCAACCTTTGCTGCTATTCTTCTTGAACTACCGTATCTGTGGTGGGGATTGTACCACCCAATCCCGAGGGATAGAGCAGGTTACGTCTGCTCCATCAAATGTGAGTAAATTTCTTACCACTCTAATTGTATTCTGTGCCTTACGGTACACACTATTTTGGTTTTTCTTTTTCCTTTTTCTTCTATATTTCTGGAGGGAAAAGACCACCATCTATACTTACAAGTGGGCACTACACTATAATATCCTAAGCCCATATCCGCAGAGCTGCTTATGTTTCCACCATTTGAGTGACCGCAACCACCAAGAACCACACTTTATCCATAGGCGGGGATTGTTCTGCCCAGGTGCTCAAGTTGGAGCTACAATTTTAGATCCAGAAAATTTTGAGTGTTTTTTTTTATTCTATTTATTTGGACAGTGACATACTACACTATATATTTTCTTTTTTCTTTTTCTCCCTGCTTTTATATATATATATATATATATATATATATATATATATATATATATATATATATATATATTTTTTTTTTTTTTTTTTTTTTTTTTTTAAAGACACTTTAGTTTTTATTAATGTCAATTATTCTATTAAGGTTCAATTATTCACTAGGCATGGGTATCACCAAGCTTATCACTCTCCTCTTGTCCTCCCCAAAGGCTGGGATGTAGGGAGTAGGCAAACACACATTTTCAAATCCCACCTTACCATTTATCCTATTAAGATTAATGGCTCACACTCTAACATCAACACCAAAACCCTTTCCATACAATGGGCTTAAACTTGGGCTGTCTTGGAATGTAGCACCCCAATTAAATGCAAACTTGTATCTTCCCAACTTTGTAAGAATAATTTCCTACAGGAAACCCATTGGAAGAAAACCTGAACCTCCACCATTAAGGTGATATGGATAGACTGTCAGGATCCCGCGGGCGGCTGCGAGGGGAGGCTGCAATCCGCTCGCGGCACTCACCCTCCAGCCGTCCGCGGTCCCCTTCCTGCCATGTGTTCGGCGGGCGGCATCCTCCCAGCCACGGGTGCCGCCCGCGTCTTCTTCCGGGTCCCCCGGCAGCAGCATGCATGACGCTGCACGCTGGGAGACCGGCCAATTTGTTACACGCCGGGGTCAGTCACCTGACCCGGCGTTAAAGGCATAGTGCCTCAATCACAGTGGGAGGTTTAGATATCTCCCACGTGTGATTGTTAATTCTGATTGGAAATTAGCCAATCAGAATTAACCTTCTGGTTTAAATACTTACATTTCCTGTTCCTCCCTGCCCTGTTGTGGTCTTTGCTTTATAGTATTGATTCTGAACGTGTGATTTCTGGTTACGTACTCTCTGGCTTGTTATACTGACTTTGTGACTTTCTCCTACCCTTTGACCTCGGCTTGTTTCTCGTTATTCTGTTTTCTGGTTCCCCTTACTCGGCTTGTCTCCTGACTATTCTGTGTGTGCTTAGCCCGGCCACTCTAAGGACCGGTACTGCACACTTTCTGTGTGTGTGTCTGTGTGTGTGTTAGCGTGTTGGGTTCCCCGAATCGTGACATAGACACATGCAATTTGGTCCTTTATTGCTCAAACTAAAGAGGAGTAGCAATATTACTTAAATTGATTAATCCAGTTGTCCACAAACAAATTCTAGACCCAGATAGGAGGTTCCTTCCCTTAGATGTCACCCTAGCCAAAACACACTACACCTTGTTCAATATATACACACCAAATAATTAAAATGCTTCCTTTTTGATGCAACTGTTTAATTTATTGATTCCTTTTTCAGATTTCAAATTTATTATAGGATGGGACTTCAACGCGGTTTTGGATGGTCAGGTGAACAGGCTTGGTTTTGCTCCGTAGTGCCACTCCCTGGAGGTTTAGGAACTTCTTCACTTTCAGAGAAGCCTCTACCTCATGGACATATGGGGGATGAAATACAATGAGCTTACACATAGACATAATATCTCATCCAGTATTTATTTATTTTTAGTTTCCTCTGAGTTAGTATCTAAGGTAACACAAGCAAAAATGCACAACATCCTAATCTCTACCCACACCCCAAGTGACTTCATTGTAAATCTAGTTCCACTCATCCCATTTACCACACAATGGCGATGTCAAAAATAGCTTGACAACTAGTGATGTCCCGAACGGTTTGCTGGCGAATAGTTCCTGGCGAACATCGCGTGTTCGCGTTCGCCACAGACGGCGAACATAACCGATGTTCGGTCCGCCCCCTATTACTGTTTAAAAAAAAAAAAGGGTCCCCCCTCCCTGAGCAGGTGGGGGCCCTAAATACCAATAGGGTAGGTCCCCCCCTTATTGTTTTTTTAGGGCCCCCACCCACCGCTCAGGGGTGGGGGCCGGGGGGAGGACGGTAGGTCCCCCCACCATTATTATCTAGGGCCCCCACCCACTGCTCAGGGGTGGGGGCCGGGGAAGGACAGTAGGTCCCCCCCTCTCTTTATTTAGGGCCCCCACCCACCGCTCAGGGGTGGGGGCCGGGGGGGACAGTAGGTCCCCCCTTATTGATTTTTTAGGGCCTCCACCCACCGCTCAGGGGTGGGGGCTGGTGGGAGGATGGTTGGTCCCCCCACCATTATTATCTAGGGTCCCCACCCACTGCTCAGGGGTAGGGGCCAGGGGGAGGACAGTAGGTCCCCCCTCTCTTTATTTAGGGCCCCCACCCACCGCACAGGGGTGGGGGCCTTTAGGACATTTTTGTGGGTTTTAAAATTCACCTGCCTATTGAAGTCTATGGCGGTTCGCCGGGTTCGCCCGTTCGCCCGGGTTCGCCCGTTCGGAAGTTCGCGTTCGCCATTCGCGAAGCGAAAATTTTATGTTCGCGACATCACTATTGACAACACAAGATTATTTTAAGAACATGTTAGTGGGAGCCTGGGCTAACTTTACATACGGTAATTTGGACCACATAGATAATCCAAAGCTATTTTGGCAAACCTCAAATGCAGTAATGAGAGGGCAAATAACAACCTATGTTTCTAAACATAAAAAACAATTGGAATCAAAAATATATACGACTCAATACTGAGCTAGCAAATGCCCATCTGGCATATATTGAGGCAAAACTATTCTTAGACTAATTTTTATTGGAAAAAGCAAAGAAACAATTCAAATTCGTTAAAAACTATTTTTTTTCACTGGGGAGTATGAATGGGAAAGCTCATTGTGCATTTAACCCAACTGAAACCACTGCTGCATAACCCATGTTGCTGAATATGCTGGGACCTATACTTCTGACCGGGTGGAGATATATACATTTTTCTATAACCCATCTAAATTAAAAAAAACAGCCAAAGAGACATTCTTAACACAATATAGCAGCGTAGTGCTATATCAATCTCTTTTTTTGTGGCTTCATTCAGTCATTCAGCTGAAAGGCCACTTTTTTTGTGGGGCACTCATAAGTTCTAAAACTAGAGCAATCATCGTGGGAACCATTGGAATGTTCACGCTAAATGCTCAGTTGTTTAGATTGAAAAAATAGCCAGAATTATATTTGTAGTGAAAGGATGGAATTGACTTGGTGAATGATGTGATTTGTGTGCAGTAAAATCTGGAAAGTTGTAGGAGCGCCACCAAATAACTTTTTTTTTTTTTTTTTACTTTTTTTTAATAAGTGGTCAATAGTACCTGAAAATCAAAATATAATTTCTATTTAGGATTGTATTAGCATTTAAAAAGAATGATTTGGTGCCAAGAATATTTCATGTTTTGCTCTTTACACTCTGTAATAGAACCTGAGACAAACCTGGGGGATGAAGGGTAGTAACTTATTATAGATTTTAATTATTTAAATAGAACTTGAGCTGCCACAGTTGAAATACCTCTTTTTTTGTTCCTCAATGTTTCCTTGAGAACAGGGTCATTGTTGCAAAAGGCTGTAATTTATTTTTCACAAGAGATCTAAGGCTCCCTGGATTGTAATCTGATATGAAACTCCCACAGCCTTTTTACCTCCCAACTCTACATTCATAAACTTTCCTACCAAAAAGAAGGACGACAGCTGCCATTGGCTACTTCCACCAACAGAGGTCCATAGCAGATATAATTAATACTTTCCCTCCACCTTTTCCAGCCCATTGTAATTAAATGCACCCAACATCAATAGCAAATGCAGATCTACCAATATTCTGTCCATCTTAAGGATAAACACGATAGAGTTACAAGGAAAAGCAGCTTGCAAACTGTTGCTTCTTTGATAAAACAACATTTAATCACCCACCAAGTGAAAAAGATCTTCTATTGTTTAAGCTGACTTGGCACGTAAGAATTTTCCAGTCTTTGCAAGATGACCCTAGTATTTATTTTCTGACCATCAACTTTGAGTCAGCTGACCATTGATAGAAAGTGTTCTAGAACTCTTGTTGAAAAACATATATGTAGTAATTGGGTTTTGGAATGACCTTGGTGAACTGCTGGTGCTCTAATGGTCCTTCTTGATCCTTATCAGCTATATTTTAATAATCCTTGCTTCAAAAAGGGTTTGCTCAAGTCCTTTCTAAATGCTTTTGTTTGGTTATAGTGATTTTGGTGACCTAGAGCGGAATTCTTGCCAAATTAATAAATATAGCAAGGACCAAATGCCACTATCACAAGATCATGCCCCTAAAATTAGGGATCCATGTAAACCTTACTCTGTATTGCATAAGAAATGCATTTGAGACACTGTCATTAATAAGCGATATAGCTTGGCATTTCAGTTCTAGATTACTCCAGTGAGACTGACTAATCTGATAAGTTAATAGAACAGGTTTCTTTAATGCGCTAAAACTCTTGACTTGGTGACTACCCACACAACAAGATAATGAAAATGTTTGTCGATTCTCAGTCAGTGTCTCTTATTTTTCTTTCTCACTAAATATTTAATAGATAGGATTTTTTAAGGGGCTTATGTGACGAGACCAATCTCGCCACATTGCATTGGAGGAGCCTGGTTGCCCACCTGTTGCCTCTGGACTATGGCCCCATGTTAAAAAGCTTGATTTTCCCCTGCAAAGACACGAAAGCCGGGTCATTCGGTGCTTGCCCTGTTTGAGCGGTGATACCCCAGATAGCTATGCCATGGAGCCCATTCGTATAATGAAAGACTATGGGAAAGACTTTGGCTCCATGGTAATTGAACTGTATGTGTGTGATCTGAGCGCCATTCAGCAATAATGTGTGCTCAGATCTGAGCTATCTGGGGATATGTTGAATGTACCTGTTTTATGCAATGGCTGCACAGTTATATATTTTTATGTATTTTATTGTCTTTTGCTGCCATGTGTTCAATGGAGTTTTGCCTCTGTCCTTGGAGATAATTGGATTACTTCCCAATTATCTCCAGGATAGAAGACTCTGTGGAACTGGTTTTGGGCAGAAAAGCTATGCTTCATTTGGTCACAAAGGACTACGATCTATCTTTTGAACCACTGGACCAATTTGTATGATTTTGACGCATGTTTGTATTTGGAGTATGCTGATTCTGAAAATGTAAGTTTTATGTGAATGTGATATATACTGTTTAAGTTATGAATAACGTGGAAAAACTGTATTTCTCTGCTTGTGAAAATTACATTACCCATTGTGTAAGATAATTGTATCACAGGCAGAGGGGAGAATTTTGTGTGGGAGTGTCTGAGTGTATTGTACGTGTTTATTGGTTGTTTTCCAAAACCCTGCGGGTGGTACTAATGTGTATATAAGAACAATAAACCCACAGCTCTGTCTGTTCACTGCTTGACCCTCAACACGGAGCTTTGTCTCGTTCTTGGGGGGATTTACTGTATGCTGTTAAAGACTGATTGCCAGGAGTGTAAGCCGCTTGGGTGCTTTTCCTGTTCAGCTGCTAGCAGCTATTCGTGAGGTTCCAGTTCGGGAGTTTGGAGTGCTACTTGGTGTCCAGTTCGGGAGTTTGGTGTTCTGCAGTAGCTGTGCCTGTGTCTCTGGAAGGGGAAGATCTACTAAACGGCGGTTTTATGTCTGGGGGTGCCGTTACAGCTTAATATTTATATTATACAATATTAAGTAATATTACAATATGAGTTTAGTTCCATATCAAGTAAAAAAAAAAATACAACTGAAAAATGATCGATGGCACGTTAAAAGAATACTTGCCATAAAGTAGTTATTAACCAATACCATAGTCTCAAGAACATCCATTAACATCTTACAAGATGCAATTATCCTCCCACACCACGATCTATTTGATTGACCCAGTAGCTGTTCTACCAAATGATTCAGAATGTGAATAAAATACAGTGCAGCATAATATTGAAAACTATCCACAAAAAGAGAAACCATTATAAAGCATTACATAAATAATGCATTAAAAATAAATAAATAAAATAAAAATCTTACCTTAAGCTTTCCATACATGTGCACTGTTGCAGGCAGATCCCTTCCAAACCAGGAAGAGACCTCTAGTTAGAATTATCTCATTCTGGTCTATAGAGTAAATTGTTATCATTGAAACCCCTATCTTGCAGGGATTTATGGTATAAGTAGTTTACCCACCAAAAGCAGTTAAAATGACAGCAGTTGTGCCATGTTAAGAATCAGTTTACACAACGTGTACCAATTGTCAGTGCTGAGTTGTGCGGCCTGGTGGGAGGAGTCACCCTCCTGCACCTAAAAGGTAGGAAACAGGAGGGTGACTAAAATATTTTGTGTGTGTGCGTGTTTGTTTGTGTGTATTTGTCTTTGAATGTATGTGTGTCTTATGTATGTGTCTTTGTATGTATGTCGTGTGTGTCTTTGTATGTATGTCTTGTGTGTGTGTATCTGTCTGTCTGTATGTATGTGTGTATCTGTCTTTGTATGTAGAAAAAACAGAAGGGAAGGCTGCTCTCCGGACTTTTAAAACATAAAAGTTTATTCAATTCTCATTAAAAAACGACCTTGTCTTTGTATGTATGTATGTATGTGTGTCTTGTGGTCTTGTGTGTGCGTGTGTCTTTGTATGTGTGTCTTGTGTGTGTGTGTGTGTATGTGTGTCTGTATGTATGTGTCTTTGTACGTATGTGTGTCTTATGTATGTCTCATTGTATGTATGTAGGTGTCTTACTACATATATGTAGTAATTGGGTTTTGGAATGACCTTGGTGAACTGCTGGTGCTCTAATGGTCCTTCTTGATCCTTATCAGCTATATTTTAATAATCCTTGCTTCAAAAAGGGTTTGCTCAAGTCCTTTCTAAATGCTTTTGTTTGGTTATAGTGATTTTGGTGACCTAGAGCGGAATTCTTGCCAAATTAATAAATATAGCAAGGACCAAATGCCACTATCACAAGATCATGCCCCTAAAATTAGGGATCCATGTAAACCTTACTCTGTATTGCATAAGAAATGCATTTGAGACACTGTCATTAATAAGCGATATAGCTTGGCATTTCAGTTCTAGATTACTCCAGTGAGACTGACTAATCTGATAAGTTAATAGAACAGGTTTCTTTAATGCGCTAAAACTCTTGACTTGGTGACTACCCACACAACAAGATAATGAAAATGTTTGTCGATTCTCAGTCAGTGCCTCTTATTTTTCTTTCTCACTAAATATTTAATAGATAGGATTTTTTAAGGGGCTTATGTGACGAGACCAATCTCGCCACATTGCATTGGAGGAGCCTGGTTGCCCACCTGTTGCCTCTGGACTATGGCCCCATGTTAAAAAGCTTGATTTTCCCCTGCAAAGACACGAAAGCCGGGTCATTCGGTGCTTGCCCTGTTTGAGCGGTGATACCCCAGATAGCTATGCCATGGAGCCCATTCGTATAATGAAAGACTATGGGAAAGACTTTGGCTCCATGGTAATTGAACTGTATGTGTGTGATCTGAGCGCCATTCAGCAATAATGTGTGCTCAGATCTGAGCTATCTGGGGATATGTTGAATGTACCTGTTTTATGCAATGGCTGCACAGTTATATATTTTTATGTATTTTATTGTCTTTTGCTGCCATGTGTTCAATGGAGTTTTGCCTCTGTCCTTGGAGATAATTGGATTACTTCCCAATTATCTCCAGGATAGAAGACTCTGGGGAACTGGTTTTGGGCAGAAAAGCCATGCTTCATTTGGTCACAAAGGACTACGATCTATCTTTTGAACCACTGGACCAATTTGTATGATTTTGACGCATGTTTGTATTTGGAGTATGCTGATTCTGAAAATGTAAGTTTTATGTGAATGTGATATATACTGTTTAAGTTATGAATAACGTGGAAAAACTGTATTTCTCTGCTTGTGAAAATTACATTACCCATTGTGTAAGATAATTGTATCACAGGCAGAGGGGAGAATTTTGTTTGGGAGTGTCTGAGTGTATTGTACGTGTTTATTGGTTGTTTTCCAAAACCCTGCGGGTGGTACTAATGTGTATATAAGAACAATAAACCCACAGCTCTGTCTGTTCACTGCTTGACCCTCAACACGGAGCTTTGTCTCGTTCTTGGGGGGATTTACTGTATGCTGTTAAAGACTGATTGCCAGGAGTGTAAGCCGCTTGGGTGCTTTTCCTGTTCAGCTGCTAGCAGCTATTCGTGAGGTTCCAGTTCGGGAGTTTGGAGTGCTACTTGGTATCCAGTTCGGGAGTTTGGTGTTCTGCAGTAGCTGTGCCTGTGTCTCTGGAAGGGGAAGATCTACTAAACGGCGGTTTTATGTCTGGGAGTGCCGTTACAGCTTAATATTTATATTATACAATATTAAGTAATATTACAATATGAGTTTAGTTCCATATCAAGTAAAAAAAAAATACAACTGAAAAATGATCGATGGCACGTTAAAAGAATACTTGCCATAAAGTAGTTATTAACCAATACCATAGTCTCAAGAACATCCATTAACATCTTACAAGATGCAATTATCCTCCCACACCACGATCTATTTGATTGACCCAGTAGCTGTTCTACCAAATGATTCAGAATGTGAATAAAATACAGTGCAGCATAATATTGAAAACTATCCACAAAAAGAGAAACCATTATAAAGCATTACATAAATAATGCATTAAAAATAAATAAATAAAATAAAAATCTTACCTTAAGCTTTCCATACATGTGCACTGTTGCAGGCAGATCCCTTCCAAACCAGGAAGAGACCTCTAGTTAGAATGATCTCATTCTGGTCTATAGAGTAAATTGTTATCATTGAAACCCCTATCTTGCAGGGATTTATGGTATAAGTAGTTTACCCACCAAAAGCAGTTAAAATGACAGCAGTTGTGCCATGTTAAGAATCAGTTTACACAACGTGTACCAATTGTCAGTGCTGAGTTGTGCGGCCTGGTGGGAGGAGTCACCCTCCTGCACCTAAAAGGTAGGAAACAGGAGGGTGACTAAAATATTTTGTGTGTGTGCGTGTTTGTTTGTGTGTATTTGTCTTTGAATGTATGTGTGTCTTATGTATGTGTCTTTGTATGTATGTCGTGTGTGTCTTTGTATGTATGTCTTGTGTGTGTGTGTCTGTCTGTCTGTATGTATGTGTGTATCTGTCTTTGTATGTAGAAAAAACAGAAGGGAAGGCTGCTCTCCGGACTTTTAAAACATAAAAGTTTATTCAATTCTCATTAAAAAACGACCTTGTCTTTGTATGTATGTATGTATGTGTGTCTTGTGGTCTTGTGTGTGCGTGTGTCTTTGTATGTGTGTCTTGTGTGTGTGTGTGTATGTGTGTCTGTATGTATGTGTCTTTGTACGTATGTGTGTCTTATGTATGTCTCATTGTATGTATGTAGGTGTCTTTGTATGTATATGTGTGTCTTTGTATGTATGCCTTGTGTGTCTGTCTGTTTATATGTGTGTATGTATGTGTCTTTGTATGTATGTGTTGTGTGTGTCTGTATGTATGTATGTATGTATGTGTCTTTGTATGTATGTTTGTATGTATGTATGTGTGTGTCTGTATGTATGTGTGCATGTCTGTGTGTGTGTGTGTCTGTCTGTCTGTATGTATGTATGTATGTGTGCCTGTCTGTTTGTATGTATGTGTCTTTGTATGTATGTGTGTCTTGTGTGTGTGTGTGTGTCTGTATGTGTGTATGTGTGCCTGTCTGTTTGTATGTGTGTGTGTGTGTGCCTGTGTGTGTGTGTGTGTGTGTTTCGGTCTGTATGTATGTATGTGTCTGTGTGTGTTGGTCTGTATGTATGTATGAATGTGTCTGTATGTATGTATGTGTGCATGTGTATGTATGTTTCTGTCTGTCTGTATGTGTATATGTGTGTGTATGTATGTGTGTCTGTATGTGTCTGTGTGTGTCTGTTCAGGGGTGGGGGGCGGGAGAGGGAGGGGATGGGGGGGCACAGATCAGTTTCGCACCAGGGCCCCGTGGATTGTGTGTACGCCACTGCATAATGCTATTCTAATTATAAAATAAGGCCAGGGACTAATGAAAGTATTTAGAAAATTGGTCAGACTAGATGGGCCGAATGGTTCTTATCTGCCGTCACATTCTATGTTTCTATAGGATTTTTGGAAGCCTAAAGAAAACCTTTGTTTTTGTCAGTTAGACAAATCTTAGCTCACCTTCTTATTTCACATAATAATCATGACATTATACATTTTACTTGTTTTATTCAGAGTGCGTTTTCTATTTTTCAAATTTTTAACTATGTACTGTTTGTACTACCTAACTAAACGGTAATTCATTTGTTGAAAAAAATAAGTTCAGCTGATCCTATTAAGAATTCACTTTCTCAAATAAAGGTGTAGCTATATATTATGAGATATCTTATAAGAGAAAATGCTATTTGAAAATGCTGATGCTTAAGGGTTAATTCACTAAGTAGAAAATAGTGCCCCATTTTTTTCTTATTCATTAAATGCTTTTGTCTGTTAAGATTATCCTAGTTCCAACAAGGAACTGAAATTTTAATCTAATATGTATTTTATATTTTATGATTTTACCCAATTAATATTGTGTGTGTGTGTTACACTGGCACATATTCTGACATATCCACTGGCCGTGGGTTTAATTAAAACCTGTATAGTCCATTTGATTTATTCAGTTGTAGCTAACCTTTCTTCATTGCCTGCTCATGCCTCTTGAGAGTTGTAGTCCAAGGACAGCTGGAGAACATTTATTGGTTTATGGTTTGTTGAATTGTAAAAAATTTAAACCTGTTCTGTGATCTTCCTCAAGTGTAACATTAGTGTATTTTTCAGGAATGGAGCTATAGCTTGTATTGTGTCTCCCTTGCTCTCATTAAGCTGTATACAGAAGGCAGACAGTCCACCGTCACAATAAATTCTCAGCAGCCAGGGACAGCACACAGCCTGCTGCAATTTAAAGAAGTGTTGATTTGCATATTGAATTAAAATTAAGAGCTAATTACGCAAATAAATTATGACATTTGGCAGGAGGATTTGCTTCAAGATCATTTATTATCTTATTTTTATAACGGTGTGTGCATATAATGGTCAAAGACAATATTTTAAAGGAGAATTAGTGAAGAATTATTAGTCTGAAAACAATTCTGCAATAATGTGTTTCACTTTTACTTACACCTAAGCTCTTCCCGTGGCAGTCAGGGTGACTTGAATATAGACAGAGATATTAAAGCTTTGTTAATAAATAGTCATAATAATACTTAGTATCATAAAACAAGCGCACAATATGGAGAAAAAACACCTTGAGTGGGATCCCCTAGACCACTTCTATAAAATATAAACAAAATACATACAAATGGCGGAGCTATTGGGTTTAAGTTTAGTATAAATCTGTAACAATACAAGAATGCAAGACAATAGTGCAGTATTGCCAGAAGAAATCAAATGGGGTATTATAAGGTTAGGAATATCACTCACAAGTCAGGAGCATTTGGTCACATATGGCTCAGAAGGTAAGCACTGGTGGACACTTTAAACGGATTACGGTCCTCTCACTGTGGTTGTCTCAGTCTGACACACAGGATATACAGGATACCAGGATGCACAGGATACCAGGAAGGTTTATCCAAAGGGTCTTATATTGGTTAAAATTAACAAACATAAAATAAATATCAAAACAATAAATACCAGGTAAAGTGGTCGCTGGTTGACTTTATAGTCCAGAATGTATCCAAAATGCATTTTGCCGCATCAAATGGGCTTCCTCAGTTGGTTGTGAATCTATTTTGTGTCCTCTTTTCTTTAAATCTCCCGCTTTCTGTTTACTTCCAGTTTGACACAGGTTTGTCTTTGCTTCCGGTTTCTCTTGATGAGTGGAATGCTCATGCATTCCAAGATGTTTCGTGGGTGATTGTCTTAACGTCCAGGGAGTGATATATCCATATTTGGATGAGGGAAGTTTTCAGTAGGGAGAGTTAAAGGAATCCTTGTGTCTTTTGTTCTGTGAGACGCAACATGCATTCCACTTAGCCCATAAAACAAAAGTCCATAACTTAGTTATAATAATAATAATAATAATAATAATACTTGGTGTTTATGGGAGTCTACTGCCGCATTTGTCTTCTGCAGCATTTGTATTTTGCTTGTTTTCCTTGAAACCTTCATTAGAAATATTTAACTACAATGGTATCAATTTATCAAATTGTTCTGTTCTATAAAGTGGTCTAATGTGCTAAAAGTGGGTCAATCACCATGGAAACCTGCAGAATCAGCAGCTACATTCTGTTGGTAAATCCAATCCTTTTACATGTTTGCACTACTTTTAGAACAGGGAACTGTGGGATAGGTCTCCCCCTTTGGGTCCTCTTATAAAAAGTAAAATAAAAAAAACTTGCCCTGAAAGGTCAACCAACACCATGAAAGTTACAAGGTCAACTTTTTATGATATATCTAATAATTCTAAAAATGTGCCTTTTGTGTGTCATTCAGATTGGGGTGACAAGGTCAGAACCCTAACTGAAGTTATAGGCAAGAGATAGCAGGCTGCATTAGCAATCATAAAATGGCAGAAGTTAATGGAAGGAAAGACTCAAATAGGTGGTAACTAAATCTCATTACAAGTCAGGACATCAAGTCGGAATAGCCAGTAAACTCACCAGGTGCAAAAAGAGAACTGTCAAGTAAAAAGTCAGGTCCGTAGTACAGAAATCAGGAACGACAAGGAAACTATCCAAACACAAAATAAAGCACAAAGAAACATTCTGATTAAGTAAAATATGGGAAGGCACTGGAGAGAGTGAAATCTAGCTTTTTAAAGCCCAGGTATGACTTACTGATATATTTTGAAATCCCAGTAAAATTGACGCAATGCATCATAGAATGGGTGATGTGGCAGAGGAACGCACTATGGGCCAAATTTCCCAATAAGTGGTTCATAAATAAAAGATGCATACTCTAATTACTCAGTAACCGTGAGATCAGTATCCATGGATAATGCTTACCAGTGTTCCCAACAGTGTGGAGAGTAGACATCTCCCAACACTGCAGGACCACCTCCCAACACACTCTTACAGGACAATAGCACCAGTTACCTGTGGAGTATGTAGTGTGTAGTGGTTGATCGCTCTTCAGTAAGCAAAGAGTAATTATGTTCCCTGTTTCAACATGTAGCAGTGTGGTGGTAGAAACAAATTACAGGATGATCCCTGCAAAAATATGAACCGTCACTCATGGAGTGAGGGCCCAGTGGAACACTAAAATTACTCTGGGATGCAACCCTTTTGCCACCTTATGACTGGTCCAAAATACTGGATGTAAGTGGTTGATAGGAAACAAATTTTGCAATGGATGGTCCCTGCTGCTTAAACCCCCTCCTTTAATACAGTAATTAGGCAGTGATTCCACTCTTTCCAAAAACAGAGCCCTAGTGCCTCTGAAAAATGTTCATCGTGTCTGAAGGTGAATGGCTAAACATCTGTACCCAGCATTGCTATCTATTGCTAAAACTTCAATGTAATGTCTAGTTCAGGGGAAGGCAACATTCGGCACTCCAGATTTTGTGAAATACATTTCCCATAATGTCCTTACAATCATAATGCAGGCAAAGTATCAGGGAAGATGTAGTCCACAACTTCTGAAATGTCGAAGGTTGACTTCCCCTGGTCTATTCAAACGTGGTATGGCAGACATGGCCATGACTTGAGAAACACAATGAATGGTGTTAAACCATTGACAACAGTGTCTAAATAACGGGGGTGGTGTTCCCCGAATGGCACTCAACAGAGAGGTGCTGCCAGGGCTGGTGAAAGGCAGCACAGTTGGCTGTCTAGGGTGCACTGACCCGGTTGACAATACAGTGCTCCCCATTCTCCCAATTACTTTATGTAGCATAGCCGAGCTGACTGTGGTAGGGGATATTCTGAATCCTCTAACTGGTCTGACAGGAAGTGCTCAATAAGAGCAACAAACAGCTTCCTGTCAGACCCGGAACATGCTACATGGAGGATAGTCAGCAGGCACAGGAGTGGGTCAGAGAATACAAAGGGAGGGTGGAATGGAAGATACCAAAAAACACAAAAAGGGCTGGGAGAAAGAATTACACAAAGGGGATTGGGGAGGTACACAGAGGGGCTGGTGGGGGAGAGATGCATAGATGGGCTTGAGGTAAGAATTAGACAAACAGAAGGGCTGTGGGAGGGAAGAAAGACACACAGAAGGGGTATGGCAGAGCAAAGAGACACACAGAAGGGCTGGGTGGGAAGAAAGATACACAAAGAGGAGCTTGAGGGGAGAAGCTGACACATAGAGGGCCTGGGTGTGAATAGTAGACACAGATGGGAAGAAAACATCACAGGGGAATAAGAGACACAAACAGAGGCTGGGGGCCAGAAAGAGACACACAGAGGGGCTAAGGGGGGGGAAATAAACACACAAAGGGGCTGGTGGGAAAAAGAGAGACAGAGGGGTGGTGAGGAAAGAGAGACAGAGGTGGGCTGGGGGGAATAAGAGACACAAAGAGGGGCTGGGGGAATAAGAGACACAAAGAGGGGCTGGGGGGAGAAATTGACACACAGAGAGTGGGAAGGATGAAACACACAGAGGGAATGTGGTGGGAGAAAGACAGAGGGGCTGTGGGGGAGAGAAAGAGATACACAAAGTGACCGGGGGAGAAAGAGACACACAGATGGTCTGGGAATGAGAATGAGACACATACAGCAGCTGTGGTGGGAGAAAGACACACAGAGGGGTTTGGGGAAGAGGCACATAGATGGGCTGGGGGAATAAGAGACACACACAGGGGGTGGGGGGAAAAAGAGACACACTGCGGTGCCTGCCCCACTTCTATGCATGGGGAGAAAGAGACACAGAGGTACTGTGGGGAAAGAGACACGCAGAGGTACCATGGCAGAAGAAAGAAATACAGAGAAGGGCTGGGGGGGGAGACATACAAAAGGAGCTCTGTGCTGTGTGTTGTCTGTTGTGTATTGTGTGCTCCGTGCTGTGTACTGTGTGCTCTGTGTTGTGTATTGTGTGCTGCATACTGTGTGCTCTGTGCTATATCAGTTAATTTGTTTGATCATTGTTCTAGTTTTTAAAGTTCACATACTGTTTACAAATTTGTGCAATTACTATTTTTGAAAACTTAAAATATTTATGCAGGTGTTTTTTACATTTATAGTTGGGTGGGTGCCAAATATAGCATCCGGCTCGGGTTCCAAATGCGCTAGGTGTGCCCTTGGTTGACAACTTATTTGGCATAACTGGGGTAGTGCTGAGGATTTCTGCTTTTATTGCTATTGGATACCAGGGTCTCCTCCTGTCTAGCATTTGAGCCTAAAGGAACACTTTAGGGTCACGACCCTATAGTGTTAAAACCACCATGTAGGTGGATTCCCCCCCTTAGCCGTCTTAAAAGGTAATAAAACCTACCTTATTTCCAGTGCTGAGTGGGTCAACCGGCACTGGACCTACCCCAATCCCCTTCTTTGGCTGACATCATCAGAATTGATTATTTCTGCCAAACCAATTCTTCCCATAGGGAGAGGGTGGAGACATTGAATATCAATGCTGCACACTGCAGAGGTGTCCCAAGGTTGTAATGTAAACACTGCCTTTTACACTGAAAAGGCAATGTTTACATCAAAATGCCTACATGGACTGACTATACACACCAAAACAACTACAATAAGCTGTTAAATTAAGTAATCAACGAGTGTCTATCATGATATTCTGCTATCCTGTATGAATGTAGGACATGCTTGCAATTCTCTGCACCGTAGATGAGTTGGATTGAGAAATCTTCCACTTCTTGTCTCCTGTGTTGTCATTAATATTACCAGATCGTGGGTGCTTTGCAGAGTATTAATATTAACTTCTGTAATCTATCAGTTAACATCTATAGCACTATAAATAAAGATAAAAAGGTTCTAGCCGCAGCAAACTTTTATGAAGGAAACCTGTTCATTCTATATGAAGTTCTAAAGATCTAAGGGGCGTTAAACTCTGAACTTGTGATTAAGTGTGCTGTGCTGCACTTATCTGTCTCTTATTCTTTTATCGTCATATAGGGTACTTACTGAGTGCATGTGCTTAGGTACTGTGTTAGAGTGGGTGAAGTCACAGTTTATTGGGATTTTTTGTTAACTTTCTCTCCAATGTCTAATATGGGAATACACATTGTCTGACTGTACAGAACGTCCAAGGATCAGACCTGTCTGAAGTCTGCTAATGCATTTGGGATTTAAATAGTATCTGGTTCATGCAAAGAACATTCATAGACTGTCAAACATGAAATTCACTCTTTAAATGACTACTTTTATAATCTATGATTATTCAGAGACAATATTCTCTCTGTACCCAGGGGTGCTAACCACATCTATGGTCCTGAAATTGATTGTGGTTAAAAAAGGGTTAAGAACATGTATGTTAACCTCTCCCCTCTGTTTCCAACAAATGATGAAAAACTGTATATATATATATATATATATATATATATATATATATTTATATATATATATATATATATATATATTTATATATTTATATATTTTAGTGACTCTTCAGTGTATTTTAGTCTTTTAAAGAAAGCATTTTTTAAAAATGTGTTTATATATTTATTACAAAAAAAAATCCTCTCCATTCAGCGGTTAATTTAAAAGGTTTATTTCTTGAAATGAATGCTCTTCATCAAACCTCCGATCCTTGAAAATCAGTGCAACCTGCCTGTGTGGATAATGAATTGATTTGTAATGTAAATTACATAAAGCACCCCTCCCATTCAGCATTTGTGTGTGAGTGTGTTTAATCTAAAACGTTTAAGTTTCAAAATGAGCTTCTCCATCAAAAGTCTCAATTCCATTTACATTTCTTGCATACGAGTCAATTTGTGTCTGACCCAGCTTATAAATCACTGCCAAGCACTGCTGTATCTGGGAAACTCTCGGCACTTGTCTTTGCTGTTTCCTTCCCTCCTCCCTTCCCCCGTATCCACACGAAACATTGAAAAGCTAATTTCAACCTCCATTTGAACACATTAAAAATAAATAAATAAAGATATAACAGAGTGTGTCAGATATGTGACCAATGTCAGACAAGCTCATTGTTCCTCGGTCTTTAACCTTTTCTTTACTAGTGAGCCCAACAACACGCTGATGAGTAGGAATATACTAAAATGTCATCAAATGCCCACAAGACGTCATCTCTGTACTACAAGGGTATGTCTAGTTCTCATCAAGATTTGGAAACTGCAATCTGTGAAAGCGAAATGCTAGGGGATGCATGTATACGGCAAGAATAAACTAGTTCTAACCCTAAGTAATGATATGATCTTGTAAATCCTGCACTTTGTATTTAGATTGACTACTTTATGGTGTGCATGCCATGGGCTCTGAGGTTAAAATAATCTTTCCATGCAGTAGCCAAAATCATTGCAATTTTAATATTAGCTTAACTTTAGAATTATTTTAGTAGCAGACAGAAACATCCATTACAAAATTATGTCCAAATGGAATAAATATGGCGAACACTCACTTAGAGGGTAATTAATCCCATTGTTTATTAATTCCTTAATCTGTACTGTGAATCCAGGGTCATCATACACCACTATGTATGACATGCTACCATGCAGGGATATTGACAAACGTGAGAATTTCTGGAATGTATTTGTGTGCAAGAAGCATATATGCAATCAGCTTGTGCTTTCAGTCAATGGGCTAAGAGCTTAGGAGAGCTAACAGAAGTTCCAATTTATAAACTTACATCTCTTCAGTAAATTCCTTGCAAAAATATAGCTTATAGTTTTTTTTCCCATTATATTTTGTTCTAACTTGCTTAGAACTTAAAAGTTTGTCATTGATCCTTGTGTGAGACTAGGTTACTAATATACCGTTGTCAAACTTTTTTTGTGTGTGTTAACTGTTTGGAGAAAGAAAATTTCATTTTTTTATTTTGAGGAATGAAGCAAAAGAAGAGAATAAAGAAAAAAGTTCCTTTTGCCTAGCTTGGGTCATTCATTCAGTGCTAACATTGCCCCCTAGGGACACCTCTGGTGGCCACTACTCAGATGGTCTCTAGAGGTGCTTCCTGTGGCTGTGCTGCATAGTTTGCAGCACTGCTGTTTTGCGTCTCCATGCTCTGCATTGAGACGCTGAATTTTCCTCATAGAGGAACCCGCACGGCTTTTAAAATAAGGCATGTTTTAACCCCTTCTAAGGGGGCTAATGGGGGGGGGGGGGGGGGGGGCGAGCCACCTAACTGGTGGTTTTAACACTGTAGAGTCAGATTTACCTTGCTGATATATCTAGCTTGCTGCTACCAGGGTCACTTGCAACAACTTGGCAGATAGGAGATTTTGTCATTGAATGTAGTGCAATACTAGATTACCAATATGCAGTTGTTTAAATATTTTTTGTTAACTGTTTGGCTAAAGAAAACCCTATTTTACTTTCTTTTTCCCACTCCATTTTGTGCTGTGCATGTTTGCAAGCACTGTGCATTGTTTCTTAAAGTCAAACACAATAATGTTACAGTAGTAAATTCCCCAAGCAACAACCCATTTTGCAACACAAGCATCTATTTTTACAATACAACGTTGTGTTAGTTTACACATTACACAATAATTTATCTATATATCTAATTTATTGTAATCAGTGTAATCTACTAATCCCAAAATAAAATTGAGGGAGGGTAGAGGAATGGATCTTGTTCCCCAATCCACTATCAGCAGTAATGCCTGGCTTCCTAGAGTTTGAACACATCTTCCCCAGCCACGAGGACTGCTGATTCCTCTGCCACTACTATCTCCACCACTATTAGTAGTATTCAGCCTCAGGAGGCAATAGTTTTTTTTCCATTCTCTTCATGCTACAATAACTTGTGCTGCTTCTTCCAAAGACATTGTAGCTCCTTCTACCACAGGTGACTCAAGCTTTATACCTTCTTGGAGACCCCAAGAGGTAATTAAAGGAAAGTGCAGAAGGGTCTACCTCGTGGGGGTTATCAGAGTCATTCTTCACTCTTTTGTGTAGACTTGGTGCAGAGTACCAAACTAGTGTCTCGAATGTTGACTATGTTGAAGTTGTTGGTGGTAGTGGTGATAAACCCGGGAATGAAAATTCTGTTTTCTCCACCCTTACAGACATAGATCTTTTACCTCTGGGCCAGGAGCTACTTGACTCTGAGTATGATGAGCCAGAGCAATTAGAAGAGAATAGTGTGGAGAGGACAGGAGGCACTTGCCTCCTGCATCTTCTCCCCTATCTAAGTCCAACTGTATGTGCTTTAGAATCGTCTCATCTAAAGGAGACAGTTGTGACATATGATTTATTTTCTGGCACAAGAAGATCATCCACTGTCAGTGTTACCATCAACACTACCACCACTACCACCAACTCCACCACCAATATCACCATCATCAATATAGCCTGTACCACTACCATCAACATTTCCATTAGCATTAATCAGCTAAGTGCTGCTAGAGCCTCCACTGCCACCAGTGCAAATCCATTTGCATCCTTGTCAGTCACAGAGCAAAAGGTAGGAGTTAATGTATCACAACAAAGCAAAGTATGGGATCACGTTGAGTGCCTCAAAGAAGGCTGACTGGCAAAATGCAAATTATGTGGCAAGGAAGTGAGTAGGGGGCAAGTGAAAGGTCATCTCACTATTGTCAGTATGAAGCAACGTTTGGAAAGATACCCAAAGTCTGTATTACTGAGGTAAGAAGTAGAAGAAGAAAGTACTAGGGCAGGCAGCAGCTCCACTGGTGCAGTATCTGATTATGTGCAGTTATCACCATCTTCTCCTCCTTCACTACTACTAACACCATAGGCAGAGCAGGGGGGATGGCGAGGATAGTGCCAATGGTTGGAGCTCTCATCATCCAGTAAATTAAAAAAGAAAACAGAAAAAAAAATCATCTTGTCTTGCTCCTAATGTCAGTGCCAGTTATATGTACTTTGATTTACTTATTTAGAATTGGTTTACTGATTTAAAGTTGCAAGAAAAAGTATGTGAACCCTTTGGAATGATATGGATTTCTGCACAAATTGGTCATAAAATGTGACCTGATCATCATCTTAGTCACAACAATAGACAATCACAGTCTGCTTAAACTAACACACAAAGAATGAAATGTTGCCATGTTTTTATTGAACACACCTTGTAAACATTCACAGTGCAGGTGGAAAAAGTATGTGAACCCTTGGATTTAATAACTGGTTGAACCTCCTTTGGCAGCAATAACTTCAACCAAACGTTTCATGCAGATCAGACGTGCACAACGGTCAGGAGTAATTCTTGACCGTTTCTCTTTACAGAACTGTTTCAGTTCAGCAATATTCTTGGGATGTCTGGTGTGAATCGCTTTCTTGAGGTCATGCCACAGCATCTCAATCGGGTTGAGGTCAGAACTCTGACTGGGCCACTTCAGAAGGCGTATTTTCCTTTGTTTAAGCCATTCTGTTGTTGATTTACTTATATGCTTTGGGTCATTGTCCTGTTGCAACACCCATCTTCTGTTGAGCTTCAGCTGGTAGACAGATGGCCTAAGTTCTCCTGCAAAATGTCTTGATAAACTTGGGAATTCATTTTTCCTTCGATGATAGCAATCCATCCAGGCCCTGACGCAGCAAAGCAGCCCCAAACCATGATGCCCCCACCACCATACTTCACAGTTGGGATGAGGTTATGATGTTGGTGTGCTGTGCCTCTTTTTCGCCAAACACATAGTGGTGTGTGTTTCTTCCAAACAACTCAACTTTGGTTTCATCTGTCCACAAAATATTTTGCCATTACTGCTGTGGAACATCCAGGTGCTCTTCTGCAAACTGTAAATGTGCAGCAATGTTTTGTTTGGACAGCAGTGGCTTCCTCTGTGGTATCCTCCCATGAAATCAATTCTTGTTTAGTGTTTTACGTATTGTAGATTCGCTAACAGGGATGTTAGCATTTGCCAGTGACTTTTGTAAGTCTTTAGCTGACACTCTAGGATTCTTCACCTCATTGAGCAGTCTGCACTGTGTTCTTGCAGTCATCTTTACAGGACGGCCACTCCTAGGGAGAGTAGCAGCAGTGCTCAACTTTCTCCATTTATAGACAATTTGTCTTACCGTGGACTGATGAAAAGCAAGGCTTTTGGAGATACTTTTATAAACCTTTCCAGCTTTATGCAAGTCAACAATTCTTAATCGTAGGTCTTCTGAGAGCTCTTTTGTGCGAGGCATCATTCACATCAGGCAATGCTTCTTGTGAAAAGCAAACCCAGAACTGGTGTGTGTTTTTTATAGGGCAGGGCAGCTGTAACCAACACCTCCAATCTCATCTCATTGATTGGACTCCAGTTGGCTGACATCTCACTCCAATTAGCTCTTGGAGATGTCATTAGTCTAGGGGTTCACATACTATTTCCACCTGCACTGTGACTGTTTACATGGTGTGTTCAATAAAAACATGGTAACATTTCATTCTTTGTGTGTTATTAGTTAAAGCAGACTGTGATTGTCTATTGTTGTGACTAAGATGATGATCAGATTACATTTTATGACCAATTTGTGCAGAAATCCATATTCCAAAGGGTTGACATACTTTTTCTTGCAACTCTTCGATTTGATTTGCACTGTGCTTCTGTGCCATTGCTTGTGCTTTGGGAATTGTATGCTTCTCTCCTCAGTTATATGCACAGTGTGTGGCAATCCTACCTACACTAAAATTCAGTGGTGGTGCTTGTGGTCATCCTCTTGTTCACTTACCTCATAAAAATATATATATATATATATATATCTGCTACTACTGCTGTGGTTTTGCGGTACCTATATCTTCCACAGGCACAGTTGGGAGAAGCTGAGTGGACACTATATTTCCCACACAGAAGAAAAGTCACTAACGCTACAGACTGCATGTATGTGAAAGTTTTGTGCTTGTTAGTTTGTTTAATTGGCCACTGACTTTGTCCTTCCATTTTTGGATAGGTCCCGAATTTCCAAGTGGAAACAACTCCTGCTCCCCATTTTTATTATAAATACAAGATAGCAAAAGGAAAAAGGTTGCAATCAAGTTCTTTCATTTCCTAATTGTTTGATCTACATATATATTGATCTAATTTTTGCAACGTGGAATTCACATAGCAAAAATGCCTGATATTGTGTGGCCATTAGGCAAAGCAATATTGTAGTCAGAATCACTATTTTTCTTTCTTGTTTGGACGTTCGAATTCTAAAGTCGGTAGCAAAATTTGGCCAAGCCCAACACTGGCATGATCTAAATTCTCCCGCCCCCTAAATTTTGCTTTGTGTCCTACACCAGGCTAATATGTGTTAGGTGTGAAAATTCATGGTTATAGGGTGATAGTGCAATGTGTCAGTGCATGTACATGCCATTGCTTGTATTTAATGAGTCAGTATAAGTATTAGCACATGACTGAGTGTGCATGTATGTCATATGTGATTGGAGGACAGTGAGTTGCACGAATATAAGAATTTAATGTGTATATGTGTAAGTGCGCTAACTGCAGAATTGCAGTTTTCTAAACTTATCCTCAGAGTCTTCAGAGTGTGCTCCTTCACAAAATATATACTTTGGCTGGAGTGACAAAAAATGTGAATGATAAGTAACAAAATTAAAATGGGAAGTTAGTAGAATGATTACATTTTAAAGAGAGAAATCAAATGTGTGTGACCCTGAGAATTCTACCATTGACCAGAGACTATAAAATAGGAGAATAAAAAACACAAGAGAGTCTGGGTCAAACCCTAAGAGTACACAAGAGCAATTAGAATTATGTTTGACCATAAAAGTGTAAGATCGAGAAACATTGTATATGAGTGTGTGTAGTAGCAGTTGACTAACGAGGCAGGCCAAAAGTGCAAGGTCCGCTGTGATAGAATCATTTGTTTATAGTTAGTGATCTTAAAGTCTTTAAAAGTCAGTAAAAGTAAATCTGAGGACAGAAAATAAAGATAGCAGAAAAGAAAGTCATAGAGGTTGTAGGGAGAAGGTATCGTAAAGAGCCTATAAACATTAGTTAGAAAAACGTGAGAGGTATAAATTAATGCAGACATAATTGTAGAGATACTTGCTAGATCACATATGACTTTTATAGACTTCAGGTTCTCAAATGCACATAGTGTCTCCACAGTTAAAAGTGACTTTTAAGATGAGGATTCCATTTGCATGTGTATACTACTATGTAGAATTATCTTCAAGGAACTCTGAAGGCATACTATGCATTAAGTCGTTTTAGCCGTATATCAATGTTGTATTTTCACCATGTTTACATTTCTTTAGTTTTGTTAAAAAAAGAAGGAAAGAAAGAAAAACGGTGCATAATCACAGCCCCTAAGCCACATCTCCTCTCTTTTCAGAAATTGCCTTCCTGATTACAGGTACACAGTGTATGTATACAGCTCGGCCAAAGACAGATAAGTAAGAGCTGAAAACAACCAATCGTCTTACTATCCAGCCCTTTTCCTCTTGACTTTGAAGAACTATACAGACAACAAGAGAACAATGATCGGTTGTAGTAAAGTTTGTAGTTTAATTCACACTGACGCCTCAATGGTTGAGCTAAGCTGAGCACCAATCAGAAAAATAATATATGGAATATGTCATATCCCAGGCTCTGCATGCTGATATTGGCATTATTTTAAAAAGACGTAAAAAAAAAAATGGCCATAATCTATTTAATCATAATAATAATTATATGAACCTTTGTTCATGAACCTTTGTTATAGCACATATACTTTGTGTGACTGAACTTACTGTTGCCAGAAAATGCATGTTTAAATTCTTAAAAAGGACACCAGATTCTTGCAAACTAACCAGAAAAGGGTTATTTCACCATTCATGTATTCTTTTTGTCACACTTTTGTCAAACAGAATATGCCAAACATAGTATTTCTATATACACACTTTATGAAATAATGCACTGTAACTTATCTGCTGGTGGAGATTAAACAAAAATAGCCCTCCAACCCCCACCTCACAAAATTATAAAGTATCCTATTCACTATATGGCCAAACAAAAATTATGTCTAAATTCCTATTCCTTATGTTACTTACTTTGCCCTTGCAAATGATGTGGACCCCCAGCTAAATCTAAATCTAGTCCTAATCTCCCCACTCAAAAAGGCCTCTCTTTTGTGCACTGCAACATCCGTAACTTGCTCCCTAAACTGGATGCACTACAAATAGGCCTATTTCTCTCAAATATTGTTCACAAATCTGTCTAAATCTGTGCTAGTGAGCACTTCTCCTTTGCTGAGATAATCTATCCACCTCACAGGTGTGGCATATCAAGATGCTGATTTTTGTCAGGACGTGTAAAAAACTGTCATATACGCCGATCCAGAGCATCTCAAACATGCTCAATAGTTTACATGTCCGTTGGGTATGCTGGCCATGCAAGAACTGGGATGTTTTCCGATTCCAGGAATTGTGTACAGATACTTGCAACATGGGGCCATGCATTATCATGCTGCAACATGAGGTGATGGTCGTGGATGAATGGCACAACAATGGGTCTCAGGATCTTGTCACGGTATCATAAAATGTACCTCTGTTCGTTGTCCATAACACACGTCTGCCTATACTATAACCCCACCGCCACCATGGGCCACTCAATCCACAACATTGACATCAGCAAACCGCTCACCCACACAACGCCATACACGCTGTCTGCCATGTGCCCTGTACAGTGAAAACTGTGATTCATTCGTAAAAGAGAACACCTCTCCAAAGTGCCAGATGCCATTGAATGTCAGCATTTGCCCACTCAAGTCGATTATGATGACGAACTCCACTCAGGTCGAGACCCTGATAAGGATGACAAGCATGCAAATGAGCTATCTTGAGATGGTTTCTGACTTTGTGCAGAAATTCTTTGGTTATGTAAATCGATTGTTGCAGCAGCTGTCCAGGTGGCTGGTCTCAGATGACCTTGGAGGTGAAGATGCTGGATGTGGAGGTACTTGGCTGGTGTGGTTACACATGGTCTGCGGTTGTGAGGCCGATTAGATGTACTGCCAAATTCTCTGAAACACCTTCAGAGGCGACTTATGGTAGAGAAATGAACATTCATGGGCAACAGCTGTAGTGGACATTCCTGCAGTCAGCATGCCAATTGCACGCTCCCTCAAAACCTGCGATATCTGTGACATTGTGCTGTGTAATAAAAATGCTAATTTTAGAGTGGCCTTTTATTGTGGCCAGCCTAAGGCACACCTTTGCAATAATCATGCTGTCTAATCAGCATCTTGTTATGCCACACCTGTGAAGTGGATGGCTTATCTCGGCACAGGAGAAGTGCTCACTAACACAGATTTAGACAGATTTGTGAACAATATTTGAGAGAAATAGGCCTTTTGTGTACATAGAAAAAGTCTTAGATCTTTGAGTTCAATGCATGAAAAATGGGGGCAAAAACAAGTGTTGCGTTTATCATTTTGTTCAGTGTATATGACTCTGAATACAGGTATCTACTATTTACTAGCCCCAAGTTACTCTAAACCCTAAGTCCCTAAAACTCTAAACATGTGTTATTAGTTGCTTAAATTAATCACTTGCTGCTGACATTGCCCAGTTAATTTTGTTGATCTTAACTATATGCCCTTATATATGCATTTAATGTCTTCTTTTATGGTAATGGTTTCCTTATTATTCTTTTTCTATGAAAAACTCAGCTCAAGAGTGTGGAGTTTAATTCAAAGTGCATAAATTCAACCAACTGTTTATTAAATGATGTAAAGCAGGTTGACTTCATCAAATTAAATTCTGAGGTAAAAAGGGATGTACCAAAAACAAAAGGGATTGTAGTCCTTTCTCTAAAAATTCCTTTGATTTTTTGTACAACTCAAATGTGAAAAATGGTTAGGGCCAGAGTTTAAAGTTGAGCCTGTGAGGTCAAAGTTCTGGGTATAAAGGGACATAAAAACAACAAATAGAAAATTGGAGAAGATTTAAAGTGTAGTCCAGAAAAGAATTTAAAATAGCTCAACTATTTTATAAAGGTCAGAATACGTTGTGTATCATGACACCGAAGAAACAATTATGTTCAGTATTGTGGGTAATGTATATTCCAATGCATGGATAAAGTCTCACAAAGCTATACATGGACTTAAAATGTTAATCACTGTACACAGCTGAGGAATTTTTATTGCATGTGAAAAGAAGCAAAATTGTGAACTTGACTTTCGGTTTCAGAGGAAGTCTTCTACACCAGGCATGTTTGTGCAAGAGAGGAGCAAGTAAGATGAATGTTATTTGTCTTTCTAATTCATTACATTATTTACAAATTCTGATGCTCCAATGAACATATAGTTATTATTTTCAACCTGATAAGAATCCCCATCCATTACTTTTACATGCCTTTGGTCAAATTTCTTGATGTCTTACTGGGTCTTCATCCTAGAGTCTACATGCCTGTAGATTTAGTAGAAGCTCAAAGAAACTGTTATCTTCCCTGTACGAAGAAATATGTTCTTCAACATTCAGTGTCTGCAACTAGTTAAATCTTGAAGAACAAAAAAACAAAACTGAAATTTGCAGACACAATCTATGTTTCTAAAAAAAAAAATCTTATACTCTCGTTTTCATTATTTTGTGCGTTTCTGTCCGTCATGTTGATGTTCTGCCTGGACTAGCCAACAAGAGTAATCACCATCCCAAGTTTCCAGAACAGATTCTTGAGAATTACTTATGTTACTCCACAAAAATCTAAGAAGTATGTGACTTGTTGTGACAAGGCAGGATTGACAGAAATTAACTATACTATATCGCATGGGAAAAGCAACCCCTATCAGCATGACATGTTTAGCTACCGTATACATTCACCAACAGTTCTAGCCTCCTTTATTTCAAAACGGCCTAAAAAATACATTCTCCATTGAAACCATGCATTGGAAAAAAAAATAGTGCATGGCTATTCATTAAGGTCTAAATGGGGCAAATCCCAAATCCGTCTGCATACGTGGCCATTTGGACTGAAAAATTCAGAAATTGTTCACATTTTCAACAATGTTAGGATTTTGCAATTCAGGTCAATGGGCCTGAATTTGGTCTGCATTTCAGCCAGAGCTAATGTTTAAAGAAAAAATCTAAACCATTTGCCCTCAGTGATCGCACAGTGCCGTGCGGGACAGGTATTGTGACAATATCTACAACTGTTTAAACTTAGGAAATGGGCAGCCATTGCTATCCAGTTGCTACAATTACCCAAGGGATGGGGTCTTTAAAATAATGAGTGAGGCACTGTCCAGCTCCCACCCCCCCCCCCTCTCCCCTCACCCAGGGCCAGATTAACATAGGGGCTGATGGAGCTGCAGCTCCAGGCCCAGGCCCATTGAATAGGCCCATTTAAAAAAAATATTTTGATACACTACTCTTAGGTTTGCCACCTGACTGGTATTTTAAGGCACAGCCGGTATTTGAGGCTGCGTGGCCGTGATGGTATTGCAGTAATACCGGCAATACAAATGCAAATATTTTTCTCAGTATAAACGGAGGTACTCTGCAGGTACTCTGCAATACCAGCACCAGCCACTAGGGGTCACTGTGTATGGAGAGAGGCAGGGATTGGAAGTTACAGCATCTCCCTGCCTCTCTCTACTCACTGATCCGCGGGGGAGCAGCTACACAGCACAGAGAGTCCAGACAGCAGCTCCCAGCCTGCAGAGGCAGACTACAGCTCAGCTATGTGAAGGATGGGGGGAAAGGCAGCTGGGAGACATGGGGGACACTGAGACACTAGGGGGACACATGGGGACACTGACACACTAGGGGACACTGGGAGGCATGGGGACACTGAGGCACTTGGGGACACTGGGAAACATGGGAACACTGTGAGACATGGGGACGCTGAGACACATGTGGATGCTGTGAGACATAAGGAGACACATTGGGACACAGAGACACTAGGGACACAGTTTATCCATGTCCCCAGTGTCCCCATGTCTCCCAGCCAGTGTCCCTAGTGTCTCAGTGTCCCCATGGCTCCCAGTGTCCCCTAGTCTCCCAGTGTCTGTGTGTGTCCCCATGTTTCCCAGTGTCCCCAAATGTCTGTGTCCCCATGTCTCCCAGTGTCCACATGTCTCCCAGCCAGTGTCCCTAGTGTCTCAGTGTCCACATGTCTCCCAGTGTCCCCTTGTCTCCCAGTGTCTGTGTTCCCATGTCCCTCAGTGTCCCTAGTGTCTTAGTTTCCTTAAATGTCTGTGTCCACATTTCTGCCAGTGTCCCCAAATGTCTCAATGTCCCCATGTCTCCCAGTGTCTCCATGTATCTCAGTGCCCTCATGTCTCCCAGTGTCCCCAAGTGTCTCAGTGTCCCCGGGTCTCTCAGTGTCCCCATGTCTCACTGTGTCCCCATGTCTCTCAGTGTCCCCTAGTATCCTAGTGACACGGGACACACTGAGACATGGGGACACTGGGAGAAATAGGGACACAGACACTGGGAGACTAGGGGACTTGGCAACATGGGGACACTGACACTGTGATACATAGGGACACGGATGCCAGGCTGGCCTTTCAATTCTTTGGACAGACATGCCCTATTTTTGGGCATATTCGCCCCTTTTTGCAGTTCTGGTCACGTGATTCACGTCAGTGGCCCACCCTTTTACCCCGCCCATTAACTTTCTGCTTCACTGGACACTGCTGTTAGGGGGTATGGATTTGCTTGAAAGATGAAAGCATAAATTAGATAACGAGATTAGCATAGAGTATGTGTTTTCTTATAGCTGCATTCTTTGAGTTTCCCTCCAACACCAACTTTATCATATACATGACACTTGAGAGGTATGACTGTTTTAGTGTTTTTGGTCAATAAGATTCTATAATTAGGCCCCATCATAATTGTCAGCACCAGGCCCACTGGGCTCTTAATCTGGCCCTGCCCTCACCTGTGCAGCCTATTTAATAAAAGTAAATGGGGGACTGCATCCTAATATTCCCCCTTGCCCCCACCTGTGGTCAGTGAGTGGGGAGTATTATAAAATTCGGGTGCACATAGTGTCCTTCCGCGTGAACTATAATTTGTGAATGTGCACCCTGCCGAATGGCTTCCGTTCTGAATATTACTATCAGTTTTTTATGATTATTCCAAATCCTATACTTTATATTGGGCTCAGATGTGAAAGCACTGACTTTAATCCATCAGTGAGATTGCTGCAGATTTGCTCAGGCCAACCGAATTCCAACCGTATTTGGCTTTAGTAAATATGAGAATTGTCCTTGCGGTCGGTGTCTAGTGAATACCTTGATGCATCTCTTAAAACCCCAAACAAAAAAGAATAGCTGGATTTTTTTATATCATTTGTAGTCATCATCAGTAATAGGGAGGGGGGGATACCAACAAATTGGCAGCTGCATAATTTTCTCATCTCTCTGGCATAGTCCATATTCTTCTGATTCAGAAACGAATGATTTTAATAGTAATCATAATCATAATAATAAAAATGTCCATGTGCTCAGCAAGAATAAAACTGCTTCCACTGTATGGGGTTGTAAGAGCCAAGATTTCAAGGACTGACTAATATAGCCCTATTTAGGAGTCTTTATAACATTTGATTTTATTGAAACAGAATTAACTTTTTATTAAGATTAAATATGAGTGACATTACATGGGACAGAGCCAGATATAGAACTGGCAGTTGTTGAAGTAAATTTCCATAAAATCTTTCCAGTAAAGATCAGTAATGATTTACAGGAATACATTATGTACGCACATCTCATACGCAGTGCTCTAGAATGCATCTGATTGCAGTAAATTAAATTACTTTGATTTCTAACATCTACTGATGAAATTCCATCTTGTGCTGGCAAGTGTAAAAATTCAAAATAGTAAAGCATATACCTGGTCAGTGATACCATTAAATCACAATATGCAAATGAAGGTACAACAATATAAGCAATTAGGCGCATAACTGAGTAACCCACTTTCTTCCACTGGCAATTAATTGGTGTCATTATCTGTAAAAATTATGTAATGTTGAAAGTAATGGCCTTTTTCTTAAAAAAAAAAAAATCTAAAAAACAAACAAACTTTAGAACCTTAGAACTTTGGAATTTTAGAACTTTGAGGACGTTGTGGGAAGAAACTATATTTACCAGCAAGATCCTTGCTTTGACAATGAAATAGCTTGCTCTGTATATTTTTGAAAGCAGCACTCTTAGAAATACCTCTGTCCTAATAATGTAATAACTAGTAAATAAGGTTGTTACCTGTGTCCTAATTATGTAATAATTGGTAAATACGGTTGCTCTGAATGAAGCAGCAGTATGATATTGTTTTTCAAAGTACCATTACATTGATATACCAACAGGGCTCAAAATTTCCACTCGGCACTAGCCAATGGTGAGTGAAAATGTAGCCCTGGTGAGCAACGTTTAAGGCCTGGTTAGTAGCAAAGGACTTAAAGGATCACTGTAGGGTCATGGACACAAACATGTATTCCTGACCCTATAGTGCTAAACCCACCATTTAGGTGACTTAGCCCCCCTATAATAGTTTAAAACTCAACATTATTTCCAGCGTTGCACGGGTCTGCCTTGCTGGCTCCACCCCTTTTGTGACATAATCAAAATGGCCGATTTTTAGCCAACCCAGCTAAAATCGGCACAGGGACGGGGCCAAATGCCGTTTTGGCCAATCAGGACCTCCTCCTAGAGATACGTTGAATCAGTGAATCTCTATGAGGAAAATTCAGTGTCTCCATGCAGAACGTGGGGACGCTGAACAACAGGGCTGCTTACTGTGCAGCCCTGAGCCAGGAAGCCCCTCCAGTGGCCATCTGAGGAGTGGCCACTTGGAGGTGTCCCTAGGGGCAATGTAAACACTGCCTTTCGTCTGAAAAGGCAGTGTTTACATGAAAATGCCTGAAGGGAGCTATTATACTGACCAGAACAAATACATTAAGCTGTAGTTGTTCTGGTGACTATAGTTTCCCTTTAAAATGTTAAGCCATGATATCAGTACACTATTATAAGTGTTAAACAGAGGATAGAAGAAGACACCTAGGAAGTATATCACAGATTTATTGCACCACTATAATAAGCTAAAATGGGTGTATTGTTTGTATTATTTTGTGTATGATTAAATTAATCATTTTTGTTAATTGTTTCCAATACAGCTATCCCGGCCCATAGTAATAAAATGTTGTTTTTTGTTGTTTTCTTTTAAATAATTTAAACGTCTCTGCTCACACAGCTCAAATAACAGAAAATATATGACAGTCTGTAAACATAAAGATACAATATTCAGCTGCAGACAGCAACACTGCCTTTAATTTAAGGCAAAAGGGTCAGCTGTCTAATACCCAGGAATTCCTGAGGGCAAAGTGCAAACCAAGTACAAAACCTGCCACAGAACAGTAGGATCATCTGTCCATTTCTGATAGGCAGAAGAAGACTGTTTTGTACCAGTAGATGTACCGATCTTGGTACATGTAGTCTACTGGTTTGTTTAAAGGGGGAGGGCGTTACCTTTTGGCTTTCTGAAGAGAATCATATGCTTTCCTCCTTATTTCTGTCAGTAACCTGCTACTGTAGTAACTTACAAAGAGTATGCAAAAGTTCAGTAAAGTCCAGTGCAATCTCTTACATGTCATGGCTGCAGAAAAAGTGGGACCCAGCAAGTGTGTCATGTCTCTCAATTCATAACCACATATGTATTCCACATATGTATTCTCACTGTTACCTTTGCTATGCACCATTGCTCCAGACCAGTGGTTCTCAACCTTTTTTTTTATTTGAATACCCCTTGGCAGCTCATTTCCATAAATTGTACCCCCTCATATTAGCAAAATGTTTATAATGAACATAGATGCTGTTATTTCAAATATATAAATTTTTCCTCTGCCACAGGCGCTCCCTGCTCTCACCTCTATCCCAGGCTCTCCCTGCTCTCACCTCTATCCCAGGCCCTCCCTGCTCTCACCTCTATCCCAGGCTCTCCCTGCTGTTCCCTCTGCCCCAGTCTCTCCCCTCAGATCCAGACTCTCCCTGCATTTCCCTCAGGCCCTAGGCTGTCTCTGCTCTTTCTTCTACCCAGGCTCTCCCTGCTTCTCCTCTGCTCCAGGTTCTCCCTGCTTCTCCTCTGCCCCAGGTTCTCCCTTCTGCCCTCTGCCCCAGGCTCTCCTGCTCTCCCTTCTGCCCCAGGCTTTCCCTTTTCTCCCCTCTGCTCCAGGCTATCATATCTGCCCCAGACTCTCCTGCCCTCCCCTCTGTTCCAGACTCACCCTACATTTCCCTCTGCCCCAGGCTTCCCACTCTCCCCTCTGCCCAAGGCTCTCCCTACTCTCCCCTGTGCCCTAGGCTCTCCCTGCTCTCCCCTCTGCCCCCGGCAACCCCCTTCTGCCACAGGACCTCCCTGCTCTTCCTTCTGTGCCAGACTCTTCCTGCTTTCCTCTCTGCTTTTCCCTGCTCTCCCATCACACCCCAGGCTCTCCCTACTATTCCCTCTGCCCCAGGCTCTCCTTACTCTCCCCTCAGCCCCAAGATCTCCCTACTATTCCCTCTGCCCCAGGCTCTCCTTACTCTCACCTCAGCCCCTGGCTCTCCCTGCATTTCTCTCTGCCCTAGGCTCTCCTTGCATTTCCCTTTGCCCCCTAGGCTCTCCTTGCATTTCCCTCTGCCCCAGGCTCTCCCTGCTATTCCCTCTTCCCCTGGCTCTCCTTGCATTTCCCTCTGCCACAGGCACTACCTGCTCTCACCTCTGCCCAGGCTGTCTCTGATCTTCCCTCGGCCCCAGGCTATCCTTGCTCTCCTTGCTCTGTGTGTGTAGGTGATCAAGTGTGTGTTTGAAGGACCCCGAGTGTGTATAGGAGATCTAGTTAGTGTGTGTGTGTGTGTAGAGAATTTAGTGTGTGTAGACGATCCAGAGTTGGGTAAGGGATCTAGTGTGTCTGAAATGTAATGTGTGTAGGGATGCAGTGTGTGTGTGTGTGTGAGAGGGGTGCTGTAGTAAACATAAGTTTTGAAGTATTATGTGTTTGTGAGGGGTGCCATGTGTTGGGGTGTTGTGTGTATGTGTAAGGGGTGCAGTGTGTGTGTGTGTGTGAAGGGTGGTGTGTGAGGGATGCAGTGTGTGTGTGAGAGGGGTGGTGTGTGTGAGGGATGTAGTGTATGTGTGATAGGGGTGGTGTGTGTGTGTGTGTGTGTGTGTGTGTCAGAGGGGGTGCTGTGTATGTGTGTGTGAGGGGTGCTGTTTATGTGTGTGAGGGGTGCTGTGTAGGTGTGTGAGAGGTGCTGTGTGTGTGTGTGTGAGGAGTGTTGTGTGTTAGTGTGAGAGCGGTGCTGTGTGTGTGTGAGAGGGATTCTGTGTGTGTGTGTGTGTGTGTGAGAGGGGTGCAGTGTAGGTGCAGTGTCTGTGTGTGAGGCGTGCTGTGTGTGTGTGTGAGAGAGAGGGGTGCTGTGTGCATGTGTGTGTGTGTGTGAGACAGGTGCTGTGTGTGCGTGTGAGAGGGGCACAGTGTGGGTGCAGTGTGTGTGAGCTGTTTGTGTGTGCTGTGTGTGTGAGGTGTTTGTATGTGCTGTGTGTGTGTGGGGGGGTGCTGTGTGTGTGTGTCTGAGGGGTGCTGAATGGACTGAACTCTGAATCAGAAATCCTGGGCCGGACTGGGGAAAAAAATTAGACCCAGGCATTTTTCAATCACAGCGGTACAGTGAAAAGGGGGGGGGGTCAGAGAGGGGGAGTTTTGTTATCACCAATGACAAGCACGCCATCCTCATTGTCAGCCTGTTGGTTCAATGTTCTTCCAGGGCAGCCTATGTGCAGAGGACCGCTGAAGAGCTCTTGCATGAGAAAAAGGCCCTATATTTGTTCTGCACAGCGCAAGCTAATTTGATTATGACTTTTTCCTGATGTCCCCATAAGTGGGATACCAGAGACAAAAGGGCCAGGATAGTGTATTATGCATGTGTTTGGAGGCTGCTTATGGGATTGTGTTTGTAGCATTAACTGATTGTGGTGTGGTGTTTTGTGTAAATAGATCGGTTTCAGTTGTGTTGTGTGATATGTGTAGTTATGGGCTGTAGAGAATACGATTGTGTGAGTACAAGGGGCATAGTGTGTCTAGGGGCTGTAGTGTATGTGTGTATAAGTGATGTAGTGCGTGAATGGGCTGTTTGCATACAGGGAATCTAAAGTGTGCAGTGTGTATGAGGAGTGCAGTGTGTGTGAGTGGTGTAATGTGTGTGTGAGGTTTGAAATGTGTGTGTGAGGGATGCAATGTTTGTGTGTGTGTGTCAATATGCCTTTATTTTATGTTTCATTATTATTTAATAAAAAATTCTAATAACTAAATTCTAGTTCACTCCTCTTGCGAGATTCAGACTTGCGAGAGGAAGAACCAGGTGGAGCTGTTGACTAGAACCCCCGAGTCCTCTCCCCTTTCCTTCCACCACCGGCTGCCAGATAGAAGTGCCAGTGGGCCACTGAGGGAGATCTTTGATGGCCAGAGGCAGTCTTCCGGCCCACTAGATTAACCAATCAGGCCAGGGGATGACCAGTTTCCAGGCCCTATTTGAATAATTTAGGGGTCAGAAAAAAAGAGATAAAATAACAATAATTGTATAATTTAACTAGAGGGAACAACAATATAGCTTAGTTACGTGTTTTAAAACTCCATTTATTTTTCAATAAAAACATATACACATATCAGTAAGAAATTCACCTGTTATTCACCTGCTAAAATATGAACTCTGAGCATTGCAGGATCATGTGAATGGTTATGTGCAGTAGATCACATGGAGGGGTGTTTATTTTCTTAAAACACATACCTCTGCACTCACTAATCATTTCAAAAAGGTCAACAGATAACTGACAACCCTAATCCCCCATACGACTCCTACAATTTGTGCTGGTAGGCATTCTGTGGAATGGCCATATTTTTTTTTTAAGGGAAAAAAGAAACTATATGTCAAAACAGATATTTTACTTTCATAATCAGTTGATGTTCCATTAAAAAGAGGTTAAAAATACAAATATCTAATGTTTCGAACATTCTGTGTCATGCACAGAGTTAAAGTTAAAATGCAAAAAATTCTAAAATGTCAACACAAGCTTACATTACAATCTAGCATTAAACATGACAAGTAATGTTTTTGTCTGACACAACTGTTATCAAACTGATCACAATCCAAATTTCTCGATGTATTTTTATTTCTGTGGGTAATGCGTTCAAAGTCAGAAAGAATTGTGCTGCCTACACTTGGTTTTCCATTATATAAAAAATTGAAGGTTATGGACATCAATGTGATTTGAAGTTGCCAATGGTTGAAAGGTTAGTTAAAGTTATAACTCTTTTGAGACCTTCCCAGTGTTTTATGGTCTACTGGTCATTGTGGAGAAGGTCCCCTTTCTCAATTCACTGTAAAACCTGTAAAAAAAGGTTACTGCTTTTCCACGCATCCTTATGATCTCATGGTGGCCACGCATGGTCCAATCAGAGGCTTCTCATAGAGACACTTATAGAGAAGCCTGTGATTGGACCAATTCGCTGGCTCAGAGCACAGAGGGACCTTTTTAAAAAAAAACAAGTGATGGAGGGACGCAGGAGGGTGGGAGGAGAGTGCTAGCTTCCCCTTCAAGGTGTCTGTCTGTTGTTTGCACCCTTATAATGTATGATGGTTCCGGTGATTGCAGCCCTCTTGGTATATATATGAATATAACACTGTTTACAGGATAAACTTAACAATCCAATGTGGTAAACTACTAAGCAACTATTGCCCTCTGATGAAAATCCACTTATCTGCTTGGCAAGAAGTTTAATGTCATTGAAATGACTTTAGATAAACACAATTTAACCCACAATAGCTCTGCCAGTGGTGAAATCCGTAGGAGGAAATTAGGAAACAGACTACCCAATTTAAAGCTGTTGCACATATTTGGGATGACTTGATAATGGGGTTGCTTCACAGGGAATCAATTCCATCCAATAAATAACAAAAGGACCCCAACCTGCTTAATTGGGACATTAATTATCCTTACAGAGCTGACAGTTTGCATGGAAGAGATGGGACAGTTTTCAAACTAAGTGAGCTATTCCATCTTTCTTTTTGAAATGTCTAATTTTATTCTTGACACCAGACAAATGTTCTCCGTGTAACATAAATTCTTCTGGCTCCGTTTTTATTTTTAATTTTTTTTTTTCCTAAAATCGAAAATGTCCACAAGGCAAAACTCAAAGGAGCAAAACTCACTCTTGAGTCTTATTCCACTGTCTCTGTAGCAGAAGAGATTTTAAGAATGATTTTTTTTTCAGAATTATCATTGTATGGATCATTTATTTGTGAGTGCATGATTCTTACTGTATCTACCTGTTAATGTTATTGATAACCTAAATAATGGTTCAGAATGATTAAACTGCACTTTTATTATAAATAAATTACAATGTATAATGGGATATTGTGTTTATTTATAATAGTCTGATAGAATAATTATAAAATAAGCTCAATGTGCTTGTGATATTGTAAAAAAAAATTATAAAAGATATCTGAAAACTCATTGAGGCATTCATAAATGTGTACTTAATATATCATAATTATATATATGAAGTCCTATTATATTTGAATACCTTAGTTTAAACAAACTATACACCAATTCTTGATTTCCAATGTGCCTATTTATGGAATGACTACATCACAAATATAATGTATCATAACATCAAATAAGAAAACAGCTTTTTATAAGAAAAGATCTATGGAGTAAATTTTTTTAATGAAATATTTAATAAAAATATTACAGTTAATGTACAATTTGCAGTGTCAACAATTAACATTTCAAACAAACTCGTTGTTGAACAAAGGTAAAATGATAATTAAGGCAATCTAGAAAAGTTTTAGAACACATCCCTTAAAACTGAGATCAATTGGCTAACATAACTATGCCCTGCATTTGATATTATTTGATTATTTTCTATCGAAAATCTTTAATAAAAATGTATGTTAAAATTTACTGGAAAAAAAGTTACATGTATGAATATCTGTTAGATTAATATACAATTTCCAAGTTTTAATTTTTGATTTTTTGTGCTCTTAAAAAAATAATAAAAAAAAAACAAAAAAAAAACAACCTAGTTTTGTAATTAAAACAGATACCATTCTCTTTTAGGTTACAAACAAATGTTGGAAGCTCAGGTACAGATGAAAAAATGGAATGGGAAATAGTGAAGGCACCATAAGAAACCATTAGTGCCCAAAACACCTAAATTCTATGTTAGGAACTAAGTCCAGCATTTCGTAAGAGTGATACAGCCTCTTATACAAATCTGTTTACCCTCTGCTGCCCTTCACAATTTCCTGGTGCCCACAGTCCCGCTGGCCACTGCTGAGGGTTTAATAAAAAGTGAAACCAACAGTTTATCTGAGCACAGCGGGGTGATGAAGCAGCTTAGAGGGGGGTTTTGTCAGGCAATGATGACACAAAGTATCCATATGGAGAGCAGAAGGAAGACTAAATCCCTTGTAAACCAGGCCCCTCTGCTCTGAATGAGCAGTACAGTTAACCGCTTCAGGGTAAAGGCTCTTTTAACATAACAATTGAGGAAAAGAGGTTTGGGAAAAGGGAGGAGGGTGACTTGTTCTCATTATAAAACCAGATTCCGCAAATCATCTGTGTTGTCTCCCAGATACTAAAATGAGGCAAGTGAGCACTCTCAGTGAAGGATACCCAAGTCTCCTGGCTAATAACTTACCCAGTGGAGCTTTTGTCCCTTTGCCATTTCAATCTGAAAAGCCCCATGTCTCTTATGTAAAGACCAATAAAATACAAACCAAAATCCCTTTAGGGAATAACACTTTTGTCTGTCGTGCTTAGCTATCAAAATTACACCGGATGCTAAAATATGCTTGCCTTATGCCATATACCCAAGGGTCAAGTATTGGAAAACCTGTCACAATTTGAATATCATTTTATTGAACATTGCAAACACTTTATTAGTGCCTTGAACAGAAGGAGATTTCACACCACTAGCTCAGGACACCAAGAAATAATTTTGTAACACAAAATGGATTCTGTTGTAGAATCAGACCAGGCCAAAATTTAAAGTTTTCTTTGGTTTACATAAAAATTCACTGTATTTTTTTTTTTTTACTTTAATACCATTTTGAGTTATTCTACGTATTATGTGTTGTTTAAAATAAACTAGATTTGTAGATAATTTATGTTAATTGCTATTAATTAACACAAATTAACTATTAAACACCTTTTAATAGGCATTTTGAAAAATTTGTTTTTGTATCTGTCCAAAACAGTAAGGTAAATGTCTGTCTGTCTATCTCGAATACATGTTTTTTTTCTTCCTCAAAGTTTAACCTAGAAATCAGAAATCTAGTTCTTTGGTTAGATAATGGTCTTAATAACAATTATCCTCCTAATTCTTATTTACAATGTTTCAGCTAATCCTAAATTGACTTTATCTTAGAATCAGCCTGCTATTAATGCAATTAAGTTCATTATCAGCTACATTTCATGGAAATAAAATGTACTAAAGACCTATTGATCTATACTACACATTTGGAGATTTTATGCCAAATTATTTTGCGTAAACTGAAGACTGGTGATTTAAATTAAAAGCTATTTAAAATGTAATTAAGAATATCTGTCTGTTTTCTTTAATGGATTACTGGCTCATCTGACAAAGTCAAGACATTTTTTTTTTTTTTTTTTTTTAAGGATACAGTTGTACCACCTTCCTTGTTTTTATTTATCAACAGAACACACTGCATGAGCAGGTAAGACAGCAGAGAATTTGAGCAACAGACAGATTTAAAAAGATGGCCACTGTCCTGCTAGAGGAACTCACTTAACATAATTCACTCCAACTTATTCAAAGGAGCAATTGGTTTTAATTATTAGTTACAATCTTGTCAATAATTATCACCCCATCTGTGTGTAATAAATGACCATATCTCCAAATCTGCATCATTATCTTTTAAGGACACCAATGGGTGCATTAAACTGCCGAAGGAAGCATTGATCGGGTGTAAAAAAATTCTCTCTGCTAATTACACTCACAGGACAAGCCCTTCAACATTCTTCTTCCACGTTTTATGTGTTCCAGCAATTCCGCATTTTTTTTTTAGCAATGTTTTCAACTTTGAAACTGTGGTCTTGGGTTATATATTGAAAAAGCAATGTAAAGTAGCATCAAAAGGATAATAGCAATGTATAATAGCTTTAGTAAAATATATTATAAGTAATTTTATATTTTAGTATGTGTGTGTATATTTATTTTGCATGTATGTAAATAATCTATGTATGTAAAAAAAAAAAAAAAAAAAAATATATATATATATATATATATATATAAAATACAACAACCAAGCTTCAACAGGTTTATAAGAATCTAAGGTAGAATAAAATGGCACTAGAAGGTGTAGTCATAAAGTGTCCAAAGAGCAAAGAAGAGAAGAAAATCCATGCCAGAACAATCTCTGGATGGTTACGCAAATATGGCTAAAAATTCTATAATCTATATTAAGCACAAAAAAATCCTTAAGCGTCTAAAGTACACATAATTCATAGACTCTCCAAAAATGTTAACTAAACATTTTAACTAAAAAGTAAATAATAAGTGCAGACTGATTATAACCTGGTAGTGCGCTTTAAATTGGAAACTTAAGATTGTAGTGATATACAGGCATATAAAATCCCAGGACATAATGATCATCATCAGCAGTCTACCAGCATCCTTATTGGATCAAATGTAAGAGGCATTTCTCCAGTTGAAAGTAAAATTGATTAAAAAATCAAACAAATCGAACCAAAAAAGTAAAATTAAAACAAATAAATAAATAGGCACATAGAAAACTCTCCACAAGAGCGCCAACCCAACCCTATATCACTACTTTTAACTGGAGAAATGCCTCTTACATTTGATCCAATAAGGATGCTGGCGGACTGCTGCTGCTGATCATTATGTCCTGGGATTTGATATGCCTGCATATCACTACAATCTTGTACTGGGGGGATAGGGGCAGATCTTAAAATCGTATTATTTACTTTTTGTCTCCTACATGCCCATTTGCGTGTGGAAGATTTTCTGCGAACTTTAATTACTAATGTGCCTTCAATCAACTTGTGTTTTGTGAGTGCAACCTTAATACCACAATGTGATGTGTCACTATGATTTTTATTTTTTTTCTACTGTAGATGTAATATTTGAATATATTTCTTGTGAGGACTGGAAGGAGTCCTATTCTGTCTGCTTCTACAGCGTGGGGAATTACTATATAGGTAAACCATATTTGTTTTTAACGCCCCACTATACGTTTTTACACTTGTGATTTATAAGGGGGATATTTTGTATTGTATAAGTATTTGTTCTGGCATGGGTTTCTTTCCCTCCTTTGCTCTTTGGACCTAGTCTCTATAAGAATCTACTTATTCTGATTGCTAGACATGTGCAATTAGTTTCGGTCCGAATGGGAATTGGGACGAATTTCGGGCAATTCGGATATTCGGGTACTTCCGAATGTCCGAATTGCCGAAGTGCCGAATTGCTGAATTGCCGAGGTACCGAAGTTCCGAAATTACCGAATTTCCAAAGTGTCGAAGTGCGAAGTTCCGAAGTGCTGAAGTGCCGAAGATCTGAAGTTGCCGAAGTTCGAAAGTGTCAAAGTGCCGAAGTGCCGAAGTTCCGAAGCACAGTATTGCCTAAGTACTAATATACTTACCCAGTGAAAGAAGAAGAATGTTACATTGTATACAATTTTAAATAAAAAGTATACAAACATAGCCACGATTCAGCTGTAAGCATTTGCAACACTTACAACAATCAAGTAACATACATTCATATAAATTCATATCAATGTAATGACAGGAATGAATAAGTAGATAACTCCCTAATTCCCACGGTATTAGGGAGCTATCTACTAAAAGGCTGAAAGACCTAAATTGGTCTTTCAGCCAAATTTACTAATACTAAGTAAAGATTACTTAGTATTAGTAAATTATGCCCCTACTCGCTATACCGCGAGTAGTGGCATGTCTATTAAACAGTGAGCAGCCTGAGCAGCGGGTGGGGGCCCTAATGTAAAATAATGGGGGGGAACCTATTGTCCTCCCCCCGGGCCCACACCCCTAAGCGGCGGGTGGGGGCCCTAAATCAGAAAAAGGGGGGGACCTGATGTCCTCCCTCCTGGCCCCCACCCCTGAGCGGTGGGTGGTGGCCCTAAATTATAATAAGGGGGGGACCTAATGTCCTCCCCCTTGTCACCACCCCTGAGTGGTGGGTGGGGGCCCTAAATACTAATAAGGGGGGGGACCTAATGTCCTCCCCCCCTAGCCCCCACCCCTGAGCGGTGGGTGGGGGCCCTACAGTAAAATATGGCGGGGACCTAATGTCCTCTCCCCGACCCCCAGCCCTGAGCGGTGGGTGGGGGCCCTAAATACTAATAAGGGGGGACCTAATGTCCTCCGCCCTGGCCCCCACCTCGGAGCGGCGGGTGGAGTCCCTAAATACTAATAAGGGGGGGGACCTAATGTCTTCCCCCCTGGCCTCCACCCCTAAGCGGCAGGTGGGGGCCCTAAATTGGAATAAGGGGGGTACCAGATGTCCTCGGCCCTGGCCCCCACCCCTGATCGGCGGGTGGGGGCCCTAAATACCAATAGGGGGGGACCTAATGTCCTCCCCCCGGCCCCCGCCTCTGAGCGGCATGTAGGGGCCCTAAAAAAATGTTAACCCATCCCCAGGTGACTAGGGGTCCCCAAACCCCTAGTCACCCCCTCCCCCTAAAAAAAATTAACCCCCTACCTACCCCCCTCACCCTAAAAATAATGAAGGGGGGACCTTTAACTAAGTACCTGTAAAAAAATAAAGCTTACCATTCGATGTTTTCTTTCTTCTAAAATCTTTTTTTTCAGCCCCCAAAAAGGCCAAATAAAAACCATAATAACCAACGCACTTAAAAAAAAAAAAAAACGAGCGCAAAAAAAAAAAATCCATCTTCACCCGGCGAGGGCTCTGCGCAGACTGAGCTCTGCAGGTCGGAGGAAGGCTTATAAAGCCTTGCCCCCCCCTGCAATTAGGCTCAGAGCACTCTGATTGGTGGGTTTAAGCCATCCAATCAGAGTGCTCTGACAGGTAAATAAAGAGACTGCCAGGTACATCTCTACATTTACCTGTCACAGCACTCTGATTGGTTGGTTTGAAATCCACCAATCAGAGCGCTCTGTGTCATTTTACACAGCGTGGGAAAGTTCTTTGGAATTTTCCCACGCTGTGTAATTTGACTTATAACTCTCTGATTGGTGGATTAAGTAAGTGCTGAAGTGCCGAAGTTCCGAAGTTGCCGAAATTCCGAATTACGGAAGCGCCTCTAGTGGCTGTCAATGAGACAGCCACTAGAGGCTGGATTAACCCATATGTTTCTCTGAAACTGTTATGTTTACAGCAGGCAGGGTAAACCCTAGATGGACCTGGCACCAGACCACTTCATTGAGCTGAAGTGGTCTGGGTGCCTTTAGCGGTCCTTTAAGTGATGCCATAAGGTGCATCATTTTCAGTACTCTGTCATACTCATTCAGTGGGTGATGGGTGGGTTTATGTAGAATATGTATACTAGGCCTGTGATTACAATGCCTAATTATTTGTTTTGAGTATGGCATGAAACATGTCAATGTGGTGCCCATCCAGTAGAATTATATTGTCTGGGCCAGGAAACATAAGTGGATCCAGAATGAAATTTGGATTGTGATGAATCTGATTATAATACCACTATCAATCCATTACTGACATCAGCAAATCTCTGGGTGACCGTCATAAGGTAAGCGCAAAGCGCTTCTCTACTGCTGATCACTTTGAGTGTTTTATGGGGAGGGGGTCAGCAAGGTAACTCAGATCCACCTGTGCCTGTACAGCACCCTTTAGAGGTCACTCCAGCCCAGGCACCACTGCAGGCCATGCAAGGGAGCTATACAGGCAATGCTGATATTGATTTAAACAACCCAGTGGACCCCATGTTATAGATCCACTCCAGTTCTCCTAAAGCAAGGGTGGGGAACCTTCCGCCCTCCAGATGTTTTGGACTACATCTCCTTTGATGCTTTGCAAGCATTATGACTGTAAGACCATTATGGGAGATGTATTCCAAAATATCTGGAGTGCCGAAGGTTCCCCACCCCTGTCTTAACGGTAGGAAGTCTGGGTGGATTTAAAAAACAACAATATTTTTCTGTGTGTGTACATGAGAGTGTCTGTGGGTGTGTGAGGTTGTGTCTAAGCCCTACTCCTCCGCAATTCTGCCCCTTTCCCCCCACAATACTGCCCCTATCCCCTACTAAAGTCCCAATACCCCACAATACTGTCCCTATCCCCCACCCTAAACCCCCATTTCCCCCAACATACTATTCCTATACCCCTCACCATAGACCCAGACCCCCACAATTCTGCCCCTTCCCCTCACTAAAGCCTCATTCCCCAACAATACTGTTCCTATACACCCCTCTAAAGCCCATGTACCCACAATATTGTTCCTATCTCCCTCACCATAGACCCAGTCCCCCACAACAATGCCCCTACCCCAAACTAAAGCACAAATCCACCACCATTCTAATTATTTCCACTCACTAATGCACCAATTCCCAACAATACTGCCCCTATCCCCCACAATACTAACACATACAAAGGGGCAAAAGGGGTAAGACAGTCAAGAGAGGATATGAAACACCAAAGGAGGTAAGAAATTCAAAAGAGGGGTGATGAGATACACAGGTGAAGATATATTTTTGGCGAAGGGGGACAGCAAAATGCTTCTTCGTCTGTGTAGCCAAAAATCCTTGCGCTGACTCTATCCATATAGATACCACTTTTCTTATGAAGGTTATGGCATGCTCTATCAAAATGTCTTGTAAGTCTTGTATGGGAAACCCCCTAGGGCCCGACATTTCTATGTCCCAGTACACTCAATGTTCTCTAGGCGACAAAGTCTTCTATAAAAGAATGCTTAATAAATGCTAAGGTTTCACTGGGCATAGTAAAGATTTTCACAACATTTTGGACTTTGGTGCGTATGTTATTTTTGCTGTGTAAAGGAATTCTCTGTATCCTGGTGTGCGACCACATGGCTGTAAGAAAATAGCTATGTCTTGACTAAAAGAGCCTGTGGCACAAAAATAACCATTTGCTTTCACTAAACTATATAAATCACCAGTTCACCAAACTTTAAGATGTGGTTCAATTGACAATCAATTTTCAAAATGCAGGCAAAAATGTACAGGTTTATTTTTTTTATTTTTTTAAAATTATTTAAAGGTTCTTTATAACTCCAGCATTTTGGTCAAGATTTTATGTTCATTATCACCTCATAACAGTTCACTGTTGATTGAATATTGCCTATGTATTAAAAAAGTTCACAGTCTATTTCACAAACCACATAAAGAGACAAAACAAGGCAACACACTGTGTCATATTCTGTGATAAAGCAACAAAAATATGATCAAGTATCTATATTTAATATAGATTTATCAAGCGACTTCAAACAAATAAATGAAGAGAACAAAATCCATTCTGTTTGGATTTATATATATTGGGTGCTTTATTTTTATATTAAATCCTACAAACTCAATCAAACTATTTAGTTATGCAATATTTTCACATGCAATTAGGTAATCACAATGCTACAAAAAACATATTATGTTTTCTATGCATCCTGACACTAGTGCTTGATGGGAAATACCTTTGGCTGCTCTTTGGTATACACACCTACACTCAGTGTCACTAAATACCACAGGTGGGACCAATACAAAGCAACTAATAGAGGCTTTTTAGTTACATAGTTCTACAGCAATTAAGATTGAAAAAGGACTGAAGTCCAATGAGTTCAATCTTTTTCTATGCTGTTGTTCCCCCCCCCCCCCAAAAAAAAAAACAAAAAACAAAAAAAACAAAGACTGGGTATATATTTCTGCCTTTCTTTTAGCATATTATTATTATTTATTAAAATTCTGCAAGTCTGAAAGATTTGTAGGTGCAGCATAAGCCCCTATAGTAAGGGTATTGGAACCCTGCACGTAAATGGTTAAATAGCAGAACCGTAATGTATGTGTCACTTGTTTTAGCATGGCATTTAGACTTTACCTAATGAGATGCACAATCCATTCTAAAGCCCATCTTATTCCGTAGCACTTGGGTTTAGTGGCTATTTTAATGCTGACACACAAGTGATGGCAATTCTATTAAGCCTGGGGACATTCTGTCCATATATATTGTAGCACAACAGTAATAATCAAAGGATTATGACAGCCCTCGCCATCTCTACACAATGATATATAACCAGTTAGGTGACCAAGAATTATGCCCGACTGAACGGACTTGAATATCTCTAGGTTATAAAATGGATTCCCACTCACAAATCCTTCTTCCAAGCTGTTTTATTGTTAATGAAAAAAAGGCCATCAGCGTTATATGATATGCAGGATTCCTTATGTGTCAAGAAATGTATAAAGAGATTTTCAACACTGTGGGTAAAAGAAAATTGCAAATTAATTTAAACTACCATAGCTTGGGAACAGAAGCTAAAAAAATAGCAACAAAAAAATGAAAGTTACCTAAATCCACCGGATGATTTCAACGAGTCCTTACGAATGTTGTATAATGACAGAAATGATATAATACAATGAAAAATGTATATATTGCAGCAATACCCATAACTAAATACCTTATAAATGAGGATGGCTTGCTAAACATTTTAAAATACATTCGTAATTCTTCGAGAAATGCACATTTTGTAATGTTCAATAACAAAATAACAAATAGTAGCAAACACAAACAATAGTGGTAAACAGCAAATTGTGTATTCAAGCATACACACGTGATAGGCCTTTCCAAAGCCCTATTTACTGCGGCCTTCATTACTGAAGGTATCCTAAAGCGATATAAAGCTTACCAGTTCACTTGATTTGATTTTTTATATTTTTTTGTAAACCTACGTGATTGAAAAAAAAATCACAATGTGGCAATTTGGAAAGCAAAAAGTGAGAGCAACTGTTACAGTGGAAAAAAAGTTATTCTGGTGATTTAAGAGAAATTGGCTAAGAGATGGCTAAGAGAAAAATGAAATCAACCGTTGGCATGGAAAACATTTTTATAGATATTTCGGTCACATTCAGTGTAGAAAATACAGGATCTAACATGTAATATTAAATTTATAATATAAATTACATTAATAATATGGGATCTATAATTCTACATTATGTGGGATCTATATTTTTTTGCACTCTGAATTTAGACCCAAGCCAGTTCCCCCAAGATTCTTGTGCATGGCGGCTTGGAAATCGGTATTTTGGCTGATCACTCGATTGCAGTTTGGCCCGAAACGAATCTCCAAGTCTAACAGAAACTGCTTATTATAGGTCAACTACCAGATGACGTGGTTTCTCTGGTTTAAAATGAATAATTTTCTAGAATAAATTCTATAGCTACTGGGAACACACAGACGTTACCACTAGCCAATTAATGACACAAGGGCCTGTAATTCTAACAATAAAGGCACAAGTTCATATTTTCTTCAGCTAGAGGGATGTAAAGACTAATTGATCGGGTAAGTTAAAATGATTTTGTGTTTTATGCTATAGCTTTCCCTTTTTTATTATGTTTATATAGAATTGTAATTCTACTGTCTCCTAAAGTTTATTAAAGGGGAAATATTATATCTCCAATTTTTTATACTTTGTAGTGATAATATGTATTAGCGATAAATGCACTTTGCTCACTTAACTTTTTCTGTTTTTCAAAATACAAATATAATTCTGATCGTGGTCACTGACCATAAAATCTTAAATTCTTATTGTGGCCACTGACCACATGAGAATAAACTAATAGTAGATCCTGTTTATTATAAAATGAATATATGCTGGTGCAATAAAGATAACAATAACAATTTAAACTTTTTACATATTGTGCCAAACTCCCCTGTTCAAGTGAGTTTGCCACGAGCTCCTGGAGGAGCCTGCTTGCCAGCCTCCTGCCCAAAGACTATGGGCTCTGCAGCAAAATCTGTTAAAGACTACCAAACTTGACCGACAGGTAGCACTGATTTCCCTGGAACTGTTTTGGGCATGGGGCCATGCTTGCGGTCGGTCAAAACTATGACTTCCAGGAAATTCCTGAACCCCTGAACCGATCTGGGTCATTTTTGGATATGTTGTTCACCCAGATTGGGGCTATCAGGGGATTTAATTTATGGGGATATGTTCGATTTTGGGGTACTTTCTGAACTTTGTGAAAATGTGGTTTTTCTGCGTGGAGATAACTGAGTTACTTACAGGACTTTACTCAATTATCTCCTAAGCAGAGGGGAGGGATTGTGTGCTGTACATGGGTGTTACTGGTGGAGAGACTACTCGACTAACTTAGGCATCGACTGACAGAAGGTCAGGTACCTGGTTAGTCTCCTCTTAGGGAGGGAGATATGTGGCGAAAATTACCTCGCCACTGGCTTTTTGCCAGCCTCCTGCACTGTGATTATGGCCCCTGTGACTTATTGGGTTTTTAACCCCTTAAGGACCAAACTTCTGGAATAAAAGGGAATCATGACATGTCAGACATGTCGTGTGTCCTTAAGGGGTTAAGGCACTTGTGACAGACCTCTCTGTCCCTGGATTTTATATTTTTCCTTATTTTCTTGGATTTTATATTCTCCCTTATATATTCGTTAATTGGACAGGTAGTGCAGCTCATCCAGGGTGGCACATCAATGCGAGCTGTGGCAAGAAGGTTTGCTGTGTCTGTCAGCGTAGTGTCCAGAGCATGGAGGCGCTACCAGGAGACGTGGAGGAGGCCGTAGGAGGGCAACAACACAGCAGCAGGACCGCTACCTCCGCCTTTGTGCAAGGAAGAACAGGAGGAGCACTGCCAGAGCCCTGCAAAATGACCTCCAGCAGGCCACAAATGTGCATGTGCCTGCTCAAACGGTCAGAAACAGACTCCATGAGGGTGTTATGAGGGCCCGTCGTCCACAGGTGGGGGTTGTGCTCACAGCCCAACACCGTGCAGGACGTTTGGCATTTGCCAGAGAACACCAAGATTGGCAAATTCGCCACTGGCGCCCTGTGTTCTTCAAAGGTGAAAGCAGGTTCACACTGAGCACATGTGACAGACGTCACAGAGTCTGGAGATGCCGTGGAGAACGTTCTGCTGCCTGCAACATCCTCCAGCATGACCGATTTGGCAGTGGGTCAGTAATGGTGTAGGGGGCTTTTCTTTGGGGGGCCGCACAGCCCTCCATGTGCTCGCCAGAGGTATCCTGACTGCCATTAGGTACCGAGATGAGATCCTCAGACCCCTTGTGAGACCATATGCTGGTGAGGTTGGCCCTGGGTTCCTCCTAATGCAAGACAATGCTAGACCTCATGTGGCTGTAGTGTGTTAGCAGTTCCTGCAAGACGAAGGCATTGATGCAAAATATATATATATATATATATATATATATACACACATATATATATATATATATATATATATATATATATATATATATATATATATATATATATACATGTGAAGGGTTATTCCAGGAATTCTGACAGATATCAGTGTTACAATGTAACTTGCGTTCATTTTAGAAAAAAAATGGTTTGGAAATAGCAAAGTGCTACTTGTACTTATTGCCCTATAACTTAAAAAAAAGCTAAGAACTTGTTAACATTATGTATTTCTAAACTCAGGACAAAATTTAGAAACTATTTAGCATGGGTGTTTTTTGGCAGGTGTAGATGCGTAACAGATTTTGTTGGTCAAAGTTCAAAAAAGTTTTTTTTTTTACATTTTTCATCATATTTTATAATTTTTTTAATATAGTAAACTATACGATATTATGAGAATAATTATATCTTTAAAAAGATCATTTGATGGCGAGAAAAACAGTATGTAATATGGGTGGGTACAGTAAATGAGTAAGAGGAAAATTACAGCTAAACACAAACACAGCAGAAATGTAAAAACAGTCCTGGTCTCAAACGAAAGGAAAATTGAAAAGTGGTCTGGTCACTAAGGGGTTAAACAGCAACTAGATGCATACTTGCAAAAACATAATATTGAATGATACAATTTTTCAACTGTAGGGTAATAGCTTCTTGATCCAAGTATAAATCTGACTGCCATGACATGTGCACAATACCCCCCACCAATACCCATTGCAATAAAAGACACTGACACCAGGGTTTTGGCAAAAGTATATCACAGCTTTTATTTATTATTAACATAAATTATAAAGGTCATTGTCAACATCAGGCCCACGTTGGCCTGCACAATTACCACAGTAGTTTACAATTTAACCCCTTGACAATGACACACCCCCACGTAACATAATACCCAAACATTGTAACATTTTAACTTAACATTGAAACATGACCATTGCCACCAAAGGGCACCACAAGTGTAGGGGCATACCGAGAAACCCCTACACACCCTGGTTCGGAGCTACCTACAAGATCGAACCTACCAAACCAGTCCAAAGGCCTACCTATTAGCTCTGAACTCCAAACTTTTCCCCATCTCACTCTTTTCTCACCCCAACTTTACTCTCCATCCCCCACCACAGCTCAGAGCTCGACTCCTCGAGCTCCTGAGCGACCCCCCCCCCCCCCCAGGGAAAATATTGCCCTCTGGAGGCCCTCCTGGAAACCTAGCAACAGAAAATCTAGGCCCACTTAAGAGAGGTGGACCCTGTCTCGCCTATAATAACCTGCAAGCATGTCTTCCAACTCCCTGTGCCTAATTACAACCCCCCAAACCGCTTCACATATGCCGCCATGACTTTGTTAACCTTACCCTTAATTTTCGCCACCGCGGAGGGGTTCCGCGCGTGTCGCCAGGAAAACCTCGGAACCATTTCCGACCACACTACCACATCCCTCTTCATACTCTCAATCAATACCTTCTGAGGCAACGACCCCACATCATTGCCTCCTGCATGAAGCAACACTATGTCCGGAACCTGACCAAACAGAATTTTTCAAAACATTTCCGCACAGATAGCATTCCAACCCCAACCCCGGTATCCAAACCACCGAAGCTGCACCATAGACCCAGGAAAACCCAGCTGTAGACCTCAATGTCGAACTGCAGCTCTCCGATGCACCCAGTGTATATATGAGTGGCCGACCACCCATGCCGTCCAACCTGCAAAGCAGAAAGCAACATAGCCAACCACAACACAACATTAAATTAACAACTCCCCTTGAACCACCCATAGGCCTTATACCAACTTGTCTGGCCTAACGTAAGACCTGAACCTCAGGGACTCCCACCTGCCGATCTTTTTTACCCGATCATCACCCAAACCCAGTCTCGCCGATTCCGTAGCCACGCCAATCCGAAAGGAATGAGTCCCGAATTGGCCTGGGTCCACTCCCAACTTTGCCAATGCCTTCCGCAAAACCCTGAGGAACTGGAACTTCGATAGTGAAGAGCCGTCCTTGTGCTGAAAATATGAACCCCCGGCCATCGCCTGGACCTCCTGGAAGGCCGTTGCGCACTTAACCGGGCACGTTCTCCCGCCTGGGAGCTCCCTCAACGTAACCAAGGTCCCCTTCCCCATTATGTCCGTTATGGACCGCCTCAGGTTGATCACCACCTTGTCATTCCACACCTCCACATCCACTGCCTGAAGCCCCCGTGCCCCTTGGCGGTTGCTGCTGACCAGCTCGCTGACACGGAATGCCCTGAAAAATGCGAAACAAAAAACCACAGGGAACAGCTTAACTTCGTATCCCGAAAAACCCACCACGGGCAGAACCCTGACTACCCGCTGCAGCAACTCGAACGACAGCGGCCTCCTGGCATCCACTGACACTTTTCCCCTCCTTAAACCTTTCAGCGCCTGCCTCACCAGAAAATGTATTGTGGCATCCTCCCATCCATTAAATTTGAACAAAAAAGCTAGCGCTGCCAGCTCACGTCCTACCACCGCGGCCGAAGCCCCTGTGGTAACTGACCTACACACGAGCCACAACAGCGTGTCCAACCGGGCCTCCCGTGAGAGCTGGCCTCCCGACTGTTGCACTAGCTCGTCCCATTCCCCCCACACCTTACTGTACGCCGTCCATGTAGCGGGCGCCAGGGAGTTCCTGATCAGTCCGCCAAGCATGATGTCCCGAGCCGCCACATTTCGCCCGGGCAAGACATCCCTTCCTCCCGCGCACCAAGTGCCGCTTGCCGAAACCTCTCCACTGCGAACGAGATAACGTATCGGCAATAACATTCAACAGTCCAGGCACGTGGCGGGCCCGAAAAACAATATTAAACCGCATACAGAACAATACAAAATGGCGAAGGAGCCGAACCACCATGATAGAGGATGCTGACAGCCCATTCACTGCATCAACTACTGCCATATTGTCCGAAAAGAATACAACCTTCTTATCCCTCAACTGCGGACCCCATAGTGACAGCGCTATGACTAACGGGAACAACTCCAGGAACTCCAATTTACAGATCAGCGGGCTGACCCTCCACTCCTCTGGCCAAACCCCCGCGCCTTATTGACCCGAGAAGTAAGCCCCGAAACCAACGCTACCCGAAGCGTCCGTGAACAGCTCCAGCTCCTGTGAAGAAGCTGCCGGCTCCCGAAAGAACACCTTCCCGTTAAAATCCCATAAGAATTCCCCCCAGACGTCCAGATCGGCCTTCATAGCTGCCAAGACCCGAAAAAGGTGGTGCAGGAACACAACCCCCCCGTCGCCCTGGCTAGGAACCTGACAACTGGAATCACCCGACAGGCAAAGTTTAGCCGGCCTAGCAGTGACTGAAGCGCCCGGAGCATGACCTTCTTAGCTCCCCGAACCTCCAGCACTGCCTGCCGCAAAGCCAGCAACTTATCCTGTGGCAGCCTACACTCCCCTTTGATCGAGTCGATCTCCAAGCCCAAGAAACTCAAGCACGTCGTAGGTCCCATCGTTTTGTCACCCGCCAGGGGGACTCCGATAACGTACGCCACCCATTCCAATGTCCTCAATCCCCTGCGGCATTCCTCCAATCCAGGAGGCCCGACACATAGGAAGTCATCCAGGTAATGGACTACCATCCTAGTGCCCGCTTCCAGCTTCACCACCCATTCCAGAAACGTGCTAAACTTCTCGAAGTATGCGCATGATATAGAGCACCCCATGGGCAAACATAAATCCACGTAGTATTCCCCCTCGAAGTGACAACCCAGTAGGTGATGGCACTTCGGGTGAATTGGTAAAAGGCGAAAAGCCGCCTCCATGTCCGCCTTAGCCAACAACGCCCCCCGTCCTGTTCACTGCACCAGACTCACAGCCTGGTCGAACGAAGCGTACAACACCGAATAAAGGGCCTTGTCGATGTTGTCATTAACGGACGACCCCTTGGGGTAGGACAGGTGATGTATCAGGCGGAACTTGCCGGGCTCCTTCTTAGGTACCACCCCCAACGGTGATACTTTCAAGTTAGGTAAGGGGGGCTCCCTGAACGGCCCCGCCACCCTGCCCAACTGAACCTCCTTAAGCAACTTTTCCCTGACCACCCCTGGAAATTCCCCGGCCGACTTCAGGTTGCGAAGCCGATGAGCCACCTCCCGGTCTCGAAACGGTATCATAAACCCTTTGGAAAACCCCTCCTCAAGCAACCCAGCATCTTCCCGGTTAGCATAGTGGTTTAGCCAAGGCAGCATCGTGCCGACCTTCATTGGCGTTGCCCCCAGTGGCAGGGGATATGGCCGAACCTCTGGGTCCCCCCCGCTGCAGAGGCTGACTTCCCCTTCTTAAAGCACCTGTGGAGTCCGTGAGTGTGACAGGTGGCCCCCCACTTGCACTGCCCCTCATTGTATAGCCAACAGTAGCCCCGTTTCTGGTTGGCCGACACGATGGTAGAAGCGCCCGTGCCGGCCCCCATCTGAAAGGGAGATGCTTTCTGCGCCATCATCAGTTTTATCCAGAGTGGTAGGTCCATCTGGTCCCACCGCATCCACGGATTAGCGGCCAGTCGCTGACGAAATTGTTCGTCATACCGCCACCAAGCTAGACCCCCATATGTCCAATATGCTACCCAAACTCTGTCCAGGTAACAGAAGAGCTGCGAACAGCGCTCCGCCGCCTTCTCGCCCATCACACTGGCCAAGATGCGGAATACCCTTAGCCAGTTCCCAAACGTTTTGGGGATCTTCCTATACCGCCGTTTCTTTTCCTCCTCCTCCTTTTTCGCGTCCTTTTTATCCTTCTCTTTGAGGTCAATGTATTCCTCAAGGGGGAGAAGCGAAAAGAGCTCCACAATCTCCCCTTTCCAGATCCTCTCCTTCACCTCAAGCTTGAGGTGACAGACCAAAGGGCCTGAGAAAGAAACATGCACGTTCTGTTGCGCAGCCTCCGGGACCCCCCAAGCAAATTCTCCCTCTCACTCACCAATCCAGGCATCTCCACCGCGGGAGTCGCGCCCCCATCCCCCACTACCCTGCCCCCGGCCCCAGAAACCACCACTGGACTAGACCTGGAGACCTCCCCTTGCGGAGCCCAAACCTGGCTACAGTCCCCGTCCTTCCTTATACCCACTCCCCAGGAATCAATGAACTGCCTGATACCCTCTAACAGCTCCCCCGACTGTTGTAATGACAGTGTCTCACCTTCCGCACCCCTTGCTGCCGAAGGCCGTGGGGTTGCCGTCCGACTGTGGATGTCCTGCCCCAAGCGTTCCGCTGCTCCGGACCGTATTCCCGTGGCGCTGGGTCTCACCCGATCCGCGGGCGACCTTGATGACTCCTGTCCTGCAGCCGGGTCCACCTTGCCTGCCGTTGACCGTCCTGATGTCCTCAATGCGTGGGATCGCTCCCTCCTGGAGGGTGACCATCTCCGCGACCTGCAAGGAGAAGACATCCTGGGTAGGCTGGCTGTTGAAACCCTGCCCTGTCCCCTCTCGTCCTGGGAACTGTAATCCATCTCCCCTCTAGCCGTCCGCCCTCTAGGGGCAAGAGCCTGCGCAGCAGTCCGCATTCCCTCCGGGGAACTCCCGCTCACGGAACTATCGTCCCGCTGCCTCCATTCCCTTGTCCTGACAGGGGGCACCCTATGCCACCCCCGGGTGTGGTCAACCCCGCAGGGGTCCCTGTCGTCTCTGTCCGTCCCCCTCCGGTGGCTGCTCCATGATCTGTGTCTCCTAGCACCCTGGCGCCCTTTGCTAGAGCCGTGCGCGCTATCCCCTTGGAGGGTGCCGACCTCCTGTTCTGTCCCTCACTGGCGCTCCCTTCAGAACCGTCCATGACTTCCTGACCACCCTGTCGTCGTCCCTGGCCTAGTCGTATGGGAGACCCTGGAGAAGCGCTGCGCTCCCGCCCGCTGACTGGGGACACTCTATGGCGTCTCTTGGTGCTAAACCCTTCCGGTCCCCTCCATGCCCTAGCAGTCCCCTGCCTGCCACCTCCCACCCTGTTGTCACCAACCATGCCAGCACCGGGACCCACCCCCGGGATGACCCGTGGGCCAGCAACTTAGGAGGCAGTAGCGTCATAGGGCGACTTACCCGGGTGATGCGCAGCAGTTGTTCCTGTTCCACCAACAGCACTTCCAGTGTTCCCAGGACCTGCTTCCAAGCCTGCCGTACGCTCCTCCTTCTTCCGCTGGCCCGCGCTTGCAATTGCCCCTTTTCAGAACTCCTGTCACCAGCAGCCATTTCTCCTTCCCTTCCTATAAAAGAGGACACAAGAACCGAACGTTGGGCAGTTTTGCTGCCTCCACGTTCGGCAGCCGAACGGCCGGCAGTATGGCTACCTCCCCGTCAACTCCCGAACGTTCGGCAGTATTTCTACCTCCCCGTCCGGGAAATGAACGATCGGCAGTATTATTACCTCCACATTCGTCTCCCAAACGTTCGACAGTTTCCGCCCATTCGCCAGATCTCCTACCTCCACGTTCATCACCCGAACGTTCGGCAGTTTCCGTCCGGTCTCCGATACTCCTACCTCCACATTCGCTCCCCGAACGTTTGGCAGTCTCAGATTTGGTTCCCGAACCCGCAGCCTGTAGTTCCAGCCTCGCCTGACGGCGTGTTCATGCGGCCACACTGCGACGGCGCCCGCGACCTCCTCCACTTGCGGCCTTCCCGCCAGCAGCCTCACCGCCGCCCAGACAACCTCCAGAGGCGCTCCTCGGACGCCGGGAACCCGGAACCGCGCTGGGGCTCAATCTCTGCGGGGGCCTTGTCCTCCTAACCAGCCTCTGACCCTGGGAGCTTCCTGATCCGGATGGCAGGGCATCTCCAAGACGGTCCCACAACCACTGAACACCCCTCTTCTTCACAGCAGCCTGGACTCCTTCCAGCCAATCTTCCATCTTGCTGACAACCTGCAGAGGAGACAAAAGAAGAAACAAAGCCACACAAATCTTGCTACAACAACAGGTAAGTGTAACTTTAGATTAAAAGTGATCCTTAGATCTAAAATGGCCACTACTTATACTCCCCTTATAACTCCACCCCACTCCATATCCTTAGGCCCATCCCTAACCACTGACCCCTAGATGGCCGGTCTCCTGGCAATGTCAAGGCCCACTCCCCTTAGCTACGCTGCTCCATGGGCTACATTCTGGGACCAAAAATAATTTTCTTTCTAGTTTGTTGCAAATTGGAAGTGCTTCAAACTGGGTTTTGGATCAACAGCAAAAAACAGATGTGAGGAAGGCTGAACTTGATGAACACATGATGAACACATGTTTATGTAACATGTACTTTATTGAACCACATACTTTTGTGGCCACAAATGTTGTGCCGCCCCCCCCCCCCCCCCGATCAGTGAAAAGAAAACCCTCAAAACGGCCAGAAAGCAACTTTGAATGTTGAGATATTAAAAGTACTAGGGGTTTTATTATATTTGCTGACTGACTGCTCACAACATTTTTGACATTTTGAAACAAGGACTTTATATCATAGACAGTTTTTATACAGTGACATACTTAAAGTTGCTAAATAAAACATTGCTCTTGCCTAGTGTCCAAATCCTTCTAGTGCCCATACCCTTTCCCTAAAAACGTTGATGACTAATTAGAAAATTTGTTGCTTAAAGGCATTGTTAATTAATAATTGAAATATAATGATAATTTAACATAATGCACTTTAATAAATACATTTTATAAACAACTGTTCAATTTTGTTTGGCCAAGGTAAGTGCTGCCAATCAGAATATGGTCATCTAGGACTGTAACATAAGAGACAAAGTAAGCAAACAGCTTAGTGTTAGAACACCCCATGTGTTCCATATTAAGGGATAATAAGGGTGTAGGGGTTTAGGGAAATACACCTCTATATCTCATTAGAGATTTGAAAAGCAGTGAGGTGAATTGTTAGTGTAGGATTCACCTAAAAGATTTTGCCTTGACTTGGCATGTGATCTTACACTTTAATGGTCATTGAAGTGATATTAAAAAAACTCTAGTTATTTAATTGTGCATAGGGATTTGGGATAGTGTGCAATTTTTATTGTATGTATTGGGGCTGATATGTACTATAGTCATTGCTATCTCCCAGTAATAGTGGGTGTTTGAGAGCAGAGCTTAATTTTGTATTTTTGTATTTGCTTTTGTATTACATGTTACAGTGCTACCACCCACCTCATGTGTTCATTATTATACACCTAATAAGCATGTAGAGATATAGAAAAATACTCCTCTCTGTCTCTTTCGAGATTTTACCCTATAGCAGAAGACAGCGAGGTGAATTGTTAAGGAATTTAGCCTTGATGTGACAGGTGTTTATTTTAGTCTCATTTTTTGCCATTTGGATTTAATTTGCTAAAACCAAGTATTTTGTGAATAACTTTGAAAGTGTTGCATATTTAGCATGTGTATAAAATCGACAATGTTCAAGCATTCTGTGTCAAAGACCACTAGCGTGTATACACATGTCAGTGTTAAAGATTGAGAGTGTGTTGATATGTGTGTCTGTGCAGCATATAAAAACGAAGGAGAGGACAGTTAAATATTAGGGGAAGTATTACATCACATAACTGTGTTGATGTGTGGAATAACAGATTGAAGTCATTACATTAATTATTGGAATTACAGTTATTTTCCAAAAATACAAAAACATCTTGAGAAAACAGGAAGGAAATTGAAGATGACTATGTGTGGAGGGTGTATAATCTATTCTATAGTGTAGAGGTATGCAACCTTCGGCACTCCAGGTGTTGTTGACTACATCAGCCATTAGCCAGTCGCATATCAGCATAATCCTACCCACAAGGTAAGTTCAGATTAGAAATACTGTCATGTTCCCTCTGCGTGAGAGATACAGCAACCCCAGACTATTATTTAGAACTTCATTGGGCAATTAATACATTTTTCATTGGGTCTTATATCTAAAAACAACTTACAAAACCCAAGGATCCCTTGTCTGTTGTTTTAGCAAGCCCTCCCCTTCTAACCCCACTCGGACTTTCTGTGGCTGTCCAATCACAGACTTCCCATGCAGCTCAATAAGAATTCTTTGCAATGTAGGTGCTCTTGGCAATTGCTGCCTCTTGAGTTTAGCTCCACTAAGAAAACCAACCAGAAAGTAACAGAATGTCTAATTGACAGCCAGGCGGCTGTAACAAGATTAATATATAAAAGTGGCAATTTTTATTGAAATCTTCACTTTTTGTAGAATGAAAAAAGGAGGATACACTCTTCACACATAAAGTACTTTAGGGTTCTGGTGTGTCCCTTTAATATAATTAAAATTGATTATGTATCTAATGATTTATTTCAAATATTTAATATAATTCGGTTCAATAACCTGGTTAAAATTTGACTAATCTCTATTCATGTGACCACTGCATACATGACCGTTCAACATTTTCAACATTACCCGACATAACCAAATTACATCATATCTGTGACTGTGGCTGTTGAATGTGAAGAATGTATTATCTCTCTACAGTAAGATCCTCAAGAAGCAGAGGCACTCTTGAATAAAAATAAAAATAAATATGACCCAGTGTCATATGCTAAAGGGAGGTTCAGACTCGTGTGAGACTCCTGTGAGTTAATATTACTGAGCAAGGGCTGTTAGTCTACAGTGAAAATAGGTTCGATAATAAAAAATGTAACTTTTTAAGTTAAAGGATTACTCCAACATCCTTGACCATGTCGGCTTTTTGAAGTGATCGTGGAGGAAGGAAACTGGCTCTGCACATCCAGAGATATTTGCACTTTTATGCCCGAGACTGGTTGTACCCCACACACGTGACTTTGGAAGTCTGGAATTCAATTCTGGACTGCCAAATGTCAATGCTGTAAGAAATGTACGTTTTAACTCTTTAAGTTAAAGGGTTACTCCAACGTCCTTACCACATCTGCTTTTTGAAGTGATCGTGGAGGAAGAAAACCTGCTCCGCCCATCCAGAGATATTTGCACTTTTATTCCCTCTATCCCCTTCCAATGATACCATCCCATATAATGTTTCTCCTAACCTTACTTCATGAGCGTTTGTGCTGTCCCCACCGTGTGCACCCATGTGTTAGTTCCCTGCTCTTCCCTCCTTCTCCTAGCCATGCTTGCTCCTCTTTGAGGAGCATTTTATTGGGCAGAAGACAGGAAGAAGATGACGCAACCCAATGTCTAGAGAAACGTTGAAGAGAACCGGGAGAACCTGGCCCAGTGCTGGATTTCATGTACGGTAAGTTTGAACAAATTTAATAGCATTCTTAAAATGAAAATAGAGAGGTGGGACCTAAAGAAAACAATACATTAGACAAAATAAAGCACAAAATGTGCTGGAGTAACACTTTGAAATTAATTTTTAAGCTATTTATTATCAAAAGTAATTTAAAAAAAAAAATTGAAAACAAGCTTTTTATGGAAATAAACCTCACCTTAACCTGTCAAATTCAAAGTTAGGGTGAGTGAAAGGCAAATGGTTCCTTTGAACACATATAAAAAATATCTGAAATATTTGATTTAAGATCAATATAAAAAAAAGCAATTTGGGGGTTTTGGTTTTTTTAGCAAAATAATTGTGAATTATTTAATAATAATTAATAAAACTATTATTATTATTAATAATAATAATAATGTTTTTACTGAATCAGTAAAAAAACAAAAAACTGAGTTTACTAATCATTTTGATTCTAGTTGTGTCTATGGTAATTTGGATTATCTAAAGGATAACATAATTAACTGAAACATTAAATTCTCGAAGAAGACAAGCCACCAATCTCCTCTGAATTAAAAAAAAAAAGCATAGCAATTAAGAGATACAAGAGACGTATGTAGTAGAAAATAAGGTTAAATATATTTAACTTGATTCCTGAAAACTCCTGACCAGGAACCTGAATTAGTGCATGTAGCTCTGAACACTGCTTTTTATTCAATACTTCAATAAACAATAATTTTCTATTATTGTTATTCGTGATATGCAGCCTGCCTGAAGAAAAAAAATAAAAAAGATGTTACTGAGCTCTCTCCTTTCTACAACCCAGAGCAATCATTTTTTGAATAGGCTGTATTAAATAAATCGCTGTTGATATTGCAGTATCTATTGCGTTGAATATCTATAGATACGCCAGAACAATTTCTCCTTTTGTCCTGTTTAAAGAACAATCTCGGTGAAATACTGCAGTAGACCTTTCCTGAGTACCGTGCAAAACATCATCCACATCGAAAAGCTTAAACATTCCTCAACACTACATTAAGCACACTCCACATTTAAATACCACAAATAGAATACGGGCCCTCTGCATCTCTGAAACGCATGCCCATCGGCCATATTATATTCTAAATGCAGGTCTAACTGTCTCCTTTTCATCCACCTCTGGAAAAAATGTATTTACGTTAAACCTGCTTTCGTATTTTTTTTTTTTTTCTTTCAATCAGGAAATACCTGACAAATACAATTTGCGAATAATGATTGCCTTTTAATGCAGTCTGCAGTGGACTTATTTAGATTTAGTATTTGTTACAAGCTGAGGTAAAAATGAATTGAGGTAGGAACTTGAAATGAGTTTCAAACTGGATGGGAATGTGTATTTTTACAATGAAGAGGTGGCAGGCAGTAATTAATATAATGGGAGTTAATGAGCTGGAAGGCTCTCAATCTACCTGGTTGGAAACTCATTATACTGAATAGTTTGGAGACTAGTTTCCAACAGATTTTAAGCACATTCAAATGAAAAAGGAACAGAAATTTACTTTCATTTAAAAAAAAAAAAAAAGAGGTACACGGTTTACTCTGAACTAATTGTGAGGTCTTAAAGTATTGAATCTCCTATTGTCTGTTGTATTTTAGAGTCAGTATTGGGTGTTTTAATATGAAAAGATTGAATTTTATTGGAAAGATTATTTGAGCGTTTATTACAAAACAGAGAAATGTGGTGACATCACAACAGAAATGCAAAATGTAGCATAATATTGCCTATTTATAAAAAATGTGTAGCTCGCTAGGGCGAGCATTTATATCCAATTAATTATTTAGTTATTGTGCCCTAAGTTGGTATGATAGCCATTTTTTTGTGAACAGGAAATAAGCATGTTCAGTGCATGGCCCTGGGGTAGGCTACAATCGGCACTCCAGATGTTTTGGACTACATCTCCCATAAAACTCTAACAGCCGTAATACTAGAAAAGCATCATGGCAGAGATAGTCCACAGTAACCGAAGTGCCAAAGGCTGTCCACCCCTGGCATAGGGTATATATACACAAATAATCAGTTAAACAATTGCTATATTTAAACAAGTACAAGAATGATCCATCACATTCAATGTCCCAGAATAACAGAATTATTACGAACAATCAAGCAAAGTTTAAGCATGATTAAGGGCTCTTTATCAGCCATTTAATAAAACCCTGTCAAAATTAGCAGCCGACCTGGAGTTGCTTACGGATGCCTCGGCGAGCGTGGGCTTTGGTGCGTACTTCGGGGGTAGGTGGTGCACAGAGTCCTGGCCGGTATTGTGGATTGGTAAGCTGCTAATGCGCAACTTGGCCTTTCTTTAACTCTTTTCGTTGGTGGTAGCTCTATCGCTCTAGGGGAACCTGCTCAGGGACAAAAAAGTTGTGTTTCACACAGACAATATGGCCGTGGTGTACTCGGTCAACAGCCTGTCGGCATCCTCAGGGCCGGTGGTGTGGCTTTTGCGGCTGTTCATTTTGCTGTGTATGTCTCTCAATATTGTTTTTGGCGTGCAGCACGTTCCAAGGTATTTCAACAATGTGGCTGATTCACTTTCTTGTTTGCACTGGTCGCGGTTTCGGATGGAGGCGCTGGGAGCGCAGGAGGTCAGGGAATCATGCCCGGAGGAGATGTGGTTGCTCGGGACCACTTGCTTGGGGATTTGTGAGGTCATCCTTGGCTCCAGGAACGTGGTCTGCTTATTGTAAGATTTGGCCGCTTTTTTATGGTTTACGTTCGATTTTCTGAGGAAAGGTGCATTGCCGCCAGTTGTGGACAAGCACATGGCAGCATTGGCATTCAGGTTCAAGTTCCATGGGTGGGGGGCATGACAAAATATTTCCTTATTAGACAGGCGCTGAATGGCTTTCGCAGGGGTTGGAGGGTGCCAGATGAGGCCTATGTTCATACGGCTTTTGGGAGAGCTGCGTAGGGTTTTGCCAGAGGTTTGCTTTAGGGACTATGAGCCCGTAACACTTTGCACACCTAAATGCACACACAAGTAACTTTCTAGCTCTGCCTCGCACCCTCCCCTTACTAGCAATGGTGGCGAACCCGAGCTACGTTGTATTGTATACTATTATGAAGGCGCATGCTGTCATAACATTTCATGTAAGACTGACTCGTTTCTCGCATAGACCACTGGAAATTTTATCAGGGCCCCACAGAGACAAAACAACCACCTACTATGATCCTATAGGATATTGAGTAGAAGGCCTCCCACTATGACCCTAGCGAGTTATAATATTGTACAGTTTGTCATGCTCACATCTTAGCTAGGCCACATGACCTTACAAGCATCAAGTAAACCTGACTGTTTAATATGTGTGACATACTCTCTTCTTTCGGGTACTGGGCGACAACACTCTGCAGAGCCTATACATGACGTAAACTGAACGCCACAAGCAGACTCACAAGCGACCTAAAGCAATCAGGGTATAATCTAGTTGTATTTCATACCAGCGAGGTTGTAGATTGCACTTAATTTCTGTATCATTTCTCCACTATTGTTATTGTTATGTTGTTTAATGCCTCTGATGGTTGCCATGATTTGTCATATTGTTGCTTACGGTCAGGGTTATGGAGCGGCTGTTTTTCTCCTTGGATACCCTTCCTCCTTGGATGTCCCTCCAAGATGGCAAAGCTAGCCCTAACGTGTTACAGCTGTTCAAGCTTTCTAATACACTACGAGTTAAACATGTTTATATATATATATAAAAAATAGTGCATCGTTCTACTGTACTCAATTGCTTTCCATGTAATACACTCTGTCTTTGAAATGTGCATGCGGAATGCCTTTGGGGTACCACGTGCCTATATGTTAACATCATATGCACTACAAAAATAAAGAATTAAAAAAAAAAAAAAAGATACTTGGTAAAGTGGCCGGCAGGGGGGGTTCCTTTTTGGTACACATGGATGGGTCCTCGCTCTAGGTTCCAGTTTTTCAGGGTTTTTCGACTGGGGCTGGGAATCTTGGGGTTATGCCCGGAACAGTTTTGAAAACACTCGTTCCATGTTGGGGCCGCTACGGAGGCGACTCGGTTGGGGTTTGGTGAGGATTTGGTTAAGCGACTTGGCAGGTGGGAATCTGTGTAGTTCCACTCCTACATGCGTCCGGGTAAGTTGGTGTGATGGGTCGGGGGTGCAGGTTTTTAGAGCAGTTGCTGACTGTGCAGTCTTATTTCCATAGGTGTAGGCATGGATCATTGGTCACTCATACATCTTCTGGGTAAAGATTCAGCAGGGTCAACAAGGGTCAGCAGCTCGGCTTTCCTGAGGACCAGTTGGTGTTAAAATTGTTTGGGTACCGGGGGTTTGGATGAAGAGCGGTGTGCGGGAACTATCCGTTGGTGCAGGGAGGTAGACAGCCTATTTTATTGTTTTCCATGCAGGGGGTAACAATTTAGTGCTTGTTCCGCAGAGGGATCTGGTTAGATGGATGAAGCAGGACGTCAACGGGATTAGAGATTTGGTCCCACGTGTCATGGTCATCTGGTCAGAGATTGTACCACGACTTCAGTGGAGGCATGTGAGGGATGCTGCGGCGATTGATCGCTGTCGCTGTAAGGTGAACAGTTTAATGGCAAGTTTTATTTGGAAGCTAGGGGGGTGGTGGTCAGGCACAGGGAGCTGGCAAATAGATTGGCCAGGTATTTCTGTCAAGATGTAGTGCACTTTTCCCAGGTGGTTTGAGATTTGTTGAATCTGGGGTTCCAAGAAGGGCTCAGCAGGGCACTGTTTTTGCTGGGTGGCAGAGCTCAGACGGCTTAAGGGGTCAAGGTCTGAGCTTGTGGTGGGGCTGGTAAGGGGATAGGGACTTAGGAGTTAGAAAGGGAGAAAGGGGTAGGTAAAAAGGAGTGGCGAAATAGAGTTATCCGTTAGTGATGGTGTTGGGAGGTTCGAGTCCGTAGGTGACTCAGAACCTCGGAGGTGTGGGGTCATCTGAGTATACCCTCACCACTGGGCTGTTAAGAAAATATTGGCACTTTATTGGTTATGTATTATTTGTTATTATATATTATTATATATTATTATATGTTATCTGTGGTTGGTCATTGCCCTATTTATTATTGGGTCTGCTAAAATATAAGACGGCAATAGGTGGGAGGCAATGCCTTTTATTATTATATGTTATGTGTAATAAAGCTGTGGACAGGTTTTCCCATACATAGTAGTGTTGTGTTTTTATTAAAGGGGGTTGGGTATGGGTTGGTTAGGTACAGATTCACCTGTCCATATAGCGACATTGCACCTGTCATGTGTTCTTAATAAATCTGTTATTTTGGAACTTTACATGTGCTGGAACCACACTTGGATGTATGCCGTTCTGGATTATCTTTACACTGTAATCAACTTAAACCTTTGCCAGCAGGTGAGTGCCATCTATTTTGTTTGTTTTTAACAATAGCTATATGCTTTACTACCTGGGACTGTATTATCAAAAGAGGTAAATCTCAGTTAAGGTAAAAGCCAATAATGAGGGTCAAGTGAGGCAGCAAACAGTGGAACTCTAATAAACAGTCTAATAATCAGTGGAACTCTAATAAACAGTCTACTCTACCATGATATAATAACTGTACATGTGCATATAAAATGTTTAATATTAACTAGCTGCAATACAAGAGTTAGGGTAAGTTAGGGTAAGACTTGGATTGTATTTACAGCGAATGCCAAATATATAGTTACATAGTAACGTAAGCTTTAAAAATTCAAATTCAGGCTTTCACAAATCCCTATTTCTGCTGTTTATTCAAAAGATTTTTAGTGATATCTAAATTCAACACTACATGGGGGGAGAAATCCTTCTTGGAACACATGACGTGGAGACACCGAACCTGGATGTGTGGGAAAGAGAGGTTTGGTTGCTGTGATTTGGCGCTATTTGGGGTTTTAGAAGCCCAGGAACACTTTGAAATGGATCCTGCTGGAGTTCTCCTTGAAGAAATCTGGGTCAGTTTAACCCCTTAAGGACCAAACTTCTGGAATAAAAGGGAATCATGACATGTCACACATGTCATGTGTCCTTAAGGGGTTAAACTGCCTTTTATGATCCATTGTTTTTTTTAACAAATGTGGTGGAGAGACTTAATCTATGTAGGTATCGGACATGTTTCAGCACATTGTATAGGTGGGGATATAGCTAAAAGATTATCACAACGTGAAACATATTGGATACATAAGTTGAATACACTGGAGCCGAGTTGCCTAAACGTTGATTTTGAACATGTTTTCTGTAGGGGTTGCTTTGTATAATAAGGCATTGATTTTATGTTTCTTTAGGCTTTACATAATGAAGCAGGGAATACACATGGCAGAGACAATCCCATATACCTACACATGCACAAATAAAGTGAAAAAAATAACTATTCAAAAATACTAGTTTTACATGCACTGAATGGAGACACTGAATGTCAGTGCTGCACAATGTGTAGCACTGTCCCAGGAAGCACCACTAGGCTGTAATGTAAACATTGCCTTTTATCTTAAAAAAAACTGTGTTTACTGCAAAAAGCCTGAAAGGAATGATTATACTCACCAGAACAACTACATTAAGCTGTAATTGTTCTGGTGACTAAAGTGTCCCTTTAAATTTTTAGTAATATTTGTGAAAAGACATACATGCATGTGCTGGTTTTAGGGTACCTCCTCCATGGGTTATGAATTGGCTTAAATGCATAAAACAGGAAAATGTACAAATATACATGTTTAATTTTATTTTCTAAATGATCTTGGAATTTATAATGAACTGCAACATCAAATCTATATTATTTGTTCATATACTATTCATTTCTAAAGAGCATTGAAGAAAATTTCATGTGATCGCATTTTTCAAAGGAATAGGAAGTTAAAGATGGAACCAGTGGCACACTTAGGGATACCAATTGGGTGGCCCATGCAGTTAGAGCCACGTGATGGGAATTGCTGAAGAGGGACCCTGTCAAGCAACGTAGCTCTTCAAGAGCGTAACCGGACCCCTGTAATATAGTTGGAGTTGGGAGGAAGTGACAGCTAATGACTTCCTCCCAGTTTCATAAGAGAGCCACGCCGGAGGGAGGAAGAAGCAGAAGGCAGGCAGCAGCACATACTTGGGGAGGAGAAGCAGCAGTGAGCTGCTGGTGACCCCACACTCGTTCCCAGCAGCAGCAGGACCTCTGGCAAAGTGTTTATCTGTATCTGGCTACAAATATAAACATTGATTTGAATCTGTGTGTCAGTCTATGCATATGTCAGTGTGTGTATCTGTGTGTCACGGTGTGTATATGTCAGGGTTTGTATCTGTTTTTCAGGGTGTGTATATGTTACTGTGTGTGTATTTGAATCTGTGTGTCAGTCTATGCATATGTCAGTGTGTGTATCTGTGTGTCTAGGTGTGTATATGCCAGGGTTGGTATATGTGTGTCAGGGTGTGCTTATGCCAGTGTGTGTGTGTGTTTGTATCTAACTACCGCCAGTGCAGCCATTAAGGCAGCACTGGAGCTCACACGCCGTGGCCCATGCTCTAAAGGCTACGCGATGGTTATTAATGCTAAATAGGGGCCCGTGTCTGTATGTAAGTATGTATATGTGTGTGTGTGTTTGTGCAGGCATATGATTGTAATTGTGCCAGGTTGTGACTGTATGTATCTGTTTATGTGTAGGTATATGCCTGCATGGTTGCCAGTGTGTTTATGTGCCTGTGTAGGTATATGTGTATATTTGTGTGTGCCAGTGTGTGGATGTAGGTATGTGTGTGTGTGTGTGTCTGTGTGTGTGTGTGTAGGTATATGTTTGTATGTGTACCTGTGTAGGTATATGTTTCTATCTGTGTTAAAGTATCTGTGTGTGTATCTGTGTTTGTGCCAGGGTGTAGATGTAAGTATGTCTGTGTGTCATTGTGTGTGTATGTGTGTGTATCTTTTTGTGTGTGCAGATATATGTATGTATCTGTGTGTCAGTTTGTTTCTGTGTGCATACATCCTAGCATTCAAACATCAAAACTACATACAACTACACTCCTACTATTAAATACCAACACTACATGTAAACATACCCATACAATTAAATGGCAACATTACATACAAATACACTCCTGTATTAAAATACCAGCCCTGCATTCAAACATATTACACCACTGCTTTTAAGTAACAACAGTATATATTAACACACAACTGCATTCAAATGCCAACACTACACACAAATAGACCCCTTAATTTCACACACACATACTCCATAAATAAACATCCTTATATCGCTGCGGAATATGTTGGCACTGGGTGGGAGGGGGGGAATTATTTTTTGCACCTGGGCCCTATCTGCATTAGTTCACTGTGTGTTAGGGTGTGTATATATCAGTATGTGTGTGTTTGAATCTGTGTGTCAGGGTGTGTATATGTCAGTATGTGTGTGTTTGAATCTGTGTGTCAGGGTGTGTATATGTCAGTGTGTGTATTTGTCAGTGTGTGTATCTGTCAGCATGCAAGTCGGTTTGTACATGTGTGTCCGTGTGTGTATGTGTGTGTCAGTGTGTGTATCTGTGTGTCAGTGTGGATATGTCATTATGAATATATGTGTGTCAGGGTGTGTATATGTCAGTATGTGCGTGTGTGTATGTGTGTATATGTGTGTCCGTGTGTGTATGTCAGTGTGTGTATTTGTTTGTCAGTAAGTGTATCTGTGTGTCAGTGTGGATATGTCAGTGTGTCTGTGTGTCGGGGTGTGTATATGTCAGTGTGTGTGTGTGTTTGAATTTGTGTATCTGTGTCAGTGTGTGTATATGTCAGTGTTTGTAACTGTGTATCAGGGTGTGTACAATGTAATTGTGTATGTGTGTGTGTGTTTGTATCTGTGTATCAAGTTGTGAATATGTCAGTGTGTGTATCTGTGTGTCAGATTGTGTGCATGTGTCAAGGAGTGTGCATTTGTCAGTGTGTGTACGTGTTGTGTGTATATTAACTTGCATGTGTCAGTGTGTTTATATATGTGTATCTGTGTGTGAATGTGTATGTATATCTGTGTAAGTATGTATGTATGTATGTGTCAGTCTATGTATGCCTACATCCAAGCAATCAAACACCAACACAACACGAAAACACACTCCTGCAATGTAACACATAATATACAAACACACCCCTTCACTTAAACTCCAATACTACACTCAAATATACATCTGCATTTAAAAGCCAATAAAACATCTAAACATACCACTGCAATCAAATGCAAACATTACATACAAACATCTCTTCATTCAAGCAGCAACAATGCACACAAAAGCAGACCTGCATTTAAAAGCCAACACTACATACAAACCATAGGCGTGCGCAGCCTATTGCATTAGGGTGTGCACCCTAAAGCACAAGCACACGCCGCGTATATATATGTATGTATGTATGTATATATATATGTGTATATATACATATACACATATATACACACACACATACACTGCTGTGTGTGTGTGTGTGTGTGTGCTGCTAGTGTGATGTGTGTGTGAGGGTGCTGGTAGTGTAATATGTGGGTGAGGGTGTTTGTGTGTGTGCGCTTGTGAGGGTGCTGTTAATGTACTGTGTGTGAGGGTGCTGTTTGTGTGTGTTTGTGTGCACTTGTGAGGGCGCTGTTAATGCACTGTGTGTGAGGGTGCTGTGTGTTTTTGTGAGGGCGCTGTATGTGTGGGTGCTGTATGTGCTGTGTATGTCTGTGGGTGCTGTATGTGTGTAAGTGCTGTGTATGTCTGTGGGTGCTGTATGTCTGTAGGTGCTGTATGTCTGTGGGTGCTGTGTATGTCTGTGGATGCTGTATGTGTGTATGTCTGTGGGTGCTGTATGTGTGTGGGTGCTGTGTATGTGTGTGGGTGCTGTGTATGTGTGTAGGTGCTGTGTATGTGTGGGTGCTGTATGTGTGTAGGTGCTGTGTATGTCTGTGGGTGCTGTATGTATGTTGGTGCTGTGTATGTGTGTGGGTACTGTATGTGTGTGGGTGCTGTGTATGTGTGCTGTATGTGTGTGGGTGCTGTATGTGTGTAGGTGCTGTGTGTGTGTATGTGCTGTGTATGTCTGTGGGTGCTGTATGTATGTGGGTGCTGTGTATGTCTGTGGGTGCTGTATGTGTGTGGGTGATGTATGTCTGCGGGTGCTGTATGTGTGTAGGTGCTTTATGTGTGTGGGTGATTGTGGGGGGTGGAGGTGGGGGTACATTACTCAATATCCCCCCTCCCTTCTTACTTTATGTAGGAAAGGGGGATTCTTGTTCCTTGTCCCTGGTGGTCCAGTGGAGGTGGGGGCAGATCAGTTAATATCCCCCCTCCCTTGTTACCTTATGCCTGGGAGGGGGGATCCTTGTTCTGCCATCCTTCCCTGGTGGTCCAGTGGTGAGTGAAATCTAGCCTGCGGGGCTAGAGTTCACTCTCGCGAGATCTGAGCGTTGCCGCGGCAACGCTCAGATCTCGCGAGAGGAACCCAGCGGAGCTGCTGGCAAGAGCTCCGCCGGTCCTCTCCTGCCTCCCTCACTGCCTGTGGGCCGGTGGGGAGAGAGGCTGAGAGCAGAGCTGGCATTTGGATAGCGCCGGCTCTGCATGAGCCGACAGGGGGGATCCTGAGATCTCCCCTGCCGGTCTCACTCCATAGGCGTGCCGCGGGGATTAGGGTGTGCCCAGGCACACCCGGCACACCCCGTGCGCACGCCTATGATACAAACACACCCCTGCTTTTAAGCGCAAACACTACAAACAAGTACATATAAATACACCCCCTACATACAAACATATTTTCATTCAAACGTGCAAACACTGCTCACAAATACAGCCTTGCAAGTATGGGAAAATAGTAGATCCCCAGCTGGCATAGCATCATTGGAGTACGATACATAGAGATATACCTTTTGGCCACTCTTGCACTAGAGCACGCCCCAAAAAACTTTCTTGCACCAGGGTCCTCTCTATGTTAGTTCCGCCACTGGATAGAATGCATTAAAGATTGGTAGTGAAACGGAAGCGGATTTACACCCACAATATTCACAAGTGGTCGTTGATTAGAAGACAAGCCGCAGCTGTGAAGAGGTGCGCCTGGATTCTAAAGACAGGCAGGGCCGGTGGAAGGATTTTTGCCGCCCTAGGCAAAATAAAAATTTGCCGTCCCCCCATGTGACATCACAATGCCCCACCCATATGATCTGCCATATGAACTAACGCCAGTGCTGCACACTGTGTTTACATTAAAAAGCCTGCAGGGACAGGCTATAGACACTGGAACCACTTCATTAAGCTGCAGTGGTTCTGGGACTATAGTGTCCCTTTAATGTGAGGTTGGAGGATGGTGATGGGCTCTAGCTGCAGTCTAGTGTGTATTTCTGTGTATGTATAGGGATGCATTGTGTGTGTGCGTGTAGTGTGAAAGAGCTCTCCCTTCTGTCCCTTAGAGCTCTCCCCTGCCCCTTAGTGGTCTCTCCTCTCCCCCACCCTCCCCTGGGGGTCTCTTCTCACACCCACCCACCCTCCCTGTGTTTTCCTTACCTCCCCTTCTCCTCATCTCCACTTCTCCTCACCCCCTCTCCTGTGTTCTTCTCACCTGCCCCCCGTGTCTGTGTTCTTCTCACCTCCCCCTCTCCTCACCCCCTCTGTGTTCTTCTCACTCCCCCTCCCTGTGTTCTTCTCACCTCCCCCTCTCCTCACCCCCCGTGTTCTTCTTACTCCCCCCGTGTTCTTCTTACTCCCCTCTTCTTCTTACCCCCCTTTCTTCTTACTCCCCCCTTTCTTCTTACTCCCCCTCCCCCTTTCTTCTTACTCCCCCTCCCCCTTTCTTCTTACGCCCCCTCCCCTCTTCTTCTTACTCCCCCCCTCCACTTGTCTTCTTCTTACTCCCCCTCCCCTCTTTCTTCTTACTCCCCCCTCCCCTCTTCTTCTTATTCATCCCCCTCCACTTGTCTTCTTCTTACTTCCCCCCTCTTTCTTCTTACTCCCCCCCTTTTTTTTTAGTTCCCCCCTTTTCTTCTGACTCCCCCTCCCCTCTTCTTCTTGCTCCCCCCTCCCCTCTTCTTCTTACTCCCCCCTCCACTTGTCTTCTTCTTACTCCCCCTCCCCTCTTTCTTCTTACTCCCCCCTCCCCTCTTCTTCTTATTCCCCCCTCCACTTGTCTTCTTCTTACTCCCCCTCCCCTCTTTCTTCTTACTCCTCCCCTCCACTGTTCTTCTTCTTACTCCCCCTCCTCCTTTCTTCATACTCCCCCCACCCCTCTTCTTCTTACTCCCCCTCCACTTGTCTTCTTCTTACTCCCCCTCCCCTCTTTCTTCTTACTCCTCCCCTCCTCTGTTCTTCTTCTTACTCCCCCTCCTCCTTTCTTCATACTCCCCCCACCCCTCTTCTTCTTACTCCCCCCACCCCTCTTCTTACTCCCCCTCCCTCTTCTTACTCCCCCTCCCTCTTCTTCTTACCCCCCCTCCCCTCCCCTCGTTCTTCTTACCCCCACCAGTTCTTCTTACCCCCCTTCCCCTCACCTCCCCCAGTTCTCCTTACCCCCTCTCCCCAGTTCTCCATACCCTCCCCCTCCCCAGTTCTCCTCCTAACCTCACCTCCCCTGTAGCGTGGCCGAGCTCCTCTCCGGTCCGCGGTACAAGAGCTTGTGTTTCCTGTACCCGGCCGGACTGACAGGAAGTGCACACTCAGTGTGCACTTCCTGTCAGTCCGGCCGGGTCGCTGACCGGAGAGGAGCTCGGCCACGCTACAGGGGAGGTGAGGTGAGGCAGTGCAGCAGTCGCCTGAGCGCTCTCTATAGAGCGGCTGCAACATTTAAAGGGCCGGCGATGGGGGTGCAGGGCGCCCCCTCCTATATGGCGCCCTAGGCGGCTGCCTAGTTCGCCTTATAGGAAGCGCCGGCCCTGAAGACAGGATTGTATAATACCAACTATGGAGGAACCTATCCAAGATGAATTAGAGGAAATGCCCATTAGCAATTGATTGCCATTAGGGACGAGAACTATAAAAAGGGGACTCAGGGCAGAGGGTATTAGGCTCCATTTTTTTGTTTATTGTATTTGATAGTTTTTAATGTTTGCGGTCCCTGAGGAAGTCCACTTGGTGGAAAAATGCATTGGACCTATTTATATAATGTTATTTTTTGCAAATTTGTTTTCAATACATTTACCTTTAATACCTTCATAGAATCCTGAGATTTTACCCAAGTCTCTCTGCAAATTAGGGTGAAGGAAGTTCTGGTCTCCCATCTACATTGGGGAAGGCACCCTGAGAAACTCCTTTTTTCATCTTTCCTCTATATAGTTATATTCCTGTTATTATATAATAAATTTTCTGTCTCAAGAAAGGGTTGCCATCTGGTAAGGTGTACATATAAAGCCAAGTTTTTATGTGGTTTTTCATACCTTAGATTGTGTGGCGAAGGTGTATTGTATATAGATAAAATCTGGTGGATACCTGGCACTGATTTGGGACTACTTCACCAGTGGCACAGAATTCAGGAATTTACCACTTGAATGGAGATAGACATTTTTATTTTCCTTACTTTGTAAATGTATTATTTTATTAACCCCTTAAGGACACATGACATGTGTGACATGTCATGATTCCCTTTTATTCCAGAAGTTTGGTCCTTAAGGGGTTAAAGGAATATGTTCAACTTGACGTTCTGCACTATTGTTATGCTTTCGTTTGATGTGCAAGTGTAAAGAACCAGCATTATTTTCACTTAACAGACCTATACTGACATAAAATTACCTTCCTGAACCTTTGGCAGGCACCCCCTGTGAGAGAGCTCAAACCATGACCCACCTCGCACCCTTAGCATTCTGACCAAGGCTTGAGGGTGAACTGTGCTATTTTCATGCTAGCCACGCCAAAACTTAATGCTAGCCACATTTCTGCTACAGACCTTGGATCAGAGTACTATTTACCCAAATTGGGCACTCGGGGATGGGCTGTCTGGGGATACCATATGTGAGGGGTTTCTTGTTGTTTAAACCTGATTTGGGGGCATGTTTGTGCTAGGTGCATATAGGGGATAAGTGAATTAGAGGTGTGTGGTGCAATCCTCCCCCAGACACAGAGGATGTGTGTGCTGGGGGGCTGTGTATATAAACCTGTGTTTCACTCCATGAAGTGTACACTATTTTCAACCTTCATCAAGTCTTGGCTGAAGTTTGGGTGAGGGCTATAATCACCAACTACTATGCAGGATCAAGGAGAGGTTCTTAGTAAAGGTACTCAGTCGGAGTACCAGATCTCTGCTACACCAAAAAATATTTAATGGGAGATTGGAGTTTTCTATGGATGTAACCCTGGATTGGGTGATATGCTGTTTTTTCTTATTGCTCTTGTAAGTGCATTCAACACCACATATATTCACACATCGTATAATGCATATGGTTTTATTTCTTTGTCTGTAGAACTGGTGTCAGATATTGTACCTTGCCTGGAACTTAGTTGGCAGCCAGCCTCCATGCATTGTATGCTAAAAGATGTGATAGGTGCTTGCTATAGTATTAGACACAGGATGTATAGTGGGCAGCGGTAACCGATACAAGGATTCCCAGCCTTGTAGAAGAACAGTGGCAAAGAAAAGGGAGGAGCCCCAAATGATAACTGTAAAATTTAAAGTATTGACAGTAACTTGAATGACCTGCATTAGACCGTCAGTAACACATTCATACGGGAAACATGTTAATTGATATGTGCATTGATCAGCACCAGTGTTTAAGAGATGCTTGGTGCCATATCGTGTTTTTCAGGACACATCTCACTTATACTAATTTAAGGATAACATTTGGGCTGTTCTTCCCTGTGGTATGTAGAAGTTAAATGCTTCAGGTAGTAAGTCAGGTGATAAATCAATCAGTACCCCTGTAACATATACATTCTACATGCTATAGGGCAGCCTTTTAATATGCTGTCAATCAACATGATGAAATTGCACAAGTCCAGGAATACATGGGGGAAATAGAAACCCTAACAAGAGAGATGTGGTCGAATTTTTGTATTGTGTTTGGGTAGTAGATGGTACAAATGGGCATGATGTGTGTGAGTGTATTACATGATGTAAGCTCATTGAGCAGGGCCCTCCACCTCTCTGTTCCTGTACGTCCAAATGTCTGGTTAAAATTACATGTCTATTAGTCCACCCATTGTACAGCGATACGGAATGTGATGGCGCTATATAAATAATAAATATAATAACAATAATGATACAGTTTCACATTATAGGTGTTTATTGCCTGAGAATTAGCTACTTAGTTGTAAAAAAGTTTTGGATGTTCAATATATTGTCATTTAAATGTGCTATGTGCCGAGGCATGTGTTTAGCATGAGACTGCCAATGTAGTGTAACAGTGCTTTAGTCTTATTGCACGTAGGAAGGAGTACTTCCTGTTAAACTGTAAGGTCCTTATTGCTATGCATATAATTAGAATTTGTTTTGCATTCTCATAGATTTCACACTGCCACTGTATGCTAGTAGTATGCACTATTATATCTTCGAGAAGGGGAGGAATTTCTTGACTACTGACAAATTTATAAGCAGAAGGTTTGTTTTGTTTTTTTATTTTTGCCCTATCGCAGGTCACTAATCTTGCAATGTTCGTAGGAATGTCTGCGGGATGGCAAGATTTTAATCAAGTGCATCCATAGCTAGCAAATGTCCCACATCCATTGTTTGGATATTGTAAGTGTTCCATCCGCTGCTGCTACAATCACGGCACGCAAAAAGGATGCTGCATATTTATCTCTCTGTGATTCCTTAAACGTCAGTGACTTGTCTCTGTTGCTGACACACAATCTTGATTGAACTTGTGGTTGTGTATTTTTTATTTTATATCTTATTTATCATAATATTATATATATATATATATATATATATATATATATATATATATATATATATATATATATATATATATATATATAACATCCCTTATAAAGATCTAGATGGCAATTTAATGTTTGATCATCCAAGGCGATGAGGCAGTGGGTAATTTACATTATCAGAGAGGTATAAGGGGTGATCAGAACCCAGATGCAAGAACCATTCCATTGTTAAAGAGCTATTGTAATGTAATGAGACTCCAGTCAAGTGCAGCTAGTAATGGAGAGGAACATTTTACATTCATCTACCTACCTGAGCCTTCATGGTCTCGTGGCAATCATGTTAAATCAGGATGGTAGGGAGAGAGCATCATATCGCAGAGTCTGAGCCACCTCTGTTGTACTGTCACTGTGTTCTTTGACTTGGTGTAGGGGCTGTTATTTCCAGAAAACCAAATCAATCATATAAAATGAATGCTATCAGGATAAAAGTTTGTTTTTTCTGTGTCTTTGAAAAGCAGAAAACATTCGCTGAGCAATATGGATGGATATTCTATTGCTTAATGATCAGCATTAAAGTGTATTCAGTTTTTGTTTTGTTTTTTTATTATTTTATTTTTTAGATTCCCAGAAGCACAATGTCAGTATAACTGTAGTATTACTTGTATTTGGCAGTATTTGACACATATGATACTGGTAATTTATAAAATTATTATATAATGCCATATAATAAAAAAAAAAGATAATTTGCCAATAAGCAGCTGCATGTTGAATGTATGTTCAGCTAATGGAACTAAGGGGCAAATAAGAAAAAAAGAAAACAAAACAATGTCATACATTGAAGGCAAAAACGCTAGCTGTAGTTGACCCCTGTATTAATGATGGCATTGGACTTTAGACACAAATGGTAGGAATAGTAATGTTGGGAAAAGGCAATGGGGCTAATGGTGTAAGACTTTACTCTGAAATTGTTACATTGTTATGTAGTCCATGGTGCAGCGCAGCTAAGGGGAATGGGCCTTGACATGGCTAGAATACAGGCATAGAAATGTGTAGTGTGGGGGATTGGCTAGTGTTATGGGAGGTGGGGTTTTGGCTAGAGGAGTATATATAGTGGCCATTTTATATTAGGGGCCATCTTAAAGGGACACTATAGTCACCAGAACAACTACAGCTTATTGGATTTGTTCTGGTGAGTAGAATCATTACCTTCAGGCTTTTTGCTGTAAACACTGTCTTTTCAGAGAAAATGCAGTGTTTACATTACAGCCTAGTGATAACTTCACTGGCCACTCCTCAGATGGCTGTTAGAGATCCTTCCTGGGTCATGGCTGCCTAAAATGTATCCAAACATTCAGTATCTCCTCCCTCTGCATGCAGACACTGAACTTTCCTCATAGATATTCATTTATTTAGTTCATCTCTATGAGGAGATGCTGTTTGGCCAGGGCTGTGTTTGAATCATGCTGGCTCTGCCCCTGATCTGCCTCCTTGTCAGTCTCAGCCAATCCTATGGGGAAGCATTGTGATTGGATCAGGCTACCATGTCTGATGATGTCAGCATCTGCTTGTTTTTTGAGGCAAATAGCATGCAGAGTTACAGCTTCTGGCTTGAATACAGTAAGATTTTGCTAAATGTATGGAGGCATGAGGGGCCCAGGGGTTCAGGAATACATGTTTGTGTTCCTGACTCTATAGTGATCCTTTAATTAATCCTCACTTACCTGTTTTGTCCCACCCTCCCTCCCTCCTTTTTTTTTAATTTAGCTGCTGTTTGGTTACGGTGGTGGGGAATGGATAGATACCGTATATACTCGAGTATAAGCCGACCCGAATATAAGCCGAGGCCCCTAATTTTACCCCATAAAACTGGGAAAACTTATTGACTCGAGTATAAGCCTAGGGTGGGAAATGCAGCAGCTACTGGTAAATTTCTAAATAAAATTAGATCCCAATAAAATTACATTAATTGAATATTTATTTACAGTGTGTGTATATAATGAATGCAGTGTGTGTGTGTGTGTTTGTGTGTAGTATGTGTTTGCATTCATTATATACACACTGCATTCATACAAACGCTGCATTCATTATATACACACACTGCATTCATACTATACACACACTGCATTCATACTATACACACTGCATCCATTATATACACACACTGCATCCATTATATACACACACTGCATTCATAATATACACACTGCATCCATACAGTGTGTGTTTGTGTGAATGCAGTGTGTGTATATAATGCAGTGTGTTTGTGTGAATGCAGTGTGTGTTTGTGTGAATGCAGTGTGTGTTTGTGTGAATGCAGTGTGTGTATATAATGCAGTGTGTGTATATAATGCAGTGTGTGTATATAATGCAGTGTGTGTTTGTGTTAATGAAGTGTGTATATAATGCAGTGTGTGTTTGTGTGAATACAGTGTGTATATAATGCATAATGTGTGTTTGTGTAGTGTGTGTAAACTGGGTGAGGGGAGGGCATTTTTATTATTTTAATTGTTTAATTTTACTATAATTTTAATATTATTATATTTTAATATTATTATTATATTTTAATATTATTATTTAAATATTATTATATTATTTTAATAATATTATTTTATTTTAATTTTTTTATTTTTTTTTTGTCCCCCCTCCCTGCTTGTTGCCTGGCCAGGGAGGGGGGCTCTGTTAATCCCTGGTGGTCCAGTGGCATTGGCTGTTCAGTGGGGGGGCTGGCAGCGAGCTGTTACTTACCTCCCAGCAGCTCCTGTCAGCTCCTCCGTGCAGCTCCCCTGTCAGCTCCGTTCTGCTCACAGAGTAAGTCTCGCGGTCTGCGTGCCGCGCGGAGCGTTGCCACGGTAACCCGTGGCAACGTTCTGACGGCCGCGGGTGTCGCCAAACTTACTCTGTGAGCAGAACGGAGCTGACAGGGGAGCTGCACGGAGGAGCTGACAGGAGCTGCTGGGAGGTAAGTAACAGCTCGCTGCCAGCCCCCAACAGGACCGCCAGGCTTGTAATGAGCCTGGCGGTCCTGGTCTGTATTATGGCAATGTAAATTGCCATAATACAGACATTAACTCGAGTATAAGCCGAGTGGGGGTTTTTCAGCACAAAAAATGTGCTGAAAAACTCGGCTTATACTCGAGTATATACGGTAAGTTGGGGTGTTGGTTGTTTGTCCTGAGGTAAAATTGCTTAGTTCGCTAAGAACATTTAGGATTGGAAGGGTATTGGTAGGTTCAAGCTCATTGGTAGCTCAGTGCCTGGTGTGTGTAGGGTGTATCTCGGTATACACCTATATGGAAAAAGCTGGGAAATCATGCCCATCTTAATTAATCCTCACTTACCTGTTTTGTGCAAACTGTGTGGTGTCTCTGTCTTGTATCTTGCAGGTGCTAAAAAATGGAGGAATGGCTAGCTGGTGTCAAAGCTGCTGTACAGCAGAGAGGTGTTTCCTGGCTCCGGAAGCATCTGGGAGAGGCCATGGCCCCATGGCCCCTTCTTCTGGGTCCACAGCAATAGCTGAAGTGCTTCCTGGTCATCCCACGCAGAGAACCTAACCACCGCAATGCTTGAGCCCCAGCGCTGGCTCCACAGGGAGGAAGAGGGTGAGCCCGTCCCTGGATCCGGGGCCGGAGGCTGCTGTGAGTGCCGGGGGTTCGGGAGGTCATGGCCGGCGTTGCTGTGTGGCTTCACAGTCTGTGCATATCCCTGGAAATAAGGCTGAGGCTGCACATTCTGGCCGCGAAGGAGAGGAGCGTTCGGGCCACGATCAGGATTCGGCTGGAGGTGGCGAATGTTCGGGCCATGAACAGGCAAACACAGAGGTTGTTGGACGTTCGGGCCACGAACAGGCACGTAAGGGAGTGTTCAGGTCGTGAACACGTAAGAGGTGAATCTGCCGAATGTTCAGGCCGCGAACAGGAGGACGGTTTGGACTGCGGACTCCAATGCATTCGACCCGTGTTTGCGGGAATGAGCGCGAACCCAGACAAATTAATGGAGGGAGAAGTTCAGGAACAACAACGGCAGGCTCTGCAGCAGGCACTGGAGGCACTGGGAGTGCTGTTGGATGTGTCGGAGCAGAGGATCACGCTGGTAGCACCTCGGGTGAGTCGTCCGCCATCCTTATGGCTCGCAAGACACAGGGCAACGAGGGTGGTGAGTAGGCATGTGCTAGGTACCTGGGCAACGGCAGGGTTGCCAATTGCCAGCGAGAGGAGACAGGCTTATCTCCCCCTTGGCAGACCACGAGAGAGGAGTTTGTCCCCAAGGTTGCTTCCCAGGTGTATGTCCAGGTCGGGGCAGGGGAGCTGGTGGCTGGGGACCTGAGTTTGGAGTTGGGTAGGCGAGCATCCACACCTGTGTAGGTCCCCATCATGGGTGGGCACGGACTGCCGCACTCAGGACACACAGGTCAGGCCCCACAGTACAGGTCTCTGAGTAGCCATAGCGAGCATGGTTGCTACTATGGCAGGGGGATTCCGAGGTTCCTTGCCAGGAGCATAGCCTGGGTCCCCATTGTTAGGACTACCGAATGCAGGCGCAGCAGATCAGGCTCCTCTAGCAAGAGTTCTCTGGGTGGCTACAAGAAAGAGGCAGGGAGGAGGGGGCACGGCCTTAGGGGTCTGGATGACAAGTGTAGCAGGGATAGGTCACTTCCCAGGTCCCAGCGCGAGAGTTGGAAGGCCAGGACTCAGTTGGACAGACTAACCAGAGAGTTATCTTGTTCCACGTCACCAAGACGGTTGCCCTTCAGTCCAGGTGAGTTCTCCCCGCGATACGGATTTACGACTTGAGGCACCGTTACGCCTGGGCTTGGACAACGTGTTATAATTTGGTTTTACGAAGGGGTCTGAGTATCTTTGTTTTTTGGGGGGGTTTGTTAAGCATATGCCGGAAAAGGCGACTATGCATAAGTCATGTATAGTGATGTCGCGAACACAACATTTTCGGTTCGCGAACTGTGGACGCGAACTTCCGCAAACGTTCGCGAACCGGCGAACCGGGCGAACCGCCATTGACTTCAATGAGCAGGCAAATTTTAAAACCCACAGGGACTCTTTCTGGCCACAAAAGTGATGGAAAAGTTGTTTCAAGGGGACTAACACCTGGACTGTGGCATGCCGGAGGGGGATCCATGGCAAAACAGTTGATGCAGAGTCTGGTTTTAATCCATAAAGGGCATAAATCACCTAACATTCCTAAATCACAATGGATATGGATTGACACCTGACATATTGACACCTCGACATATGGATTGACACCTGTCCTCAGAGACCCTGATACACACTGACACAGAGCAGAATAGGGACTGTTCCCCCTACATAGGGTCACTTGGCAGATATGGATTGACACCTGTCCTCAGGGACCCTGATACACACTGACACAGAGCAGAATAGGGACTGTTCCTCCTACATATGGTCACTTGGCAGATATGGATTGACACCTGTCCTCAAAACCCCTGATACACACTGACACAGAGCAGAATAGGGACTGTTCCCCCTACATAAGGTCACGTGGCAGATATGGATTGACACCTATCCTAAGGATCCCTGATACACACTGACACAGAGCAGAATAGGGACTGTTCCCCCTACATAGGGTCACTTGGCAGATATGGATTGACACCTGTCCTCAGGGACCCTGATACACACTGACACAGAGCAGAATAGGGACTGTTCCCCCTACATAGGGTCACTTGGCAGATATGGATTGACACCTGTCCTCAGAGACCCTGATACACACTGACACAGGGCAGAATAGGGACTGTTCCTTCTACATAGAGTCACTTGGCAGGTATGGATTGACACCTGTCTTCAGGGACCCTGATACACACTGACACAGAGCAGAATAGGGACTGTTCCCCCTACATAGGGTCACTTGGCAAATATGGATTGACACTGTCCACAAGGACAAGCTGCAGGCTTCCTGGCAGGGCCCATACAAGGTGGTAGAGCAGGTTTGTGATACCACCTTTGTGATCAGTGCGGTCACAGGCATGGGAGGCAAGCGCATGCTCCATGTGAACATGCTCAAGCCATACCACGAGCGCACGGAAGAGGTAACCACGATCCGTGCACCTGCCACTGAAGATTATGATAATTTACCACTCCCTGATCTCCTAGACCAAGAGGGCCAGAGCGGAGACCTGGGAGAAGTACAGTTAGGAGAACGGTTAGACCCCCAGGAGCGAACCCAGGTCCAAAGACTAATCCAGGACAAGGGGGTCACATTTTCCAACCTACCTGGGTACACTCCATTAACCACTCACAAAGTTGAAACCCTAGACCAGACCCCCCTTCGCCAAACCGCCTATCGCATACCCGAAGCAGTTAAAGAAAATATGCGGAAAGAAATTGAGGAAATGACGCAGTTAGGGGTGATAGAACACTGGGCCTCCCCAGTTGTACTAGTACCGAAACAGGACGGCACGACCCGTTTCTGTGTAGAATTTGGAGGCTAAACAATAAAACAACCTCAGACACCTACCCTGTGCCCCGGATAGACGAGCTCCTAGACAAAATGGCCAGAGGCCAGTACCTCACCACAATAGATCTGTGCAAGGGGTACTGGCAAATTCCATTAGCCAAGGACGCCATCCACAAGTCGGCATTTGTCACCCCGTTTGGCCTGTATCAGATTAAGGTCATGCCATTCGGGATGAAGAATGCCCCGACTAACTTTCAGAGGATGGTAGATCGGCTACTGGATGGGTTTCAGGAGTATGCCTGCGCCTACTTGGATGATATAGCCATTTTTAGCTGCTCCTGGCCCGAACACCTGACCCACATAGGAGCCGTACTAGAATGGATTAGGGAGGCCGGACTGACCCTAAAGCCCAGTAAGTGCCATATAGGAATGGCAGAAGTTCAATACTTAGGGCACAGAGTCGGGAGTCTGCTACAGAAACCAGAACCCGCTAAAATAGAGGCAGTCGCCAAGTGGCCAGCCCCCCGCACTAAAACCCAGGTCCTCGCATTCCTGGGTACCGCAGGGTACTACAGGAAATTCGTAGCTAATTACAGCACCCTAGCTAAACATCTCACGGATCTAACACGTAAAAACCTCCCCAAGATAGTAGTATGGGCCCCAGAGTGTGAACAGGCCTTCCAACAGCTCAAGACGGCGCTCATTAAATCACCTGTACTTTCTGCTCCAGATCAAACTAAACGCTTTCTCGTCCATACAGATGCTTCTATGTTTGGATTGGGAGCAGTACTGAGCCAAGTCAGAGCAGATGGCGGCGAGCAACCCGGGGCTTATCTAAGCCGGAAACCTTTGCCCAGGGAAGTAGATACACTGCCATTGAAAAGGAGTGCCTGGCGGTGGTGTGGGCCCTCAAAAAGCTGCAACCTTACTTGTATGGACAACCGTTTACCTTACTCACAGATCACAACCCGTAGGTGTGGCTGAACAGGGTGTCAGGAGACAATGCCAGGCTGTTGCGCTGGAGTTTGGCGCTACTGCCTTTTGACTTTACAATTCACTATCGCCCTGGGAAGCAAAATGGCAATGCTGACGGGTTATCCAGACATACAGACCTTGAACAGTGATCTGTGAGTACTCCTCCGGACATCCCCAAGCTGATCCTGGCCTGCTTCAGGACGTCCTGTAAGCCTGGGTACTTATGCACAAAGCATTGTACGATCAGATTACACACATGTGCCATGCACGGCACATGTGTCAACTTGCCCAAATTCAATGCCGCCAACAAATTTCTTACGTTGTCACAAACCACTTTGCCGATATCCAGTTGCTGTGGAGTCAGCCACTTTTCCACCTGTGCGTTCAGGGCGGACAGGAGTGCTGGTCCGGTGTGACTTTCTGCTTTCAAGCAAGTCAAACCCAAGACGGCGTGACACTGCCGTATCCGGGGTGTGGAATAGTACCTGGGGAGCTGGGGGGGTGCTGTTGATGTGGAGCAAGACGCAGCAGCAGAAGAGGACTCAGCCGAGGAGGTTATGGAAGAGGATGGAGTAGGAGGAGTAGAGGAGGTGGCAGCAGGCCTGCCTGCAAGTCGTGGCAGTGTCACCAACTCCTCTGCAGAGCCACGCATTCCATGCTTGGCAGCCGTCAGCAGGTTTACCCAATGCACAGTGTAGGTGATATACCTGGCTTGACCATGCTTTGCAGACCAGGTATCAGTGGTCAGATGGACCCTTGTCCCAACACTGTGTGCCAGACATGCCATTACTTCCTTTTGCACAATCGAGTACAGGTTGGGAATTGCCTTTTATGCAAAGAAATTTTGTCCGGGTACCTTCCACTGCGGTGTCCCAATAGCTACAAATTTTTTGAACGCCTCAGACTCCACCAGCGTGTATGGTAAACGCTGGCGGGCTAATAGTTCAGACAAGCCAGCTGTCAGACGCTGGGCAAGGGGGTGACTTTCTGACATTGACTTCTTACGCTCAAACATGTCCTTGACAGACACCTGACTGTGGGCAGATGAGCGGGAACTGCTCAAGGCGAGAGACGGAGTGGCGGATGGTTGAGAGGGGGCAAGGAGGACAGCAGTGGTTGACGTGGCTGAAGATGCTGGACCAGGAGGAGGATGGTGGCTTTGAGTTTGTGTGCTGCTTGTACTCATGTGTTGATCCCATAGGCGTTTGTGATGTGCGATCATGTGCCTACGCAAAGCAGTTGTACCTAGGTGGGTGTTGGACTTCCTACGACTCAGTTTCTTTTAGCACAGGTTGCAAATGGCATCGCTGCTGTCAGAGGCAGACACACAAAAAAAATGCCACACTGCTGAGCTCTGCAATGACGGCATTCTGGTGGTGGACACAGCATGCCTTGATTGGCGTGCTGTTGGGCTGACCCCGTGTGCCGATGCATACTGTCTGACTGTGCCACTAGCTCCTTGCGACGACCTCCCCCTGCTTCCAACTCGTCTCCTCCTCCTCCTCTCTGTCTCCCCATCTGAACTTTCGCCCTGTTCTTCTTCTTGCCGAGCGGGCATCCACGTGACATCCATGGACGCATCGTCATCATCAACCGCTTCACTTGTATCTGACAACTCAGCAAAGGAAGCAGCAGCGGGTACAACATCATCATCATCACACCGTACGTCCATGTGTGTAATGCTGCCTGCCTGAGACATATCCCTGTTATCTACATCCTCTGGCAATAATGGTTGCGCATCACTCATTTCTTCAAACAGATGTGTAAATAACTCCTCTGACATACCAAGTGAAGCGGCTGTGGTGCTAGTGTTGGTGGGGGCGGCAGGCAGGTGAGTGGTATCTTGAGAGGTGTCCGAAGCTAAGCTGGAGGAGGATGGTGCGTCAAGGTTCCGAGCGGAAGCTGTAGAAGATTGGGTGTCCTGTGTTAGCCAGTCAACTATGTCCTCAGAACTTTTCAAGTTCAGGGTACGTGGCCTCTGAAAACTGGGCATTATTCTAGGGCAAAAGGGAATCACAGCACAACGACCACGATGGCCCCTGCGGGGTGGCCTGCCTCTGCCTGTCATTATTTGGGGGGATTAGTGGTGCTATGCATGCAAGCTACTGTGAGACCAGATATGAGTGGCAATGTGCACTGGCAGAGGTTGGCAGAGTACACGCTGTAGGCCTGACACCCGCTTTAAGGACACTGACTGCTATTAGCTTACAGTGAAAAACTTTTTTTCTTTTTAAAGGCACGCTATAGAGACACCAGATATGAGTGGCAAAGTGCACTTGCAGAGGTTGGCAGAGTACACGCTGAAGGCCTGACACACACTTTAAGGACACTGACTGCTATTAGCTTACAGTGAAAAACGTTTTTTCTTTTTAAAGGCACACTATAGAGACACCAGATACGAGTGGCAAAGTACACTGGCAGAGGTTGGCAGAGTACACGCTGAAGGCCTGACACCCAGACGCTTGCAGACAACTAACTGCTATTAGCTTACAGTGAAAAACATTTTTTCTTTTTAAAGGCACGCTATAGAAACACCAGATAGGAGTGGCAAAATGCACTTGCCGAGGTTGGCAGAGTACATGCTGAAGGCCTGACACCCGCTTTAAGGACACTGACTGCTATTAGCTTACAGTGAAAAACGTTTTTTCTTTTTAAGGGCACGCTATAGAGAAACCAGATATGAGTGGCAAAGTGCACTTGCAGAGGTTGGCAGAGAACACGCTGAAGGCCTGACACCCGCTTTAAGGACACTGACTGTTATTAGCTTACAGTGAAAAAGTTTTTTCTTTTTAAAGGCACACTATAGAGACACCAGATACGAGTGGCAAAGTGCACTTGCAGAGGTTGGCAGAGTACACGCTGAAGGCCTGACACCCGCTTTAAGGACACTGACTGCTATTAGCTTACAATGAAACACGTTTTTTCTTTTTAAAGGCACGCTATAGAGACACCAGATATGAGTGGCAAACTACACTGGCAGAGGTTGGCAGAGTACACGCTGAAGGCCTGACACCCAGACGCTTGCAGACAACTAACTGCTATTAGCTTACAGTGAAAAACTTTTTTTCTTTTTAAAGGCACGCTATTGTAACACCAGATATGAGTGGCAAAGTACACTGGCAGAGGTTGGCAGGGTACACGCTGAAGGCCTGACACCCAGAGGCTTGCAGACAACTAACTGCTATTAACTTACAGTGAAAAACTTTTTTTCTTTTTAAAGGCACGCTATAGAGACACCAGATATGAGTGGCAAAGTGCACTTGCAGAGGTTGGCAGAGTACACGCTGAAGGCCTGACACACACTTTAAGGACACTGACTGCTATTAGCTTACAGTGAAAAACGTTTTTTCTTTTTAAAGGCACACTATAGAGACACCAGATACGAGTGGCAAAGTACACTGGCAGAGGTTGGCAGAGTACACGCTGAAGGCCTGACACCCAGACGCTTGCAGACAACTAACTGCTATTAGCTTACAGTGAAAAAATTTTTTTATTTTTAAAGGCACGCTATAGAAACACCAGATAGGAGTGGCAAAGTGCACTTGCCGAGGTTGGCAGAGTACATGCTGAAGGCCTGACACCCGCTTTAAGGACACTGACTGCTATTAGCTTACAGTGAAAAACGTTTTTTCTTTTTAAGGGCACGCTATAGAGAAACCAGATATGAGTGGCAAAGTGCACTTGCAGAGGTTGGCAGAGAACACTGAGAAGGCCTGACACCCGCTTTAAGGACACTGACTGTTATTAGCTTACAGTGAAAAAGTTTTTTCTTTTTAAAGGCACACTATAGAGACACCAGATACGAGTGGCAAAGTGCACTTGCAGAGGTTGGCAGAGTACACGCTGAAGGCCTGACACCCGCTTTAAGGACACTGACTGCTATTAGCTTACAATGAAACACGTTTTTTCTTTTTAAAGGCACGCTATAGAGACACCAGATATGAGTGGCAAACTACACTGGCAGAGGTTGGCAGAGTACACGCTGAAGGCCTGACACCCAGACGCTTGCAGACAACTAACTGCTATTAGCTTACAGTGAAAAACTTTTTTTCTTTTTAAAGGCACGCTATTGTAACACCAGATATGAGTGGCAAAGTACACTGGCAGAGGTTGGCAGGGTACACGCTGAAGGCCTGACACCCAGAGGCTTGCAGACAACTAACTGCTATTAACTTACAGTGAAAAACGTTTTTTTCTTTTTAAAGGCACGCTATTGTGACACCAGATATGAGTGCCAAAGTACACTGGCAGAGGTTGGCAGAGTACACGCTGAAGGCCTGACACACACTTTAAGGACACTGACTGCTATTAGCTTACAGTGAAAAACGTTTTTTCTTTTTAAAGGCACACTATAGAGACACCAGATACGAGTGGCAAAGTACACTGGCAGAGGTTGGCAGAGTACACGCTGAAGGCCTGACACCCAGACGCTTGCAGACAACTAACTGCTATTAGCTTACAGTGAAAAACATTTTTTCTTTTTAAAGGCACGCTATAGAAACACCAGATAGGAGTGGCAAAATGCACTTGCCGAGGTTGGCAGAGTACATGCTGAAGGCCTGACACCCGCTTTAAGGACACTGACTGCTATTAGCTTACAGTGAAAAACGTTTTTTCTTTTTAAGGGCACGCTATAGAGAAACCAGATATGAGTGGCAAAGTGCACTTGCAGAGGTTGGCAGAGAACACGCTGAAGGCCTGACACCCGCTTTAAGGACACTGACTGTTATTAGCTTACAGTGAAAAAGTTTTTTCTTTTTAAAGGCACACTATAGAGACACCAGATACGAGTGGCAAAGTGCACTTGCAGAGGTTGGCAGAGTACACGCTGAAGGCCTGACACCCGCTTTAAGGACACTGACTGCTATTAGCTTACAATGAAACACGTTTTTTCTTTTTAAAGGCACGCTATAGAGACACCAGATATGAGTGGCAAACTACACTGGCAGAGGTTGGCAGAGTACACGCTGAAGGCCTGACACCCAGACGCTTGCAGACAACTAACTGCTATTAGCTTACAGTGAAAAACTTTTTTTCTTTTTAAAGGCACGCTATTGTAACACCAGATATGAGTGGCAAAGTACACTGGCAGAGGTTGGCAGGGTACACGCTGAAGGCCTGACACCCAGAGGCTTGCAGACAACTAACTGCTATTAACTTACAGTGAAAAACTTTTTTTCTTTTTAAAGGCACGCTATAGAGACACCAGATATGAGTGGCAAAGTGCACTTGCAGAGGTTGGCAGAGTACACGCTGAAGGCCTGACACACACTTTAAGGACACTGACTGCTATTAGCTTACAGTGAAAAACGTTTTTTCTTTTTAAAGGCACACTATAGAGACACCAGATACGAGTGGCAAAGTACACTGGCAGAGGTTGGCAGAGTACACGCTGAAGGCCTGACACCCAGACGCTTGCAGACAACTAACTGCTATTAGCTTACAGTGAAAAAATGTTTTTATTTTTAAAGGCACGCTATAGAAACACCAGATAGGAGTGGCAAAGTGCACTTGCCGAGGTTGGCAGAGTACATGCTGAAGGCCTGACACCCGCTTTAAGGACACTGACTGCTATTAGCTTACAGTGAAAAACGTTTTTTCTTTTTAAGGGCACGCTATAGAGAAACCAGATATGAGTGGCAAAGTGCACTTGCAGAGGTTGGCAGAGAACACTGAGAAGGCCTGACACCCGCTTTAAGGACACTGACTGTTATTAGCTTACAGTGAAAAAGTTTTTTCTTTTTAAAGGCACACTATAGAGACACCAGATACGAGTGGCAAAGTGCACTTGCAGAGGTTGGCAGAGTACACGCTGAAGGCCTGACACCCGCTTTAAGGACACTGACTGCTATTAGCTTACAATGAAACACGTTTTTTCTTTTTAAAGGCACGCTATAGAGACACCAGATATGAGTGGCAAACTACACTGGCAGAGGTTGGCAGAGTACACGCTGAAGGCCTGACACCCAGACGCTTGCAGACAACTAACTGCTATTAGCTTACAGTGAAAAACTTTTTTTCTTTTTAAAGGCACGCTATTGTAACACCAGATATGAGTGGCAAAGTACACTGGCAGAGGTTGGCAGGGTACACGCTGAAGGCCTGACACCCAGAGGCTTGCAGACAACTAACTGCTATTAACTTACAGTGAAAAACGTTTTTTTCTTTTTAAAGGCACGCTATTGTGACACCAGATATGAGTGCCAAAGTACACTGGCAGAGGTTGGCAGAGTACACGCTGAAGGCCTGACACCCGCTTTAAGGACACTGACTGCTATTAGCTTACAGTGAAAAACTTTTTTTCTTTTTAAAGGCACGCTATTGTGACACCAGATATGAGTGGCAAAGTACACTGGCAGAGGTTGGCAGAGTACACGCTGAAGGCCTGACACCCAGACGCTTGCAGACAACTAACTGCTATTAGCTTACAGTGAAAAACTTTTTTTCTTTTTAAAGGCACGCTATTGTGACACCAGATATGAGTGGCAAAGTACACTGGCAGAGGTTGGCAGAGTACACGCTGAAGGCCTGACACCCAGACGCTTGCACACAACTAACTGCTATTAACTTACAGTGAAAAACGTTTTTTCTTTTTAAAGGCACGCTATTGTGACACCAGATATGAGTGGCAAAGTACACTGGCAGAGGTTGGCAGAGTACACGCTGAAGGCCTGACACCCAGACGCTTGCAGACAACTAACTGCTATTAGCTTACAGTGAAAAACATTTTTTCTTTTTAAAGGCACGCTATAGAAACACCAGATATGAGTGGCAAAGTGCACTTGCCGAGGTTGGCAGAGTACATGCTGAAGGCCTGACACCCGCTTTAAGGACACTGACTGCTATTAGCTTACAGTGAAAAACGTTTTTTCTTTTTAAGGGCACGCTATAGAGAAACCAGATATGAGTGGCAAAGTGCACTTGCAGAGGTTGGCAGAGAACACGCTGAAGGCCTGACACCCGCTTTAAGGACACTGACTGTTATTAGCTTACAGTGAAAAAGTTTTTTCTTTTTAAAGGCACACTATAGAGACACCAGATACGAGTGGCAAAGTGCACTTGCAGAGGTTGGCAGAGTACACGCTGAAGGCCTGACACCCGCTTTAAGGACACTGACTGCTATTAGCTTACAATGAAACACGTTTTTTCTTTTTAAAGGCACGCTATAGAGACACCAGATATGAGTGGCAAACTACACTGGCAGAGGTTGGCAGAGTACACGCTGAAGGCCTGACACCCAGACGCTTGCAGACAACTAACTGCTATTAGCTTACAGTGAAAAACTTTTTTTCTTTTTAAAGGCACGCTATTGTAACACCAGATATGAGTGGCAAAGTACACTGGCAGAGGTTGGCAGGGTACACGCTGAAGGCCTGACACCCAGAGGCTTGCAGACAACTAACTGCTATTAACTTACAGTGAAAAACGTTTTTTTCTTTTTAAAGGCACGCTATTGTGACACCAGATATGAGTGCCAAAGTACACTGGCAGAGGTTGGCAGAGTACACGCTGAAGGCCTGACACCCGCTTTAAGGACACTGACTGCTATTAGCTTACAGTGAAAAACTTTTTTTCTTTTTAAAGGCACGCTATTGTGACACCAGATATGAGTGGCAAAGTACACTGGCAGAGGTTGGCAGAGTACACGCTGAAGGCCTGACACCCAGACGCTTGCAGACAACTAACTGCTATTAGCTTACAGTGAAAAACTTTTTTTCTTTTTAAAGGCACGCTATTGTGACACCAGATATGAGTGGCAAAGTACACTGGCAGAGGTTGGCAGAGTACATGCTGAAGGCCTGACACCCAGACGCTTGCACACAACTAACTGCTATTAACTTACAGTGAAAAACGTTTTTTCTTTTTAAAGGCACGCTATTGTGACACCAGATATGAGTGGCAAAGTACACTGGCAGAGGTTGGCAGAGTACACGCTGAAGGCCTGACACCCAGACGCTTGCAGACAACTAACTGCTATTAGCTTACAGTGAAAAACATTTTTTCTTTTTAAAGGCACGCTATAGAAACACCAGATATGAGTGGCAAAGTGCACTTGCCGAGGTTGGCAGAGTACATGCTGAAGGCCTGACACCCGCTTTAAGGACACTGACTGCTATTAGCTTACAGTGAAAAATGTTTTTTCTTTTTAAGGGCACGCTATAGAGAAACCAGATATGAGTGGCAAAGTGCACTTGCAGAGGTTGGCAGAGAACACGCTGAAGGCCTGACACCCGCTGTGACGAAACCAATCTCGCCACATTGTATTGGAGGAGCCTGGTTGCCCGCCTGCTGCCTTTGGACTATGGCCCTGGGAGATTGGGCCCTTTACAAACAGTATTCAGCCCTAACAGAGTGCATGTCACTCATTCTGGCCCTTTAAATACAGTGGGGCCATTCGGTACTTGCCCTGTGTGAGCAGTGATACCCCCCAGATAGCTATGCCATGGAGCCTATTCATATAATGAAAGACTATGGGAAAGACTTTGGCTCCATGGCAATTAAACTGTATTTGTGTGGTCTGCGTGCCATTCACCTAATAATGTGCACGCAGACCTGAGCTATCTGGGGATATGTTAAATGTCTGTGTTTAATGTATAAAATATGACTTTATGTATTTTAAAGAGTTTTATGTTGTTTTGCAACCATGTGGTTAATGGAGTCTGCCTCTAGTCCTGGATAATTAGATTTCTTCTCCAATTATCTCCAGGGCAGAAGGGAGGAAGCCAGGATGCATTGTGGGGATGTTTTACTTTTACTGTTTGAGCCAGGGGGAATAAAAGATACTTTTACTAACTTTTGAACCCCTGGTCTGATTCATGCCATTTTTTTTTAATATGTTGTTCCCCTGAATGGATTGATTGTGGATATGTATTTTTATGTGAATGTGATGTATGGTTTTAAAGTTATGAAAGTTGTGTAAAAGTATATTTTGAACTGTACACATAATGGGATTAAGTGTCACACTAAGGGGAGGGGATGTGTGGGAGGTAACATCTATGTTATTGGTTATTTTATGCCCCCCCCTGGGTGTGGCCTGTATGTGTATTCATGTAATAAAAACCAGGCTGGGTGCCCAGCACCTCAGACCACTGCTTGACCTTCAACACGGAGCCTTGTCTCGTTCTTGGGGGGATTCACTGTATGCTGTTGGAGATTTGACTGCAAGGAGTGTAAGCTGATGTCTGCTTTTCCTATTCATCTGCTAGCAGCTATTTGTGAGGTTCCAGCTGGAGTGCTACCTTATTCACCTATATCCAGTTCGTGAGTTCTGATGTTCTGCAGTAGCTGTGCCTTTCTGAGAAAAGGGGATTATCGCCTAAACTGGGTTTTATCCTCTTGTAAGTGAAACGGTCCGTTACAATTGGTGGCAAGCGGCGGGATCGTTCCTACAGCCAGAAGGACAGCTACAGAACACCATTTCTTTGGATTTACAATTTGAGGGCAACGCATGTCTGAGTACAGCGACCCTGACAGCACCAGGATGGAACCAGCAGTGGAGTACGATGAGGGTGTCATGGATGACCGAGATGCAGTCCGCAAAGGCATCTGGTACCAGGCACTGGGTATTGTGGAATATCTGCGGGACGAGAGGCTCCCCAAGGACGAGCAGCGACAGCAAAAGCGACTAGCCCTGCGGATGCCTTTCCTGGGAGAGCAGCCCCTGGAAGAGTGGGTAGAAGATCTGAAGTACCTGATAAGGTGGGAGATGTGGCTGGAGGATGCCTACCAGGCACTCTGGTGGTATGAAGCTCAGTACCTACCCCGGACAGCCGAGCATGACAAGCCAGAGGGAGAGGAGTTGGATGGTCCTGGCTTGTTATGGGAGTCTTTTTCAGAGCCTGAATTTGGGAGCCCCACACAAGCCCGGTTCAGTGATCTCTTTGAGTGGAGGGAGAGCAGGTATGACTGGGACGACACTCAGGAGATAGAGCAAGACCTGGTCTACCTAGTGACCCGAGAGATGGAGCTGGAACAGGGCTACCAAAATCTGTTCCACTCCAGTGAGAAGGCTCAGCAGGGAAGCGCAGACCCAGATCCAGACCCCTTCAGCTGGGAAGATATTGTACAGTTTTACTGGGAAGAACCCCAGGTGGCCAGTGGAGATGGGACCAAGGTCTCTCCACCAGTCCTGCAGGGAATTGGGAGCCCAGTCTCCATTCCCCAGCGGCAGTGTGAATTGCAGGGAATTGGGAATCTAATTATCCAGGACTAGAGGCAGACTCCATTAACCACATGGTTGCAAAACAACATAAAACTCTTTAAAATACATAAAGTCATATTTTATACATTAAACACAGACATTTAACATTCCCCAGCGGCAGGCTGAGTTACAGGGGGCAGAGGTAGTTGGTCCTACCCCCCAGCAGCAGAGTGATATGCCGGGAAGGCAGTGTGAAGTGCAGGGAGAGGAGAGCAGCGTCCTCCCTCCCCAGCGGCAGGCTGAGTTACAGGGGGCAGAGGTAGTTGGTCCTACCCCCCAGCAGCAGCGTGATTTATTGGGAATTGGGAGCCCAGTCTCCATTCCCCAGCGGCAGTGTAAAGTGCAGGGAGAGGAGAGCAGTGTCCTCCCTCCCCAGCGGCAGGCTGAGTTACAGGGGGCAGAGGTAGTTGGTCCTACCCCCCAGCAGCAGAGTGATATGCCGGGAAGGCAATGTGAAGTGCAGGGAGAGGAGAGCAGCGTCCTCCCTCCCCAGCGGCAGGCTGAGTTACAGGGGACAGAGGTAGTTGGTCCTACCCCCCAACAGCAGCGTGATGTTTTGGGAATAGAGAGCCCAGTCTCCTTTCCCAAAAGGCAGAATGTCCAGCAGGGAATAGAGAGCCCAGTCTCCTTTCCCCAGCAGCAGGACACTGTATTGGGAGGAGAGACAGTCGGTCTCCCTCCACAGATGATGGAAGTATGTATGGGAGAGGAGCTTGCTACCACCTCTCCCCAGCGGCGGATCATTGATGTGCAGGGAATAGAGAGCCCAGTCTCCTTTCCCCAGCGGCAGGACACTGTATTGGGAGGAGAGACAGTCGGTCTCCCTCCACAAAGGTGGAAAGTATGTATGGGAGAGGAGCTTGCTACCAACTCTCCCCAGCGGCGTATCCGTAATGTGCAGGGAATAGAGAGCCCAGTCTCCTTTCCCCAGCGGCAGAGTGTTCTAGTGGGAGAGGAGCCTGTTACCCCCTCTCCCCAGCGGCAGCCTAATATACCAGGGGGAGACTGTAAACCCCCCACCGGTGCAGATGGGACCGTGGTCTCTGCACTCACCACACAGGGGGTAGGGACGGTCGGTCCTACCCCCCCACGACAGAGCTGTGTATCCAAGGGGGAGACAACCGGTCTCCCCACTCAGCAGCAGAGCTATGCAACTAAGGGGGAGACAGTCCGTCTCCAGCAACCAGGCTCCAACCAGACTACTCCGGTGGTAGTGCTGGCACCAGGACAGAGTACCGCTGGTCTCTGCCCACTCAGCAACTCACCAAGGCAGCCTACCAGTCCCCTACACAGCCGTGGTGAGGCACCTGGACATGGACAAACTTCTCCTCTACCCAGGTGTAGTAACTATTTATTGTGGGTGGGCTGTACTGTTTTTTTTGCTTTATGGGTGGGTTGCTGGACTAACAAGGGCACTGACCGGCAGGAGGTCAGGTACCCTGTTAGTCTTTTTGGAAAGGGGGAGAGATGTGACGAAACCAATCTCGCCACATTGTATTGGAGGAGCCTGGTTGCCCGCCTGCTGCCTTTGGACTATGGCCCTGGGAGATTGGGCCCTTTACAAACAGTATTCAGCCCTAACAGAGTGCATGTCACTCATTCTGGCCCTTTAAATACAGTGGGGCCATTCGGTTCTTGCCCTGTGTGAGCAGTGATACCCCCCAGATAGCTATGCCATGGAGCCTATTCATATAATGAAAGACTATGGGAAAGACTTTGGCTCCATGGCAATTAAACTGTATTTGTGTGGTCTGCGTGCCATTCACCTAATAATGTGCACGCAGACCTGAGCTATCTGGGGATATGTTAAATGTCTGTGTTTAATGTATAAAATATGACTTTATGTATTTTAAAGAGTTTTATGTTGTTTTGCAACCATGTGGTTAATGGAGTCTGCCTCTAGTCCTGGATAATTAGATTTCTTCTCCAATTATCTCCAGGGCAGAAGGGAGGAAGCCAGGATGCATTGTGGGGATGTTTTACTTTTACTGTTTGAGCCAGGGGGAATAAAAGATACTTTTACTAACTTTTGAACCCCTGGTCTGATTCATGCCATTTTTTAATATGTTGTTCCCCTGAATGGATTGATTGTGGATATGTATTTTTATGTGAATGTGATGTATGGTTTTAAAGTTATGAAAGTTGTGTAAAAGTATATTTTGAACTGTACACATAATGGGATTAAGTGTCACACTAAGTAGAGGGGATGTGTGGGAGGTAACATCTATGTTATTGGTTATTTTATGCCTCCCCCTGGGTGTGGCCTGTATGTGGATTCATGTAATAAAAACCAGGCTGGGTGCCCAGCACCTCAGACCACTGCTTGACCTTCAACACGGAGCCTTGTCTCGTTCTTGGGGGGATTCACTGTATGCTGTTGGAGATTTGACTGCTAGGAGTGTAAGCTGATGTCTGCTTTTCCTATTCATCTGCTAGCAGCTATTTGTGAGGTTCCAGCTGGAGTGCTACCTTATTCACCTATATCCAGTTCGTGAGTTCTGATGTTCTGCAGTAGCTGTGCCTTTCTGAGAAAAGGGGATGATCGCCTAAACTGGGTTTTATCCTCTTGTAAGTGAAACGGTCCGTTACACCCGCTTTAAGGACACTGACTGTTATTAGCTTACAGTGAAAAAGTTTTTTCTTTTTAAAGGCACACTATAGAGACACCAGATACGAGTGGCAAAGTGCACTTGCAGAGGTTGGCAGAGTACCCGCTGAAGGCCTGACACCCGCTTTAAGGACACTGACTGCTATTAGCTTACAATGAAACACGTTTTTTCTTTTTAAAGGCACGCTATAGAGACACCAGATATGAGTGGCAAAGTACACTGGCAGAGGTTGGCAGGGTACACGCTGAAGGCCTGACACCCAGAGGCTTGCAGACAACTAACTGCTATTAACTTACAGTGAAAAACGTTTTTTTCTTTTTAAAGGCACGCTATTGTGACACCAGATATGAGTGGCAAAGTACACTGGCAGAGGTTGGCAGAGTACACGCTGAAGGCCTGACACCCGCTTTAAGGACACTGACTGCTATTAGCTTACAGTGAAAAACTTTTTTTCTTTTTAAAGGCACGCTATTGTGACACCAGATATGAGTGGCAAAGTACACTGGCAGAGGTTGGCAGAGTACACGCTGAAGGCCTGACACCCAGACGCTTGCAGACAACTAACTGCTATTAGCTTACAGTGAAAAACTTTTTTTCTTTTTAAAGGCACGCTATTGTGACACCAGATATGAGTGGCAAAGTACACTGGCAGAGGTTGGCAGAGTACACGCTGAAGGCCTGACACCCAGACGCTTGCAGACAACTAACTGCTATTAGCTTACAGTGAAATACTTTTTTTCTTTTTAAAGGCACGCTATTGTGACACCAGATATGAGTGGCAAAGTACACTGGCAGAGTACACGCTGAAGGCCTGACACCCGCTTTAAGGACACTGACTGCTATTAACTTACAGTGAAAAACGTTTTTTCTTTTTAAAGGCACGCTATTGTGACACCAGATATGAGTGGCAAAGTACACTGGCAGAGGTTGGCAGAGTACACGCTGAAGGCCTGACACCCAGACGCTTGCAGACAACTAACTGCTATTAGCTTACAGTGAAAATCTTTTTTTTCTTTTTAAAGGCACGCTATAGAGACACCAGATATGAGTGGCAAAGTACACTGGCAGAGGTTGGCAGAGTACACGCTGAAGGCCTGACACCCAGACGCTTGCAGACAACTAACTGCTATTCAATCTATTACAGTGAAAAAATTTTTTTTGTTTTTAAATGCAAGCTTAAGCTATTGTGACACCAGATATGAGTGGTGGCACTGGGCAAGTGGGCACAGTATCCACTGTGAACCTGACACAGAAGCTGGCAGGCAGGCAACTGCAATTACATTACACAAAAAAAAAAAAAGCAGACTGATGTTCTAGCCCTAAAAAAGGCTTTTTGGGGTGCTGTCCTTGCAGCAGAGATCAGATGAGTCCTTCAGGACTGTTGTGGACACCTAATACCCTAGCCTAGCTATCAATTTCCCTATCAAATGAGCAGCAGCTACACTTTCCCTCCTCTATCTAAGAATGCAGCTTCAGAATGAATCTAAAATGGATGCTGTACAGGAGGTGGGAGGGTCTGGAAGGGAGGGTCTGCTGCTAATTTGCTGGAATGTGTCTGCTGACCGTGAGGCAGAGGGTCAAAGTTTACTCAATGATGACGAATAGGGGGCGGATCGAACCACGCATGTGTTCGCCCGCTGTGGCGAACGCGAACACGCTATGTTCGCCAGGACTATTCGCCAGCGAACAGTTCGGTACATCACTAGTCATTTATTATCATTGCCCCTTCTAACCCTGGTCCAACAAACCTGTTGCTCATACCTCTCAGCTATTAGGATGATTAATAGAAAGTGTAGGTGACCGTAGCTTCATTTTGAGAAGCTACTGCTAGATTCTCATATGTACCGAGTCGACCTGGCATTTAAAGTGCCAACAAGTGAACTGCCAACTGTACATGAAGATTATATTGATTAATCAATGTGTGCAGTAGTCAGTTGCACATCTATAAAACCATTTTTTTTTAAGAAAACCGACCCAAAAAGGGACAAAGCAGAACCCCATGATGCTTGTCTCAATGTGGAACTGTATATCTAAAACTATATCTGAGTATTTTGAGGACAAAATGAGTATTGTGCATGCATAGATATATAAATTATGTATACCCATGGGGTAAAATCAGGACAATGGATCAGTCAATGGAAGATTGGCCCCATTGTTGGGATCATCTTAGCACAAATGTGTACCGTTGCCACCAATCAGGTAAAGCAGGCAACCAGTATTAATTTGGCAACCACTGTTGTTTGATATTTAACATTCGTATTAATAATCATTAAATGCATCATGTTACTATTTCCACAATTTTCAATTTGCCACACTGTTGGTTGACCAAATAGATTATATCTTGCATTGGATGAGGCCTACACAAGTCAAAATTATCTTACAATCCTAATAGAGACAATAGATTTGATTTTCTTGCTGACTTGCAAATGTACGGTCCAGAAAATCTGCATTTTGCTGAATTATATGGATTAATAGCATTATAATTACTTAATATATTACAGCACATTCATTTATCAATTTCCTTGTCCATTTATGACAAAGAAAACTGTGCACGGCTTTCCTAACTAGGTTTAAATAATGCAAAAGAAAATATTGCTTCTGTTTTAAACGGCAGAATCCAGATTTTGGGGCGATCCGCTCTGCTGATACCGAATGCTTTTTGTGTTTCATTAGACTAGCAGGAAATATGTGAAACCCATAAAGCAAGGATCCATTACCCCCTCAGATCACTGACTGTAAGGGTGTTAGCCTCATTTTGATTGCAGTCAAGCAGATACACACATAAACGTAAATGGTATCTCTCTGTGAATGAATGGGTGAACTGCATGCACACATCAGCTGATTTTTTTAACAGTTCGGTATTCTGGTCCTTAAAGTCAAAAGCATTTTCTAACAATATTTAACAGTTCTGTAATTGAAGCTTGTAAAAAGAAAAACCTGAATGTAAAGTTATCTTCCCGTGTAGGTAATTTTGAAGCACATTGTTAATCAGCTGCCCTGAAATTAAATGTAAAAAAATATATTTTTAGAACCATACTTTTTTTAGTCAAATACTAACATTCAATGTGGTCTGAAATTAAATGATGATGCATGACAATAGATACGTACAAAACTGTGATGTTTGGGCTGGCTCAAGTATTATCTAACTTTTAATCTTCTTTATGAATAAGATCCATTGAAAGCTGAATGACTGGCATGACATGTTGAACTACGCAACCTCTTGTCACCTTTTCCTGCCTGGCCACAGGTTTTAAGAAAAGTGGCAACAGCTACATTAAGGTATTTTATAGTTTAGTAACAGAACTGGATAATTTATTTTATAAAAATAAATGAATAACTGACAGCTAACATTATTGTTATTATTGGTATTTATATAGAGCCAACTTATTCCACAGCGCTTTGCAATTTTATGATAGAGGACATTTATCAATAAATGAGACAATTACAAAATGATACAGGAACAATCTGTAGACAAGGGCCCTGGGTGTGTGGTTGAGAGTTTTGTTAAATTCTGTGAAAACACTATGAGCTATTATCATACTCTGTATGCAGAAATAGAATATATCAAACATTCGGCACTGCCACTGTCAACACTAAGCTTTGTCATACATCAAGAAGGTATCAGAATTCCAGTACCAAACAAACGTGGTGAGCCGTTGCTCTTGGCGTTTGCTCAATTATATGTTTGTATGGCGCTTCGAAGATAAGGAATTGTCCCGATCTCCAATCAGCCTAAATTTGGCAATAAATTGCAATTCAGCTGAAACCTAATGCACAAGTCTAAAATACATACATTCAAAAATTGCTGTGGTGCAAATTCTGCAAATCTCAAGGATGACTCTGGGAAAAGTCCATCTTGGTCACAGTAATTCCCGAGAAATTGTGTTCCCAAAATTATTTCAGAAATTCCAGTTTGATGTGCAAATGAGCAGAGATAGGCTTTGTGGTGCGAGCTTCATCCTGGATTTCTACAGGAACCTTTAGCAGCAGAGCACTGTTTTGCTAAGGGTTTCACTCCAGAAAATACCACTGTTGATATTATAGTTGTGCATGGTGCAGAAGAGGTAAGTGTTAAGCACACTTACATCTGAAACATTTCCTTATTCAGGGCAGTGTTATCACACCATGATGCTTTTGGTCCGTTTCTACATTAGCACATGTGCACATTTTTATCCAAAGTACGCCCACATAAACCCTCAGGATGCATACACACGTGGAACTTTGGGGTTAAATAATACATGCTATGCTTTGGATACGCCAGGACAGCCATTGTAATTTAGGAAATAAAATCTGTTTAAAAAAAAAAAAAAAAAAGCATCTCTTAGCTTAGGAGAGCTAACAGAAGCTCCATCTGAGGATCTGTGGGCACTTGGGAGATTGTAGAAGTGGCAGGGAGCAGTAACCAGCAGGCCCTGGGTAAAAAGTCAAACCTTTATAAGCTCTTGATGCTTTAAATGTTCCTAATGATAGTTTGGATATAACGCATGTATAACGTATACATACAGGTAAATATTCAACATATACTGTGCAAATAAATATCTAGAATACATAACGTTACTGTGTAAGCTAGTGCAAGATTTTAATCCCTTTTAATTATCACAATCCTAAAAAGACCTATTTTAAACCATTCAGGAAGTAATATCTTTGCCCTAGCATTCTTCCATACTATTTTACAGAAATGGTACTAGGGCAACTTTTTAGAATAATACATGTTTAATAATATTCATATCATAATTATTTGAAGACCAAGAGAATTTGTCCAAACTTCTAATAATTCAAGAATATACAGTGCTTCCCCCTCGATGTTCAGTTTTGTGCTATGCTCAGGAAACATACTGCGTTTACTAAGTAACATACCGTGCAATGCCGTAAGACACTGAATATTCTGTAAAATGTATTTCTGCCTGAAGTGCAGTCACCAGTCTAAAAATGTTTTGTGGGCTTTCAATGCATATAAATATATGGCTCATATACTGCTCTTGGTGTTCTTACTAATGAGGCTTAGCTGGATCGAGCACCATCCTACACTCTTTGACTAACAGGGGAAAATGACTGATACAGCTTAAGGGTTCTTGTTAATGGAGTCCTGAGCTAAGCAGTGACTTACTACAAGAGCTAAAAGGTAATAGAATTGAGGAACATCAATTCCAATTGGCAGCCAATCGTAATTATCTCTTATCCACATGAAGCCGAGCAGTAACACCTCCCCTCCCCTGTCCATCTTTTTCACACATGAAGCCCAGTATTAGACCAGCACTGTGTTAGGTCCAGGATATCTTTAAGAAATAGAACACGGGAGACATTCAGTGACACTAGTTTACTTTTTCGATGCTGATGTTCTCTCCCCTCCCCTTTCCTACAAGCACTTCACCCTGTTAGAAGGTGACATTTGCTATTAACCTTATATTGGACCATTTTGTAAATCAATGTCACTTACATTTAATAACAAGTGTAATCAAAGGAATTATGCAAATTTAATTTGATGCTTCTTGAATTATGCAAATCTGCTCCAAATATAATGAGTTCTGACATGTGCCCAGTTGGAAAATGTTTCATTACCTCCTCTCTTATTACCCCCTATTATTATTTTTTTGCTTGTTCTTCTATTTATTTATTTATTTACTGGTAAGAGGCGAGAAAGGGAGAGGAGCAGCAGTCAATTTGTTGCCAATCTTTTTTTCTCTGTTCCTTATGGCATTCTTATATTATTATTTCAGAGTCAGACATATATATGCAGAGGCAGTAGGGGTCTGCAATATGATTCTCAGAGTCATTTCTCTTAAATGGCTTTTTTTTTTATGTGCATTACCATAACCCCCTGATTCTTGACTGTTTATGACTATAATCATAAAAGTCATGACCTAACCAAATAACAAACGGACACATTAATCTGGGAAAGAGCCTCGACCACATTATTCTTTAGACCACTGTGACCTTACCCTGCTGTTGCCACCTACATGTACAAGGAGGCTCGTGTGCCGGACGAGTGGCTTTTTAAAATTATTTTATTTTTTAAATCATATATAATTCATTCATATATAATTTTGCTTGTTTTTATTACTTGTTTTTTATCCTAGCTGATATATGTGTTCTAACTGGTGCATAAGAACTCTAAAAGCATACGTTTTATAAGGGCTTTCTGGCTTTAACTGCTATGTAAGTTCAGTTGCTGGGCCCTTTTGGCGCAAAGATGGATTATATTTACTGCATTACATTTTTTTGTTTTTTTTAATTAGAATTTATTTTCATTAGTTGTGTTATATTTTCATTTGCCCTTTTTTGGTGCTAAAGAACAGAAGAGTTTGAAGAGAGAAGACCGCATGTGTTAGTTTTAATGCCCCCTCACTATTATGAAGGTGTGTGGGGTAGTTAGGGTTACTCAATTATAATGGGTGGTGACTAGAGGATTGGGAACCTCTATCCACCAAAGAGCGTAGGGAGGTGACCATATTACCATTACCATGTTACTATATGGCATATCCACCCCCATTGTATAATTATCTGTACTTATGTCCTGTCAACAATTCAAACTTTAACCCCTTCAGGACGGGTGACGGACGAGGTCCGTCATCCAGGGGATACCCTTAACGACTGATGACGGACCTCGTCCGTCACGCGGTAAAATTAACCCCAGATCGCCGCAATCGCGGCGATCGTGGGGTTAATGGTGCTCCGGTCTGCCTCTGTATTAGAGGCAGACCGGGAGCACCGGATCGGGCTGCCCCAGTACATGTGCCCGCTCTGACAGCATGTTCTACTCACCTCCGCCTCCCTGCACTTCCGGGTTCAGTGTGAAGTGCAGGGAGAAGGATCTTCAGTGATCCTGCCCCCTGGTGTGTAAAAAAAAAAGTTAAATTAAAATCCCACCCCCGTTTACCCCCCCTTTACCCATATTAATACAAAATTAACCCCTTCCCTGCCAATTGATCACTGACTACAGTGATCAATTGGCAGGGATTACATTTTAATATGATGATTTTTTTTTTTAACCCCTGAGGGTTAATTCTTTTTTTTTGAACCCTCAGGGGTTAAATTTATTTTATTAATTAATTTAAATATTTTAAAATTATAAATTTAGCTAGCTGGGGAGGGTGGAAGTTTGTGGGGAATTGGGGGAATTAGTGTTAGGCTAACTAGGGGTTAACGTTAAAAAAAGTTTTAAAATAAGCTTTAAAAAGTTAAAAAATTAAGTTAAAAAAAGTTTTAATAACGTTTAAGTAAAAAATTTAAAAAAATAAACCCTTTACCCAGTCCAAATAAAAATTAACCCCTTCCCTGCCAGTCTATCACTGCCTACAGTGATCAAAATACAGATCACAGTATTATACTGTGATCTAATTTTTTTTTAACCCCTGACGATTAACTTTTATTTATTTGTTAACCCTCAGGGGTTAAATTTATTTAATTAACTAATTTAAATATTGTATAATTAAATATTTTGCTAGCTGGGGTGGGTGGGAGTTATGGGAAAATGGGGAATTTACTGTTAGTGCTGCTTACTGCTAGTTAGGGGTTAACGGTAAAAGAAAAAGCTTAGAAAAATGTTAAATCTGTAAAAAAAAGTTTTACGAAAGTTTAGGAAACTTTAAAAAAATTAATACGCAAAACAAAAGTTTAAAAAATAGTTTTAAAAAGTAAAAAAAGTTTTAAAAAGTTAAAAAATGTATTTAATAACGCTCATTACCACTACACCTGGTACAAGCTAGCGGAAAAATGATCCCACGCTAAGGTTCAAAATATGCCTTTTTTTTTTTTTTTTTTTTTTATATTCTTTTTTATTTGTGCATAGAAAATTCACATCTAGCTTACAATGCCATAACAGTTAAGACAGACATTTTTCATCACAGCATGACAGTAGTTAGGCATTAGTGGGTATAGCACAATTTTGTGTATAATAATGTTGCTTATCTAGGTGTTGTTCTATGTTGCTGAACAGGAAATATGAATTACACGATTAGACAGAGCAGGATAAGATATGGTTAATGCTATAAGGTAAGGTGTTGCTATTAGGAGGTAGCTTGGCAGATGCCCATAAATATCTGCAGGTCGATTGTGTAGCTATCACTAGTGATTATGCTAAATATCTAAAGGCTTCAGGCTTTTAGTACCTTTATAGTGTGGTAGTATAGCTTCAGCTAACACTGCTTACGGTTAAATGTGCAGGCCAAACCATCGCAGCAAAAATGAATTTAACACAGGTCTCATTATAACGCTTGCCCCCAGTCTGCTCAGCCAAAGCTCCCAGAGGATGAGGTGCAGTGGGCAACCGAGGTCCAGCATGTGTGGGCAGGTCGCTCCTTCAAGCCCCTCTGATGTGGCGTGTACTGGAGGTCTATCCTGACCGCTCGCTAGAACTGTAGTGTGTGGGTGTTTCTGATTCTGGCGTCCGGCACCGCTTAGTGAAGAGTCCTCCTCCTGCAGGTGGATTGCCGACAAGAGCCCTCCCGGGCAACTCGAGATCCAGGTGAGAGGCAGTTGGTGTGGATGTTGTGCCGTGAAATTGGAGCGCAGATTGCGACGTCCATCTGTGTCTGCACCTCCGCAATAGCTCGCGTGGGACACACAGTAGAGGCCGCCTCCATGCCTTTGTATCCTGTTTTCTTGGGTCGCCTGTGTAGCTTAACCTTGCTTCGCATGGCTGCGAGGTTTGGAGCCGGTTTCGCCGTCTCTCCGTGTGGCATGTCCGGGATGTCTGAGCCGCCTTGTAGCGCGGGATGGGAGCAGGTACTCCCTTTACCGTCTGAGCACATGGCGCCCGCCATTTTAGCTGTGGCGGTCGGGCTCCCCGGCCTCAGTTGCAGTGTGTTGGTCAGGGGCCACAGGGTGAGGGCCGGGATCACCCCCCCGGCCCAGAGGGGGGGGGAACGGAGCCGGATCCGTGCCGTCTGTACCCGCGGATGGGTTCCGTGGTGCAGGATAGTGGGGCAGCGGCCGTCCGCCCCACTCACTGCAAGAGAAGGCCTCGGTTGGGGCAATGCAATTTTCTCCCCCGGGGGACTGAAGCTCGGTGAGCCAGCCTCTCCCCGGTATCTCCGCTCTGGGTACCCACTCTGGCGGTCTGATTTTAGGTTGTGGGACCTGATTTTAGAAAGTAAATGTTGTCGAATTGCAGGAGCTGCTCAGGCTTGCGACCGTCCAGCTCGGCGGTCCGGCCCCGCCCCCTCAAAATATGCCTTTTGAAATACCCTGGGATGTCTTCTTTAAGAAATGGTATTTAAAACCTGCGAAGATGCTTGGAAATTGCACATAGGCCCAGCGTCAAAATTCAAAGTTCTGTAAAAACTGATATGGCTTGGTCTCCAATATGCCACTGTAGCTTCACAAAATAGTGCCAAAGACATTCATTGGGGATGTCGTTTTACTCAGAAGACTTAGCTGAGCATAAATTGGAGGTTTTGAACTTAGTGGCACATATGAAATATACAAAATGCCCAGCAAAAATGCAATCCGTATGTCAAAAAATGCACAAAATTATTTTTTACCACATACTTTGGCATATATTGATGAAAAAATGGGGGCATGCTAAGGCACAATATGCACCTTATGATATACCCTGGAGTGTCTACTTTTACAAATGGTAGGCCTTTGTGGTTTTTTTTTGAACAGTCAAACTGTTATAATACCCCAAATGGAAGCATAGGCTCATTAAATCTGTCTCTCAAAATTCTACTGTGAATACTGATAAGGACAGGTCTCCTGTATGGCACTGTAGCTTCACGAAATAGTGCCATAGACATACAATGGGGGTGTCCTTTTACTCAGAAGACTTAGCTGAGCATAATTTGGGGGGTTTGAATTTAGTGGCACATATGAAATATACAAAATGCCCAGCAAAAATGCAATCCGTATGTAAAAAATGCACAAAATTATTTTTTACCACATACTTTGGCATGTAATGGTAAAAAAATGGGGGCATGTTAAGGCACAATATGCACCTTATGAGATACCCTGGAGTGTCTACTTTTACAAATGGTAGGCCTTTGTGGGGGTTTTTGAACAGTCAAACTGTTATAATACCCCAAATGGAAGCATAGGCTCATTAAATCCCTCTCTCAAAATTCTACTGTGAATACTGAAAAGGACAGGTCTCCTATATGGCACTGTAGCTTCACAAAATAGTGCCAAAGACATACAATGGGGGTACCGTTGTACTCAGCAGAAGTAACTGAACACATAATAAAACTTTGTTTTTTTTTTTTCAATGTATATGTTTTATTGGATTTTACAAATAATAACAGACTTACAGACAGGGGGAAAATAATACAGTACAATACAATAACAAAAGATAAAATGTACAGGGTTAGGAGGTTTAAACATAGTATTACAATGCTTGAGGTAAAAGTTTAGACAGCGACAGATACAACAATACACTACAGCGCGGTTAGGTGTCTACTTGGTACATCTGCTGTGTCTTACACGGATACTCTTCGGTGGACATTTACAAGGAGGCAACAACTTATTGTGTTACAAGATGCGTGAGTGTAAGCGGCTGTTTGTCAAATGTTGTACACAATAACAATCAAAAACACTTTTAACCTCTTAATGCAGGTACCCCAGGGGAGTAGAGTGAAGACAAGAGTACAGTGGGACACAAAAGGGGGGAGGATAGGGGAGTGGATGTGGTGACCAGCATGCTACCCCAAACAGTAAGATATCAGTACGATTACAATTCTTAGAAGGCCGTTTCTCTGAATGACTCCCAATCTTGCCATTTGACTAGGAATTTGGCCAGTCCTCCCTGTTTTGCCCATTCTTTTTCGTGGTAATATGTGGTGTCAGTTTTACGAAGAACCTCTGTTACTGTGGGGCAGGTGGGACTTTTCCAGTGGGTTGCTATGCTGATTTTGGCAGCTAAGAGTATATTAATTACCGCATCCCTTGCAGGCAAAATTTGCAGGTCATCAATAATGTGAACCAAGTAGCTTTTGGGTGATAATGGGATCTTAATTTTGCAAAGTGAGTGAATGGCGTTTTGTATGTCACGCCAGAAAACACGTATGTCTTCACAGTACCAGAATATATGTTCTAGGGACCCTTCCGCTTTATTACATCTCCAGCACAATGGGGAGGAGTCAGGATATATTTTGTGAAGTCTGCTCGGGACCAGGTACCACCTCATCAGCATTTTTGCGTATGCTTCCCAAAGCGTGGCACAGTGCGATGACTTTTGAGTACACGAAATAACATATTCCCATTCATCTATAGTGGGGGCTATACCTAAAGTTTCCTCCCATTTAAGCATGTAGGGCAATTTTGCAAGCTTGTTGATGTCGTGTTGCATTGAGTAACATAGGGAGAGAAACTTACAAGATTGACGAGACATTGTTGCATTGAAGCATTTCCTCCCTAGACTGCCAAATGCCAATGGGTTGATATGTGTGATCGAATTGGAGTGAAGTATGTTTTTCAGTCGGATATATAAAAATATATCTCTTGGTGGTAAGCTATATTTCGCCTGCAGTGTTGGAAACGGGTGTAGTCCATTCCTATCAAATAATTTGTAAACATGGGATATACCTAGTGACATCCACCTGTGAGTTGGGAGATCAGGTGAGATACTGGAGAGGGCTGATAGAGGTGCCAGATACAGTGACTCCTCCTTGGACCACAGTGATGTGCTCCACTTTTGCCAAGAATTTAATAGGAATCGGGTTGTTGGGAGCATGGAGGGAGTGGACGGGGAAATGGAGGCCCACAAGGCATTTGGGAGGGAGGCTAAGTTGCCGCAGGCGGATTCAAGATTCACCCATACCGGAGTCGTCGTACCCATTAGGAGGTTTAGGCCTTGCGCCAACAGTGTTGCTCTGTAGTAATGTGCAATGTTTGGCACACTGAGCCCGCCTTGTCGGAGTGGACGCCAAAGCGACCGAAAGGCTACTCTCGGAGGCTTTCGTTTCCAAATGTGGGCATTAATTGCTGCTTGGAACCGTTTGATAAGAGAAGCAGGCAAAGCTATGGGCAGTGTTCTGAACAAATAGAGTATGTGTGGGAGAATCATCATCTTTACTGAGTTGATCCTGCCTATCCAGGAAGTATACAGTTTTTCCCACCCTGCCATTTGTTTAGTGATTTTGGTGAGAACCGCTATATGGTTTTCTTTTATTGTCTGTGACCTAGAGTGAGTTAGTTTTATTCCTAGATAGGAAAGGGCCTTCGTTTTCCAGTCAAAGGGGTATTTATCTGTCAGATCCTGTGTCACTTGTTTGCTAACGCCTATAGGGAGGATTTGTGTTTTACCAACGTTGTTTTTGTAGTACGATATGGAGCCGTAGGTAGATAAAGTACTTAAGAGTCGTGGAATAGATTCAGTCGGTTTGGCAAGGAAAAGCACAATATCGTCCGCAAAGAGAGCCAGTTTTTTCTCTCCTGTTGGAGTAACAAGGCCGGGTAAATTCCTATCCTGTTTTATTATTTTAATCAATGGCTCTAGGCACAGGATGAATATCAGCGGAGACAGGGGACACCCCTGCCTTGTTCCGTTAGATATTCGAAAATTTCTAGACGTGAAGCCAGAATTAAATACTTTAGCAGATGGTGCTGAGTAAAGGGCCAGAACACTGGTCTGAAAGGCTTGTGAAAAGCCGAATGTCGACAGTGTTGCGGTCATATAGTCCCAGTTCAGGCGATCGAACGCCTTTTCTGCGTCCAGCGCCATTAAGACGCCCTGTACTTTATGCTTATTGGCCCAATCAATCAGATCCATACAATACCTAGTATTGTCGCCTACTTGTCGCCCGGGAACAAATCCTGCTTGTTCCTCCGAAATTAGGCTATGTAAGAGGGGTTTAAGTCTATTGGCAATCAGTTTAGCGTACAATTTAACATCAGCGTTAAGTAGGGAGATAGGACGTAGATTGCTGCAGATTGTTGGTGATTTGTTAGGTTTAGGCAGGGTGATGATGTAAGCTTCTAACATTTCGCCAGGAAATTTTCCTATCAATCTAATTTTATTAAATAGTTTAGTGATATGCGGTGTTAGGGATGACGACAATTTGATATAGTAATAATTGGAGAGGCCATCAGGTCCTGGGGCTTTATATTTGGGTAGGGAACGTATCGCCTGTGCTACTTCTTCCTCAGTGAAAGGTGCGTCTAGTAGTTCATTTTGATGTTCTGTTGTTTGTGGCAACGTGATTTGGGATAGAAAGTGTGATATCTCAGTAGAGTTCGGTATGTGCGTGGTCCCGTTAGCGGCTAGGTTATATAGATCTTCATAGTAATGGGACAATTCCTCCACGATACCGTTAGGGTTGTAAATTCTGGTGTTGTCTTTGGATAGGATATATGGGATTTTTGTCTGCAAGTATCTGACCTTTAATTGATTGGCTAGGAGTTTCCCTGCCCTATTACCCTGAACGTAGTATGATTGGCGGGTTTTAAGTAGGCGTTTGGCGTATACCTGGGCCTGGAGGTTATGAATTTCCTCTTGCAGTTTAGCAATTTGTTTGGAGATAGATTTAGAAGGAGATTTTTTATTGGAGGTTTCCAGTGTCAGGAGGTTTTGACGGAGTGTGGCGTCTCTGGAAATGATGCGTTTTTTGGCCATAGATCCTATTTTTATGAATTCCCCTCTGATAACCGCCTTGTGTGCAAGCCACTGAGTTTCAACTGAAGTGTCTTCAGTAGAGTTGAGGGAAAAGTAAGTATCGAGGGTTGTGGAAATCTGTCGACTATACTTGGGGTCGTCAAGGGTGGCCTCATTTAAGCGCCATTTCCCTCTCCCTCTTGGGGGGTATGGTACCTCAAGTGTGATCAGTATTGGAGCATGGTCTGACCACGTTCTAAGACCGATGGTGTGATCTAACAGGTGGGGAAGTGTAGATTTGTCAATAAAACACATATCAATGCGCGTATACGTCAAATGGACGGGTGAAAAGTATGTGTAATCCTGAGCTGTGGGATATAAATTTCTCCATGTATCGTAGAGGTCGTGTGTATGAATGAGTTGAGAGAGTAATTTGCTGTTGTGTGCGGAGGATTTGATGGGAGACTTGTTGTGTGTGCGTTTGATGTCCAGGGAGGGGTCTAGGGTGCAGTTACAGTCGCCGCACACGATTAAGTGACCTTGTTTGATGGATGAAATTTTTTTGAATGCCTTGCCTAGAAACGAAATTTGGGCCTCATTGGGGGCGTAAAGGGATGTTACTGTCACCATTATTCCATTTAATTCTCCTACCAATATAAGTAACCTGCCTTCTTTGTCAGTATGTTGTTTGTGTAATGTGAATACCCAGTCCGTGTGGAATAATATTGCAACTCCTTTAGATTTTGTTCGCGAGTGAGCAAAATAAGCTGTATGGTACTTCGGGGAACGAAGTTGGGGAGGGTTTTTGCTCGAAAAGTGAGTCTCCTGTACACATACAATAGCCGCCTTTGAGTTATGCATTTCCTGTAATAATTGTTTTCTCTTATAAGGGCTATTGAGGCCTTTGGCATTTATGGAGAGGATTGTCATTGAGTTATGGGCCATAGTGAGTTAGGATCAATAAGGCTATGGGGCGAGCTATCCTGGTGGAAGGTGTAGTGCGAGCTCTGAGTACCTGGAGCCATGAGAGTTTTGGGTTTTTCTGAAACTTTGAAGCCATGCAGACAGATCGAGTGGTCACGGGGGGACGGCAGGTAGTACGTCTTTCCTGCAATGGGTTTTCCTGGGAACCATCTAGGTGGGAAACAAAAGGGGGATGGGGGAGGGGAAACACAGAAGAGAAAATATACCAGTAACGAAAGTATTTACATACATAACCCTTGGTAAGGTTAACAAACGTTGTCATTCTCAGGGTAAAACTGTAGTACCCAGGAGTGACACGACGAGGGGCTTTGAGGCTCCTCCCGACCTATGGATTGTATCCTTAAATTGGTATAATACTAACAATAACCACATATGTGAGTTCTGAAGAACCATAATTTACATAATACACAATACACAATACACAACACCCGCTCTCAGAGAGCACTTGATTGGGCTTAAACAACATTTGGGTATGAACATAACTGGGAGTGCATGGGGTATGTTGGGGTATCGCCTTGCGTAAACACAAGTGGTATGGGTTTAGTGGGCGAGTTGTCAGAGGTTCGTTAAATCCTCAAAATAGCATTGAGATACATTTTTCAGAAATTATACGAGTTGGAAATGTATGACAACGTGCACCCGGGAGTAGTGAGGTTGCGCACTAAGTAACTAAGATGCAGGCCAGCTTAGCGGTAATAAAGGAAAGATTGGAAGCGTGAGTTAAATAACGCTGAGTGGGCACCACGTGGCGTGGGCAAGGCCCATGAGGCGTACCTGAAAGTGGGCCTATTTCAAACATAGTGATCAGTTAGGGCAAAGACATATATATAGTGCACATATCGGCAAAATAACAACGCTAAGGCAAACCTCAGAATAACATAACCTGCAAGTGGGTAGATATGTTAAAGCGTTCAAGGGGCTTTGGCTGGAGATTTGGCCATTTGCCACTCTGCCTGGAACCTCTTAGGTGGCGCAATCTCAGCGGGTTCTGGTCCTTTGGGCGATCCAGTCCATAGACCCCAGGATGTAATCAGCTTCATACCTTCCTTCGGATCATTCGCCACATAGTTCCGACCTTGTCGCCATATAACCAGTTTTGTGGGATAACCCCATTTGTAGATTACGTTGTTGTTTCGTAAAGTCTTAGTGATCGTGATGAACTCCTTCCTCTTCGCCATCGTGGCCGCCGATAGATCTGCGTACAGAGCAACGTGTTGGTGAGGTTCTGGCAAAGTTGAGAGTTTCCTCGCCGCCAGTAGTAGCGTTTCTTTATGCGCATAGTAGTGGAACCTGACGATAACATCCTTTGGGACATCGGTTGACAAGCGAGCCGGGCGCGGTAGTCTATGCATTCGGTCGTAGGCCCATGCTGAATCGGGCAGGCTCGGGACTAGAGACTTGCACAGGGAAAGAATGTAAGCAGGCATAGCATCGCTGGAAACATCATCCGGTATGCCTCTAAAACGCACATTTTGTCTTCTAGACCTGTCTTCTATGTCCGCCATTTTGGTTTTCAGCATTGCGTTTTCTTCCGAAAGTACCTGGAGTTTGTCCGCTATGTCATTGTGGGCCGCACATAATTCATCCGTTTTGTTTTCCAGGTTATTCGTTCTTTCGCCTAAGTTGGAGATTTCTTTGTGCAGTTCACCAGTTATGCGATGAAAGTCGGCTGTTATTGTCGCCCGGAGTTCCTGCAGCATTTTGTGGAGGCCGCGCTCCGTAACCGGGCCCTCTGAGTACTTGGTAGTGTGTGTTTCGTAGTCAGACTGGCCATCCGACAGGTTAAGCGCATCGTCGCCATCTTGGGTTTCTTTGCGTCTTTCAGATCTTTTCGTTCTGGCCGTTTCAGAAAGTTTTAGTTGTTTAGTTGAGGGCATGGTGTGCCTGTGCATTCACTACGGCAGGGCAGGTGAGTTTTATCAGGTTTTATCGGCAAATGCTGTGAATAAAGTTGCTTTTAGGTCGGGATGTTGGCGGAGCTCCTAAGCCATGCGACCGCTCTCACCGGAAGTCAGACACGCCCCCCTAATAAAACTTTGTACAGGAATACCACACACCAACTTTACAAAATACACATGAGAAGTTCTTTGTTATACGTTTGTGTGCGAAAACCCCCAAAAACACAATTTTACTCCAATATTTAGCAGAGGTTGGCGGTAAAATGGCTACGTAGAAAGTGTCAAAACAACCTTAGGTAAATAGCCTGTGATGTCTACTTTATATAAATATATACTTTTGTGTGGCAATTTTGTTTTCTTTTATGGCCATTAGGCTTACAAGACAAACATACCAAATTCTAAAATCGCTCCACATTAAAATTTTATTTTACTCCTTGTGCTTTGTGACCAGTAACTACCAAAAAAAACTTAAAACCCCAGACACATTATATATTCTGTAAATCAGAACAAATAAATGAATTTATTTTTAATTACTTTCCTTAACCTGCAATAATTATGCACACATTATGATTGCAAAAACTGTAAAAAAAAACAATATTTTTAATTTTTTTGCATTTTTCTGTATTTTTTTATAATAAGTAAGCATTTATATATATATATATATATATATATATATATATATATATATATATATGTTATATCAAATTAAAGCCCTTTCTGTCCTTTAAAAAACAGTATATAATATGTGTCGGTGCAATAAATGAGAGATATGCAAATTGCAGTTGAACGCAAACAGCAAGAAAATGCAAAAATTGCTTGTGTCATTAAGCGTAAGTCAAGCTTCTGAAGCTGTGTCCTTAAGGGGTTAAGAAGATAAGCTGTTAAGAACATCAGTAGTTATGGTACTGAGTTCTTCTATTCCTTTACCAATAGCTGAGCATAAGTGATTATAGCTGCAGTTAGGGTGTAGAGGAATAGTAGAGATGAATGCAGCTTCCCAGATGAATCTCCCCAGCAAATAAAAGGTTACCCAAGCATGAGCCTAGACTTCATGAAGGGTACAACAGGAATGATCTTTATTGATGCCACACCGGCTTTTTGGAAATCCTCCTGCAAGAGGACCTCCAACAGTAAACAAAAGTGACAACCAATCATAATTCAGATTTACAGTAAAACCCTCCCTTCCTCTGCCTGGGAGATAAGATAAGTTAAGGAATAACCCAATTATCTCCAGGCAAAGGGCACACAATTTCCCCAAAACTTAGAACACCCCTTTACTTACAAGGTATCCCCATAAATGTCCCCTGATAGCCCCGATCTGGGAGATCAACATATTCAAATTTCACCCAGATCGGTTCAGGGGTTCTCAAAAAGTATAGAAGTCTTAGTTTACCGACCGCACACGAGGCTCCTGCCCAAAATAGTTTAATGAGTTCAGTGTGTGCGGTCGGTCAATTTCAAAAAAGCCAAAAAAACGAATAAACACACGAAAGGCGCCTCCTGGCTCATATGAGCGTTTGTTCCCCATGTTCGTGGGAACCAAACTACTGAACGGCGCACTTCTAGTTGTTCGGCAACAAAAGGAAGCAGGCGCTCGTATATTTTTTTAGCGGTGTTCGAGAAGGCGATTGTCCGATTTTGGTTCCCGACACTCGATGACCAAGTCTCGCTGCCTCCTTTCGAGTAAACACAATGGCCGCCGTTTTCTCTTCCATGTGGCATTCGTATATACGAACGGCGGCCACCCAGAGAGTGCTTAATGGACGGTTCCCTTTGAAGTTAATGAGCCAGGAGGGTGGTTGGTGTTCGGTAGTTTAATCTACCGAACCAATATACGAAAAATACAGAATAAAGGAAGAAAATGCCGAAAGTTAGTCTATTTTCTTCACAGAAGCCTCATCATATTCGCAAATACAGACACGCACACTCGCAGAATGGGCAATATTTCCCATAAGGCAGAGTTGGCACCTGCCTACAGGCACCTGTCCTCTAAAGGATATCAACTTACGGTACAGTACAGTATGTGGCGCTTAGGTGGGCTAGTGAGGGAACATAAGTATCAGGAGCCTTGGTCAGTGTCCTTTGTGGTCTAGTCAACCTCCTATGCTGGATAATAGAGCTGCAGGAACACACTTTGAGAAATATGATATAACAATGGTCATCAGACATCACTTCTCCAAGGCCTGTGGGAGGAATGGGCAGGAAGTGGAAGGAATCACTTCCCATCTGCCCACTAACAGCCTCTCACACAGAAAATGTTTTGCAAGAGGAGCAGGGCAACACTAAATGATTGACACTATACAACAGCAGCTACTGCAATTCTACTATCAGTCATAGGAGTTTAAGTATTTTGCAAATAACTTATTTAACTCCACTGCCTGTAGCCTAAACCCCATTTTTTTCTAACCCTAAATATAAAAACTCCCAAAATCTAAACATACTCTTCATCCTTCCTCAATGTAAACATTCAAAGCCTAAACCTGAAATAAAACCCTTTACCTTAAACCTTAATCTTAATATGTAATCAGACTTACCACCCCCAAAATATCACAATACTATAATTTAACCTCACTCTAACCTAAACCAATAATTATAAACACCCCTTATACAATCACTACAACTACTTTCAAGATTGTAATCCTGTTAACATTAAGCACCCTATGTAATCTAACATTGATATTAAGCCATCTTTAACCTGAATACCCTCTTTACCCAGAAGTGTAACTAGAAACCACGGGGCCCCTGTGTGAAAATTGCCCTTGGCACCATATTCCCCCACAGCCCCTCCATGTGTCTCATTCCCTCCCCCAGCACCTCCATGTGTCTCACCCCCAGCCCTCCAAGTGTCTCATTTCCCCCCAATGTCCCTCATTTATCTCATTCCCCCCAAAGTCCCTCCATGTGTCCTATTTCCCCAAAGCCCCTCCATGTGTTTCATTTACTTCCCCCATAGCCTCTCCATGTGTCTCATTTCCTACCCCCAAATCCCCTCTATGTGTCTCATTTCCTACCCCCAAAGTCTCTCTATGTGTCTCATTTCCTCCTCCCAAAGCTTCTCCATGTATCTCATTTCCCCCCAAAGCCCCCCCATGTGTCTCATTTCCTCTGAACAGGCCTGTGCTTTGTATAGACACTATGCTGTCCAATCCTAAACCAACCTCATTGTTTCTCATAGCCAGACCCTTTAACATAGTGCCGGTTGAACCCTTGATGGTGGCTCTGCAAAGGATATTATGGAACTAGAAGGTGAGGTGCGGGCTTCAGAATTGATAATTTTAGTTATAAACAAAGGTTAGAAAACTAGTTTAATTTAAAAAAAAAAATTGTGTCTCGGATGAGATATAACATTATATAATAGATTATTTGGAAAAGCAGAATATTCAAGGATATAATTGTTAATATGTAGAGTAACAGAAGAAACAAATTTTTTTTTTTTTCACCTATTCCCATTTTAAGCATGGCTTAATTTTGTATGTTTGTATTTACTTTTGCAATTCACAGTCACGTTACAGTTCTGCCGCCCAGTGGCGTCTCTAGGATTAATTTGGTGGGCCAGGGACAAAAGTAGTAGGGCACATTCAACCCGCCCGCGCCGCAGTTTGACCCCGCCCCTGCCGCATGTTAAGCCCTGCCCCCAACACAATGTGTTTTTTGTTGTTTTTTTTTTTATAATCCCTGGTGGAGGATTCATTATTTTCCACCAGGGATAATTAAAAAAACAAACACATTTCCTTTGATACAGTGCCATAGTTGCCAACATTTGAAAGAAAATTCCAAGGACTTTGCAGCACAGCTATCAATGACTGTCTGTATATAATATCCCTGGACAGTCAGTGCTCTCTGTATAATACAGGGCTGTGTGTATAATACATTGGGACAGTCAGTGCTCTCTGTATAATACAGGGTTGTATGTATAATAAATTGGGACAGTCAGTGCTCCCTGTATATTGCTGCTCTCTGTATAATACAGCGTTGTGTGTATAATAAATTGGGACAGTCAGTGCTCCCTGTATAGTGCTGCTCTCTGTATAATGCATGGCTGTGTGTATAATATCCCAGGACAGTCAGTGCTCCCTGTGTAGTGCTGCTCTCTGTATAATACAGGTCTGTTTATGTATAATATCCCAAGACAGAGAGCAGCACTATACAGGAACACTGACTATCCCGGGATATTATACACACACAGATCTGTATTATACAGATAACAGCACTATAGTATTATACAGATAGCTGAGCATATACCCCATGTCCCAATCTCTAGACTACTAGTACCTGTCCACAGCAGCTACCAGACGCGTGTAATAGGGCTAAAGTGTGCGGCAGCTCACACAGATGATTCAGCGGTAAGAGCACTTGCTGGCAGAGCCAAACTGAGAATCTAAAGCAGCCCTGGAAAAAATGTATGCCATTTCTATAAGTCAATATGTATATATTGTACAATAAGCACACAAGCTCACTGACATGCGCAAATAGGCTTACTGACAGACAAAACTCTCTGACTCACACACAAGCTTACTACAGACAAACTCACTTGTAAAAACACAAGGCTCACTACAAAGAAGTTCAGGGACACACACAAGCTCACTAAAGACAAGCTCGCTGACACGCACATGCTCACTAAATAGAAGCTCAGTCACACACACAAGCAGTACCATCTTAACAGTGTTAAGGGCCCCCGGGCAAAGCAGTGCACTGGGGCCCTTCCTACACAACAACTCACAGGAATAAAATTTTTAATTATTGATAGACTGCTGAGTACATACACACAGTACACTGAATACACACACACACAGATTTCTGAATGCACACAGACTCCTGAATGCACACAGGCGTTGCTGAATGCACACAGGCTGTTTTATACACGTACACACAGACTGCTGAGTCCATACACACACACAGACAAACACACAGACATGCTTAGTCCATATACATACACAGACTGCTGAGTCCATACACACACACAGACACACACACACACACACACACACACACAGACTGCTGAGTCCATACACACAGACATACAGACTGCTGAGTTCATACACACACACAGACACAGACTGCTGAGTCCATATACATACACAGACACACACACGCAGACTGCTGAATCCACACACACACACACAGAGACTGCTGAGTTCATACACACATACGGACTGCTGAGTCCATACACACATACAGACTGCTGAGTCCGTACACACACAGACACACACACACATACTGCTGATTCCATACACACACACAGACTGCTGAGTACATACACACACATAGACTGCTGAGTCCACACACACATACAGACTGCTGAGTCCATACACACACACACACACAGACTGCTGAGTCCTTACACACACACAGACTGCTGAGTAGGGCTGCCATCAGAAATTTTAGGGCCCCTGACACAGATCAAGATCTGGGCCCCCGGGGCCAGCCCCGAGTCCGCCCACAAGGATGAAGTGTGTGTGTGTGTATAGTGGATGTAGAATGTGCGTAGTGGATGCGGTATGTGTGTCATGGATGCAGTGTGTATAGTGGATGCAGTATGTGTGTCATGGATGCAGTGTGTATAGTGGATGCAGTATGTGTGTCATGGATGCAGTGTGTATAGTGGATGCAGATTGTACATTTTGTGTAATGTATGTAATGTTTGTATGCATGCATTAGATGCAGAGTGTGTGTGTAGTGAATGTAGGTGTGTATAGTGAATGCAGAGTGTGTGTTTTTGTAGTGGATGTAGTGTGTATAGTGAATGTAGTGTGTATAGAGCATGTAGTGTGTTTGTAGTGAATGTAGTGTGTTTGTAGTGAGTGTAAAGTGTGTTTAGTGAATGTAGTGTGTTTGTAGTGAGTGAAAAGTGTGTTTAGTAAATGTAGTGTGTTTGTAGTGAGTGCAACGTGTGTATAGTGAATGCAGTGTGTGTGTTTGTGTGTAGTGCAAAGTGTGTTTAGTGAATGTAGTGTGTGTGTGTGTAGTACCGAGCGTGTTTAGTAAATGTAGTGTGTAGTGAGTGAAATGTGTGTATAGTGAATGTAGTGTGTTTGTGTGTAGTGCAAAGTGTGTTTAGTGAATGTAGTGTGTGTGTAGTGCAAAGTGTGTTTAGTGAATGTAGTGTGTGTGTAGTGCAAAGTGTGTTTAGTGAATGTAGTGTGTGTGTAGTGCAGAGTGTGTTTAGTGAATGTAGTGTGAGTATATGTAGTGCAGAATGTGTTTAGTGAATGTAGTGTGTGTGTGTAGTGCAAAATGTGTGTAGTGAATGTAGTGTGTGTGTGTAGAGCAAAGTGTGTATAGTGAATGTAGTGTGTGTGTGTAGAGCAAAGTGTGTTTAGTGAATGTAGTGTGTGTGTGTAGTGCACAGTGTGTTTAGTAAATGTAGTGTTTGTAGTGAGTGCAGTGTGTTTAGTAAATGTAGTGTATGTGTAGTGCAGAGTGTGTTTAGTGAATGTAGTGTGTGTGTGTAGTGCAGACTGTGTTTAGTGAATGTAGTGTGTGTGTAGTGCAGAGTGTGTTTAGTGAACATAGTGTGTGTAGTCAGAGTGTGCTTGTAAGGATTCAGTGTGTGTGTAAAATAGGGGGAAGGCACTTATTGAAGTGCTAATAAAAAAAAATACATTTAAATGTGCATAGGGATTTGGGATAGTGTACAGGTAACATTTTTCTTTGTATGTATTAGGGCTGATGTTTACTATAGTCATTGCTGCCACCCAGGAGTAGTGGGAGTTTGAGCACTTAATTTTGTATGTTTGTATTTAATTATACTAATTTTTTTTTTATTTTTTTTTAAATTTCATTTCCACATGTTGTGGAGATCTGGAACAAAGGAGGCCGCCAAAGTCAGTTCTCATGCAATGCCAGTGTGGAGAACATAACATCAACATCTGTACGGAAAATCGCTCTTCTGCTATTTTTCCAGAAATAGCCATATGGTAATGCTATATATCTATAGAAGATACACTCTGGAGCTCACAGGTAAAATAAAAGTTTAATTGTGACTCTTCTCAAATTGTAATGAATAGGCTACACAATGCACCACATACTTATTCATAAGGTTATAAATCTCAAGTACTACAGTACTAGCCAGACCTTAAAGGTTACTTGCCACTGCAAAAATGGTGGGTTCTTGGCACAATAACCAAGGATGAATTTCTGTTTGCTAGGACTTAATTTCCTTGCCAAAGACCAGTGGAAATGTTGAGCTCTGCTTATCTTTCTAATGATATAATCTCTTACATGAACATACAATATGACTAATTATAACCCACTTCTTTTGTTTCACAGTACTATTTTTTTTACTTAAAAATCTTACTTCTTATTTGAACTCTCCAACCTAGCATTATGCAAATGTTGCTCCACTTCTCTCTGTATCTCACTCAGACCCTGTTTCACGTCATGATATCCCGTACCACAATTTCTTTTGAAGCATTCCTAAAGACAACACATTAGAAATTATTGGTTAAAGCTCTTTATTTTAAGCACTTACCACCCCAAAACAAAGTTATTTTTTTTCTGAGTGTCCCAAATTTTAAATTTAATAAAAACCATAATTGTTTTTGGTTTTTTTACCCATCACCACATTACATTTACCTTCCATCTGTGGACATTTAATTTACATTGCATTTGGGATCATTTTTTTTTTTTTTTATTAATGGTATTTATAAAGCGCCAACAGATTCTGCAGATTCTGCAGATTCTGCAGATTCTACAATTAGTGGAAGACGTAAAATATACACTGACAAATACAAAAGGTAGAATAGTTAGATAACATTTATTTCAATTTTTACTCATGTATTAAGGTCATCTTTGTGGTTTTGAAGTGGTTCTTAGATTTTAAATCATCACATTAAAATAGTGGACATTTCTAATTGTCTGTCTCTTTTTCTGTTCTATTTATGAACCACCAGGACAATGTTAGAAAATGTATCAAACTCTTTATGAACATTATCTTTCTATTATTCCAGAGGACAATGCATGTTGCCAGATGAACAGGGTAGATAGACATAAATGTTCATGCGATTTTGTAATTTCCCCATTCTGCTTCTTCTGCCATTCATATTACAAATGTGCTTTCCCATTTTCCTTTGTCTTCTATCCATTTAGCTGGAGGGGCTACAATAAGACTCGTACACTGTATATAATATATATGTAGATGTAAAAACCCATTCTAGGAATCCAACCAGGAATAATGTGAAGTCTAATGATGTAAGAGGAGATTTATGCTGAGTACATTTTGGCGATAGATGGCTTTGGTATAAGTAGGTTTCTTTTAGGATCAGAGTAGCTAAACGTAGCTGTATCTTGACAATGGCTGAGTGAATGTTCTGGTTGGGTGGAAGGGGGGATTTAAGCTTTCTGCCTTGTAGATATTCTTGTGTGAAATTACCCCCAAACGTTTATTTGGAACTCCCAAGGGTTATATGTGCAATTCTGGGGACAGATTTTAACTGTGGGGCAATCAGCAGAAACATTCCCTTGGTTCCATAGGGATTCTCCACATTTGCCCCATAATTGCACGTTCTACAATCTCACTATCTCTGCGTTGTAAAGCAGTGGAAAATACCAGATGTTTGTTTTAGCATGTGTGCGTAAATCTGTGTTTTTTGGATAGTGATGATATATGAGTTGCTTTTTGGACAACAGATATAGTTGAGAGGACAACTAAAGTCATCCAGACTACATCATCTCAAGGAAGTTGTCTGGGCGCAGTGGTCCAGTGTGATGGATTGAAATTAATGTGTGTAAAATGTCTATTTACCATGTATCCCTGTGTTCATTTATTACTCAAAATGGCTGCTAGAGCACCACCTCCCATCGACCTAGACCCTCGTGTAGTAAGATGGCGTCTCCATCCGGAGTTACACCTAAGATGACGATGACATCAACACCCTCTGGAGGAAGTCCATCAAGATTAGGCACTTAACACCTAACCAATTAAATGTTTATTTTACTAAAACACCTTACACTTAACCAATTGAAAAGTTCACTTTCTGTATTTGCATACATTGCATTCCTTGCCTTTTTAAGGGGCTACACCGCCCCCTGACAATACACTTGGAAGTTTTCATTTAACTGAACTTTTCTGTGTCACTTTGATTTCTTCGGCGTGCACGCTTTATTACATTTAAAACATTTGGACAGGGGCAGATATTCAAGCAAACACTTGGTTTGGTCTAAAACACTAGTAGTTTTAACCCTTCAATGGTTTTGTGGAAATGGCCTTGTTTACATTGAAGGGTTAAACACATAAATATACCTCTAGTGGTTGCCTTCCAATTTCAACAACTGAGTAAAATTGGTCCTTAAAAGCTTTGAATGTCATAAGAAAGCATTGCTTTTATTATATTATGATATCATCGATTTAGATTTAAATCCTAATGGTCCTAAGGCTTCCTCCATTATAAATTCATATGGTGTTCATTGCTAAACAATCCTTGCTAAACAATCCTACATTTCCTCTCTCGTTATTTCATGCTCACGCAATCCCAGGCATCTCTTTGATACCTTGAACGCTCTCCTTCACCCACCTCAAGTCACCCCTCCAAACTAACTTTTCGTGTAGTAGCCTTGTTTGCTACTTTATTGACAAGATTGAACAGTTAAGGAAATAGTTCTCCCCACCTGGACCTTACCTTCCCTACCCTTCAGACCTTCTCCCAGCTACAGAACAGGAAGTGGCTGTACTTCTCCTCTCGTCCCACCACCTGTCTGCTTGATTCCATACCTTCCCACGTTATCAGATCTCTCTCCCATTGTCTTGTACCATCCTTAACACACATCCTCAACTGCTCGCTTTCATCTGGTGTTGTCCCTACTCCCCTTAATCATGCTACTGTTGTACCCATCCTATAAAAGCCATACCTAGGCCCATCTTCCCCTTCCAACAAATCATCCCATATCCCTGCCCCCTTTTTCCTCAAAGCTTCTAGAAAGACTTGTCTTTACTCGTTTGGCTCACTTCCTAAAATCCAACTCCCTCCTTGATCCTCTTCAGTCTGGCTTCTGCACCCTTCACTCTACTGAGACTGTTTTGAATAAAGTCACAAATGACTTAATCACAGCTAAATCCAAAGGCCACTACTCCTTTGGATTCCGCTACCACCTGCATGTCGATGACACCCAGATATATCTCTCCTCCCCTGATCTCTCCCCCGTGGTCCTACAACGTGTCACTGCTTGCCTTTCTTCAACCACCGATTGGATGTCCTCCCGCTTTCTAAAACTCAATCTCTCTAAACTGAGCTTCTTATTTTTCTTCTCGTAATGCTGATCCTCCTCCTTTGTTTTTCCTGCAAGTTGATGGTACTTGCATCAGTCCGTCCTTGCAAGTTCATTGTCTTGGTGTTATCTTTGATTCTGGCCTCACCTTTGAGCCTCATATCCAGTATGCTGCTAAAACCTTAAAAACATTGCCCACATCCACCCCTTTTTTATGCAAGATGCTGCCAATGAGCTTGTTCATGCTCTGGTAATCTCTTGCATGGATTACTGTAATTCTCTCCTGGTTGGTCTCCCCAGAAGCCGAACTGTTCCGCTACAGTTTGTAATGAATCAAACTCCTCCCATACCTCGCTTCTCTGTCGATCCTTAAACTGGCTTCCTGTATCCTATAGGTATTAATTCAAAAAACTAAACTTTACCTATAAAGCTTTAAACAACTCTATCTCCTGTTACATTTCTTCACTGATTCGTAGATATGCCCCTTCTCTCCGCTCTGATGGTGACCTTCTCCTGTCCACTGCTCACTCCCTTACTGCTAACTTGCGCTTGGTCTAGCGGGCAGCTCCCTTCCTTTGGAACAGCCTGCCTACCCACATCACACTTTACCCTAGTCTTCAATTTTTTAAGAAGTCCCTCAAAACCCATCTATTCAGAAATGCTTATGGACTCTCAGAGTAACTTTTATGACACATATCTGTCTCTTGTTCTCTCCTAAAGAGCCACACTTCACTCTCATCACCAGTTCTGCTACTTCTCCACATTGTTTGGTTACTTTCTCTGTTGCTTCCCTACTGTGTTTTTGTACCCCACCTCCTCAGACTGTAAGCTCGTTTGAGCAAAGTCCTCATCTACCTATTGTTCCCATATCATCGTGTAATTTAAAAGTTAGAAGAGGTCAGCGCTAATAAAAGGTGGGTAGGCAGCGGCCTGGCAGAGGGTAACCCTCTGACCCTCTAGAATACAAGTAAAGAACAACAACAACAGTAGTGCAAGGCTGCGCCAAAGTATATTAATATGGACTATGGGTAATAAAACAAGTATATAGATAAAGCATATATATGAAATGAGTGCATATACATAAGTCCGAGATAGTTTTAAGATTGCACTCTGGCGGTAAGTGTCTTTTTAGGTGCTTTTGGTGGTGGGGTGTCCTCACTGTTTATAGTAGTCCGATTATACTCGGGATATGGAAGACACAAAATAAAAGACCCATCGTATAGACTGTGTGGGTCAATATATGTGATAGGAAGGATTTATATATTAAACTCACATTTAGAAGAGCTATAGCCAGCTCAGGTATAACAGGCGTACAGCAGTATGATCCCTGCTTATGGGATATATGGGTTGTTCTCTTCTGGAGGGAATGATGTCCAACTTTTAGGAAAGGGGTATATAAAAAACAGCTGATAGTGCTCTCTGTTTGAAAATATATAAAACATTTAAAAAAATGAAAATGTACTTACAAGTATAGTGCAGACCAACTGCACTAGTGGTATAATCCCCACTTCAGAATAAGCTTGTAAGCACGTGATAAAATCGATAAAAAGCCAGGTAAAAATAGAAATTGTGTATAAAAATATAGTTGGCACAAATAGTAACCAAAAAACCTTTTATTATATAAAATACACAGATAATAAAACCATTTATGCATTTCACCACTAGGGCTTTTTCAAAATGGCCTAAAAAAAAAAGTGGGGATCATACCGCTGTACACCTGTTATACCTGAGCTGGCTATAGCTCTCCCAAATGTGAGCTTAATATATAAATCCTTCCTATTACATATATTGACCCACACAGCCTATACGATGGGTCTTTTATTTTGTGTCTTCCATATTAGGAGAATAATCGGACTACTAAAAACAGTGAGGACATCCCACCACCAAAAGCACCTAAAAAGACACTTACCGCCAGAGTGCAATCTTAAAACTATCTTGGACTTATGTATATGCACTCATCTCATGTATATGCTTTATGTATATATGTTTTATCTATATACTTGTTTTATTACCCATAGTCCATATTAATATACTTTGGCCCAGCCTTGCACTACTGTTGTCTAATTGTCTAATTTATTGTAAAATTTCCCCCCTTTCATAATATTGTAAATCACAACAGAATTTAGTTGGTGCTATATCAATATCAATAATAATAATAATAATAATAATAATGCTGGGTCATTGCATTATCCATATATAGGTACGATAGGGAATATAACGACTGTGTAACCTTTGAGATTTTTGTTAATAGAAAAATTGACTATCAGACTGATCTTCTTATCCACAAGGCATTTGGAAAGCTGGAGAACTTTAGATAATGTGTCGAACACAATGTCAATACACAAAGATTGCGCAGTTTCTCAATTTCCTCTGTAGGATTGCTGATTTAATGCCGTGAGACAGCATCTGTCATTAGGAAGACGTGGAAATAAATGAGGCTAATTTCTGGGTTTAGAGATATCAATATCTTTCCAAATCTCATGAATCCCAGAGTGACAACTTTGTGCTGAAACAAAGGATACCTGCAGTCTCTCCGCATTTTATCATTCATGTAATTGTCAGGCACAACCACCAATACATGGCGTGGGACCTGATTGCTCAAGGGCCGCATATCAAGCAAACTATTGTCACTTTATGTACGTATTAGATATTTTATGTCTTAAGCTATGAGTGCAATTTAACCAAATATACATTATATGCAAATATATTTGCCATGTACAAATTGTATGTGCGAGATATAAAATTTGCAATTCCATGGTGAATTTCTGACAATTCACAGTTTACTGGATAAGCCTGATTATAATTTATATAAAAGGATTTCAACAAATCTTATTCCTATACAAATACAAAATACAGAGTTGCACTTTAAAAACGTACATAGTGCAGTTACATACAATGTGTATACATCTTCTTTTACATTGTGTAATAAATAAACCTTTTAAATTGACAATGGGCAAACAAACATTTAAAGTAGCAATGCTACAAACGAAACTTACTTATACTTAAAAATCCTGTCAGTCAATAAGATGATTCACACTGAAAAGAAACATATACACATAGAGCAAATAAAGTAAATATAAATTCTGTTCAAAATTTACAAGCCCGTTTTATTATTATTATTATCATTATTATAATTGTTTGGTTATATTATTATATTTGAATCTTTCAACAAAATATTTAAAAAGTAAAAAAAAAAAATGTTTACAAGCACCAAAGCCCCTTCTACGAAGCTCTGGGTTTAGATTGAAGGAGAGGGGTTAATACCCCATTTGAAAACATTCCACTTACTCGTCCACATACATCCTTTTTTTCGCCCTCTGTTGGTCACTTCTCACTTGACCTGTGAATAAAATTAACATTTAGTAAGTGTCTCCTAGCCATCAATCATCTTTTATTATTATTATTTTATTATTTATATAGCGCCAGCAAAATTCCATAGCGCTGTACAATGGGTCTCATTAATCTCTTTTTTTGGTACCACAAATCGTTCATGATTCAGCTATATTTTGACATGGAGTTTGGAAATTAGAATGGTCACCCAATCGCCCAAAGTTAGACAAACTGAAGTTTGTAATGAAATGAATATCCAAATCTAGCCTTGAATAATAGTTGTTTATTTGTAAAGAATATATGTTGGCACTGAAATATAACTTAGGCTTGTCTCAGTAGAATCTTTTAAAATTAAAACATGATATTAACCAGCAAGACAAATGTTTTCAATAATGACTGAAGAGAAAATTCAAGATCCTCCTTAGTATGTTTTGAATAGGCAGTCAGCAACAATGGAGATTTTTTTAAATATTCACTATATAAACTGTAAGCTCATTTGAGCAGGGCCCTCTTCAACCTATCGTTTCTGTAAGTTTTCTTGTAATTGTCCTGTTTATAGTTAAATCCCCCTTCTAATAATATTGTAAAGCGCTACGAAATCTGTTGGCGCTATATAAATGGCGATAATAATAATAATAATATTTCACTTTTTCTCACAAAAGGGGCAGTGACTGTGATCGTTTGAACAGTTTTGCATACCTTACTAAATATCGGATAGACAGGAAAATGGCTCTTCAGATGTGAGTTTGATAATGGTGGTATACATTCCAAAATTATGCTATTTGTGCTGTTTGTGTTGTTCTTTATATCTGATGAGGATACAGAGATGGGGAAGTAAAGAAAGGAAGAGCATGGAGGCTCATTTGAGCTAAGAGGCTCATTTAAATGTGAGTGCATGTTTGTTTGAAATATATACACTTTGACTGATCTTGAGATACTGCACATTAAGTGCTTTATGTTTTTCATGTATGATCGAACTTTACACTGATCAGATACTTAAACAGTTTAGAACATCCACAAGGAATCATTATATAACTTTAACGGATTCTAAACTGATATTAGACAATATTTATTTACTTGCAGAATGTCCATTAATATACTGTGTACTTTTTTTATGCAACATGAGTGTGTAGCGGCTGCGAAAGAAAATATTTTACCTGACTAATAATTTTATAAAGTAATATTGTGCCATAAGTTACCTTTATGTTTGCATTAGGTTTTCTTAACTCTTTTAAAATGAAATAATAATGAGCATATTCTGTACACATATTCTATAATATAGATTCTATACATATTCTATGCAAATAGAGTGAGCATTCAATTTTCTCACCTTATAATATTGGTAAAATAATAGAATTGTTTATAATAAAAAAATGTAAATTGGTCAGTTGGAATTTTTATAGTCGTCAATCCAATTTTGCGTTACTTAATGTTACACACATTAAATTTCTTTCAAAGGTTTTTTAATAACCTTTAACCTGGCGCATGCTTTAAATTATCTTGTTTATCTGGGACATATATCAGAGGGACATTCCATGGGACGAATAGAATCATGGGACTGAAAATGAGGACATCTGGCCATCACAAAATTAAAACAAAAATTTACACGTAGATTTCCTTTCTTACAGTCTCTACATGCAGGTCTATAAAATACACTCCCGACTCTCGGCTTCTAATGTTAATGATGGTAATTTTACAAATATGACTTACAACAAAATATATTGCATTATATTGGATAAGATGAATATAAAGTTCAAAGGAAAATTCAAGAATGCATATTAAAGGCTGAATGAATTACCTTCTGGAGATATTGTTAGACCTTAATTGCCACACTTTGTATGCTAAATAGCTTTAGATTTTTTTTTTCTCTAGCAAGTAAAGCAAGTTTAACTTTTTTTTTTTCGCTCACTGACATTAGATATCACAGATTAATAAACATTAATGTTAAATTAAATTATAAAAGAAACTGAAAAATGTTAAGGAGCTGTGGATTAGTGTAAAACATAATGTTAAGTTGTAAAGGTATATTACTGGGAACATTATAACAAATGTTATTATATTCTAAAACGTCAAGTGATTGTTACTGTAGGATTATTTCACTTTCAACTAAAATGCATATTAACATAGAATTTGTTATAATTCAGAGAATAACGAGACAATATTGGGACAATAGAAGACAAATATAGATTTCAGATCGGTGGTCGTCTTTAAGGCTTATATCGGGTTTTTTTGTGTGTGTTAAATTATTATTCATAATGTTAAATACATCTGCATTATCTTCTGCCAATCTTGCAATGGATTTATGTTGTGTAGAAAAAAAGGTAAACCCATTGAACTGTTTTTAGAAGAAAAAAAGGGGATTCTAGAACAGCGGTTCTAGAACCTATTTTGACAGGGACCCAAATTACATGGATGCAATTAGCTGGACAACCCATTGTTTATCCACAAAACCTTCTTAATGGGCATTTCTTTAAGCGTCATTCAGTATGCAGATGGCAGATGTATGATTCTTGCATGACTTAGCCACATCTGGTGGTAATAAATCTGGCCTAACTGGTAGAGATTTTAACAGGTTGTTTTTAATGGTAAGAACTATGGAAGAGTTTTGTCAATGGTCAACGTCCCACATTCTGAAGCATATGTTATTTCAATGGCTGAAGAATGGAAAATGAAGAAAGAAGACTTTTAAGCAAAGCTTTAACAGGTAAGTATTACATATACTTATTTAACAGATTAATTATTTTATTAGAACACAGCTGAATTAATGGAAGCAGCTGCAAATATTAGCTGATTCTTGGAAGCTGGACTCCTATTAATTATATTTCCTCTCGTTATTCTTATGTCAAGAGAGGAGCTATGCATAGACACCTTTTTTTTTTACAATTCCTTTCCTGGCATATTGGTAACAGAAAGGAGACTAAAATGCTTTAAATAGCAGTGTAATATGCCCCACTTTCTGAGTGAGTATCTGTTTTCCATCAATGTGTAGAATCCAAAATTGAAAGTGGAAAGACCACTTGTACTACTTAAAGTAGGAACATTTTAAATTATAGCCTTGTTTTCTTTAGTTTAGTTTTTTTTTTTAAAACATGCAATTTCACATGTAACCACTGGAATGCATCCACTAGATAATGCATTCATATGAACAGCTGCCCATTTTCTATACTGCTTGTATACATTTAACTTAGAATTATTCTTAAAACAGCTTTCGAAAGCCAGGTTTTAAGGCCATTTTACTCACATACCCTTTGGCTTCAAGGAACTCTCCAGGGAACCATAACAACTTCATCTTAATTGTGTTGTTATGGTGCCAGGAGGTTGCTGGCGCCACTTTCCCGTCAGTGGTTAAAACATCCATGAATCCAGCCCTGTTTACAGCTGCACCTTTCTTTCCACTTCTCTCCATTTTTATGAAACAGGAGGCCTCTTACAGGGGCCCCGCTGATTGGTTGAGAGTGTTATCTAATCAATAGGTCCCCATTCATCAAAATGTCTTGATAAAAATATGTATGTTTTCCTGTGTTGAGATAAGCTAGTCAAAGTGGGGTGTGTCTTACTGGCATTTCTCGCTTAGTGCACATATAGATTCTTTACACTGCTTTATGTGATATCCACCATTAAAACACCCGACCCGATACTTTCCATATAAGCTGGAAGTTGATGGAAGCCATGCATCTAAGAATGCTGATTTTGGGACTCTCTACTTCCCCCTCACTCACTTAAAGTGTTCTATGATGTAATTATTATGTTATATTGTCAACACACCTAAAATAATGTTGTCGACTTCTTGCGATATTCTGTCGCTAAAGACGCTAAAGAAACGTTATGAATAGAATAAAATTGAATTAATTGTTTCACAATCAGTTGGTCATTACTAAATTAATCACTTTGCTGGGTTCAGGAAAATGTAATGTGAATTAAATTTCTCAAGTTAGGTCAACGTCAATTAAAACACGCGTTTTGCCCTTTTAAGGGGTCATTAGCATGGTATGGAGACCAGAACACAAGAACTTTGTACAGCAGCTGCTGAATAAACAAATAAAGAGCCATTCTAATTGACATCTATGTACTAAACTGAGAGTCTCACAGCATGATATCAAGTAAGAAAGCCAAACTCTCTTCTCATTCTCTTTTCTAGTAAAAATCTCAGCTCATTACTCTCATTCTTCACCACCCCCAATGAAACCTAAGTGAATTAAAGGGCCATAAAACAACAAAAAGAAGCAAGAAAAAGCCCAGACTCTACAGAGTGAGTAAGAAGGAGACCTTCCACGGCAAATAGAGTCAAATATTTCAAGATACAACATTGGGAATTCTCATTATCGTAGAATCCCAAAGGAAGTAATTCTCTAACATCAATTGATAGATCAGAAACAAGGCCATTTAACCTTTAATAACATTGCCAACCTAAAAGGAAGCTCTCTTCTCTAAAACAATTATTGTTGTCTACACTGGGAAAACACCAGAAGATAATTATAGTTAGGAATAGTACAACATGTGATTATGTTCGTTCTTATTGTTACAAGGAACCTTTGATACATCGGAATGACATATGAATATGTATAGAAAAACGTATCTATGAAATAATTGTGTTTTGCATGTTTTAACCCTTATTATACCTCCTTATTATACCTCCTTGAAAAAGCAAAATTTCAGTCATGCATTTTACCCCTCTCATAACTCAATTTCAACAACCTTATTATGGACCTGAAACACACATCCTGTGCCATAGTGTAGTAATTTCTCATAGATACACTCAATGGACAGAAATACATGGTCAGGTTCCATAATGGTCAAACTTCTATTTTAATTATTCAATGGTTAAATTGAGTCAGGCAATCTAAACAAAAACTCATCAGAGGTGCATTTGTACTCATTTCACATGAACCACCTGCTATGGAGTTCTTGCCAGGTATGCTTCAATGCCTGATTACTTTATTGAGATACCTCCTGGTTCCAGGTTCATGTGTGATGGCATCACCTGTTATGCAAATGCATCTACATTTTAATGCATTATGTTCATTTTAGAAATTAGTACACTATTGGTACATGTTTTGTAGAAATGTATATGGCCATGCAGGTCTATATACATGTGAACTTGATGAAGCAAGATAAGCAAGTCACAGGGGTATACATTGGGACATGTATATCTATACATATCTATATATGTTATGACCCCCTGCATGACGTAGCAAGACAGACACCTGACCCAGCATCACCCACCCCCCACCTCCCTGTGTTCTCCGGCCATCCCCTATGTACATTTTTGGGTTTTAGGTATGAAGATTTGTTTTCGGAAATTAGATTATGATAAAAGAACCAAGACTAGGCTAAATATTCACAAGATTGTAGTGGATTTATATTAAATTGGAAAACTACAATCTCATATCCGATATTTATCGACATGCTAATGATTGTCAATGAGCAGTTAACAATGTCAGCATGATCACATTGCAAGCATTCTGATATGGTTCTACAACACTTTTACCTTTATCAAATCATTTAAGTATTTAAGATAAGTATTGAAGTTTCGATGATCGTAATCCTGTTGAAGAGGAGTTGCAAACACTTAAACAGGAACTTTAAAAACATAGCTAATCCAGTGTCTCAAATGATATAAAAATGATTACTTTTTCTAAAAAATTACCAAAATATTAACTAAATAAAATAAAATATTTGCACATGAACACGATAAAAACCACTGACTTGTATTCCAGCAACATTAGCTAACATTTCATAATTAATTAAACCAGATAAACTAAAATATATCTGGAAAATGATGACATAACAGATAGAGCTAATCAATAGCAAAAATTTCCATCTAGAGGTATCTTAGAAGCACATATACACTGCACAGTCCATGTTGGGGCTCCTGTTCTCGACCCGGGAGACAACATAAGAGGTTAGCCAGAAACCTGACATTTGTTAGCATCATCCCTGCACTTGGCTATCTGTAACTTTTGATTTGTGATATAATTGAATACCAATAAGGCATATATTTTTTCATTTTGTCATTTTTATTTTCTGATATCGGCCTATGGATCTCAATGCAATGACATTAACAAAAATAAATCATGGCTTAAGTGAAGTTGATGATATTTTCTGACTTTGGCTGCATGAACGTCAGAATAAACTTTTGTGAAATTTGTATTGCAATTTCCTTGGTAACTGCTGCGCGACAATGAATGTCAGAAAACATCAATCACTTACCAACGATGGATTGTAACAAATGTGTAGTGTGCAAAACAACTTTTAAAAAAATATTTGTATTGCTTATTTTTGTGATATCAGAAAAAATAAGGAAGTGGACAGGAAGGCAGGATAGTGGGCAAATAATGGTAAGTTATCATCTAATATACAGGGAGTGCAGAATTATTAGGCAAATGAGTATTTTGACCACATCAACCTTTATGCATGTTGTCTTACTCCAAACTGTATAGGCTCGAAAGCCTACTACCAATTAAGCATATTAGGTGATGTGCATCTCTGTAATAAGAAGGGGTGTGGTCTAATGACATCAACACCCTATATCAGGTGTGCATAATTATTAGGCAACTTCCTTTCCTTTGGCAAAATGGGTCAAAAGAAGGACTTGACAGGCTCAGAAAAGTCAAAAATAGTGAGATATCTTGCAGAGGGATGCAGCACTCTTAAAATTGCAAAGCTTCTGAAGCGTGATCATCGAACAATCAAGCGTTTCATTCAAAATAGTCAACAGGGTCGCAAGAAGCGTGTGGAAAAACCAAGGCGCAAAATAACTGCCCATGAACTGAGAAAAGTCAAGCGTGCAGCTGCCAAGATGCCACTTGCCACCAGTTTGGCCATATTTCAGAGCTGCAACATCACTGGAGTGCCCAAAAGCACAAGGTGTGCAATACTCAGAGACATGGCCAAGGTAAGAAAGGCTGAAAGACGACCACAACTGAACAAGACACACAAGCTGAAACGTCAAGACTGGGCCAAGAAATATCTCAAGACTGATTTTTCTAAGGTTTTATGGACTGATGAAATGAGAGTGAGTCTTGATGGGCCAGATGGATGGGCCCGTGGCTGGATTGGTAAAGGGCAGAGAGCTCCAGTCCGACTCAGACGCCAGCAAGGTGGAGGTGGAGTACTGGTTTGGGCTGGTATCATCAAAGATGAGCTTGTGGGGCCTTTTCGGGTTGAGGATGGAGTCAAGCTCAACTCCCAGTCCTACTGCCAGTTTCTGGAAGACACCTTCTTCAAGCAGTGGTACAGGAAGAAGTCTGCATCCTTCAAGAAAAACATGATTTTCATGCAGGACAATGCTCCATCACACGCGTCCAAGTACTCCACAGCGTGGCTGGCAAGAAAGGGTATAAAAGAAGAAAATCTAATGACATGGCCTCCTTGTTCACCTGATCTGAACCCCATTGACAACCTGTGGTCCATCATCAAATGTGAGATTTACAAGGAGGGAAAACAGTACACCTCTCTGAACAGTGTCTAGGAGGCTGTGGTTGCTTCTGCACGCAATGTTGATGGTGAACAGATCAAAACACTGACAGAATCCATGGATGGCAGGCTTTTGAGTGTCCTTGCAAAGAAAGGTGGCTATATTGGTCACTGATTTGTTTTTGTTTTGCTTTTGAATGTCAGAAATGTATATTTGTGAATGTTGAGATGTTATATTGGTTTCACTGGTAAAAATAAATAATTGAAATGGGTATATATTTGTTTTTTGTTAAGTTGCCTAATAATTATGCACAGTAATAGTCACCTGCACACACAGATATCCCCCTAAAATAGCTAAAACTAAAAACAAACTAAAAACTACTTCCAAAAATATTCAGCTTTGATATTAATGAGTTTTTGGGTTCATTGAGAACTTGGTTGTTGTTCAATAATAAAATTAATCCTCAAAAATACAACTTGCCTAATAATTCTGCACTCCCTGTACATACAAATATATAAGCAAAAATATTTTCCCATTAGTTCAGGGAGAGCTTCTTTTTTTTTTTTTCAAAGCTTCCCAAGACACTTCTTTTGTAACACCTATTTTAACTCATAAATAGTGATGCCGCGAACATGAAATTTGCCGTTCGCGAACGCGAACTTCCGCAAATGTTCGCGAACGGGCCAACCCGGTGAACCACCATAGACTTCAATAGGCAGGCAAATTTTAAAACCCACAGGGACTCTTTCTGGCCACAATAGTGATGGGCCCCCACCCACCTGAGCGGTGGGTGGGGGCCCTAAACAAGAATAAGGGGGGGGGACCTAATGTCCTCCCCCTGGCCCCCACCCCTGAGCGGTGGGTGGGGGCCCTAAACACAAATGGGGGGGACCTAATGTCCTCCCCCCTGGCCCCCACCCCTGAGCGGTGGGTGGGGGCCCTAAATACCAATAGGGGGGAACCTAATGTTCTCCTCCTGGCCCCCACCCCTGAGCGGCGGGTGGAGGCCCTTAATACCAATAGGGGGGGGACCTAATGTCCTCCCCCCCGGCCCCTACCCATGAGCAGCGGGTGGGGGCCCTAAATACCAATAGGGGGGACCTATTGTCCTCCCCCTGGCCCCCACCCCTGAGCGGCGGGTGGGGGCCCTAAATACCAATAGGGGGCACCTATTGTCCTACCCCCAGCCCCCACCCCTGAGTGGCGGGTGGGGGCCCTAAATACCAATAGGGGGGGACCTATTGTCCTCCCTCCTGCCCCCCACCCCTGAGCGGCGGGTGGGGGCCCTAAATACCAATAGGGGCGGACCTAATGTCCTCCCCCCCAGCCCCCACCCATGAGCGGCGGGTGGGGGCCCTAAATACCAATAGGGGGGACCTATTGTCCTCCCCCTGGCCCCCACCCCTGAGTGGCGGGTGGGGGGCCTAAATACCAATAGAGGGAGGGACCTATTGTCCTCCCCCGGCCCCCACGCCTGAGCGGTGGGTGGGGGCCCTAAATACCAATACGGGGGACCTATTGTCCTCCCCCCCCGGCCCCCACCCCTGAGCGGCGGGTGGGGGCCCTAAATACCAATGGGGGGACCTAATGTTCTCCCCCCGGCCCCCATCCATGAGCAGCGGGTGGGGGCCCTAAATACCAATAGGGGGGGACCTAATGTCCTCCCCCCGGCCGCCACCGCTGAGCAGCAAGTGGGGGCCCTAAAAAAAATGTCCCCCTAGGTGACTAGGGTTCCCCAAACCCCTAGTCACCCACTCCCCCCCAAAAAAATGGTCCCCCTACCTACCCCCCTCACCCTAAAAATAATGAGGGGGGAGTCAATAAAGCTAAAAACCTGTAAATAAATAAAAATAAACTTACCATTAGATGTCTTCTTTTTTCTAAAATCTTCTTTCTTCAGCCTCCAGAAAGGCCAAATAAAAAGCCAATATAACCGTCGCACTTTGAAAAAATAAATAAAAAACTAGCGCAAAAAAAATTAATCCTTCTTCACCCTTCGAGAGCATGCCGCGTACTGAGCTCCGCAGGGCTGGTCAAGGCTTATAAAGCCTTGCCACGCCCTGCAATTAGGCTTACAACACTCTGATTGGTTGGTTTAAGCCAATCAGAGTGCTCTGTGTCATTTTACACAGCGTGGGAAAATTCCAAAGAACTTTCCCACGCTTTGTATAATGACACAGAGCCTTCTGGATTTCAAGCCACCCAATCAGAGTGCTCTGTGTCATTTTACACAGCGTGGGAAAGTTCTGTGGAATTTTCCCACGCTGTATAATTTGACTCATAGCACTCTTATTGGTGGATTAAGTAACCAATCAGAGAGTTATGAGTCAAATTACACAGAGTGGGGAAATTCCACAGAACTTTCCCACGCTGTGTAAAATGACACAGAGCACTCTGATTGGCTTAAACCAACCAATCAGAGTGTTCTAAGCCTAATTGCAGGGCGTGGCAAGGCTTTATAACCCTTGGCCTGCCCTGCGGAGCTCAGTACGCGTCGTGCCCTCGAAGGGTGAAGAAGGATTCGTTGTTTTTGCGCTCGTTTTTTTTTTTTTTGCAAAGTGCAACGGCTATATTGGCTTTTTATTTGGCCTTTTTGGGGGCTTAAGAAAGAAGATTTTAGAAAAAAGAAGACATCTAATGGTAAGTTTATTTTTATTTATTTACAGGTTTTTAGCTTTATTGACTCCCCCCTCATTATTTTTAGGGTGAGGGGGGTAGGTAGGGGAACCATTTTTTTTTGGGGGGGGGGGCTGGGGGTGACAAGGGGTTTGGGGACCCCTAGTCACCTGGGGGGACATTTTTTTTAGGGCCCCCACCCGCCGCTCAGGGATGGGGGCCGGGGGGAGGACAATAGGTCCCCCCTTATTGGTATTTAGGGCCCCCACCCGCTGCTCAGGGGTGGGGACCGGGGGGAGGACAATAGGTCCCTCATTGGTATTTAGGGCCCCCACCCGCCGCTCAGGGGTGGGGGCCAGGGGGGGAGGACAATAGGTCCCCCCTATTGGTATTTAGGGTCCCCACCCTCCGCTCAGGGGTGGGGGCCGGGGGGAGGACAATAGGTCCCCCCCCTATTGGTATTTAGAGCCCCCACCGACCGCTCAGGGGTGGGGGCCAGGGGGGAGGACAATAAGTCCTCCCCATTTTTTTTACTTTAGGGCCCCCACCTGCTCAGGGAGGACGGACCCTTTTTTTTTTTTTTAAACAGTAAACAGCCACAGGCTGCTCACTGTTTAATAGACATGCCCCTACTCGCGTTATTGCGAGTAGGGGCACAATTTACTAATACTAAGTAATTTTTACTTAGTATTAGTAAATTTGGCTGAAAGACCACACAAAAAAAAAAAAAGGGGGGCGGACTGAACATCGCATATGTTCGCCATCCGTGGCGAACACGACCACGCTATGTTCGCCAGGAACTATTCGCCCGTGAACCGTTCGGGACATCACTACTCATAAAGTCACAGTTCCCTCTTTTAGGGAAAGATGGGGGAAGGATTGTATGTATTGTCCAAACTTCTCTCACTTAAATTACATTTTATATATTTATTATTTATTTTATGTTAACGTGTATAGTACATCGTCATTATAAAATCAGAGAGTCCCGTGTATACAGTAAAACAAACTGTAATATCTGGAATTGGGGTGGGGAGACAAAAGTTTACTAGGTAAAATGTCGATATCCCTTCTGAGTAGTTCAATAATTACATCAATGTTTAATGTCAAGAATGCTGTAAATTGCCTTGCTTCATACAACACCTTAGATAAGCAATAACGTACTGCAAAATGTTTGGGCATAGGCAAAACTGTACAGCATGAGAATTGTACTGCAGTGGACTAGAATAATCTCAGAGATGTTCAATACTGAGAAAAAATAATCACCTTTAACTTTATAATGCACAATTATAAAAAGGCATAATCATCCAGACAAATCATATTACTCCAATGTAATAATGCATCATGACAAGTCCCTCAATCGTTATTTGGTAAGGTTTGACCATTTTCTTTAATGACATTGGCCTAGATTAAAAATTCATTTCATGGGTCTCCAAACAGTCCGTGAATATGGTAGAAAACTATGAAATAAGAAATTATTTGAAATTTAACATCATTTTTCAGTTATTGAATATGAAGCCCTTTCTTCTTGCAATTAGTCGATCTTGTAATCATTTTAAAATGTGTCATTTGTACAGTTTTCTAAATATATACAGCTTTTATTTTTCTACCGTTTGTCAAAAGGCAAAAAAGACTTCAAATATCTATGGACTGAATGGTGAACTTTATTAAGGGACAGAAATATGTCTTATATTTTATTTTTGCTATCATTTTAAAAGGAGAGTGACATACTAAAATTTCAACAATAACAAATGAGTCCTAATTAGTCATAATTAGGGGTGGGGTCAAATATATTGCAGTGTGAGCCTCTTCAGCAGAAACCATGACTCTGCAGGACTGTGAACTCTACAAGACTGCATTTAGGAACCGTACCACCTTAAAATATTACTCAGATAAGCCCCAGCTATTTCTTCTGACACAACTGTTCTTTGAGCTCTGACTTTTCTACATTGCACCTTGCACTAAGGTGGAAATGCCTATAAATAAAGGCGCTCATGTGAGTAGATCCATTACTGCTATGGGGCGATATACGGTATGATATACACTCATGAGTGGGTCCTAGCTCTAAGACAAATAAGCAAAAGTAATTCAAACGATAAATATAACTTTTTTGTATTCATATGAATATTATTGACCCACAAGAAGGTATGTTGGAGGCCTGAGAAGACCATACAAAAATAGTAAAAACTGGTGCAGATGTCAGTATGTCAAGAACTTTCTCTTACAAGTCCAAGTAGTGACCTTTCTACTAACATGGCATATACAGACATACAAAATGTACCGCAACCAACTGATTTGTGAGAATTATTAAAGAATCTATCTTCAAAAGAGGATTTCATATCTATAATTGATAAAGCACTCCAGCCTATTCTGGACGAACGTACAATTTATAAAGAGGACTTGAAAGAAATAGCTAACAGGGTGAAGAACAACCGCTATTGATACTTTAAATATAAAAGCATTCAAACAAGAAAAAGTTGATTTACAACTAAAGCTACAGAGAGAAGATCTTCAAAAAAAAAGTAGAAGATGCAATATCAGGATTTGTGGAATTCCAGAATCAATTTCTATGGATGCTTGTATAACAATCCTCAAAAGCCCGCTGTCAAGTCAAGATATCAAATTAGATAGGGAGTATAGAACACTTAAACCAATCTCTTCTAACACTTCATCCACAAGGAATTTAATTTGCCATGTACACTATTTCCCCGAGGAAAGTGAAATACTAAGAAAATATAAAAGCATGGACCAAATAAAGCTAGCAGACTCTCTGATTCTCCTATTTCCAGACTTAGCACCAGCAACTCTTCAAACAAGGAGTCTACGCTCTTTAACTAAGGTGCTGCAAGATCAATTTAAAAAAATCACTGGGTATTGTCCCTCAGTCTCACAGTCTTTAAAGATGGTAGCGACACACTTTAAAACTATTTGAGGGCCTGCAACCTTTCTTGGACACACCATGCTTATCTTATGTAGCAATTCCAGACTGGACAAGTGTACTTAAAGCTCTTGATGCTGTGATGGAACAGGGAAGATTATGGGAGGTAAAACCTCAAAAAAGGAAAAGAAGATCCTGTAGTCCTGTGGCAATCAGGAATTCTGAGAACACTATGACTTTAAAGTAACTTAAGGAAGCCCTGCTTGTCAATTAGATATTTGATTACCCTACTCATGTTGCTACCCAGAGAGAAGAAGAGGAAAAAAAAAAGGCAAAAGAAACGGAAAAAGAAGAGATCACATGAAATGAAGGGCTGGTTGAGCTACTATTGTATTCAGAAACCCACTAGTATAGCTCGATATTCCTATTATCTTGCCAGTATGATGAACTTAAATAAGTTACATATTTACTTATTAAACGTGAAAGGCCTAAATTTAGTGAAAAATAGTTTTTGCCTGATTCATGATTTATCCCAGTTAAAAGTCAATATTGCCTTCCTCTCTTTTAGAGACGGATACTAACAAACTTACAATAATAAAGTGAATTAGCTAATATGGCTTAACAAGCAACATAAGCTAAAAAGATGGGATAGCACATATAATAACACTATAGAAAATAGAGGGTACAACCTTTATACAGGACGTGATCTTGAATAGATCTAAAGGATAATGAATAACATATGGTGAAGTATGTATGAACAAGAAGGTGAATATCCAGGAGGTAGAGAACTTACAAAAAATATTGATGTTCTGCGCTTATCTCCCTTTAAGGGTATCTGTAACCAATCAATGTGTGATAGGAACGGCAATTCTCTTCGGATATGAGATCCTCAAAATGGATGAAAAAGAGAAATATACATAGAATAGTACTGTTTAAAAAGTCATAAATGTATTGCACTGATTGCACTTACATTCAGGTCGCAATCAGCAAGCATATCTCCACTAACAAGTGGACCAAGGTGACAGAATGGATCAATGTTGCAGATGGAACACTGGCTGATCGTACCATATAAAGTGCTAAAAATATATATAAATAAAAAATACAATAATAAAACAAAATAGTAAATAAAAGTCCTGATAAATACTCAGTCCAACGCGTTTCGGCCATATAGACTTCTTCAGGGTTATGAGTACTGTTCAAAATGTTCCTTTTTATATCCTTAAATGCAGATGATTCTCATCACTCTAATTTCGAAAAAACCTGCGGAATCGAGTACTTCTGGGGTCTGACGTACATCGTTCCTTATTGGACCAATCCGGAAGGACGTCATACGTCGTGCGGCCGTACTTCAACTTCTGCGTTCCACAGTGGAACGCATATCATCGCTCTTATTCCCGTGTTCCACGGTGGAGCGCATATCACAAAGAGGAGACTGACCGAGATGGCAGTTAGTGGAGATATGTTTGCTGATTGCGACCTGAATGTAAGTGCAATCAGTGCAATAAATGTATGACTTTTTAAACAGTACTATTCTATGTATATTTCTCTTTTTCATCCATTTTGAGGATCTCATATCCGAAGAGAATTGCCGTTCCTATCACACATTGATTGGTTACAGATACCCTTAAAGGGAGATAAGCACAGAACATCAATATTTTTTGTAAGTTCTCTACCTCCTGGATATTCACCTTCTTGAACATACATACTTCACCATATATTATTTATTATCCTTTAGATCTATTCAAGATCACGTCCTGTATAAAGGTTGTACCCTCTATTTTCTATAGTGTTATATATATGTGCTATCCGATCTTTTTAGCTTATGTTGCTTGTTAAGCCATATTAGCTAATTCACTTTATTATTGTATGTATTGTTGAGTGAGTGAGGTACACTCTTGGTGTTAGCACATTTTCTACTTCGGAGTTACGCTGTAGTACACATCATTATATGGATACTAACAAACTGACACAGAAATCATTTAGAGCATTATATATGTGTTCTCCAACAGGATAAAGGGTGTGTTGCAATATTGAACTCCACTAAAATACCTTTAGAATAAAGGGAAACTTTAAATAATCAAAAAAGGCTGCTTCATATTTGTTATCTCTGGGTCACCATACAATGACATTGACAAGTATTTAGGCACCTAACAAAGCTCAACCTAAATTTATATTTAATATTCTTTAGAAAAATAAGGGCCTCTGCAGAAGGTATTATACTTTTAGGAGGATATTTTAGTCTGGTATTAGACCCAGAATGGGATTTCTCTGACGGGCATTCTTACTTACCTTATTCCAATATTGCTTAGGTCAAGAGGGCACTAGTTGCATTCCAACTGATAGATCCTTAGAAAATGCATAATGATCAGAATAAGAATTATACCTTTTCCCCAGCTACATCAAAAATATATACGAGAATAGACTGGATTTTGATAACTCATTACCACTTAGAAATGGTAAAAACATACATATAGGTAGCATCACGTGGAGTGATCATGCTCCTGTTATGGGTAGCTTAGAATTATGACCGATAAACAGGTAACTTAAATAACAGTCTCCTAGATAGAACTCATGATGTGAAAGATGTTAGGACTAGAATAAAACTCTATTTTTCAGATACTCTTTAAGAGATCCATAGATTAGAATAGAAACACAAAAGACAATCTCCTCAGAAGTTTTTCGGGAGATTGAAATTTTAAAATCAAGGATAAATTGTATGATGACATATAAAATGCTAAAATCTCAGACACAGGTTAAAACCACAATTTTTTTGTATGCAAATAAAATCGGCAGATGCTTAGCACAGGAATTACTAATATGTAATAGGAAATCTTACAGTTGCTATCTCAGAAAAACAGATAGACTTTGGATAGACCAGTAACCGTGGTGGTAGTGAAACTAATAATTTTATCTATTTTACTGGGCAAAAGCCCTTGGCCAGACAGCTTAATAATAAATTAGCACAAAACATTTATCTCAGTACTAGTTTTTCCATTAGCAGAGATAATACATTAGATACTTAAAGTAGGGACATTGGGACTAAGCTCGCCAGAAGCGATTAGAACAGAGGAGAGGAGAAAAATAGTGATGACTGCAGAAGCTATAGACCAATCTCTCTTCTCAACATTTTTATGAGAATCTTGGCAGCCAGGCTAAAACACATTGTCAGTCACTTTATTTACATTGACCAGTCAAATTTTATTGAAGGCAGGGAAACAAAAGACAACGTGATTAAACTTTAAATGCTATTTATTTAGCTAAACATAGAGTCTCCCCTTCATTGCTTCTTTTCGTTGATGCTAAGAAAGCATTTTATTGGGTTAATTGACTTTTTATGTCTACAGTCTTGAAGAGTCTGAGTTTTGCAAATGGTTTATGAAATGGTTTCAGGCCATTTATTCCCAACCAATGGCAAGAATCTGAATTAACAGCAAGTTGTCAGAGGAATTTGCCTTGACAAATGGGACAAGACAAGGATGTCCATTATTGTCTTTGTTGTTTGGGCTGGTTATGGAACCCATACTGTCTTAATTAGACAGGGAAAGAATATTAGTGGGTTTAATTTTAAGGCAGGATAGGTAAAAATTGTGACTTATACAGGTGATGTGTTGTTGTTTCTCTCTAAACTCATAGTCTCCCTCAATGGCATTTGTAAGTCTCTAGCTGATTTCAGTCTCTATTCATCATAGTAAATACTACTAAAAGTGAAGTACTGAACATTGATTTATCAAAATCTGACCTGTCCTTGATACATTTTATATCACGTTAATACAGGTGCATTTTCTATTAAATAACTAGGTGTACATTTGAGCAGTAATTAAGGAGAATAGTTTGTTATTAACTATGTTCCTATGATGAGCACTATAACATCTGATCTTTTTTGCTGGTCTGCCTCCCCTTGGTTTGGCAATAATAATGAATAATGAATTCACTGATAATTTTGATATAATTAAAACTATAAGCATTCTATCAGTAAGTCAAACTATTCCAACTTAATTCCCTTTACTAGAATATTTGTAATTATTTTGACTTTTAACTAAAGAATCAATGGTTATCAGGCGTAAATCAAAATCTGTTAGAACTTACCATAGAGAGAATCAAATGGTAAATGCAACTTATTGGTGAGTCTACTCTAATTGTAAGTCACTCTCCTCCGTCTTATGTTAGGATGTTTAAGTTACTTTGACTTTTAATGCAAGAAGCAACAGTCATATAGCGAGCTTTTGTTTACAATCCATTAGAATGCATTTTCTATTAAATAACTAGGTGTACATTTGAGCAGTAATTAAGGAGAATAGTTTGTTATTAACTATGTTCCTATGATGAGCACTATAACATCTGATCTTTTTTGCTGGTCTGCCTCCCCTTGGTTTGGCAATAATAATGAATAATGAATTCACTGATAATTTTGATATAATTAAAACTATAAGCATTCTATCAGTAAGTCAAACTATTCCAACTTAATTCCCTTTACTAGAATATTTGTAATTATTTTGACTTTTAACTAAAGAATCAATGGTTATCAGGCGTAAATCAAAATCTGTTAGAACTTACCATAGAGAGAATCAAATGGTAAATGCAACTTATTGGTGAGTCTACTCTAATTGTAAGTCACTCTCCTCCGTCTTATGTTAGGATGTTTAAGTTACTTTGACTTTTAATGCAAGAAGCAACAGTCATATAGCGAGCTTTTGTTTACAATCCATTAGAATGTATAGTATCGAAAAAAGCAGATCATTGCACTGGCCAATCACATTCGCTTGTTCGCTTATCTGGCAAAGGATACACTGTACAATTACTCATTGCCTACATATAAGTCATTTTACTTCCGTGTCATCTGAAAGTTAACAAAAACTAGAAATTAAGTGGTTAAATTACTCACCTCATATTAGAATTCAGGCCTCTTAAATTGAAGCTAATGCCCCAAACCTGCCGAAAATATTATTAATGTAATGTTAACTAGTACAGGTAAAACAGGTACTAAAAGACAATTTTATAGAGCTGCTTTGCGGAGATTTGCAGTTTAGTCCATAGGATTCGTGTTCTGTATGATAATCCCATTGTGCTATGAAATTATCAGTGCTTAGTAATGTATATACACATTGATAACTTCCACAATGAATATCAGGAACTTTTAATTTAAAAGGGAATCTAAACGCACACATGATACCGAATTAAATAGCCCGACACGCGGTTTTTATCAGAAGTACACCTTCTAAAAAAATGAAAAGCATATAACAGGTGTAGGAATGTCCACTTTCTGGGGCAACAATCACTAACACACTCATCAAATAGATAGACAAAACATTGAGCAAACATTCTCATTTAGGTTCGTATAACCTTACTTCTGCTTCCTTTCTGTTGCTTTTCATTGCTCTCTGGGCCCTAAACATTTATCACAGTTTGCACAAGTCCTTTTAGTCTTGGCTTTTAACAATATCACATTAGACAGTTTATATACTAAACAACAATTGGAGTGATCAAAAGCCAAATTGTGAAATTTAGGCCCTAATTAGATGCTTTGGAAGATTTTAATAACTCTGCTATAGTCACAACTCACTTCAATTCACAGTGGAAAAGAATATGTTAACATATAAATATATACATATGCGTGGCTAAAGAGCTAGCAGAGTACTTTACTTAATATATGTAGCCATGAAAGAGAATATATAGTAAGTCAGATGTACCCAATGTTCATGGTATTACAGAAATTCTTTTTTTTTTTTTTAAATAAAAGCCACCCAAATGGTTGTCCTCCTTGGCTTCCATCCAAACCAACTCTAATTGTAGCTGGGCAAAGTACCAAGATGCCAATTATTTGTCAAAACGTCAAGTACAAAAAGTAAGCCACTGATCAATATACATTGTTGAAACAATATATATTTTTTTGTGCTGGATGATATTTGTAAACTCTCTGTCACTGTTATATACAGACCAAATTACAGTTAATAAAGAGATGCTTATGACAACTAGACATTGCAATTCACTGCCATGTAGATAAATAAATATACTGATGGATTGACACACAAATGCACACAAGCACACAGACAAACACACTAAGTAAACTGTCAATATAATGAAGGAAAACGTATTATAAATACGTAACATAATTATAGATTTGTGAATTATTTAGCAATGTATATACATTATTCGTGAGTATTCTATTTTATTTTTAGACTGTCTTGTTATGTAGGTTTGCATAAGCTATAGAACTTGCTGCTATTATATTTCTTGTTCATCGCCATGTCATTGATTTGCACGTCAATTATATTTGAATGTGTCCCTCTGTGTCCTTGAGGATCTGTAAAATAAATCCTTCTACTCATCAATTCATTAGTTGTATCCCTTGTCCTTTCTCTCCAAGCCCTGGTCTTTCCTTTGTCATTCCTTGTCCCTATTCAATAAAGGTTCCATATTACTCTCCCTGCCTGGTGAATTTTATCCACTATTTGCTTTTTTTTTTTTTCCCAGGGAGGAAAAAAAGTAGGACATTCAAAATGAAGCCAACCCTTTAATTGTCCTGCAGTGAATTATTCAAATGTATAATCTTTGCAAAATTTCAGTGCAGGCAATGCAAGTAAATGCTGTGCATGTTTAAAAGTCATTTCCATAAGTAACTGCAATTTCTCTACTGTTTGCCCCTGTTTAATGAGCTGAAATCTTGTTTGCATTCCTCCCAATTTCACAACGAAAAGCGACCAAGCGTTGGTACCAAAATTACACGGTCCAAATTAAAAGCCTCAAAACGTTCCCATTGAAATAGAGAAAGAAAAAAGAAATTACGAGCACGTTCCAAGGCAATGGGGATTACAAATAAATAAATTGTATATATATCTATATATTTAAATATATATATATGTTTCACATACTACTACTTATTATTTGTAAAATTGCCTTAAGTGCACCCGAAGATTCTTAATTTCTTTTAAGCTATCATTATATGTGCTAAGGCTTTTTTTTTTTTTTTTTTTTTGCTTTTAGTTAAATGAACTTAATGGCAATAAATGCAAATGTCTCGAAGAGGAAAATAGTTAACATTTATTTATTCTTGCTGTTGTCTCTTCCCTTGCTGGTGTCATTAGAACAGTTCGTTGCATCCCATTCGCTCCCATTATCTCTGCTATCAGAGCCACTCAGCACGACTCCAGCACGCCTAGAAGTGGTTTTCAGAGTCCCACATAGGGCTGGTACATCATCTCCCAGGCACCAGCTTAATGACAAGAAAAAGAGCAGGGAATGTGTCTGAGAAAACAACAACAAGAAGAAAAATTAATTTTCTTTTTCACAATTTAGCTATACAACCATATTTTAGGCCATGTATGATAGATGCTAGAAGCCAGGATTTTGCCTTAGCGCACATAAAGAATGCAAGGTCTAGTTTCACTAATATCTTTACTCTGAAAGTGATAAAGGAGAATTTCTGAATATATTCCAACATGTGTTATCCTAATGTATAGCAGGAGATACCTGAGGGCAGATAATCTTTATTGTCTTGGTATCGGTCTATCATGAGAGACAAATTACTGTTGAATAGTTTGAAAAAAAAAAAATATATCATTTTTTTTTATCCAATTCCAATTTAGAAGAGTAGAGTAGTGAGACACATTAGCAGTCTATGCATATTGCACACGTCCAGCCAAATGAAAAAATATATAAAAACGAGCTCATAGCACGTGCACAGACTGATTGTCTTTCTCAAGGACCTTGGTAAAGAAGATGGGCAATGCACAACCACTATGTTGGTCTAGCTAACTGCCTCACCCTTCTAAATTGGATAAATAAAATAGGATACATTTTATCAGCAATTTGATACTGATTTATCTCATATGTGAGAGCACAGTATGGACATTAGACGACTATGCTACCACAGGTTTCTCCCTCAATATATCTTGTAGAAATTGAATTGAAGTTGATTCTGGACAGGAATTGCTTGCTTTGGGTAAGATTAAGGTGGTACACACAGGACACCCATAATACATTCCTGGACAACGACATTAGGTCACCTCACTGATAAATTGGGTATTTTATTTTGGGGACCTAGTGTGCTATTATTATATTCTTGAAAAATGTCGGATTCATTATGCCCTCACCCATGCACATGATTTGAAGTTTGAGAAGGAGAGCATTTATTGGAAATATCCTTTTGGATATGGAGAGTATACCAATTAGATGTTTTCATAGGACTCACATCACCTGTTCTTACGTTAAAAGAAAAAACAGGGCTTGTCTGCTTAAGGCAAACTCCACAACATGCATGTGTCTACTGACCACTCATGGTACCTGTGATGACTTTAGATTCTCTTTATGTCCAGTCTAGTTTTACCATATATATATTTTCAAGAATATATTATTATATTCTTGAAAAATGTCGGATTCATTATGCCCTCACCCATGCACATGATTTGAAGTTTGAGAAGGAGGGCATTTATTGGAAATATCCTTTTGGATATGGAGAGTATACCAATTAGATGTTTTCATAGGACTCACATCACCTGTTCTTACGTTAAAAGAAAAAACAGGGCTTGTCTGCTTAAGGCAAACTCCACAACATGCATGTGTCTACTGACCACTCATGGTACCTGTGATGACTTTAGATTGTCTTTATGTCCAGTCTAGTTTTACCGGGGTTTCTGGTGACCGGGATCGAGTAGTTTAATGTATTTGATTTCTTTTCAGTCCAGTTAGAGCAGTAGTTTAGAGAAGTGCTTTGCTGTCCTAACGCACAGTTCTGGCAAGTTTAGTAAAGTCAGTTTGCCCATGTGAGGAGCCTTAAAGTGACACTCCAGGCACCCAGACCACTTCTGCCCATTGGAGTAGTCTGGGTGCCAACTCCCACTACCCTTAACCCTGCAAGTGTAATTATTGCAGTTGTTTTAAAACTGCAATAATTACCTTGCAGGGTTAAGTCCTCCCCTAGTGGCTGTCTATTAGACAGCCACTAGAGGGAACTTCCTGCTCTAAAGCACAGGTTTTCTGTGCTAGAGCATCGCTGGACGTCCTCACACTGTGTGAGGACCTCCAGCGTTGCTCTATTCCCCATAGGGAAGCATTGAAATTCATTTTCAATGCTTTCCTATGGGGTGCGCTAATGCGCATGCGCGGCATTGCCACGCATGCGCATTAGGTCTCCTCGGCCGGTGGGCGGGATCAGTCTTGCCCACCGGCCGACGTAAGCAGAAGGAGGAGCGGTGGGGGAGGAGGAAGCAGCGACGTGCTTTCACCCCTTCAGCAACTGGGGATTGGGGGGTGGGAGGGAGAGGGACCCTCCAGTGCCAGGAAAACGGATCGTTTTCCTGGCACTGGAGTTTCCCTTTAAGAGGGTATTATGGATAACAGAAATAAGTATTTTACTCAACTTGGCACTGAGCACCCTTTAGAATTTAAGTAGTCATTAAAGTATATTACAAGAAATTAGATAGAAAAGGTTTTCAGAGATTCTGATTTCTCTAAAACGGTTAAACTTTTTGTAAACAAACATTTTCTCTCTTGTCCAAATGCAGCATTAGAGGTGGAATAAATAATGATTTTGCTTAATTCTTCCAAATGCATGGGGTTCTCTGTGTCTGCTTTTATATCACATTGAGAATCATATATCTTTGACCAAAACCCCAACTGTGATATTGTTCTAAAATATATGAAGATGAATTATACAAATGTTATGAATGATGGCAAACCCAAATAATAGTCTTTTTAGATGCAATAGTAGTACGTTGAATAAAAGCAGATGTATTTATATGTATAATACCACACACAACATTTATGCCATGATGTGGTTAAAGGTGGTCTGTGTGAAAAATAGGCACTTAAAGAAAAATCAATTATCGTATATCATAAATAGTTGCAACTTATATGTGAATCTCTCTAGTTCTCATCATAGGAAAAGTAGAATAAAGGTTAGGGAATTTGAGAGGGTTAATACAAAGAAAACACCCACCACAAAGACCCTTAAGTGGAGCGCTGAGTAATACTTACCCCTAAACTTAGGGGTATCGCATCATAACCATGATGTGGTTGTTGCTGTGTTTATGTTTTTATGCTTCCCTAGTTTATATGGCACACTTTATTTTCATACTATTCCACTGATACAAAACATCAAACCCCCAGCTTATTCAGATTTCCTTAAACTTTGAAAGGGATAGTAGCACCAACATAACTGACAAGTTGCAGTTAAAGTCCCTTTAAGTAGGGCAGCTGCTAAATGCTTTAACCCCTTAAGGACCAAACTTCTGGAATAAAAGGGAATCATGACATGTCACACATGTCATGTGTCCTTAAGGGGTTAAAGGGGCACTCCAAACCCATTAAGCACTTCAGCTTAAAGCACTTCAGCTTTCTGAAGTGCTTTAGGGGTTGGCTGCATGCCCCCTTATCCAAATTCATAAATAGGCCGATTTCAAGAGATTTGGACCAAAATGGGAACAACACCTGGTAGCCAAGCTGATAGCCAGAAGAGCTTCCTGATTCAGTCTACTTGAATAATCATTGAAGTGTATGTGAACAGCTTCCATAGGGAAGTATTAGTCAGTGCTTCCCCATAGGGGTCATTTTATCAGCCAATCGCTGCATTAGATTGGGCAATCACTGACTTTGATTGTTGCATTTGAGGAAGTCACCACTTTTCTCAGGAAGGGAGATTGTCGTCATCAAAAGTCTTCACCAAGTTAAGCGTACCAGTGTACAAGAGAGGACTCTTCACTAGATAAAAAGATATAAAACATATTTTCATTTATGGGGGGTTCCTAGTATTTGGAGGGTTTAAATAATACTCATTATTATTATTGACATTTATATAGCACCAACCTTTTCTGCAGTGCCTTACAATTATAGAGAGGAGATATTGAGAGGTAATAAAGACCGTCCTTAAACAAGCTTACACTCCAAACATTATAACCGAATATAGCTTTTAACGCCGTTACTTTAATAAAATTCATTTTGTTTGTTTAAAGTGATCTTTATATTAATGGACTAGGTTTTTTTTTTTTGAAATTTAAGATTTTTATTTTTCAAATACTTAGGGGGTGTGGGATACAGAACAAAGAAAAAGGGAGGGTGCGGGGTATGGGAGGGTACATACCAAGGCAGCAAATTGTAGTAACAGTGCTTATATATATACATATAATGTGTCGATAGTGCTCTTTACATTACATTGTCATTCACAGTATTCTGTATCGTTTGTACAAAATCGCTTATCCACAAAATTCGATGGTCCACATGCAACAGTTGTAAGTGGGCGCTCATACAGTTCTTTTCTTACGTGGGGAGTTTTACCAATCTAGGAGCAAATAACCTGTAATAGTTTGTGATAACCTATGTTGGCATATCATTCACCTAACATTATCGAGTAGTGATGTTCTGGTTAGTGGGGGTACCGCTGTTGTATGCTGTGGGTTTCATATAAGCGGACTCCTAGGGGTTGTCCTTCTCTAAGAGGGTAACCCAGGGCTTCCATATTAGTTCTAACCGCTGTCTTTTCGTATATGAGTCTGCAGTGAGCAGTTCATACTTGTAGAATAGTTTTACCCTGTCTATGAGTTCCCTTCTAGAGGGACATATAGTGCTCTTCCAGCTCTGTGCTATTAGGTGGCGTGCTGCTAATATCACGATAGAGGCTAATTTTTTGTCTGCTCGATCCCAGTGAGCCGGGTAAAGGAGCAAGAGTGCTATTTCTGGAGTAATGAGTGTTTCGTGTTGTAGGATTTGGTTTAGTATTATCTGTACTTTGGACCAGAGCGGCCGAATATCCATACATTCCCACCAAATATGCATCATATTGCCTATGGTGCTCGAGCATCTCCAGCACATGGGGTTAGTGTTAGGGTATATTTGATTCAGTTTGTGGGGGGTTAGGTACCATCTGTAGATCACTTTCTTGTGCGCCTCTACATGGGAGAAGCATGAGGTAATACCTTTCAGGGCGTTGGTGGCTTTGAGCCAAGCATCTTCCGTTAGGTTAGAGATGCCTTCTTTTTCCCACTGGCGTGTGAAGTGAAAGGAGTGGAGGGCATGGTAATCTAGGATAGATTTGTAACATATCGAAAGAGATTTAGGCTTTAATGGTGCGTTTCGGCACTTGGACATTATGGCAATAGTACTGTTTACACGTTGGGGGGGCATTGTGTGATGCCATGAGACTTGGGAGGTTAACACACTTTTTAATTGTAGATATTGAAATATCAGGGAGTTCGGTAGATGCAAACGTTTTTGTAAGTCGGGGAATGGTTCGATAGAGTAGGATGTGCATATGTCCTTGATATATTTAACCCCATATTTGGCCCAGGTCTTCAGTGACAACCATGGAGTCAGTAGGGTCAATGCCTCAATAGGAGCCTCTACACAGTATTTTCCCTTTTCCGATACTGTTGACAGTAGTTTGTCCCAATATTTTAACATTAAGGCTGAGGTTGGGTATAGTGAGAGTTTTGGGGGACGGTGTACTTTAGGAGACCACATGATATGTAATAGTGAGTGTGGTGTGGACTTGTCGTGTTCCATGTCTGCCCATTGGAACGTGTCTCTGTCAGCATGGACACGAATGGCCGATTCTAATATTGCAGCTTCATAGTATGCGGATATTTTAGGCGCACCTAATCCTCCTTCAGGCGATGTTTGTTGGAGTAAGGACATGGGTAAACGTGGCTTTTTCTTATCCCATATGTAACGGGACAATGTAGATTGAATATTTCTAAGCATTTGTGGTGGTACCTGGATTGGTAGCATCCGAAAAACATAGAGGATTTTTGGCAATAAGATCATTTTAATTACATTAATACGCCCCAACCAAGATAGGTGGATGTGTTTCCATGATTGGAAGAAAGAGGTGCATGTGTGTGATAAGGGCCCATAGTTGAGCGATAGGGTGGTGTGCTGGTGTAACGCCAGTTTTACACCCAGATAGGTGACGTATTTCTGTCTCCAGTCAAATTGATATATCCTCTTTAATTTGTCAACTGTTGGTGCTTGGATATGAATGGGTAGGGCCTGTGTTTTGCTTTGGTTTAGTTTATAATATGATATTTTGCCATAATCTCGTAGGAGGTGTGTAAGGCGTGGTAGAGAAGTATTTGGGTTACCAACGGTAACTAAAATGTCGTCAGCAAACATAGCAAGCTTGAACTGTGATTGCCCTATCTGTATTCCTGAGACAAGTGGGTCGTGTCTAATTTTTTGTGCTAGGGGTTCTAGCGCTAGGATAAAGAGGAGGGGGGAGAGCGGGCAGCCTTGCCTGGTACCGTTCGAGAGGTTGAACGGCAGTGAGGTAAAACCTGAGTTGGATACTTGAGCTGTTGGGTCCTTATAGAGAGCCATGATACCTCGGGTTAGTTCTCGAGGGAAGCCGAATTTATGTAAGACTGAAATCATGTATGTCCAATTGAGACGGTCAAATGCCTTTTCGGCATCTAAGGCTAACAGGAGGCTTTCTGTGTGTGTCGCGTCAATATGGGATAGTATATTAAGAATCTTCCTGGTATTGTCTGTACCTTGCCGTCCTTTAACAAAGCCTGACTGGTCGTTATGGATAATGCGGGCGAGGATGGGGTTGATTCTATTTGCTAAAAGTTTGGCATAGATCTTTGTGTCGCAATTTAGTAACGATATGGGTCTGAAATTGGAGCATTGGGTTGGGGGTTTCCCAGGTTTGGGTAGTGTTGAGATGAAAGCTTGCAGCATGGCGGTAGGCAAAGCGCCATCCTGAAAGCAGCGGTTAAACAATTTAGTCAGGTAGGGTACTAAAAGATCTTGGAACGTATAATAGTATGAATTTGTAAACCCGTCCGGGCCAGGTGATTTATGTTTTGGTAGTTGTCTAATAACGTCTTTTATTTCTTGGGGCGTAAAGGGTCGTATTAGGGATTGACAGTCTTCTGGGGTGAGGGTCGGTAGGGTGATGTCTTTCAGATATGTGTCGATGTCGTTTTGCGTGGGGGGGTGGCAGTCCTGTTCTTTAGCCAGGTTATATAGGCCGCTATAGTAGCGGCTAAATTCCTCCACAATTGCTTGTGGATCTGTGATCTTTTCGCCCTGTTTTGCAGTGAGATATGCAATCTTAGACGATAGTGTCTTAGCTTTGAGTTGTGCTGCCAGCGTCTTCCCTGCTCTGTTTCCGTCTTTAAAGAATTTGTGTTTCATTTTCGACATTAAGTAGGTAGTTTTTTCCAGTTCCATGTCTTTCAGTTTTGACTGTAGATCATGAATCTGCCGTGTGACGGTATGTGATGGCGCTATTTTATTAATGCGAGTGAGGTTAGCTAGTGACTTGTGCAGATCAATATATGCCTGTGTCCGAAGCTTCTTATTGTGGCTAGCATGTTTTATGAATTGGCCTCGTAGGACTGCCTTGTGGGCTTGCCAAATAGTTTCTATACCGATTTCTCCAGTGTCATTTAAACTAAAATAGGTGTCTAATTCTTTGGTGATTTGTGTCACTAGTTTATGGTCGGTCAGGAGGGTATCATTTAGACGCCAGGTGCGGTTCCCACTAGTAGGGTGTTGCGTTGCAAATTTCAGTACTATAGGGGCATGATCTGTCCAGGTGATGGTACCTATGTCCGCTGTAGCTATTTGAGGTGCGAGCGTGGCAGGGATGAGGAATCGGTCTATTCTGGAGTACGAGTTATGAACTAAGGAGTGAAATGTATAGTCTTTAAGTAGGGGGTGTAGAATTCTCCAAATATCAATAAACCCGTGTGTTTGAAGAATATTTTCCAGAAGGGAAATGGAGCGTGTCCTTTGTTTAGTGGTATTGCCTGAAATCTTGGCGGAGGAGGTCGTATCTAGGTTTTGATCTAGGATGAAATTTGTGTCGCCTCCAATTATGACATTTCCGAATTTATGGGCGTTAGCTAACGACAAAATTTGGTCCAGGAAAAGGTGATGATTGTCAGGCGGGCCATACACGTTAACTAGTGTGTATTGAACATTGTTTATTATGCACTGCAAAAGAAGATAGCGACCTTTTCTATCACTTATTTTCTTTATCAGCTGAAATGCTACATCCCTACTGAGTAGAATAGAAACACCTCTTTTTTTTTTCTTGTACGTACAATGGTATCCGATTGGGAAATATCTGGAGGAGAATTTAGGGGATTTATAAGTTTGGAAGTGAGTCTCTTGGTAAAATGCTATGTGCGTTTTCTGTTTTTGTGCTTCTAACAATGCCATACGGCGTTTGTGGGGTGAGTTAAGCCCTTTGGCATTTATTGAGAGTAGGTTAAGTGTCATTTAGAATCGAATGGTGGGGTGATAGAATAATGCGATTGTCTGTGGTAAGGTAAGCCGGTCGGTGTACATTAGTGTAATACACAGGTACAGATGTAAGGCGATATACAATTGCCTTGGCGAGGGTAGGAGAATTGGGGGGGAAGAGTAACAAAAAGGGGTAAAACCAACTATGTACATAAGAAGGGTCCGTGGTGTAGGACCCGGTTTCCGAGATATTCATGGGCACTTAAGCCCTCATGTGGGGGTTGAGAAGACCCGCTAGCCGGGGTGAGAGAGAGGATGCCCTTAATAGGCCGAAAGATTACCCTCGACTCCCGTCTTGGTTAGGTGTTCATAAGTTAGAGAGGAATACATTCCTGTCCCCCAGGGGGGTAAGGTATTATAGTACTATCTGTGATGGCCGGCTATTCATAGGAGGCCCCGTTCTTGGGAACTCCCATGCCCAGGCGGCCATCTTGGCAGCGCATGGGAAGCTGCTGCTGCCCCCTCGATAGGTATTTTTATGGCCTGGTACATGAGATAGTAACTGTCCTGGCATGCGTTCGTTCATGATTAAGCTAATGGCTTGGGGGTCAAATATATACCATGTGTGACACAGCGTAACAGTGGGTGGTAAAAAGGAACGCATAACATAAACAACCCAAAATACACATAAAACTTTTCTGATATTCTGGAGCGTAATGGAGAGCCAGATGCGGAGCCGCCATACACTGCTGGCGGCTCCGCACCCCCAACACCACACACCCCAGCTCCCCGTCATAGAAGTGTCATATATAACAGAGGGAGGCATCAGTGTTAACATTAGAGTAGATAAAACATAGAGAATAGATGAAGTAAAGATAAGGATATGCAGTAGGATATGCACCAGAAAGAAAGGCAAGTAACAAGGTACTTATCCACCGAGCCTGACTTTCTCATTTTGCGGTCCTTTGCCGCCAAGATCGGTTTGCACTGTCCCAGATTGCACATGTGGCAAGAGTCATTTGATTTTCGTGCTTGTGGCCCAGTCGTGAGCAATTTTCATTGGCGAGGTCGTCGCTGTGGTGGCGTGTTGTGGGGTGGATGACGGTGGTGCGGTTTCCCCATTTTCAGTCATCGGTATGTTCCATTCAGCCAGAGCTCGTTTCCCCTCTTCTAAGGTGGTGATGTGTCTTTCAATGCCATTCCGCTTGACGATAATTCTTGCAGGGAAACCCCATTTGTAAGGAATACTCGCCGTGCGTAATGCGCTGGTTACGGGAGCAAAGTTCCTCCGAGCATTCAACGTATGTGCAGATAGATCCGTGTATAACTGGATTTTGCTGTATTCCTCAGGGAGTGTGGGTCTTTTCCTGGCAGCCGCCATTATAATTTCTTTGGTAGTGTAATAGTGTACACGAGTGATAGTGTCTCTCGGGACGGACTGAGGGAGATGTTTGGGTCGGGGTAGCCTGTGTGTTCTGTCCAGCAGCAAGGCGGTGATCGGTAGGTCTGGTGCCAAGAGGTGAAAGATGCGGCATACATAATTGCCCAGTTCGCTGGGGCCTACACTGTCTGGAATACCTCGGATGCGCACGTTGTTCCGCCTGTCTCGGTCCTCATGGTCAGCTATTTTAGCATATATAGAAGTCAATTTAGCTTCCATGGTGTCATATGCGGTTACCACGTTATTATGTGCGGTTATGATCTCTTCCGTCTTAGTTTCGATGTAGTCCATTCTCTCCCCCAGCGCCCTGACATCATCTCTAATTTCTTTTGCGATTAGGGTGAAGTCTGCCCTCAAGGATGTCTGGAGGCTATCCAGCATTCTCTGTATAGCGGATTCGGTGGCTGGTGTCTCCCGATGGGATACAGACGTGACATCGCTCCGTCCTGAACTCGAGGCCGGTGAGTTAGGCCTATCTGCGCCATCTTGCGCTCGGCGTGGCGGCGAGGCCTTAGTCGCAATTTGCAGCGATGGTGTCTCTCTGGGTTTAGTTTTTTTGGTCATACGTTGTGCCATAGTGACTAGGCTAGGCAAGGCAGGTTCCGTTGGGTCTTTTTTCTCAATAAATGTTAGTATAATCGCTGTATTGCGGGTATTTCTCACGGAGCCGATCGCTCACACGTCCATTCTCTTGAACGGTCCGGCCACGCCCCAATGGACTAGGTTTTGACATAAAAAATATAAGCAAGACATATCTGGAAAACAAAAGTAAAACATTGATATTTCTACTTATCACTGCCTGTTCAGCTTGGAAGGAGTTAACTGTTCTTTAAAAACACACACAGGCAACTCATAACATGGCTGTTAATTAGAAAAAAAAGTTGACATTGTCTCTTAAGATAAATTTTCTGCTGAGGTAGAAAGCTCTTTACTGCAAAGTTGCAAACAGCCAACCCTATCTTTCAATCCCCCCCCATCCCCCTCCCTTTCTCCCTTCTTCACCAGCATCATTTACATCGGTAATTAGTTGTAATTCTGCAGTGCTCATTAGAGGAGAGCTGGAAACATATCAAGTCGTGCAAACACAGTGGGACAGTGGGATGGAAAGCTTAGAGAATTAGACATCTTAGTGCGCATAGAGGGGAAAAAGTCATTTAAAAAGGGCACAACTATAGTGCCTAGACCTTAACTGTCCATATAATATTGATCTATAGTGTAATGTTAATAAATTGCTTAAGACTTATCACTCTACTAACTGTTACTGCAAGTGCTGTATCAAATCATATCATTAAGGCCTATGATGGAACGCCCAACGTTGATTACAACTCAATGTTGCAGAAGAACATAACATAAGCATGTCCTTTCACCGAGTACAAAGCACGAGATTGTATTGGCCCATTACTAGTTTAGTATATACTTTTTTCTAGGTATAAATTCGGTTTACAAAGATAATTTTATAAAAAGCACTATGCATAAAATGTAAAACTGTAAATCAGCATTAAATCAAAACAGTAAATGCAGTGCTATAAATCTCACATATAAACCTACATAGTTAAAGGGACACTCCAGACCCTAAATGAATGAGTTTTCTGTGTGAAGACTGTGTTCTGTTTTTTTGTTTTTTGTTTTTCATTTTATAAAAAGAGCACATGTAAAAATAAAAATGCACTTTTATAAATTAACCTTGTTACACCCCCCCCCCCTTGCTGTCAATCAGACAACTGGTCCTGTTACTTCCTGGTTGTTTAGCTCAATGGAACTAAACTCAAGATGCAGGTAAATGACCAAAGCACCTGCCTTGCAAAGACTTCTTTCTATTTATTTATTTATTTATTTATTTTTGTATTTGTGAATTGAAGTGTCCTTTTAAAAACCCATGTGTATGTGATAGTGACAGAAGGAATAAAAACTCTTGTAAGTATTTATGTATCAATACCTTCTGAAACCAGAAGTGGCACGGAAGGAATATACTGTAGCGAGAAATTAGATGAAAGTGTATGCAGAGTGATATGCACACAGACGTGTATGGAGGTGTGTTCAAGTGTGTAGACACACATATTTGCAATCACAAGATAGCTGCCATTACTGTCTGTAACCCTACTCTGAATGAACTATGAATTATTCATACCTTCAACAAATGTAATTAACTATAATCTACATTTAATGTTTTTTTTTAGATACAATTAATAGACATGTTTATAATGAAGCATCCATTAATTTGTTAGATCTTTTTGAATGTATTTAGGGAATTCTCCCATTCTTTAATAACATGCTTTTTACATATGTCAGATACACAATGTATCCAAATGGACGTTGAAGCAGATCATAAATACTGGTCTTTTTCACAAAAAAATGGGTCAACTTCACAATTTTGCTAATATTTTGACTTATCGTCTAAGTGTCCGTACTCATATAAGGTTTAATATAATTAGAGCAAATCTATAAAACAAGCAAAAAAGCAAATAAATCTTTGAAACGTGTTTGGTGAATAAATTAATTCAACATCTTATGAAAACTCCTCTAGAAAAAATGATGTAAGGTTGATACAGAGCTATTTTATTCCAAAATGCATTACAGAAAACAATAGTTTATTGTGCTCCATAGAACAGTGGCAAGACGGTTACATAACACAGATTATTAGCTGGTTCATGATTTATTTAGGAGCAAATAAGCACGTAACAGGATTTATTATCTAGGGTTAATACCTGTGGAAAGCTAAATAAAGGAGGTGATAGTTTTGTTCTTTTACTTTTGCGTGCACATTTCCTGTAGGTACCTTAATTTAATAGATATGCCTTCTGTGTGTGGAAATGCCTACATATTAAATTCATTTAATATGTTAAGCAAGTCATATTCTGTGTTAGTGAAACAATGACAAAATGATTTGGAAGGTAAGTAAAGAAACCTACGGTATATCTTCACATCTATCCAAAGCACAGGGTCAGTATGATTAAAAACAAAAATACAATATGGATAACAAATTTTCTTTCACACGTGAAATATGAAATGTAAACAACAGAAATAACATGTACAAGGTTATTCACTGAAGTGATAATTCAAAGTGAATTCAAATGTCAAATTTAAGGTCAAAATAGTTAAAATGGCTATGCTTTCAATTTGGGTACTCTGGCCTTCAATTTTAAATTCACTTTGAATTCACTTCAAATTCTCACTTTAGTAAATAATCCTAAAAACGTATTAGGATTAACAGGAAATTATTTTTAATACACTATACCACGTTTCCACTCGCTTGTACCAGATGCATATCCAACTAATTTGGAAGGCCTTGGTGCCAGCATGGATGACGCTTTGTCTATCTATCATTCTCTCTTTCATGTTGTGTCCACAAAAACATAAATGTGACTTATTGTGTACTGTAAATCTCAATTTATTATTTACTTATGTATGTACTCACATATTAAAGAGCCTAAAATCCAGTCTCATTGTGTTGTTAAGGTGCTTCTCTAAGCAGCATTGACAATTGCATGATATTCTTTTCTTAGCCTTCAAATGATGTTACCAAAAAGAAGAGAAGTACATACAACCAAGTTGTATACAACCAAGTAGTCATATAGAACATAACTACCCTCACAACCCTCACCTAATCTGGAGCAATACTTTGGCTCAAAAGTAGTCTGCCTATATTGTCAGTGCACAAGATAAATTATGTTTGCAGACATATAAAGCAATAATAATGCACAGATAAATTCAATTTGTTTTAAATAAACACTATAAAAACTAATAAAGCTAATTATTATGCAATAGCCAAAGTCCAGTGCAGTGCATAAGGTTATTAAGGCTATTTCCAGCTAATCGAGCATAAGACCAATTCTGCTGTTTCTGACGCTTTTTTGGCATGTTTGAAGACTAATTTCTTTATCTGAGAGAGAAAGAGATTAAGATCTCACTTGTAATAAATCTGAATTAATTATACCTGTTGACACCATATAGTTCATCCTTTCTAGAAATATGATATGATCAATAATGGTATGTGTTATAACTGTAATTTTCAAACTTTTGTGAATCTACCCTTCTGTTCTTCACCTCCCTTATAAAACTATTTGTCATCATGCTAAATATCAAAAATCAAAAAGCTTCATCAGTGCAGATCCAGATGGGTGGCTTAAAACACATAGGCAGGGTTTTAGAATGTATGCATGAAAGGTTACCGATGACGATTAAAATTTTGTTAAGTATTGTATGGCATTTGAGTGACATACTTAAATGTGATTGGTTATCACAAGACAATCTATGCTGAGTCTCACTGTAAGAGTGTAGTTTGGTGCACCTACCTACCCATTAGTTTCCTGTGTGCACACGCAACAGTGTTTGACAGAGGCTGAGCTTCAACATATAACGTGTGCCTTAACAGCTCAAGATGACAATGTTGAATAGCCAGTGAAAGTAATCTCAACATAGAATTATCACACTCTGGATCTTCCCAAATAAATTATATAAAAATATAATGATAATTTAAAGCATGCATAAAGCATAGATATCCCATTACAAAAATTATATGTACCGACTTAACAAAAGTGATAGACTGACAGTCAATGCTCATTTTTAAAAGGGTGGATATTTTGCCCAATATTAAGAAGCCAAATTCTCAGACTATCTTTTTATTCTGACACAATGAGATTACAGTTTTCTAGCATGGGAACTAAATCTATTGTGCACTACATATTATTCATTAATGGATTTATTGTAGCCAACATTTATTTCCAATACAATTTCATTAATTCTGACTCCATTTATGTGAGACTCACTGGATTGTAAGCACATAACATTATTCTGCAACAACTCTTCAGCCTTTTCAGATGCACTTATGTCGATAATGACTGGTTAAATAATTCCGTTAATGGTGCTTTATTTGATTTTTTTTTACTGAAATAACCTATGATAGTGCATTGGAATATGTGAACATTAAGTACAATATTAATAATTTTTCTGTAGACTTAACTACTAGCTGCATATGAGATGCACCTAGTAAATTATCTAGAAATAATTTAACTGAAAATGCAGCCACATCTAGCCACAATTGTGAAAATTAAGTGATATATAAAGTGCCCTCTACTAATATTGCACGCTTGGTAAATATGAGCAAAGGATGCTGTGAAAATATTGTCTTCATTGTTTAAGCTTTTTATCTTTTGTTCAAGAAAATACACAAACATAAACTGCTCTCATGGATATCAAACAATTTTAAACACAACACAGGTTTATCCAAAAACAAATATTTGTTAAATATATGTGTGGCACAATTATTGGCTCACCTATAAAATTATATGAGAAAAATATATTTGAAGTATATTCCCATTGATATTTTAAATTTTTAGTACACTTGGGTGACTAGGACCAGGAAATTGTTCAACTACGACTTCCTGTTTCATAAGGGTATAAATATGAGGTAACACATAGACCAAATTCCCTTAGTCAATCATCACAATAGATAAGACCAAGGAATATAGCTGTGTTGTTGCAAAAGGTTTTTGAGCTTCACAAAATGGGAAATGGCAAAGGCATTGAAATGCCCAATTTTACAATAAGGGCAATAATTAAAGAAGTTCCAGTCATCTGCAAATGCTATGAATTAACCTGGAAGACAACTTGTGTTTATATTGTTTCAATGCACTGTGAAGAAGATAGTTCGAGTGGCCAAAAAATCTTCAAAGATCACAGCTGGTGAATTGTACAAATTAGTTGTGTCTTGGGGTCAGAAAAAGAAAGTATCCAAAATTGCAATCCGAAGTCACCTACATCACCACAAGTTGTTTGGAAGGGTTTCAAGAAAATAACCTCTACTCTTAGTTTGCCATACACTACTGCAACTTCAAATTGGGTTCTTTGATCAGATGAAACCAAAATATAGCTTATTGGCAATAACCACCAGAGGTGTGTTTGGCACACACAGAGAGGTAGCCATATGGAAAAGTACCACATGCCCATGGTTAAATATAATGGTGGCTTTTTAAGGTTTTGGGACTGTTTTTCTGCCAGAGGACCCATATATTATGTTAGGATACATCATGGACTCTATATCAACAGATATTAAAAGAACAACTGACTGCCATCAGAAAGCTGAAAATAGGCTGTTGTTGGATCTTCCAGGAGGACACTGATCCAAAACATACATCAAAACCAACTCCAAATTGGTTTACTGACAACAAAATCAAGGTCCTGCCATGACCATCCCAGTCCTCTAAATTGAAGCACATAGAAATGGTGTGGGGTGAACAGAATGGGAGAGTCCACCAGCATCAACCTCAAAATGTGAAGGATATGGAAAAATTATATATGGAGGAATGGTCTCAAATCCCTTGCCATGTATTCTCCAACCTCACCAGACATTATAGGAGAAGTCTCAGAGCTGTTATCTTGACAAAGGGAGGTAGGATAAGAGTAGAGTATTTTTGCATAATGTTTTGAAAAATAAAGACAAATTTTCACAGCCTCTTTCTTATATTTACCAAGGCTATCAGTACTAATGTATGGCAATGTACTTTAAACATATGCAATAAATAATGAAATTTATGAATGATGCCTTATCTACTAATCCTCCAATGGAAAAGATAACTGACAATGCATATGTACACATCAATAAACCCTCGAGGAAGGGCAATTTGACTGCTATACCGGGCTGCAACACCCCTTGAACCGTTCAAACATGGGGTGAAGGGAGAGGGAAAAGCATTCAATAGGCATTCTTTAGTTAATAGTGAGGTCTAACCTCTTGCTTTTTTTATCTAAATTTAATACAGAATATAAGTGAGAGATAATAGGCACTCTCTTCTGTGTCCTCAGAACGGGTTTTTAACATTGCTGGTGTTGTAAAAGCTGCAGCCAGATGTGTTTCACTGTTTGCGACTACCGCTTCCATTTTTCCATCATCATACAAACTTAACTTGTGAGCCATGCTGTAAAATATCAAGGATTGAAATATCAAGTTACTGAATAAAATTTTTTATATTCAAGTTTTTCTAGTGCTTAGTACATCTATCTACATGCATGTAGTAAATATGTGTTTATTGGTGCTTGGTCTTGAATTAAATCATCTCAATGCTCATATGGCATAGCGGGGTGGGGAGATGGTGTTACCATGGAGGGGAGATGTGGATGATGTTGATGTGATGGGTGGATGTTGACACAAAAGTGTGGATGGGGAGAGAGATAAGATAACAGTATCTGTTTTCTGTACATATAATTTTAAATCTGCCATATGTATGTGTGATTACCTGCTATATCTGAGTATGGGACATGACAACACATGAATCCTAAGTAATGGAAAGTTGTAAAAAGAGGAATTGGGGGGTACATCCAGAACATGCATTTCTCAACAGTGGTGCTGCTGTGAAGACCAAAATATATATAAAATACAGATTAAGGGAAAAGTGTGACAAGCTGCACTGGAACTATTTTAATTTTTACCTTGGCCCAAGTTGTTTTCCCTTCGTTCGGTACTTCTACCTACCGAACACTGACCACCCCCTGGCTCATTATCTTCAAAGAAACCACACAATTAAGTGTTCTCTCTGGGTGGCTGCCATTCGTATAACCAAATGCACATCCTCTGGTAAATGGCGGGCATTTTGTCTCCCGAACACAGGCAGCGGTACGAGGTCATCAAGTGTGTGGAACTATATGACGCATACCTTAACTCGCGAACCCCGGTGTGAAGAAAGCACCTTAGTAACTGGGATTTGGAGAGGCCTGCTTGCCAGCCTCTTGTCCTGTGACTGTGGCCCTGTGGTGAACTTTGGGGCTAAAACCCTGTTTGTGCCGTTTTCCCTTCTATGGTGCAGTATATGGGGCTTACCGAATGGATTAGACTTCTGGTGTTCGTTTACCGAACACACTGTCAAACAGCCGGACCACCCGCAAATGGAGTGTGCAGCCTGTTAACCTCCCAGAAGCTGTGGTTAACTACAGCTTAATTGCCAAACGGGTGGGTAGTCGTCGTTCGTATAGTCGAACAAGTGGCGCCGGCCATCTTGTTTAATCGAACGCGGTCAGCTGTGGTTTGCCATCGAGTTCATGGAATTGAAATCGGACACTCAACGGCATGAACACTGCTGGGACTTCCACCTCCATCTATGTTCGGCTAAATATGCACGAACAGAGCACGGTTCGGTAGAAATAATCTACACTTCAACACTGACTTTGTGCACGAACTGTCCCGTTCGACTATTTGAAGTGAACTTTAATCATTGGAAATAGACATATTCTGGAACAATTTTGGTCAAAAGAGACGTCCATGAAACTTTTGAACCCCTTGCTCTGATCTGGGTGATTTTTGGATATGTTGTTCACCCAGATCAGGGCTATCAGGGGCTGATACTTTATAAAATATGTGTTTTTTATGCTTGGGGATAATTATGTTATCTACCTTAATTGTATCACAGGCAGAGTGGAGGGATTGTGTGCTGTATGTGAGAGTGTCAGGCATTGTTACATTGATTCTATTGGTGTACAATTTGTGCCCTGTGCCCCATCTGGTCCAGTGGGTGTTCCTCTGGCCTGAAAAGTTGTATAAAAATCCAACTTGTACCATTAAACTCTCAGATCATCTTGCACCTTCATGAAGTCTTGGCTCATGTTTGGGGGATCTGAGAACTACACTCTGGGGATTGCTATAATCACTATACTCCCCTGAGTATAATCACTGAGCTCTTGTAAGAGCTGCTCCTGCTACGCTCCCGGGAGAGGCCTACCCACTGGAAGCTGGATCCTGGTTTTGGGTCCAGGGTGGGTGGAGGACAGTGAGACTCCAAACAAGCTGTGGGGTTTACGGTGGTTATGGTGTTCCAGTGCAGTGCTTATGCTACTCATCAGTACTAGGAAGCAGCGATTGACGAAGGTACCCGGTTGAGGTGCCAGGCGGTCCGTCACACCAGGGAACTTTGTAACGTCGCCTGCTTCTCTTACAGGCAAGCCTGAACGAGGGGAACATGCACTCCCTACGAGCCAGGGGGAGCCAGGGGGACCATTCATTTGATTTCATATAGGAACTCCCAAAGATTGACCGTCCGCTACATCTTTTCTTATGGAACTATTTTGGGCAGCAGCCACGTGTGTGGTCTGTCAATACTTTACCCTGTGGTGATTTGGCTACACTACAGGGATCTGAGTGCTATTTGGACATCTTGGGAGCTCAGATCCAGGCTATCCGTGGATATAAGACTATTAAAATGATATGTGTATTGGGGTGTTTTTATGTTTTATGCACTGTACTTCTAGAGCCTGGGAGATAATTAGCAAAGCAAACTCTCTTGTCTCCCAGGCACAGAGACGCCTGGGCGGGCTTACCTATGCTTTTGCTGGAGACACCATGCTCGGGGTCTGTGTATAAAAAATAGGCAACTTGGCCATAATAAAACATTCCTTGTACCCTTCATCAAGTCTCAACTGATGTTTGGTTATGCGACAGCTAGAGTACTATAATAACATGAACCGGGATTTCGGGTATCTTCAGACGTACGTATCACTATGGATACAGGAGGTTCATTACAAACAGTGCACACAAAAAAGTGCAGTTTTAAATCTTACAAGGCTATTTTAAAGTACATATCTTAAAAAGCAAGTATGGTGATTCAGTTGCATCATATGGCCATATTGCGTTAAGCCCGCCAGTCCATCACAGTACCCCATATGGCCATATGGTGTAAGTAAATCCCCATAATTGTTTGCTAAGTCACATAATTTAGTTGTCTACTAAGAAATGCTTGTTCTGGGTGTGACCCCCAGTGCAACTTTTTTTCTGTGTACATTTGGAATCCAGACCAGATGCCTTTTCTGTCGAGCACCCCGCATCGCCGCTATAGGCACCTCTTTGGAGATAACCACAAGAAAGCATAAACATGAGGAAAGTTATTGGAAGTAGTTTCAGTAGTAAGTATTGCAGTTAGCATGTTCATCTCCTGTGTTAAAATTAGTGTAGGACCAACCAATATTGGAGTATTGTGACATAGTGGTGGATTTAACAGGATATGGCCATTTGATGTAATATACCTTAACATGAGTTTTAATATTATATTTATTTATACCCTAACAAATATATTTGTGATGAGTAAAAAATAACATTAAATGTAGAAATTCACTCCTCTCAGTCCTGCAACTTGTCCCATGTCGATCAATGTTTTAAGCTATGCTATGCAGTCAGCATACAGAAAGCATACAGAGAACAAGAGAAACTAATCTGTTTCTATTTCTTCTCCTCATTTGCAATTTGTGCCCTGGCCGTGCCTAGACTGAACTGGATCTTTGATATAGCTTTGTTTATATAGATTTGTTTCAAGAAAATGAAGCACCATTTTTTTTATTGCTTTATTCAATGTTAGTGTACAGCACTACGGAATTGCTGGCGCTTTTATAAATAATAAAATAATAGAAATAATAATAATAAATGAAGGGACAATCCCCCTTTATATTTATAATGTGCTAAACAATCTACATAAGTGTTTTGATATTTGCCGATTATATATTTTATTACTGTATTATTATATATAAATCTTTTTTTAAAATGCAAAACACATAATGTAATGCAATGAATGTGTATCCCCCAAGAAATGAAACTTTTAATGGAATGGATAGACAGATTATACTTCAATTAACTCTTTCATATATTTACGCATATTCCAGGCAGATAGCATGAATATATTTCAGCCCCATACGAATGCGCTCACACTTCACTTTACTTTTAGCAATTAATGTTTCCATGGTTATATCAAAGATAACAAATAGGGCCTGATCGTAAATCTTCTCTGATCATTAATCTTCTCATTGCTAATGCACAGGCACTTTGCTTCCACAAGATACATAATATTATAGAATGAATCAGAAAACTTGTGTAAGACATTATTCATCAAAGCATTTGAAGGCACAGCCAATTGGTATTTATCAAGGTGTGAAAAAAAGTGCATGTAAAAGAAATTAAGGAAGATTACTTGTAAGTGCATTATTAAAGGGTTTTGGCACTGTCTGCTTCCTGGCAACAAATAAATGGTGTTCCTCTGCATCCCTTTGCATTATAGGACTATAATATGATAAAGGGTGAGCATCATTATATTACTTTATTTTTAACTATATAACCAACACATCAAATGTTTTTTTTTTCTAGTTTTTTTTCCTTTTCTTTTTTTTATCACAAACAAGACCAATTCTCACAGCAGACTGTATTTTTGAATTCTGTTTTCTTGCTTAGATTCATTTACGTTTATGGTGATTAGTTTTGCCAACTTGGCAAACAAATTATTATACTCACCCATTTCCAAATCAATCTCCCTCTGACCTCCAGGGTGTCTCTTTTGTTCCCTCTGATGGATATACTGCAAAGAAATGTATTTTAGCAGGCATTTCATACTTTCCGATCTGCTCATTGATGCTCTTAGCTAATGAGTGGCCCTGCACAGTGTACTGAAGTGGTTATGGTGTATGGAGTGTTCCTTTAGTCTCTGCAATGAGTTATACTTCCCAAGAGCAGCTGATGCTTCTGGTGCTGTGCTAAAGTTAAAAGAATCATAATAATACGGTAGCGTGGCTTGACCGCCGACCTTAATGGCTGCTTAGTCTCTGAGCTCCCGCTTATCCGCATCTAATAAAGCATTTGCCGGCAGCATCAAGACCCATGGCTGACTACCCGCAACACGAGCATGTCCAGTACGGGTTCAGAAGCAAAACTGCCCCGGAGAAAGAGAGGGGAGAGAGGGGAATCAGCACTCACAGTCATGGATCTGTTTGCGGTCACGCGAACCCTTCGGGCCCTGCAAGATGTCCGCCCAGCAAGACCGCGCGGCTCAGTCTCCCCTCCATCTGTGGCAGATGGAGACACGCCAGATTTGCAATCAGAAGACACAGCACACATCTTATTGAAGCTCATGGAGGTCAGAACATACCTCGCGAGCGAGATGGCAAGAAATGCCCAGGAGGTAAGGGTGGAGATTGGGTGCCCACACATTCGACCTAGAGCAGCATGTGGAAACCATGGTGGAGGCACGCAATGAAGTGGTGACCCACGCGGAAGCAATGGCACAACAAATAGATACCCTGGAAATGGTGGTGAAGGACTTGTCTAATCGATCCAGAACTAACAACTTGAGAGTGAGAGGCCTCTCGGAAACTACCAACGTAGGCCCATTAGCACAAATCATGCAAGATTACTTCAAGCACTTTCTTCCCGAGATGCAGGAGAATCGCTGGGCAGTAGATAGGATCCACAGAACCCTGCTTACCAGAAGAGCAGAGGGTGCAGCCCCACGAGACGTTATAATCCGATTTCACTACTATGCCACTAAATAAGCTACCGTGAAATATAGCAGAGATAACGTATTACAATAACGGGATGCAACACTCTCCATGAGATCCATTATACCTGTGGGCACCCCTTTAAATTGGTGGCATTTTGAGTGGGCAGAGCCCACACCCTGATACCGGGGGCAGATCTAGCGCGCTTTCTTGCAGGACTTTCCATCATGCCACCATCTGGCTTTACACTGCCTAAGACACCATGTCTGAAGCTATCAAGCTACTTGCCACGTGACTGGTAAGAAGTAGGGAAAGACGCAGGTCGGAATCCATGAACTGCCCCCTGTGGCATTTGCTACCTGCAAAATGCAAACTGCCTGCTCCAATTTCCATGGGATGTGTGCCCCTGAGGCACAGTGGTAAAGATAAGTGCTCCAACACACATACATATGTAAATGTAGAGACGGGGGTGGGGGGGGGGGGTGTGATGGGGAAGGAGCCATTTTTACTAATGGAGGGGGGTTTATGATGATGCAGATAAGACTCCCTTCAACGGCACTTTATCCTTTTATGTATGATTTAAACAAGATTATACATTCTACTCCACAACACATAACACATACTCTAGAATCGACAATGTACTGCTTAATGGACACGGGATGGCCAAAGTTATTAAATCCGCAATAAATAGCATAACATGGTCCGATCACGCGGACATCTCAGTCAACCTTGGCAAACTCAAATACTCAACCAATTGGGCATGGAAACTTAACACTAACCTACTTAACAATAAAGACATTTGTCGCAAGACAAACGTAGTCCTCAGGGAATACTTCACACACAACGATACACCATATGTGAACCAGACAGCTATATGGGCAGCCCATAAAACAGTAGAGAGGGGGCACCTGATCAAGGAGGCAACATATAGGAAAAAACGCAAAACAGAACTTCTAACGAATTTGCAATCGGCGCTGTGAAGAGCCGAACAACAACACAAAACTAACCCCATACCCACCAAACTCACAGAAGTTAACGCCATTAGACACTCCTTTAAGGAACTATCACTGGAGGGAGTGGCTTTCTCCCTTTTATGGTCCAAGCGTTTGTTCGACGAAAAGTCAAACAAAATGGACACCCTCCAAACACTGGGCCATACATCACAGCAATAAGGGCATTATATACAAACATATGGGATCAAACTATCATCATGGGAGCACACCCAGCTCTGTTCCCATTGGGAAATGGCACAAGACAGGGGTACCCGTTATCCCTGCTGCTATTTGCCCTCATGCTAGAGCCGCTACTACACTCCATTAGAGGCCATCCACACATACAGGGAGTACTGATTGCAGGCAAACAATAGAAGTTCGCAGCATACGCGGACGATGTAATGCTCACCCAGACACATTTCCATTGCTATTAACACATTATTATTATTATTATTATTATTATTATTATTATTATTGCCATTTATATAGCGCCAACAGATTCCGTAGCGCTTTACAATATTTTGAGAGGGGGGGTGTAACAATAAATAAGACAATTACAAGAAAACTTACAGGAATAATAGGTTGAAGAACATTATAGCAACCTCTCAGGCTATAAAGTTAACCTACAGAAATCTATGACCATACCCTTTCACCTGTCAACCTCAGACGCGGCCCAGCTCCGATGCACTGGCAAACTGCAAATCTCAGATTCGGCCCTTACTTACCTGGGCATACACCTTTACGGCGGATCACGCCCAGTTATTCGAACAAACTACCGCCCACTGATCCGTACACTAACGCACACTGGATGGACAAGCCCATCTCCTGGATGGGTAGGCTTCATTCCATAAAGATGAACGTAGTTCCGAGACTATTGTTCCTGCTCCAGACATTACCGGTGAAGCTCACACAGGCACACCTTACAGGCCTACAAAACACAATATACACATTCATCTGGCACTAAAGACACCCCAGAATAGCCAGGAATACACTATATAGACTAAAGAATAGGAGAGTGTTAGGCCTACTACACCTATACCATTACTATATTGCGGCGCAGCTGGCCCAGATTGCACATTGGAACTCCCCCCCGAACACTAAATGCTGGGTGGATATTAAATCACTCCTGACAGGAGCAGGTCTACCCCAATTCACAATGCGGTTCCCCAGGGAACACAGAGCTTTTCTGAAGACCAGTTGCCCAGCAATACTAAATTCCCTCCAAATCTGGGATTTGACAGCCACAAAATACACTCTTACGAACCAGGACTCCCCAATGACTCCAATCCTCCAAAATAGGACTTTCCCACCAGGAAATGAAAGCAAGAGATTTTAAGTGCCCAGAATACGCAGGGCTACAGAGTTACGTACATTTGTATGCAGACAAGGTTATCGTCACCTATGAACACTTCACAGACTTAGTTCCCCTGCATACTGGAGACTACTTTAGATACATCCAAATAAGGGACTTTGCTCTGAAGAAAGAGATTAAAGTAGCTGCCAACACCCCCATGACATTCTTCGAAAGGATGTGTTTCAGGGAGACACCTTCACAGGGCTAATATCACTGCTCTATCAACACCTGGGATCGACCTCAGCAGGCTGAGATACACAGAACAGTGGGAAACAAATCTGGGGAGGTGTTGGAGGGTGTAGACTGGGAAGACATATAGGAGGCATACATACAATCCTTCATGTGTGTGACACTGCAAGAACAATCATACAAAACACTTTTTAGATGGTACACCACCCCAGTCAAGCAATTGCATATGAAATTAAGCCCCACGGACACATTCTGGAGATTGTGCGAGGATAAGGGAAGCTACATACACATGTGGTGGAACTGGCCCAGGGGGAAAGAGTTCTAGGGGTTCTAAGTGTTCTAAGTGTTGGACCTGAGCTCTAAGATTATGCAAAGACAGTTGAAAGTTGACCCATGGGTGTGTCTATTATCCAGGCCCACAGAGGGATTACCTAGACATGAACAAAAACTGCTCAATATGATTTACTTAGCGGCCAGGAGATCTCTAGCACAAAATTGGATAATCCCAGAGCTACCTACTATTCCAATGGTCCTCACCAATATTAGGGACAATTGCCTAATGGAAAACCTGACATCCCTGGTCCGCAACACTACCAAAACTTTACATAAGGTGTGGGATTTGTGGGAACAATATGACATATAACAAGGCAAGCAACATCCTCATCAGGTAATAACCCGGAGGGCGAGGGAAAGTGATGGATTCAACCGGTGCTGCGGGATACTGTATACTTTCTACCGAAGGGTGGGGAGAGAGGATAAGGGTGCAGAGGGACAATCGCTCCAATGGGGGAGGCAAACTCACCCAGAAATACTCCAAATAGCTGCCTGATGGAGACCTGAATCCTCCTTCTGGTTAGACACACGGGAGACAACTGAAACGGAGAGTGGGCGCTAGTAAAGTGGGGGAGGCCTTAGAAGGGGCCCACCGCTTTACTTCCTGGATATCCCTGGGGGATGCAGGTCGGGGTCACAGCTTACAGCCCATAAAGGAGCCCTGGCCGGTGGATGCACAGGGGTGTCGGGGGACGTGGGTGGAGGGGGCTCCCAGGAGATACGGAGAGACACAGACCACCGGGCCTCCATAATAGGGGTAGCAGTGGATGGCGATAAGAGGTGGGACCTAAGACACAAGCTGGTACGAATCAGATGAGCAGATGAGTGGATGACCTGATAAATAGCTCTCCCAACCTTATACCAAAGGACAAGACAAGAGTTAAATAAGAAACAATACAACTAATTTATTGAACAACATTCAGGGTCTTTATATAGTACAAGGAGTCAAACAAGTAAAACTATGTGGGTAACACACAAACAAGTAAAACTGTGCTAGGACAAACAAGTAAAATGGTACAGGGACAAATGGGAGACTGCACTGTCATAGTGCAGTGACAACGTGGGAATCAGTATATTGAGTATCCAATCCATGGTGCCAGGATGCTTGAACATGATGGAGCTAGTTCCTGTGTAATGGAAGGGAGCTCTCTTAATCTGAAGGCACCTTTGGATAACTCTCTCTTTAAGATACCTACTCTGGAAAAGAACTAGACTTCTGGTCACCACGAGGTGAGGCAACATCCTGTGCTTCTTGGCTTGATACCGCTATCTTTTTCTCCCCAGTGAAACTCATAGAAATGTACTATTATGTGCCATATGGGCTTGTGGGTAAAAGTGCACTCACGGTCGGTCACACTGACAAGGATTTCTTCTTCAGAAAACCATGAGATCAGGGATTATCTTAAAATAATTAAATAGGTACATAAATAACCCTTTCAATGCCACCCAGAACCCTATACTCTTGTAAAAAACACTCTTCTCACATGATTTTAACATTTTGTAATTAACGACAGTCTTATTTCAACATACTTAACCCTTTAGATTCCACTTAAGGAATAATTAAAGTCAAAATCCCCAGTTCCTGTTTCACAGTGTCTCTATAGGCAATCCTTTACATGTGCACAAATACTCCTGCTGGTGTTAAATTAAAGGGACTTTCCAGACCCCTAAAGTACAATAGAAATTGGCACTTTTATAAATTAATCATGTTATATGGAATATTCAGTTTGGTCATCTCCCTTCAAACATTCTAGAATTATGGGCTATTTACAAAGCTCTGAGACATTTCCAGACCCTTCTGTCTGGGAAGTGGATCACCATTCGTACAGACAACAACGCGGCTGCTGCCTACATCAATCATCAAAGAGGAACACCCATTATAATCTGCCCTTCTGCCAGAAGTAACACCCATTATATTTTGGGCAGCACACAATGTCCAGAATCTGAAAGCAGTTTATCTTCGGGGAGATGTCAACATAGAAAATTCTGAATGTATTGACACTCTCATATCTGTAGTGGTGTTGGTATCAAGGTAGCCCACATCAAAATACATTTACGAGATATATATTACAAACATATGATACTGCACTTAAAACGAATTCAAAAATACTTATGTATTTATTGTAACAAATTATCTGATAGTCTGTTACTTTACAGTCTATATCTCATTACATGCATAAATGCATAAACAAAAAATAAAGTACATAAATCAAAATAATGCCTACAAATAATTGTAGCTGTACATTACAGCTGATGATATAAAGAGGACAGTGGAATAAAATGTCCCTTATCCATCCAAAAGAAAATGAAAGAAATGGAAAAAAAAAAATAGAACAAATAAAAAATAAACAATGTGGAAAAATAAATGCCAAATATACAGTCCAATTGTGCACACACTAAAAAATCTAAAGCAAAAGACAATATTGATCCGTAGATAAGTCCTACTTGACAGATCTCACCCCATGTAGTAGGGAAATTGTTCTCACAGATGCAATCCAATCCTTAGCAATACGTATGATGGTTGTCTCAGAATGTCCAAGTGTTGTGCAGATTAAGGCGGTAGGCAAGAGTTTTTGGGTGATGTAGTATATCTAGAAGCTGTAGGCAGGGACCTCTGGGCTGCGCGCTCAGGACATTGAATGTCTCTTACATCCAGGGCCTTCGAGGGGACGTTCAAGGTCCCGACGTACTCCATTTCCCATCAATCAAGAGATCACCTTATATTCCTTCTATCAAGATGCCAATTCTGAGGAAAATAAAATTTACACATATTGAATCTTTCAAGAATTGTCCTGCTCTAGCTGGAGAAAACTAAGGATTGAAGATAATCCAATCAACTCTTTCTGATTCCAGAAGGGTCTTTGAAGGGACAAGCTGCTTCTATTTCTTCCATTCGAAGATGGCTATCTTTATCTATTGAAAAGTTTCTCTATGCTCAAGGACTGGAAGTTCCTTCCTTCTACAGATCTCACTCTACACTCTACCATGGCCACAGCTTGGGCATCAGTTCCTATCGAGGATATATGTAAGGCAGCAACCTGGGCATAAGACTCCATTTTTGTGAAATACTACCGGTCTAAAAGATCCTATCTGCTGTTGTCTGTTTCTTCCTGATGAAGATTTGAATAAATATTTTTGCAGCTCACTGTCTCTCCCTCCCTTCTTTGCGTGGGTATTCCCTATTAGTGATGCTGCCATGTTGGCCAAGAAACATGAAAATTCTTACTTCTTTTCCTGATCGTTTTCACATCTATGGGAACCATAGTAGACCCTCTTTGCATTGCATAAAGACTTAGTCTTTCCATATCACGCTTGTTACCGTATATACTCGAGTATAAGACGAGTTTTTCAGCACATTTTTTGTGCTGAAAACCCCCCACTCGTCTTATACTCGAGTCAGTTGTCTGTATTATGGCAATTTTCATTGCCATAATACAGACAAGGACCGGGGGCTGTCAGGAAGCTGTTACTTACCTTCACCGCAGCTCCTGTCAGCTCCCTTCTCTCTCCTCCGTCCGTGCAGCTCCCAGGTCAGCTCCCTCTGCAACTCTCGCGAGAGCCGCGGGGTCAGAGCGTTGCCACGGGTTACCGTGGCAACGCTCCGCGCGGCCGCGAGACTTGCAGAGGGAGCTGACCTGGGAGCTGCACGGACGGAGGAGAGAGAAGGGAGCTGACAGGAGCTGCGGTGAAGGTAAGTAACAGCTTCCTGACAGCCCCCCTCCTACAGCCCATCCACTGGACCACCAGGGAGTGAGAGCCCCCCTCCCTGGCCAGCTAACAAGCAGGGAGGGGGGACGAAAAAATAAAAAAAAAATAAGAAGAAGAAAATAAAAAAATAAGAAGAAAAAAAATAATAACATTAAAAAATATATATATTATAATAATAATAATAATTAATAAAATGCCCACCCCCACCAATGCTCTGCACTCACACACACACACACTGCACTCACACTCACACACACTGCATTCATACACACACTCATACACACACTGCACTGCATTCATACACACACTGCATTCATACACACACTGCATTCATACACACTGCATTCATACACACTGCATTCATACACACACACATACACACACTGCATTCATTATATACACACACTGCATTCATACACACTGCATTCATACACACACACATACACACACTGCATTCACACTGCACTCATACACATACTGCACTGCATTCATTATATACACACACTGCATACACACTGCATTCATACACACACTGCATACACACTGCATTCATACATACACACATACACACACTGCATTCACACTGCACTCATACACACACTGCACTGCATTCATTATATACACACTGCACTCATATACACACACTGCACTGCATTCATTATATACACACTGCATACACACTGCACTCATACACGCACTGCATTCATTATACACACACTGCACTCATACACACTGCACTCATATACACACACTGCACTCCATTCATTATATACACACTGCATACACACACAGCATTCATATACACACTGCATTCATACACACACACACTGCATTCATTATATACACACACTGTAAATAAATATTAAATTAATATAATTTTTTTAGGATCTAATTTTATTTAGAAATTTACCAGTAGCTGCTGCATTTTCCACCCTAGTCTTATACTCGAGTCAATAAGTTTTCCCAGTTTTTTGGGGTAAAATTAGGGGCCTCGGCTTATATTCGGGTCGGCTTATACTCGAGTATATACGGTAATTGTAAACACATCATTTAGACTTACTTCTGTGTTGGAAGCCAACTCTATATATTTGTGATCCGGTTAAAACTTCAGGGTCACAAAATTTCTTCCCAGCACTTTATCCTTCTGTGAAATTGAACATAATTTTTTTTTTAATTCTTTATTTTTGAGTGCATAAGTAGACAAAACAGCTCACTCTGCCACAATAGCATTCGCAAGCATCAACATAGTACATTGATATTACAATGGTGGCGTCTGAGCAATGCACATTTTTATATATAAATGTAGAAACAGAACATTAGTTAACATCGGTTGCCTTTTACATTTAAAGTAACTGTCTTAATCTGCGTTGAATCGGTAGCTTGTTTGTAATTGCTTCATATTTGCTGTGTAAGAAGCAACAAGTGTGCCTGTAATGCCGCAACGGCAGTTACAGGCATTTGAAAATGAAAATAAACATAGTTATACATTTGCATGGTATTCGTGAAACCTGGCACGGTTTTTCAGTATTTATATTGCAAGCTGAATACAGGCTAGGAGGTTACATCTAACGTGGTAGGCCGTGTTAGGAGGCATTAAGCCTATGGTTAGTCCTATATACGTATGAGTAGACATGCAAACACGTATGCGTGTACTCTGCTTAGGGGATCAGGTCGTTTAGTTGTACAGAATTAGCTGTGAAGTGCTATATAACAGAAACGTAGTGTGTGTACGCTGTCTAGCTATGGTATTCAATACACTCGAGTGAGTGAACATCATTGTTCGGTTACAGCTATGTGAAAACATTAGGTTAATCCCCTTAGGGGGGTCCCGGCTATCTAGGTGCAATTTCCCTCCGCCAGCATATGAACAATAAAATCAGTAGCGTTTGCACTGGAGGGTGACTCAGTTAAGGATAGTGCAGAATTCCCATTGTGAGTTTTCTCTACGCGTGCGAGTGCACTTGTGAAGCCCTAACTATATGCAAGTAGGGACCCTAGACATCTTGGGTAGCAGATTAGAAGCAATATTGCGACACAAAACATAAAAGCAAAAAACAGAAAAAACATAAGTCATTCAGGAAAAGTTCGTCACCACAAACTACCGGCGTACCGGAGTGGGGTGCATGGCTGCTGCATTTGCCCTTTTTTTTTAAAGCTGCAGATAAGGTCGCCTTGTGTGGAGGAGTGGGTGCTGTCATCAGACAACTTGGCGGTGCATATAGGGTGTGGATGTGGGTAGTGTTGTTACTGAGCATCTGGTGCGTGTGTGAATGCAGGGGTGGTAAGGTGACAGTGGAGTGAGCGTAGTGTGTGTCAGTCCTCCAGTGTGTGTGTGTGTGAGCGTTACTGTGTCTGGTAATACATTCTGCCATGTGTCAGCTGACGTGTCTGTGGTGTATTCGCTTGTTAGGTAGGGTATCATAGGGGGAAAGAACGGGGTACAACCTTTGTAACAGTAGACTGAAGGCATCATATCCATCAATAACAGGGATTATTAAAACCATGGATAGTGTTCCTCAGACATTAAACATACAGTCTCGCCCCTTGGGCCGTTTGTGTTGCCCTTCATGTGGTGACAGCTGCATAGGAGTCGGGTGTCCTTCCTTGGGGAATAAAAACGGTGGTTCTTGTCGGATCCCAGGTGTGAGTCGAGGGGGGGGTATTGCGCTCTCCCTGTTGTGCCAGTGAGTCCAAGGACAAACCCATCTCCCGCAGTAGCGTCGCAGAGCTCTGTAGGTCTTGGATGTAGTGCGTTTCGCTTCGTGCTTGACCGCTAGCTTGTGGGATCGGTGCCAGCGGTATTGAATCCCCCGTTGTTGGAGTAGGGAGGTGAGCGGTCGGAGCGATCGCCTCCATGCTAGTGTGCCGCTCGATAAATCGGCGTAGAATGATATCGCCATATTTTCGAAATGGAAGGGGGACTTGTCCCGCAGTGCTGTGAGGACCGCTGCTTTGTCCTTCCCGGATTGAAAGGTAAGTATTAAGTCCCTGGGGGCTGAGGCTGGTGCTTTGTTGGATTTAGGGAGTCGGAAGAAATTGTCCAGTATGATGGCTTTCCCCTGCCTCTGTGGTAGCAGGGTCGCCAGCATGCGCTTCAAAAAGTGTGGCATTTCTTGCGTAGAGATGTCGTCGGAGACCCCTCTGAGTTTGAAGTTGTTTCGTCTCCGTGGGTCTTCCAGGGCCGCAAGGCGGCGTTCTTGTAACCGGGTCTGCTGTTGCAGGTCCTGTACGGTTCTGTGGAGTTCGGCAATTTGTTGGGTGGTGGTTTGGGAAGTCCCTTCCAGGGCCCCTATGCGGCCTCTGCAGGTCAGTGCGTACCGCCGTTATGTCTGCCAAGATGTTCCTTTGTAGGTCTGCCAGCAGTGCTTTGAGGACCTTTGTGGTCACAGGTGAGGAGTCAGACCCTGCTTTGGCGTGTTTCGGTGCTTGTGAGGGGGCCGGTGCAGGCATGGGCAGATAATCATCATCAGCATCGTCAGACAGCCCATCCGAGAAGTTTGAGCAGCCACTGGAGAGCGCGGCCATTTTGGGCCCGCCGGCGCCATGCGCCTGCCTCCACATGTCCCCAATAGTAAGTCCGGGAGCGGGTTTATCAGTCGTTGGGCGCTTAGATTTGCGTCCCATGTTGTCCAGGCTGACCCGGAAAGCTCTTGCGGTCAGTTTTCGGAGGTAAGGGTGTCGGTTTTCAGGCGTTTTGGCTTCTGTGAGCACGGAGCTACAGGCTTATGCGACCGTTCGCCTCCGTGGTCAGGCTCCGCCCCCCGAAATTGAACATTATTGAATTAAATAATAACATCAATTCCTTTGACATACTAAAAAAACTAAATGTTAATTTTTTCTTTGATAAGTCACTTATATTTGTATTCACTAAGTAGTTCACTGAATGAATTGAGAAAAAAAAAAACACAAACCTGTTATCCTAAAATAGGCGAGTTTAAAAAGTTTGCTATTCATACATTTAATTTTGTTCTGACCAAAATTTTCCACATTTGTTTTTCAAATCAGAAAAAAGATACAAATAAGGTAAAGGAATCTGCCTAACAAAGGTAGAAACCCTCCTTACTGAAATTACCTCCTAGGTAGAATCATTCAAAGGTAAAGGCAAAACAACACAAAATAATAATAAACTTTTATTTAAACAAGGTCCTAAAGTTAAAATATGATAGATAGAGTAAAGTGAAAAAAGGAGCAGGAGAAAGTGTCTTGTAATAATCAACAAGTATATAGGGTTTTGAAAAATCCCTATATAAAACCCAAGTGCGCTATATGCACAAAACAATATGTATAGTATAGCCTGAGAAGAGCCAAAACGTCCGAGGTGCTCAGGATATCAGTTACACAGCAGGCAGCATACAGAATATGTAGCCTGTGTAGGACAGTAGGTGAAGAGATGGTCAGAGATAGGTAACAGCCAGTGGGGTTCTATGAATAAGACCCTCAGGTAGAGTAGTGGGAGTAGACGTGCATCTAGTTGAATGGAGGCATAACTCCACAATAAAACCAATGGCAGCCAAACCTCACTCCCAAACCAGCCGTGCTAATAACCCTCCGTAACTAGGAGGCTATCCGGAGAAACGGCTAGAGCTATCCAACCTATCCAACCTAATCACCTAGGCTATCTGCTGCTTCATGGCAGCTAAAAGATTCAATGTAGTTTGCCCTGCGTGCTTAACATAAAGAGCTGCAGCTAACACAAACGGTAGACAAACTATCCCCTCAATAGAAACGTGAACTGAAAGAATAAATGCATCAGCACACTAAGTAGCTCAACGGAGGTTTATATAGGGATTTTTTGTACCCTTATAGGGATTTTTCAATACCATTTTATACTTGTTGATTATTACAAGACACTTTCCCCTGCTCCTTTTCTCACTTTACTCTATCTATCGTATTTTAATGATGCACCTTGTTTAAATAAAGTTTGTTACTATTATTTGTTGTTTTGCCATTACCTTTGAATGATTCTACCTAGGAGGTAATTTCAGTAAGGAGGGTTTCTACCTTTGTAAGGCAGATTCCTTTACCTTATTTGTATCTTTTTTCTAATTAACTTCGGTCATGCCTACATTACCTCTTTGATCATATTTATGACCACATATTAGGTTTTTCCTGATATCGTTGTCTTCCTCTTTTTCATGTTTTTCAAATCACCTTGCTTCACTGTTAATTGATTATTTGATGTCATTGTAGAATAAAAACATTCTTAGGAATTGGAATAATGCAATATAAAATGTACCCTTTCTCCTTAATACTGCTAATAAGAATTTTTATTCTAAAAATGTTTTAAAAAATCTGGATTTAATTTATTCTGCAAATCATATACCTCCCTATATCTATATTATTAAAAAATGATCATCTAAATGCATTGCTTCAGGCAATTAATTATTCCTATCCCAGTGTTTCTCCCTTATCATGAGCAATCAGTTTACTTTTTTTGTTTAGATCTCAGTGAAAGATTAGATAAATTGAAATTACATAAGGTCACCAGGAAAAAGAGAAATGATGTCAAGTTAGCCAAAATGTTACTTAAAGGGCACCTGTCATGCCCCAAACAATGTATGCAATTTGGATTGAGCATCTATACAGTTATACAGTTTTGCTTGCATATGTAAAGATTAGGAGAAAAACCTATTTAAAAATAGTGTTTTCTCCCAAATGTCAGTCAATGCCTTGCAGTGCCGAGTCAATGACTGACCAGAGAGAGCAGAAAAGGTCTTCAAATAGGAAGTCTCTCTGCTCTCCTCCTTTAGCAACCACAGTACATGTGCTGTGGTTTCTATGGAAACTCCCTAGCCAACGCTTCTAGCCCTGGCTAAGGACTTAGAAATGGAATGAATCTATGTTACTCTGTTCAGACAATGGCACGCTGGCAACAAAGCCAGTGTGCCAATGTCACTGATAAAGTATCCTAAGCAGGGCTAATCAAATAAGATTGCTATGCAAGAAGACACATTACTTTGTGTAAAAACATTCACTGCTCAGGCACAACTATGCCTGGTGAAATTATGGAAAAATTAAACAATGTATTTGATGGACTTTCTTCAGCACTGTCGATTGTGCGATAAATAAATACAGATAAAAGAAATTAATTTGCATCATCTCAGTGCACACTAACCTGCTCTCAACTTCTTAGAGGGTGGGAAAAGATCTATTGTTTAAGCCCCAAACTCACTTACTTAGATAGTCATTTTTAAGTTGGCACTAACTTAAAAGAGTCACTCCAAACCCCTTGTGAACATATGTAACCTGCTACTGACATGCTGTCAGCCATTTTGCTGTTTATTCATCATCTTAAAATATAATCAAAAGAAGAATATTTACTCTAAGAAATAAGAAGAAACTAATGGATGTCTGGACTGTTTTTTTGGATTGCAAAAGGAAAGGCTATTTTGAAAGCGTGTCTTGTAAGATGTTGCCGGGGGGGGGGGGAGTTGAAATGTGTGCTTAAGTTGTGAAAGAGGAAGTCAGGCTTATATGTGTTAACTCTTATCATAGACAGGTGATATTTTAGGGAAGTAAGAGGCATGACTGTGGTCAAGTTATCTGTTAGAAAGATCATGGGATGCTTAAACCTTTGAACCTTAAATTTGTCAGTTATGCTAGAATTTAGCCAATAGGAAATAAGACCATATTTGGAGTTCTGATTCAAGCTAAGCGAAAGGCCAGTTCCGGGTCATATGTATAAAATATGAGGAATTGTAACATGATGTTAGATTGCTTCTTGCCAATCTCCATGAGATATCTTGTGTATTGTAATGGTCAATTAAAACGCTTTTATTGAACCTGGTAATATTTCTTTTCTACTTCCACACCCTAAACAACTTAAGATGCTGGAATGCTTTATGTGTGAAGAGTGTGTCCTTGTTTTTTCATTTTGCAAAAAGTGTAGATTTCAATAAAAATTAAAGCTTTTAGAAATTAACCTGGTTACACCCCCATGGTTTCATGCAGACAACAGGTCATGTTACTTCCTGGTTTGGTTAGCACAATACAGCATCATATATAAGATTTAAGAAAGCCAATAATGCTTGCAAAAAAGGTAATTAAAGTGGCTAAATTAGAAACTGATACCCAAAGAATGCAAAACCAACCCCCACATTTTTTTCAAGTACATCAATTCTAAAAAAAAACTAAAAATGAAAGTGTAGGTACACTGGAAACAGAGCTGGGTCTGTTAGCTAATGAAGACCAGGAAAAGGCAGAAATTTTAAATAACTATTTTTCTTCAGTATATATTAATGATATTGCAAGATATGGCAAGATATGTGGAAATGATTGCTGCAAAAAACTTGCAGATAACTTGTGATTGGATGACTTGAGACAAGGTGCTACAGCAGTTATATTAAATTAATGTAAATAAAGCTCCGGGGCCTGACGGTATTCACCCATGGGTACTTAACGAGCTTGGTGGGGAAATTAGTGAACCTCTGTATTTAATTTTTAAAGATTCTTTTGTTTAAGGTATTATACCGGAGGATTGGAGTAAGGCAGATGTTGTTCCTATATGTGAAAAGGGTTAAAAATCCTTGCCTGGAAATTATAGACCTGTGAGTTTAACTTCTGCGACTGTGAAAATATTTGAAGGGCTATTAAAGGATAATATTCAGAAACTCATTGGGAAGAACTTTGCCATTAGCAATAATCAACATGGTTTTATGAAACATAGGTCATGTCAAACTAACCTAATTGCATTCTGTGAAGAAGTAAGTAGAAGTATAGATCAGGGTGTTGCAGTGGATGTGATAATATAATTTTGCCTTTTTATAAATCGCTGATAAGACCACATCTTGAATATGCTGTGCAATTTTGGTCACCTGTTCTAAAGAATGATATTATAGGCACTAGAAAAAGTGCAGAGACGAGCTACAAAATCGATAAAAAGGAGTGGAGCATTTTAGTTACGAAGAAAGGTTAAAAAATGTAAATCTCTTTAGTTTGGAAAAACGGCACCTCAGAGGGGATATGATAACATTATACAAATATATTCGGGGCCAGTACAAACCATTATCTGGAAATCTATTCATAAACAGGGCTATACATAGGACACGAGGTCACACATTTAGGTTGGAAGAAAGGAGATTTAATCTAAGGCAAAGAAAAGGTTTTTTTTTTTACAGTAAGAGCAATAGGGACATGGAATTCTCTGCCTAAAGAAGTGGTTTTATCAGAGTTCATACAAATGTTTAAACTGCAATTGGATAAATACTTGCAAAAACATAACATACAGGGATATAATTTCTAATTAGTGGGGTAATAGCTGCTTGATCCCAGGAGACATCTGACTGCTATTTTGGGGTCAAGAAGGAATTTTTTCCTAGTTTGTTGCAAAATTGGAAGCGCTTAAAATTGGAAGCGACTAGGTTTTTTGCTTTCTTTTGGATCAACAGCAAAAACATATGTGAGGAAGGCTGAACTTGATGGATGCAAGTCTCTTTTCAGCTATGTAACTATGTAATTATGTAACTATGATTTCAGCTATTGCACAGAGCACCTGACTAACAAAGACTTCTCATTGAGCTTTATTGGGAAGTCTGTGATTAGACAGCCACAGAGTCTGGGCGGGGTTAGAAGGGGAGAGCATGCAAAGGTAGCAGACAAAAGAACAGCAGATTTTGCAAGCTGATTTTAGATGTATCTCCAATTAAAAAAATGCATAATTAAATGCATGCAAGTTTTCATTTAAGGTATATCTACTAAACAGTGATTTTTATATATTTTGTATTTGGGCAGTGGAGTGTCCCTTTAACTCTTTCAATATCGCAGTTGCGTTACTCGTTATAATTTTGTTAAATGTAGTGGGTAGTGGGTGGAGAACTACAATCACCAGCTACAAATGAGAACATCTAAAAAAAATTAAGCCCTGCAGCATATTGTGGATCAATGCCAGATCTTCTGATGGTAACACCACACCAGCCTAAAAAAAAGATCATCAAAGATATACAACACAAGGTATGGTTGTCTCTGGAATTGCATTCTTATATTCAGCATTTTCAAGACAGAAAATAAAAAAAATTACAAAACGCAGCACAGTAGAGTCTTCTTGGTCAACAGAGAACACATGCTTTGCCAGCTAAAATGATCATGTACAATCTCTACATTGACAAGTTTAGATCAGTAAAAATCTAAATTAATTGTTCTCTATCACTTCACAGGATTATTTAAACAATTACAGGATTATTTGAACAAGTATTCATTAATCACCAAAAATATGCAGTTATTCTCACCACTGCAGCAATATTATAAGTCAATTTGTAGCTTCAATTCATGGTTGGAATATTCACACCAATGACTTGCTCCAATCCAAATCTTCATTAACACACAATAAATCAATGTTGAGTCCAATAAGACCCCCTTGCCATGGATGTATCACTCATATTTCCAGCTCAGGAACAGCTTACATGCACCTGTTGCTTGCCTGCTGAGCTTACTCTTCTGATATAATTGAAGATGCTATTGTTAACAAACTTCGGCTCTGTTCAAGTACTCTAGATAACCTTTACCCCACTGATTATGCAGAACTGCATGCGTAAGATGTTTGACTACATCTCTGGGGAATTAAAAATAGAACCGGGGATCCACCATGCCAGATAGGACAAGACAGGACTCAAGGTGCATACTGTGCAAAGAGGCCTCCAAGATGATCCAGCACATAGTAGCCATGTTAGTAGCCACAACATCTACATAGAATATGCGCTGGACCTGCCTATATACACTGGCTCCCGCCCTTTATCAAGCATCCATCAAACTCCTCATCATGGTTCAAAAAAAATAATAAAAAACACTGAATACTATACTATTCACAGGAAATATGCTTCCTCTCCACCTTATAGCCTCTGTAGCAATGTGCATCAAAATGATGCCATTTGACGAGAAAAAAAACAAAGGATCATATTAATTGGTGCTAAGAGATATATCGATACATAGATAGATAGATAGATAGATAGATAGATAGATAGATTTCTACACATACTTTTAATTTATCTCAATTTGTATTTATCCATTATATTCAATCTAAATTGAAAATATCTTTTTTTTGCTTATCAATATAGCAAGTTACTAAACCTGAAGGTGCAAATTTGACCAACTCGCATTAAGAAACAAAGTACATACTGCCTACCCTAAAGTCTTACCGAGATTAAATCAAAGCCACCACCCAGTTTAAATGCCACACAGTGCACTGTTCAATACCTACAAAGGGGTTAAGAAAATTGCATAGTGAAACTGAACCCGTCTGTGAGATGAACGCGCTTGATAAAGACACAATGCAGCCATTTGAAGCTAGCAACAATTATGTGAAATTATTACTAGAGATTTTATTTTCTGCCTCTAGAGTGAGCATTGAAAGTAAGAGGCAGACGCAGATTATTCTCTCGGGAGCGGTAAGTCTACGTAGCTGCGAGGTCATCCCTTTTTTCATTAGCAGAAGAGTTTGTTGGAAAGTTAAATGTGCTGACAGCTCTGTTTGCCTTTGATGTTGGGTTTCAACCTCCTGCAATTACCACAACTTTTCCCTTGTGGCGCAGTGAAACTGCTGGGAAACAATCTTTCATCAGCATTAGCTGTTTGTTTGTTAATGCCCAAGATATTCTATCACTGGTTGAAGTAAATTCACAAAACAATGGTGAATTAAAAAAGAAAAAAACCAGCAACAACAAAAAACTAAACGAAAACAAATGTTAATTTTTATTTTATTTTTAGATCATAAATGCAAAATCTGTGTGCATGTACACATGTGTAAAACTAGGAGATGGGATGACATTTGACAGGTGGAGCATCTGTTGCTATAGTAACTTTATCATTTAGAATTGCTACATGATACATGACCTAACTGCCCTGGGGAATTTCAAAGCTACAAGTACATCTAGGTACATTGCAAGACGCATACTGTGCCACTTATGCTGGGATCTCCGTGTTTAAATAGTGGACCTAATCATTGCATCCGACATCTGCAAAACAGAAATACAAAGTAATTATTTATTGTGGAAAAGATTACAACCCACAAATAACCTGCAAATTGCATTTATTAGCATTATTGTTATTATAAAAGTAAGTATTCAGCTAGGAAGGATGCAATTGGATTTCCCTAGTTTTCAAGTATGATCTGAATATAGATGTTATTATTGCCCAACTCAATGCTTTTCATTTTATTGACCTCAGAAGAATGATATCCTGAGATAACCCTGCACGGAAATAGAACCTGCAACTGTGAGGTGTGAACTGAACTAGATATACCACAACTGGCTCACTAAGCAACAGAGCTTTCTTATCATTCTTGTGCACAGGTAGATTGGACGTCGCTTACCTTACATAGACTATTTTGTCCTCAAGCAGGTTTAAATAACCATTGAAGAACAATGTGTCACTCAGGAGTAAATTGATGAGTGTGTTTCTTTATCCAAGCCTTCATCTTTGTTCAAAGGCTAACTTTCTCAATAGGTCATTAATCAGAATGTAAAATCCAACACTGTTTAATTAATCAAAATGCTGCAAAGAAATTGTAAAATGTATAAAAGAGAAGCGTGTTGTTAGCTGGATGTCTGCCTTCATCTGCTATTTTATCCATTCGTGTACCAGGGCTGCAGAATTACAGGGTTATTTGCTAAAAGTAAATGTAACATTTAAGGCCAGAGTAACTATACTCAAAGCATAGCTGACTTTTTCCAATTTGGCTATTCTGACCTTAAATTTGAAACTTATTTTGAATTTGCTTTGAATTCTCACTTTATTAAAGGAACACTGTTGTGTTAGGAATTCATATCACACGCTGTAATCTTAAAATAAAAAGAAAATAATAAAATTTTAAATGAATTACTCACCCTTCTCCAGCGCCGAGTCTTCCTTGGCGCTGCCGCAGCCTTCTCCTTTAGTGCCGTTTTCAGGATGACGGGTTAATACAATGCTCCTCATAGAGGTGCTTTGGACACCTTAGGAGCATGCTCGGCGCTCACCATGATGCACCCAAGCTTCTGCCATAGAGAATCATTCAATACAGTGATTCTCTATGGCCGACCATGACGGCACTGTTCAAGTTACGCTAAAAGAACCACAAAGTAAGATTCCCGGCTCTCATGCTCAGAGTACTTGGAGGGAGGTGTACCTTGAGGCCGTGCTTCTAAGCCCCCTAATTAGTTAACCAGGGGGCTTTGGGGGGGGAAGGTGAGGGGGACAGGACTACAGGCACTATGGCAACATCAATAATATGAAGTTGTCAAAGTGCCTACAGTGTCCCTTTAATATCAATCTATATCGTACTTACTAGCTGAGTTCCATACCTACTCTGGGCTTGTATTATAGAAGACTATTTAAAAAGCAGCCTGCCAGACAGCAGGGACTGACATATGGAATTGCAGCACACATTTTTTGCGTAAATGGTCTGAAGGTTCCATAATTCTGTCCTAATAATATTTCTACCATATGACTTTATCTGTAAGTCTCTGTAGGAAAGCCATCCTTACATACATAGTTTTTAACATTTGAAAAAAAACATTTCAGGGACGCTTTGGGGTCACTGATACTTTCACATCTAATTTTCGGTGAATATTTGGTGCAATGTATTAAATCTGTTTGTTTGTTTTTCTATCTGTTGCTTCTTTTGAGCCCTCTCATTTTTTAATACATGCCATTTTTCTTAACACTATAACTGATGTGTCAATCTTACTGACACTTCTCCCCAGTATATCGCTTTCCCCAGACACAGTCTTCCCCCAGTATGTCCCTTCCTACAGCTACATTTCTCAGGCTGTGTGATTTACAGGAGACTGTGCCGGATCTTAACTGTTGTTGGGCTGGCTGCCACGTTATGCAAGCCGTTCAATGCATTATAGACACAGAGGGAGAAAAAAAGGTTGTGAACTGCTGGACTAGCATCATTTCTACAGTCCTTTCTGTTCGCATAGAGCATGGGTGGCCAAATGGTAGATCCATAATGGCCGTACAACTCTCATGATGCATTGCCAGATGGGTATCTACAATTTGTCCATCCTTCCAGGGTTGTGTATATGTGTAGTGTGTGTTTGAAAATAGGAGTGTTTATGAATGTATATGTGATTGCAAGGGTGTATTTTTTTGTGTAGTGGTGGTATACGATTGCAGAAGTGTATTTACATACACACAGATGTTCACATATAAATACACTCAATGAGACATACAAGATACAAAGATCACACAGATACACTAAAAAAAATACACAACTCACAGGTACATGCTTTCACACACACTTTCAGATACACAGACATAAATGAAGCAAACACATATTTTAAGCCACCCACCTGTTTCCACATTTTTGGGAAGTGGGATGGTGCCCTCTGTGTTGTCCAGTGGGAGCAGGCTGCAGCAGGTAAGAGTAGATTGGGGATGGTTGTGACTCATGGGAGTGGGCTGCCACTGGTTATCTTTTTCTTTATAGGGTATAAAGTAACAGTAGGTTTGTCTGTCTTGAATGACAGACAGGTTCAATTTCTCAATAATCTGTTTTATTCCTGTGCATTTGCTAGGTTTTTGGGTTTTTTGTAACACAAGTACAGGGATTCATTGAAACTTTGGTTTCTTAAGCAAATTGTACAACTCATATTTAGACGCGTCCACTTAATCCCATCTACCATTTACATAACAGCACTAACACCTCTCCGAATAGGGTTCTACTATCGTAGCTGACCCTAATATTTAAATATTTGATGGAAACATTCACCAGCTTTAACCCCTCTCAAGTTAATAAATTCATTAAACATTGATGGCATCATTTATTAACCACACATCAAAGAAGCTAGCTAGTCTTAGCAGAGTACTACAGCCCCACCAGAGTGAACTATCTATCCAAAACAGGGACCAGCAGCTTGTTGAAGACACTCTGCATGGTACCGTTGGCAGGAAAAGACGAAGGGGACTAGTAAATGTCCCCGGGGAGTGGGGAGGTTTGTGATGCTCACTTACTCTCCTCTCTCTGGGTTTCTCCCGGGCTCTAGCGCTTTCCACCAAGAGGAACTGAAGTAAAATCAGTCGCTACCAGCAGAGTGGCTGCATGAGGGCCGCTCTTGGTGCCTAGTAGTTTGAAACTTTTCCTTGGAACGGGATCCCAAGCATGGAACTGTCCCGGGAAAAACAGGACAGTTGGCAACTATGTTTTAACAATTTAGAAACTCTTGCCCATTCCTGCTTTATTGTGCTGTTTATCCAAAGCTACATAATTATCTATGATAAAAACTTTCACAAAATGCAGCAGGTAGCAGAAATATAATTTATGTGAGTAAATATTTTTGCACTATATTCCCATGGCCCAAACTTATAGCACTCCTTCTCATCGCTGTATCACATAAACAATATAGAATAAAGCAAGAACTAGGGAAGTTTTTTCAAACCCAGCTTTTTTGGTGTTTTTTATCTCAAGTGTCCGCTGGGCAACTTCATATTGGGTAGTGGGTTCCAGCATTTACTAAGAATTATACATAGTAGTGCTAAAAATATTAGTGCTAGTTTTATCACTCTGCATTTCATAGAATTCCATTCCTCAATCATGTTTCCCACCGTACATTCCATTTCCTTTCAATCAACATCACTCCTTTAGTGCACATTGTTGCAGGCTCAGAGCACTCTGTACCAGGATTGTGCTTATAGGTGACACAACATTCACACATGACATAACAAACATCACATAACTGATGGCGGAGGTGGGGGCCAAACTGCACTGATCTTCAAATAAACTAGTGTGATTTCTCAGGGACATCATTGGGAGTGTTTGACCTGGCCCTCTGTAATCATCAAGCAGGGTGGGTTTTAAGATTTCTGGGAGGAGATGTTTGTGCAATGATGAGACTTTATGAGTGACACTCTGCCCAGATTCCCCCCCCACTTCACCCTCCTCTCACTAATTTCGGTCACTGGGAACTTGCTATTGCACTCATTGTTTGGCCTCCCTTGGCCTCTCCTGCCCTTTCTGATTCTCAGTGCCAATTTCCTCTTCTACTTTCATCAGAATTCAATTTCCTCCCCGTAAGTTAACACCAGCAAAACTTCACATGATTTCTTTCTGCCAGTGATGGATGAGACTGCTGGGGTCTCCCTACCTGTCCGTCACAACATGGAATAATAAAGAATAGAAGACTCACACTAAAGAACTCTTCTCCACTCTCTGATTTAACACATCCTACATCTACATTTTATTTTCACATCTTTTTTGTTTTTTTAATTTATTTATTTTTTGCAACTTCCTAGCTCCCTTTCTCTCCCTCACCCTCCCATGCAGCCCCCCACCACCTTAAAGCTTCTTTCTTTTTCTGCTAACACCTCTATTCATCTCGGAGAGAAACATCATTTATTTTGTACTTCCCAGATAATTTACTTTTTTTTCCCTTCTACTGGAATTCTCCATTTCCCTATAAAATGAAAATTCATCTAGAATTACATCTTATGTCATCATTATGTTTATTAAGCGTGGATGATGTATATGAACAGTACTGGCTTGCTGCTGAGTGCTTAATGGTGCATAAGATTAAGCCGAGACTCTCTCAGCTGCGCTATGCCTCCCCTCCGGTTCCCATGTTGTAAAGGCATGCTGGGAGTACAAGTTCCAAACGGACAACCAGGTGAATACTGCTAACATCTCATTTTTCGCCCCCGAACCCCCTCCTCCAGCTTGCCTCCTTCTTTATTTTTATGTCACTGTTTAGTCTGTTACCAAGCTGAATGGTAATTTGTGGAGTGACCATTTGCTGCAGGTGAAACACAAAACAACATAATGATTAGGACACAAAATCCATATTCTGTCACACAGACAATCTATCCTCATGATACACATTATACAACTTTTCTTCCTCTGTGTGTGTCCTCTTTTCCCAATTGAAACAATTTTAACCCTGTCAGTGAATGGCAGCTTCACACAAACACATATACATACACAGGTTCATTTACACACATTCATGTACACAGACAGACTCATACTAACACACACATTTATATATGCACACTGACTCTTACACACACACACACACACATTCATACATATATACACATTCATATACACACAAACTCATATACACATGTAGACTCATTTACACAGACAGACTCATACACGCACATTTATATATCACACAGACACATACACACAGATTCATACACACACACATACACATTTATATATGCACAGAGACTCATACTCATACGAACATTTATACACACACACATTCATACACACATACACATTCATATACACTTGCAGGGCCATTTACACACATTCATGTACACAGACAGACTCATACACAAACGTTTATATATGCACACAGACTCATACACACACGCACATTCATACACACAGATTCATACTCTCACATTTATACATACACACATAAACTCATACTCTCAATGTTTATTCAATTTTTATTTATTTATTTATTTTACAATGATTTCCTTCAAGCCCCCCTTTCGTACCTTGTAAACGAGAGATGGAATAGAACCTCATCCTTGTCCCTGGGGTCCAGTCTTATGCTATTGTGATCTCCCTTCAATGACTGCCCAGCTTACTTCTGCTTTGTACCAGAGCTGGAGTGACATCACATCCCGGTTCAAACAACAGTATAGGGCACACTCTGGGCCTCATACAATAACCGAAGAGCAGGAGCCTGCCTGCCTCCAACAGTGCGCCATTGGGAAGGTACCTATTCTGGCAGGAAGAAGTGCTTATTGCATCCCCACTTAGTCTGCTTCTCCCTACCCCTATCCCTCTTCTTTCTTTTTTTTTTTTTTGTTTTGGTATGGACGTTGTTGCTGCTTGTTTAAATAATCTTCTAATTTAAATAATAAAGAAGGTACCCTCTATTAAAACCCTCAATTTTCCTCCCCTTATTTTACCTGCATGACTAAAATGTCACCAGAATTGCATTACTTTGGGTGTTAAGTTAAGGTGGCCGGGGTTTGAGGGGATGGGTGAGGAGAAGACATGCTGGAGGTGGAAGTAGAAAAGTTATTGTGTCCTCTAGCTGGAAATGAACTCTCAAACCCTAAAATTAAAACGAGAGTGGTATTTCTAGATATAAATGTTATTTTTCAACATGTACACTGATTCCTTGTAAGCTGAAAATTCGGTTTGATGCGTTATGCAACTTATCTCATTCAACCAACAGTAAATTGACTAAATTGACTAGACACCAGGATTTTTTGGGTCTTTTTAATGGCCCTTTATGTATATATCATCATCCAAGTGTGTCAAATTCTAAGCACTGATTCAGAGTTGCATCTTTAAGTACATAGTAAGCTCTGGTAATATCAATAAAAGCTTCATATAAATTGTAGGGTTGATAATATTTATTTTCTCTCCAACCAAATATGTGAAGGCAATAATTGTTTTGCTTTCTACAAAACCTAGCTTTCACTGTTTCCCAGTAGTAATGGATCTCCCAGAAACAACAATACAGAAGACCACGTGTTAGTTCAGAACCTAGTTTTGTTTTTCATCAAAGTGTGAATAAACATAGAATTCTAATCTGACCACTTGGTGGCAAAATGGAACAAAAATCGTTCAAAATCCGAATTCCTGAATGGTGATTACATAATGAACTTTAGTGTTGTGAGAAAACAGTTTATATAGAAAGTTGTGCCCATTCTCTGCTTAAACAGGCTTAACGTCTCTTTCACCAAAATACACATGGTACAAAACCCATAGGGTGATCGCCTAAAGAATTATTCATAAATATTACAACCTTCTAGGTTAACTAGTCATTTATAGATGTAAGTGATACAAAAGGAGAGTGGGTCATTCTCAGAAAGCATCTATATAAATAAAACATAATATATTCTGCATCGCAGTCTTTAGAAGACATAATTATTACCATTTGAAATAATGTTCTTAACCATTACCCAAGAGGAGTGTTTGCATAATTGGTACAATGCACTTGACAGCCATTCTTTTATGTTAGGGTCCCATCAGAATTCTGCTTCTAGGAAATTAAGCATAAACATTTCCCCAGCAGTTTACTGTATTTCCATCTCTAATTTTGTTCTTCATTTCTTGATATGATGCAAACATAGTCCTGCGTATAAGTTTTCTCTTTTACTATTTTTAACGCTCATTGATTGGTCACACTGTTGTTATTATTTTGATCTACATAGCGTCAATGTAGTTTGTAGCACTGTTCAGTCGCATAAAAAAGACAGTAAATACATTACAAACACGATAGAATTGAAATGAAGAGAAGTAGGATAGCCATGCTTCAAGTAAAGGAACTACATATTGGTTCTCTTTGTTCCTCTAGTTGATGAACACAATCTTTACTCATTTGTGAAGCTCATTGCTGCTCTTTGAAAATGCTAAGGTCTGTGCATCTCCACCCAGGTTTTACTGAGTTTAGTCTTAGTGTCCATGAGTTATTAGTTACCTACCATACTACCTAACTCTCGAGACTCACTTCTATGTGTAATGATGACTTCCGAATAATAGTAGTCAAGGCTCCCAAGGTTATAAACGTTTACAAGGACATTGTTCACTTTACAGTCAGGGAAATTAAACACCATTGTTTGACTTGGCAGGAGAGATCATAAAACTTAATTCACTCCAAAACAAGGCATACAAAACCAAGAAAAGTCAGAAAGAACCTAAAGCTAATGACCACATATCTGCAGGACTCCTTTGTTTTGGTTTACATTAGAGTTACTTAGTCTATGAATATCAACCATAAAAAGAAACCTAGAATTGCCCTCAGATCCAGACATCTAGAACGAAACCAATAAAATGAACATTGCTACCTATTTCAAGTTCGTCCGAGACCTTATGCGTGATCCGGTTATTGTAACATGGCAAAACAAAGTAGCACTTTTCAACCTAGAATTGTAAAGTTTCTTTATCTGTCTGTCTATCTATGTGACCGTCTGTCTATCGGTCTGTTCGTCTACAATATTTCTATCTTTCTGCATATGCATGAATTTAATATCAAGACTGTTACAAGATGGCATACTTTATTTTAATATTGGTGGCGTAACGTGCATGATTAGAAGATTGTTGGCGTAACAATATAAATATGAATATTTTAGGAGCACCACAAATTTTCCTCTTTCCGTGTTTTGTTTTCCACATATATTTCGGATAGATGAGAGCACAGCCGCTGACCTCTAATCTCTCCTGCTCACTTCACATTACCGTATAATATCTTGATATTTTCATTGGGTTTTAGCATTCACAGAGAGCGAGCAAGACAGAGAGATCTGTGCCGTCACCAGCACATATCCCACTAAAGCATCAGTGTCACCGGAACACGGCCACAACTGTACCCTGGTGACCCCTACTGCATCATTATAGTATAACATCTGCAGAGGGCCTGTGAAATCATTATTACAAAATTGAAAGTAAGGGTTTAACCACATAAAAAAAAAAAAATCACCTTACCCTTTCTTATTTTACAATGCAAGCTCTTGCAAGCAGTCTTTTCTTTTTATTCCATATTGTATTACATATAACTGCCAGACGTTATCCATAATCTGTGTCTGTTTAGTGTGCTATGATGATTTAAATAATAGCTAAATAATATTCTAAATGATAATATATGTTCCTATAGCCTATAATTTAGCTCAGTCTGTAGATCAGAGAGAGTATTTGCTGTGATTTTACATCCGTGTCAATACGGATTTGTAACAGTGTTTCAATAGCTCTGCGAACGCCTCCTTGTACTTTTAAATGCCGTCTAAAATTAAATACAAGTCATACTCAGTACCAATTTATACGTGACATGAGGGTTCCCCCTCTCTTCTGGGCTGGCTGCGTTCTTGCTGTACAGAGCATTGCAGCAGCAGTCTATGACAAAAGCATTATCCTTCTGCTGCTAAACAATCCAATAAACCACTCCACGGGGAGGAAGTTAACCTCTTGTCTGTTCGCCTGATGCCTGGAAGGCCACGTGACTACTGCCACAGTAAATTCAAATCATTAGTCTCCTCACCCCATCAAAAAACTTCTATTAGTAATGGAGACCTCGGAGGAGACCTTCCACGGAGAGCGCCTGCCTTCCCAATTCCCAGTGGAAAAATTCAGCGCAAAAACTAATTCTACTTTTAATAATCTGTCATCAGGACCAGAGGCAGTCATAAATTATATGGGGAGCATGTGTGAGAGCGTGCCACAAGAGGGAAATCAGGGGGAAAAATCAAAGCCAGAGTTTGACAAACTTTCTTCAAGATAAATAATAACTTATAAACAGGATTACTTGTAAAGTCACACATGAGCGAGCAACGTCCCTGCTGCAATCAGTGTATGCAGAGTGAACAATTTATGCTGCTTTAATATATGAATATATATATAAATATATGTGTGTGTGTGTTGCGTGATTTATATGTATGTATGTGTGTGTGTGTGTGTATATATATATATATATATATACATATAAGCCACTATATATATAAAAAATAAGCCAGAAATAAAAAAATTAAAAAATAGAAATTAATATATATATCCCATTGTACAGCGCTACGGAATCTGATGGCGCTATATAAATAATAAAATAATAATAATATATATAAATATATATATATATATACCTGTATTCATTTCTTTGGATTAGCGACTCACTGCCTTATCACACATAATAAATCGCTCCAGCCTAGCTTGTTCCATTAGGGCTATTTCTAAGCACTCATTAAGCCGGCGAGAAGGTCGACATTGAGGAAGACGATGCTTTGGCGTAATTCTTCTTCTTAATTCAGTTTTAATGCATTCTCCTCCAAGAACATGAGCCGTTTTCATATCTGTGGCTATTTTTTATTCCAGGTCTCTTTTAAGGCAATTGGGGGGAAAAAAAAGAATGCTTTTCAATGTATAGAAGTCATGCTGCATTATAAATATATATTAATCTTGGCCTGTTTGATGGATTATGGGTATGTATACATGACACCATACACCAAGCTTAAGGGTAGCCTTTTAAAGTTCAAAATATGCAGGCCTGGCAAGGTCATTTATTTTATTACTGGAAATAGTATTTCCTAGTTGGTATTTTAATACTGCTTATATTCTGACTCCTTAAAGTATGTATGCGCTTGTGTTTTCCAAGCAATTCCCAGCAATCTCCTGTCACTTTAACTGGAAAGAACCTGTTTTTGGTCTATCCCTAAGCTGTAGAATGACTCACAGGGCTATTCACTAAACCATGAGTTGTCAGAATCCAAAGTGAATTTAAAATTTTAGACAAAAATAAATACATTGGAAAAGTTCTCTGTCAGTTGTAATGTGTGTTTGTGATGTGTGTGTGTGTTTGTGTGTGAGGTATGTTTCTGTGTGTCTGTGTCCCCACAGAGGGCTCCTCTGATGTGATAATAGATCTGGATCGCTGTTCCCCCAGCTTCTGTTGTCATATCTGCCATTCTTCTGACGCAGATGCCCTCTATTGTATTCTTTTGAGATGAATTTAAAGCAAGATTTCAAGGCTCAGAAGGTAGTGTGAATGGATATACATATGGTCTTTTCTCACAATCGCTCTGCAGACCCTGTTACTCATTCACAGCAATGTGTAGAGCGGCTTGTGAGTGTATTCTATTACTCTGTAGCCAGAGGGGAGGTGGAAGGCCCCCGTGGTCTGACATTGAATTATTTTCCATCCTTTTAGATGACAGACCTAATGTGCAATACCCAAACCCAACCACTAGGGCTGATGTCTTAAAAGAAAAAAAATATATAACTTTTCAGGATTTTTTTAATTCTGTTTTTGTATCCCTATATTTAACAAATATGTGATTGTTATATTTGAAAATTGTATGTAAATATCAAAAATGTTTATATTTCTTGTTCTCTGGTAGAATGCGTGCCATGGCTGTGCCAGGACTAAAATGGATTGCGATTGTTGTCAGTTCCTAAATTTTACATTTACCCATTTGAAGTAAACAAAGCATGACATGATAGAAGGTTAATAGATATGCAAGAATAATATCAAATATTATATGATCTTGACAGATTGTATGCACTTTTTTCTATTTTATTTTTCTTGTACCATCTTGGCAATATTTTTTTTTTATTTGAAGAAAAGGCAATATTCCATCTGTTAATCCTTCTCAAAGTGATTTGAAGATCACTCTCTAACTTTAGCAGTGATCTTGCTATGTTAAAGGGGCACAGCATGCAGGAATTGACCCCTATTTTTTAACGCACTAAATAAATAGCACTTGATAAACATGAATAATAAAAAGAAAATATATATTTAAAGTTTCCAAAACTGTAAATTGTTTTTTGTAACCTGTAAACACTAAACTAGCAGTTTTTTTAAGGGATATGTACTGACATCACCCATTTTGCTACTACTCTCAGTCTATTTAAAAAAAAAAAATCATATTTTGTTTACAGTGATCTTCCAAGCAGCTTATGAGTACGACCACAGCTCATGTTGTCTCGAGAGTTAAGATAAGATAAGTTAAGATAAGAGTCTTGAGAGTTCTCTTTAGTAATGGCTCATTGTAGAAGTGTCACTAGGGTTGGTGTCACCCAGTGCGGTAACTTACAATGTCACCCCCTATGGACCTCTTCCCATACCAGACCATATCAACAACTATAAAAATACTGGCAGCAACAAAAACCACAGTGTGTGTGTGTGTGTGTGTGTGTGTGTGTGTGTGTAGGGCATGTAGTGTGGGTGAGATAAGCTGTGTGTGCATGAAAGGGATGGGGGAGCAACTAAGTTCATATATTTTTTAATATTTAAAATTTTTATAAAGTTTACTCCGCCCACTTATTAAATTGGGCATAGGAAGGGGTAATTAAGATCCCTGGTGGTCCAGTGGTGAACTCTTTATTGCTGGGGTGACCCGCAGCCATGCTTTAACACTATCAGAAAGTCAGAAATGACAACAGGAATATACAACAAGAAAATACAAAGTCTGCACTCAGTGAAGGTGCAGACCTTGTATATACTTGTTGTATATTCTTGTTCTTGTTATGAGTTCCAGCTCTCTTCCATGGATTACCCCAGCAATGCTCGATTACTACCAATGATAGTGCTGGAGCATGTGATTGGGATATGCAAGGTCTGCACTGTTGTCGAGAAGCCCATGCAGTGGGTGCAATCTGCTGGTGTGGAAGCTGTTTGAACTTCCTCACTGAACTCCCTCACCATCTTTTGATGGTGTCTTCCAGTGTGGTCCACAACCCTTAAAATGTATACCAGGTTAATTGTCTTGGAAGATGCCTGGAAAATCTATCCATTTCTGTCTAGAAGTAAATTAAGTTGCAGATCAGATGGTGGATCTCACATGTTAGAGCTCTTTTCTTGTGAGGGTAATTTTCGCTTTAATGAGTGGGAGCTGACATGTTTCTCTTTAATACGAGTATAACTTCATACAAAGGGTTTGTCAGTGAATGGTTTGCTGCCTCTTAGAACATTTTTTTTTAAAACTGAACCTGACCTGAAAAAAACAACAGTACTTTCCTGGATCATTTATCAAAACACCTCAGCATGTTTCAAAACATGTCTCAGAGCACACAACTTTCAGTGGACTGTTACATTAAGTTCAAATGGCTTGCTTCAATTGTGATTACGGGTGAGTTCATCATTTTACTAAACACATTTTAATACCCAGGACTATAAGATGCTCTAAAATATATTATAACTTTTGATCATTCAGTTGGTGACACTTATAGGGAATATCTGTAGAAAGCTATTAGCAATCCACTCCTCTCTTTATTATAATCAAGAATGCTGCAATCCTTATGCAGGAAGTCAGGATCTATACTAATTAATCTTGACGATTCTGCAAGTTTTATCAAATCAATAGTGGAAGGTCCACTGTGCAAATCAACCCAATTACTGTAGACTAAACGGAACAAAATACACCCCTACCTGGGGCAATTATAATTATATTAAAAAACTCAATTTAGTAATACTTGTCTTATAAGCAAATATTGCATATTGTGTCTTTTTTGTGTTTATTTCATTTAGATATACTTGTCTTATATGCTAATTTAGCATGTTATGTCTTTTTTTTGTGTGTTTATTTTATTTTTTGTTTTGTGTATAAAAGTTGAGATTTTTATATTATTTCCAAAACGTGAGAATACCGTTTTCGGAAAGTGTGGACCATCGATGCTTGTATAGAAATGGTTAATTATACTTTGAAAATCTTCTAGTGAATACTCTTGGATTCAACAAATGCCTTTATGCGTTTAACCCTATTAACCCATGCAGTCAACTTCGACTACAGTGATTTTTGCTTGTTTTCTGCAAGCAGACTGCTTAACATGCTCCTGTAACATAGGCCTTAGACGGTAAGAGTATTTTGTTATCTTGAAGCCTTTTTTTTGTCAGGAAAATATCACCTAGACTAAAAGGCCCTCAGCATCCAGCTAAGCTCTATGTCCCCCCAACGATATCTTGGCTAACTATTGGTATGCATCATAACCACATCCTTCTATCAAGTGCAGTCTAAAGAACAATCTCCATTAGCTGACAGCCAGGCAGGTTGATAAATGCCCCCGACGAAAGGAAAGGAATTGCGTAAAATAAAGAAGCATGTTCCAACAAGTCTTGTCAAAATTGTATTGATTTAATCATCTGCAGAAATACACATTCCTGGTTACTGTAGCGTGCTCTGCTGGTGCAGTTTACAGTTGTAGACACTCCACGCTTTCCCTCATTGGGTCCGAAGGTGATGAAGGAGCACAAGACAAACGGTCTGCTAATTTTTTATTTTATTTCTTTATGTTTCACATGGTCTTTTTAATGTTGGGGAAAATAGCCATTAATCCTCATCTCGAAAAAAAATAAAAATAAATCCTATATTTAAGATTTTATTCAGACCAAAGGACAAGTGCTGCATTTCAGCTTGCTTCGAGGTGTGCAATAAACATACATTATAGTGACCACTTATTTTTATTATTACAGTTATTATTAGTAAAATATCATCATATACTCAGACATTGCACATCTGCATTAACATATATTAGCTATTATGATGGATCAAAGGGCAGTAGTTGAATTTTTCCAGTATAAAAGGTTTATGATTTTTGTTTGTTTTTACTGTTGATGAATCTGAGTGTTTAACCCTTAAGTGTATTGAGCTATATCACAGTGTATTTAATTTGTTGTTGTGTATTTGTGTATAGCATTTCAGTATGAAGTTAATGAGCAGACATTGCTGAAGAGATTTATCGCACATGTGGACTTGTCTATATTCGGTCGTACCCTGAGTAGTCTCCATATTGATTTCAGAATCTCGATGTTATACAGAGTCAGTCTGGGTCATAGTTGCTATGGTTACCATGCTCTTTATTGATAAATAATTGTTGTTATAGTTATGCTCTTTATTGTTGTTAGTGTTTCAATTATGATTATATTATTCTGTATATAGGTAAAATAAATAATTCAGAAAAAAAAAAAATATATATATATATATATACAGTAAAAGAAGAGGTTATTTTTTAACTTTGTCATGGACCTGAAATAGGAGGGTGGCAAAGCAATGATGCATCTGTGATGTAATAATAAAACAGAACGTGAGTGAGATATTTGAAGCACTAACCCATGGCTAAGAGTCAGGGACATATTTCTTGTCATTTCCTTGCTTTTGATCCCCTGACTGTGACCTACACTGTTACCTTAGCACTCTTTCTTGTATTAAATTCCCTATTATTCGCCTAGTGCTCATAAGAACCTGACAACGCAGACCAATAACAAAAGTAAATATATTTTTCTCCCTTACAAGTAATGATTCAATATGTCTTCATGCAGTAGCCCTGTAATAGCATGTTTGATCTTCGAGAAATATTAGTAAGGAGTCAGGCACTGTAAACTTTAAGAGGTAGCAAATGTCTGCCCTCTGTTACTCTTCTAATACAGTCTTTCCAAATTCCCGAACCTCTGAAAAATCTCTTGAGAAAATACAAGTCAGTCAGAATGAAACCTTGGATCCACTTCAAACGTTCAGCCAATAACTCATGCACCAAGATTAAAAAGTTGTTTCTTTCGGTGCCAAGTACAAGGAGATCTGAGTGTTCTCTATTGTATAAGGAACATCACATCATGTAGAGTTCAGTAAGGAAAGGTCACCCAGGAGTGGCCCCAGAGCTGCTATGTGCACCAAAGTTGTAAGAGAAAGTGATCTATCTGGATTCTATCTGGATTCTTCATTAGTAATCTGGGTCTGGCTGACAACTCATTGACTTGGGGGAGTTAAAAATGTTGTAAAAGTATCATGCTACTAGAAGTCCTTAAATGTTCTTTAAATGCTTTTGTGTCTACTTATATATCTGATCTGTGAATTTGGACTGCTTTGTTTTAGATAATTACATTTTACTCAAAGTCATTCACAATTGAAATAAATGCCTAAAATAAACAATTAACTTTACTTTAGATAAGAGCAAAGTCAAAGTCAAAGTCAAAAGTACGTGGTACGGCACAAGAGTGGTCACTTACCATCTATAGCAGTATAGTTTAGAGAACAAGTTTGAAAAGGACACGACGAGAGCTTCCCAAATCCATAGTTATGCAACTCATAACAATTTTGACAAACGTTTTTGTATTGTACATAGGGCTCCAATTCTTTTGCCATTATAGATGGGACAGATACGTAAGTAACTCAATTGTGGATTCAAGAGGGAGTGCTCTTTTCAAAATATTTATTTGGTGGTACACAATGGCTGGTTACAGACACCCAACAGTTCTTTTATAACAACTCACAGCCAGAACACACAAAAAGTCACACAAAAAAATGAATGTATGATATATGGGGTATTGCACCTTATTTAGTCTTCTTCTGTTTATTCTAGATGTTTGTATAAAGCAATGATGTTTAATGGTGGTCGGGTGCTGTTTCTCCTTACTTGTTGGTTCTGTCCACTTAACCCCACGAAATGCCATGCCCTGTTCAAAACCAGCTACATCTCCAGTCAGCAATTAAGGGGAGAATGGAAACTGTTGATAAATTAATAATTGACACATACTTTTTCTAACACATTTATCACTAGTCCTTAAAAAGCTAATATATTTTATTTATTGTTTTGCAACAAAAGCAGGGAGACAGGGTGCCACCCACTTGCACATATGGACCAGCCTTCAATGTTTATGTAATGTTTGTGGGTTTTTTTATCATTGAATCACAAATCATTTAGGATATTATTGCTTGATAAATCTGAAATCTGCAACCTATTTATGAACTCCCGAGCTCGCCCACCACTCTCCACCCAGGGACCAGTGTGCACCTGGTGAAACACGTAATTTTGCAAATCACATTTTTTTTTTCAAACTGCTCAAGGATTTACAGACGTAGCAATTAAGTCTATGCCAAAGCATACATCAGAAACTTTTGAACAATAGCAGATTCTTGACCGAAGAGTCAAACATGGTTTTGGTATCAAAGTATCTACATTAACATCACATACACAGAGAGAGCTAAACATGAAACTAAGTCTAAATTGTATTCCAACTAAATAGCTGTCATGATGATAGTATCCTCTAGGTCACGGGTAGGTAACCTTTGGCACTCCAGTTGTGAACTACATCTCCCATGATGCTTTGCCATCATTATGGCAACACAACATCTGGAGTGCCGAAGGTTGCCTACCCCGGCTCTAGGCACTATTTATGAACAGAGATAGAAATTCATTTTAATGTTAGGTCATTCATTGCATGACGCACACCCAGAGAAAACCTATGATAGTAGATATATAGCATATAATGTATTATCATGTATTTGCATGGAAATGCTATTTGCTCTTTCAAGAAACAAATGTAAATTTAAAGGCTAAAATTACCATAAGACTCACATTACAAGGAATATTGTTTTACAAACCCGTTCCTGTCACAAAAATATTCTGCTATTTCAAAATTTAGTGGTTACCTGATCTTGAAAAATAAATATTAAAGAGGATAAAACACAGACATCATTATTATATTTTACATATAAATATTTAGTGTATTCATAGGAAAAGAGAGAAAACCTAACTCTTCTATAAAGAAAACAGATCAATAACTATTTCAAATGTATATGCCATGCACTGAAATATAGTAACATTTATGGAATTTCTCATAAATATTTTTGATTAAAGAAAAATAAAAGGAACTGATAATATTTTTCAAAATGGAAAGTGATACTGTTCAGTAAAACAGGTCATTCACACTAATGTGAAAACATTTCATAATTTGAGTCTCATCCTTCCTAAACCCACATCTATGTTCTTCATTTGGCTCTTCAATATAAATCTTCTCGACAACCCATAAATGGTCTTAAAACTCACCACAACTATTTCACACTATTTTCACAAAAGCCAGCTAGAGAGCTCACGGCCAACTATGATTTGGGAAGCCCATAAATGTGTAGTTAAGAGCATTTTTTTTTTTTTAATCACAGAGGCCCAGTGGTAAGTGGTGGGGCCAGGATGGCTTGTGTTATTACCAATGACATGCACCCCCCCCCCCCCCCCTCAAAGTGTGCATGTTGGTTCAGTTCTCTTTCAGGACAGTCCATACGCAGAGTCCTGCTGAAGAGCTCTTGCATGTGAAAAGGCCCTGCATTTGTTCTGCACAGGACAAGCATATTTAATGACACATTTGTGATGCATTTGCTTGTGACTTGTCTCTGGTGTCTCCATAAGTGGGTTTCCAGAGGAAAAATGTTAAGGGGATGTAGCGTGTGTGTGTGTGTGTATGTGGTGCAGTGTGCATATACTGTATAAAGAATGTAATGCCTATAGGGAATGTAGTCTATGCAGTGTGTGTGGGGGGTAAAGTGTGTAGTAGTGCAATGTGTGTAAGGGGTGTAGAGTGTGTAGGGGTCAAGTTTGTACATGGATACAGAGTGTGGATAGGGGTGCAATGTTTGTCAGGGTTGCAGTGTGTATGAGAGGTGCAGTGTGTGTATTGTGGTGCAGTGTGTGTGAGAGGTGTACTGTGTGTGGGGTGTAGTGTGTGTAGGGGTGCAGTGTGTGTGAGGGGTGCAGTGTGTGTGTGAGAGTTGCACAGGGTCTATATCTGGGGGTGAGAGGCGAGAGTGTGTGAGGGTGAGGTGCGAGCAAATATATATTTTTCCACCCTTCTTCTTACCTTTGGCCCGGCTGCAGGTTGACTTTATTCATGTTGTGAGCGCAGCACTGTGTCGAAGCATTGCCATGGTTCAAACTGCCTGCGCGCGTGTGTAACATTCACCTTCTCCAGTCCTCCTTCCCTCCATTTTCTGAAATTAAGTTTTATGTGTGCCGGTGAGGAATCTTTTGCCATGTCAGGGCCTGGTTAGGAGTGCAGTAACTAGCATAGATCAGGAGTAGGCAGCCTTCTGAACTCCAGATGTCATGGACTATATCTCCCCTGATGCTTTTCAAGCAGTAACCATATAAGAGCATTGTAGGAAATGTAGTCCACAATATCTAGAGTACCAAAGATTGCCTACCCCTGACATAGATACCAATATTTAAAATAGACAATCCCAAATACGCATAGCCCTGACAGAGAGCAATTCAGAACTGCAATTATGAGTTGAGATAATGTTTACATTTGAATAATTGTTTTAGGTCTGTTCAGATGTAAAAGAGGTCTGCATTTGTTAAGCAGAGGAGCCACATGCACACTAGGCTGACAGATCCCCTTTAATGCATACCCCAATTGCAAAGTCAAACTATAGATTCAGTAATGGACTGGTGTTCAAGACACCCCTATGAACAAATACATACAGCAATATGGACAATAAAATGGACAAGCAAACAAACAAGTCATTGATTCTAGAAGTATTGATTGCAAAACCGAGAGGGTCCCACAAATTTCCACAAGGAAACATTTTAAGTCTTTCAAATCCTTCCTCTTCTCATCTAATCATGAAAGGAAGGACACACTTTTCCAGTATATATCAATAAAATTAAACTGTAATCAGCAAAAAAAAAAAAAAAAAGGAATCCAACCCCTGCTAAGACTATTCCTTATCTAAAAAAATATTTTTGGCAATATGTTGTTGTATGAATCCTGAAAAGCAATAGTTGCCACGTTTGTTTACAGGTAATATAGGTGCACTGTAGATTAAATTAATAAAAACAGCTACAAATATGACTTAGTAATATATAAGGCAATACTCATTGAAATCCAAGGCTTCTTGACGCATCTAGTCTATGATCCTCCTTGCTAGATGCAGCTGTCCGTATGGAGACAGGTAAAAATTTATTAACAGTCCTTAGGGTGGCCGAGTATAATGTGACAAAATACAAGTGGAGAAATAGCAGAAATTTAAAGATGGGCCAATACCATTGATTGTGAAAATCAGGAAATTACACTAATTCAGAAATGCACTTAATGGCTACTAAAAACCACGAAAGAGCACGGAGTTACCATTAAACTAAGCTTAAATATGAATTGTATTTTACATCAATGTTGGATAATTTTAGTGCGCATGCACACTGAATTCGCCTGAGATTTTGTTTGGTCAAAATGGTGTGCGCCAAATACCCCATAAAGAGAGGCATCACAAGAAGTCAACTCCAGACACACTACTGCTGGTGGTGATTACTAAGTCTTATAAACAATGTAACGAATAAAAGCACTGACATGTATACTTAATGTAAATTTTTGTAATTCTACCTACTAGTGCACCACAATTCTTTAGTTACAACCTTTGTCCAGCTCCTCATGTTTCATTTTATAGCATTGCTTGTATATGCCAATTTGTCATGTGCTTTTGCTTCTATTTGTATTATGTTTATTCTTTGTAGAATATTCGAGTTGCATGTTGTATGCAATTGATTGCATTGATGCATTTAAGTCCACAAAGTATTGTTCAACTTTATTACTTACTTCTGTTCTCTCATGCATGTTTGTATACTTACAATAAAATTACGATTGTTGCATACTTCAAAAAGCAGTTTTGATTTATTTCAAGGTGATATAAACGAACTGTCCAAGTGTTCTCTGTGTGGGTAAATATGTCTGCTTTAATGACCAGAGCACCCTGTTTAAAATTTATTCAAGGGAACTGCTAAACAGTATTATTTCACCCAAGCTTTGACATTCTATCTTCAGAAAATAAATTAGTCAATAAATTCTATGTATTTTTAAAGAAACATAATACTTTTAAATGTTTATGTTTTTGACTGCAGTGTTCTTGGGATCACATGCTCCATATAAGCTGTCCTAAATGTTCTTATCCACTTAACCCCATATAAATCTTAGATGTCTCACAATATAGCTAGGTTTCAACTGCAGTCTATGATAGATCATGAAAGACAAGTATATGTGATTATTTAAAGAAAAACGGTTTGTGTAGTTTGGTGCCCTACATGAATTTCCCAGAAAAATAATTAATAAAAAGGTAGCAAAGTTAAGAAAACATATCTTTATCATTGTTGACTAATTTTACATTTACTACTGAACAACAAATTGTAGTAAAGTGAAAATCACTTTAATCACAAAATGAATTTTTTTTAGAAGAAATTGCTCTCAACGGTGATTCCTTAAGCCCTTCTTTAAAAATTTCAACCACATAAAGAAAAAATAAAACTAAGACTAACAATGAAAGCTATGTATAAATTAATTCTTGAGGGTAGTTTAGTAGTAATGTAGCAATCTGCCATGTATCAACTAGATTAGTTTAATCAAAATAAGAGCACCTCAGCACCACATGCATTGATGGATAAAACTTGGAAAATGGATACTTGAACAACACGTCGTTATCTGCTCTAATTTGGCTATCTAAATATGAACACCTATGACTATTAAATACATTGTCCACCAATGCACATGCCTTGAAAATCTGGTTAAGCTTATTCCTCCTATACTTCCAAGATAATCATGGTTCTACTAAACCCCCCTCTCCACTTTGAAGGTATGGATGCATGACTTAGATTTTATGGCATGGAATAAGACTCAATTAACCAGAGTGAATCAGTTACTGCAAAATTGCTCCATATTATAGTTCCGGGATTTATACACAACCTTTAATCTTCCAGATATGGAAATATTTGCATAGCTATGCATTAAATTTATTCTCGAGGATTTGCAGTTTTTATCCAAAGATACCCACACTAGTACCCAAGGAATGATTGCTACAGGCTAACTTTCTAATCACTCATCAACTTCCTCAGAAAAAAAATCCTACATCACTGAATGGGAAACGAATTTGATAGAGCTATAGCTGATACACACTGGCACACTGTTTTTCACAATGCAAAATTGACAACACACTATGTTACCCATTGGGAAGCAACACAGAGAAAAATCACGCGTTGATACCTCATCCCTCCCCATCTAACTAATCTAAATGCTACAACTTCACCGCTTTGCTGGAGGCATTGCTCTGATCAAGGTACTATGTACAATATTTGATGGGATTGCCTTAAGATTACCCCAATGGGTATAAATTCCCAGTTATTGGGAACGTATTACTTTTTTTAGATTAATACTACTCCTTTTACAAAATGCCTTTTATTGTATGTCCTATCTAAATCTAATAATTGTTCTTCCAAGTTATTAATATTACCAGTCACATCATTCAAGCCTATAGCCAATAATAATCACAACACTTTTGAAATTGTAGATATCTTGCCTCTTACTGGGAAAAGTTGACAAATTCAACCATAAATGTAGGAATATTAGGCTTATTATTATTATTTTTTATCTTTGACAATTTTTATTGCAGTTTTTCAGGGGTACAGAAGAGAAAAGGGGATAGGGAAGCAGTGGCAGATGTGACCCCTGTACATTATGAGTTCCTGTCAAAGTTTGCTTGCGGAACCATGATTGCAACTGCATGTAGGGGAAGGAGGCCGCCGGGGGCAGATTGTATGATGTTGTTAAGTCTGTGAGATGTCTAAGTGTATGTTCCCGAAGCAGCTGATGTAGATGTATTACTCCATGCCGGTTCCACATGGCATAATTGAAGTTTGGTATCATATAGTGCAGTGCTTTTATAGGCATGGCAGGCGATATTTTGCCCACCCATCCCATTGTGCGGCGGTATCTATCCCATATGGACCGAGTAAGGGCTGTGGTCGGGAGCAGTTTGGTTATGGTCGGTCTGTTGTGTTGGGGGAGCCATGCTAGTATACTGAGGGGTATATTGTCCGAATGGTGGGTCTCCAGTATCATCCACTGGGTTGGGTGGTCTCTGTTGCAAGCTGCTAATAAGGGGCTTAAGATGGCTGCATTGTAGTAGCTGTCTAGATTAGGTACTCCCATTCCCCCTTGTTTACGTGGCATGTATAGTGTGCTTTTCGCCAGTCGCGCTTTTTGTTTGTTCCATATAAAATTCAATAGTATCTGTTGGGTCTCGTGTAGAAACTTGGGTGGTAGTTTTATGGGTAACGTCCTAAATAAATATTGCAATTTGGGCACAACAATCATTTTGAGTGCAGCAATTCTCCCTGACCAAGACATGTATTTGCTCTTCCAGCTGAGCAATACATTTTTTATTTCAATCAATTGTTTCTGATAGTTTGTTTTGTAGAGGTTTGCTAAGTTTGGGATAATGTTAATTCCTAGGAACTTTAAATGGTCATTGCGCCAATCATATTTGAAAGAGGTGCGCAATCTCTCCAAGTCCTCCGCTGGGATATTTATACCCATTGCCTGGGTTTTGCTTATATTGAGTTTGTAATAGGAACATTTGCTATATTGAGTTAGTGTATGGTGGAAGTTGGGTAGAGATATGTGTGGTTGCTCTAAGGTTAGGAGGATGTCATCTGCGAAAAGCGTGAGTTTATGTTCCTCGCCGTGTCTGGTGATGCCATGAATGTTGGGGTTGTCTCTAATGAGTTGTGTGAGGGGTTCCAGGGAAAGGATGTAAAGGAGGGGCGACAATGGGCAACCCTGTCGCGACCCATTAGTGATGTGGAATTGTTTGGAGCTAAATCCCCCATTGGTAACTTTCGCCGTTGGTCTAGAGTATAAGGCTCCTACCAGCCTTAGGAAAGTGTCTGGAAAGCCATATTTGATCAAAACAGCTTGGAGGAAGGGCCAGTGCAACCTATCAAAAGCTTTTTCAGCATCAAGTGACAGCATGATGCACTGAGCCCCACCCCCGCGCCGCCCCTGAAGTAGGTCCAAGACCATTCGGGTTCCGTCTGCTCCCTGCCTGCCACTGACAAATCCTACCTGGTCTTCATGAATTAGGGTTGGGATGATGTTCATTAGTCTATTGGAAAAAATTTTAGCCAATAATTTGATGTCTGTGTTAAGCAAGGAAATTGGCCTTAGGTTTTGACATTTTGTGGGGGGTTTTCCTGGCTTTGGCAGCGTAGCTACATGTGCTATCAGCATTTATTGGGGCATTTGTCCCGTCGTGAGGATGTGATTAAAGGTTTTTTCTAGATATGGGATGAGGGTTGTCGCCATTTTTTTGTAATAGGTATTTGTGAGTCCGTCGGGTCCCGGTGATTTGCCATGGGGAAGTGAGTGTATAGCGTGTTGTAGTTCCTCTTGTGTGACTGGGTTTTGTAATATAGATGATTGTTGTTCTGTCAATGTTGGTAGCGAGGACATTTGTAGGAAATTTTGAATTTCATGAGGTGTGGGTTGGTGTAGGTTAGGGTCGTCTTTGAGGTTGTATAGTGTGTGGTAATAGTCTGCCATGGTATCTTTAATATCCTGTGGGTTATGGATCTTAGCACCTTGGGTCGTGAGCAGGAATGGGATTTTAGCATTAGACTGTTTTTGACGCAACAGGGCCGCCAGATGTCTGCCTGCCTTATTGCCTTGCGAGTATGATGTTTGTTTCAACTTGTGTAATATGTGTGCAGTTTTGGAGATTGCTATGTTGTTAATACTTGTCGTGGTGTCTTGGATGTTCTTTGCAAGTTGTGGGGAGGGGTTTGCTATATTTGCCGCTGTTGTGTCTCTCAATGTACGCAGCAAATGTAAGTGGTCCTGTTGCGCCTTCTTATTTAGGTAGGAGGCCCTACTGATGAGAAGCCCCCTGATGACCGCCTTATGGGCTTGCCACACGGTGGTCGGCTGAACATCCGGCGTATCGTTTATTTGAAAATACGCTGATAGAGCTCCCATTAGTGTTCTGGAGAATGCCTGGTCATTTAAAAGTGAGTCATTTAATCGCCACGGTGGCCTTCCTCAGTCAGCCCTACTACGGTTGGGGCATGGTCTGACCATGTGATATCTCTAATCTCGCTGTTTGTCATTCTAGGGAGTAACGTGCCTGTTAGGAAAATGAAGTCGATCCTTGAATATGATTTATGTACAGCAGAGTAGAAAGAAAACGATTTCTCAGAAGGATGGCATGATCTCCATGAGTCATAGAGACCATATTCCCCTAACAATTTATTGATTGCTTTGCTTTGTGTCTTAATTGCTTTATGTCTGGGTGTTGTGGTTTGCAGTGTAGTATCCATATTTGGGTCAAGGGGGTGATTTAGATCTCCACATAGAAAAAGTGGGGCGGACTGGGTAGATGGGAGTGCAGAGAGCACATTATGTAAAAAATTGCATTGTTGTGTATTAGGAGCGTAGAAACTGACTATGGTATATTGCAAATTATTTATGAGGCAATGCAGTATTACATATCTACCTTGTTTGTCTTTGGTTATGCTTAAAGTTTCAACCGTTAAGGAGGAGTGGAGAAGAATTGAGGCCCCTCTCGATTTGGAGGAGTGGGTTGCGTGATATTGGTGAGGATAGTGTTGTGTACCAAAACTGGGCACCCTGGATTTAACAAAGTGGGTCTCTTGTAAGCAGATGATGTCCGCCTGAATTTTCTTGGCTTCCTCCAGCATCATGCGCCTCTTATGTGGGGTGTTCAGCCCCCTGCAGTTATGTGAATATATGTTCATGTAATGGGTGGATGGTATAGAGTGCTCGTTTGTAGTGCCGCATTACCCAGAGGGGAATGCGGGGTGAACATAATTTATTTGGTGTGCTCTATGGTCTGCACCTGCACATTTACCTTATTGTACCTGGGATCGGGAGTTTCAGGAAGGATAAGGGGGAGGGAGGGTAAAAAAGAAAGTATATACAGTTGGACCCGAATTTGGGTCAAGGCATTGTGGCATTGTGCCACGGAGGAAGGACGCTGAAACGGCGTCTCTAAATGTGTGGCCGTTGGGCTCTCTTGCTTACCCAATGGTTATGTCTCCACAGATCTATAGTATGTATATTGCTTTTTGTGCTGGCTGGTGTGTACTAGGGGAGGGTGAACCTGTCTCAGGCGAAGGTTCAGTGGGGCATTTGCAGTTTATCACTCTGCTCTTCGGCACAGTTTTCTCCACCGCTGTTGATGTTCGCGATGTGGTGCTATTTCACGGTTTGCATAGTAAAGTTAGTGGGAGTGTGTTGTAACACCGGTTGGGATGTGGAGTGGCAGAGTTACCTTGGGCCACACATGTTAGTTATGGCACCATGTGCACGTGTGATGTCACAGGTTTATCACATGTTTAGGCCATATTTATATAACATTATAACATTTCCCTATGACAGAGAGTGTTCATACTAAGTGTCATTACAAAATAAGTGCCTGTTGGACAGTCTTTTAGGGCACAGCTATTCCATATTAAGCATTCAGGTGAATTATATGCATCATTTTACATACGTTGGTCTGGTTATCAATACAATCGCTATATGCCTTTTGCCTCTTTGGACTGCCCTCCTGGTGCATACCTATCAGTGAGAAATACAATGGCTGGGTGGACATCAGAGGCGCCCCAGGTTGCCGATCCCCTCCCTATCTGTGCTATATAGTCCCCCCTTGTTACTTGGTATTCAGCTTAATCATTACTTATGAAGACCCCTCACCCGCCAGCATCTAGTAAAGCATGCATATTGTAATTTAGTTATGTTAGAAATAAATTGCTTAATCAAAGCAGTTAACCTCAGAAGAACTTAACTAATAACTTATGAACAAAACTTAGGGATATATAATATTATCTCACGTGTCCCTGGTAGTGGCCTTAGCGGCCTAGTCCTCCGAATAGTTTATGGAGACTTGGTTCGCACTGGGACCTGGCGCCATTCTGGTATCAGGCGCTCGGCTGGGCTTGCTTGTGTCGTAGGGGAGTTTGATGGGAGCCCCCATTCTTTCAGTAGTCGGGTACCTTCATCTGGCGTGTGGGCCAGTTTGAGCTCGCCGTTCTTGGTGATTAGAAGTTTGGTGGGATATCCCCAGCGGTACCTGATCCCAGCGCGGCGCAGCTCCTCTGTCACCAGATCGAATTCTCTCCTGCGTCTGAGGGTCGCCGCGGACAGGTCAGCTAGAATCTTGATCGTTTTCTACTGGCGTGCATCACTGTCTCTTTTATATGGTAGTAATGTGCCCTCAACAGGACGTCTCGTGGGACAGAATCAGGTAGGTTTCGTGGTTTAGGCACTCTGTGTATTCGGTCAATTAGGAATATATCTGTGGGTATGTCTGGGGCATACGCCCGCAGCAGGCCCTGTACATAGGCTTGCAGGTCATTTGGCATGATGCTCTCTGGAACGCCTCGTAGCCTGATGTTGTTTCTCCGCGAGCGATCTTCAGCATCTGCCATACGTGCTTCCATCGTTTCTATTTTGTGTTCTAGCCTCGTTACATGGTCGGCCATATCATTATGCGCAGTTGCATACTCGCTTAGTTTAGTTTCCACATGCGTGGTTCTGTTGCCGATGTCCTGGACTTCCTTGCGGAGTTGTCCTATAGAGGATTGCCAGGTTTGTATGAGTTTGTCAGCCATGGCAGTCATCGCTTCATCCAGGTACGCTTTAGTCAGGTTTTCCTGGGTTTCTCGGGACGAACCTGTAGTTAGGAGGTTTCCCGCCGTTTGGTCGTCGGCGCCATCTTGGATCGAGCCTCGCTCGGTTTCGGGACAATTCACGTTTTTGTTGGCGAAAAAAATAAATTTTTCAGCCTTCTGTGTGTTCTTCTTCCCTTTTGGGTTCACCATCCTGTATTTTGTGGGGATTTCCAGAGCTCTGGGAGACGATGTCGTCGGATTCTGAGAGCCCGGGTGCCGGAGCAATTTCCTAAGCTGCCATGTTGCTCGGCGGTCGGCCACGCCCCCCCCAGGCTTATTATTTTGATCTTCCTAGATGTTGAAACCTAGGTTATTGGTGAACATCCTCACTCTCCCCTCTTCCTCTTCTTTTTCCCTTCTGCTTGTTTAATTACTCTCTTAAAAAAAATTCACATTGAGTTTGGGATTGTAGCATCTAAAACCATCCTTAAACTGTTCCATTACATGAATGATTATTACCATTGTTATCAGCTGTAAATAGATTGCTAAACACATTTTAATGTGAAAAGTCTTCTAAAGGTGAACGATCCACTTTACATAAATGTTGTTACTATTTGAATTGTAGAATTAAATGGGTCTACACACCAACTACTGGACCTTCTATCTACTGGTCTCCAAGAAGACTTTCACAAATTGTGAATTTCAATGCAATGCACTCAAATAGCTGAATTGGTTTAAGTAAGGTACCATTAAACATAAAGCCAACTTGTTCTACAAGAACAGCAAATTTTCAATCCGCATTCAACTAGGAATAAGCATCAAAGTAGGACTAAAATCCCAACACCAATTCAGGTAATTGTATATTACGTCTGACATTATATTGTGTCCTTCTGCGTGTCAGAATCTAACTCAGTGGAGCTAATGGAAGTTCCTTGCAGGAGGGAGGGGGCAAATAGTGCCCAGCAGACCCCAGGTAAATTGTAAAACCATTCTCAACTGTTTTGACTGCTTACCTTGGGAAGGTAGGTTTTTGATCCAATATAAATTAAGCTTGAAATGGTTTTATTTCAAATCTTTAAGTGCGTGCATGGTTTATAAAATTCCTCATGTTCTTATTGAGTTATTTTTAAAATAGTTTAAAATTCATTTTATTTAAATACTTAAATCTTTAATATAAATTAATTGTTGATTTCAATGAGTTGAATCTTCTGATCCGTTGACCCTTGGCATACTGTGAAAAAGGTTATACTGGTATTTAACCCAATCTCCAATATTTATTTCAAGAATCTATTTTGCAAAGTAGTAAATATAATGCCTTCAACATTGTTTAAGTTGAGCATATAGGGCACTCTTTAATCCTGGAATCGGGGAGGAGTATGACTTAACCAAATTAATGTAGATGTATATTTATCATATGCAAAGATGCATTTAGTCATATTTATAGACCTTAAATCCTTTACGTCTGTAAAGGTCTGTAAAGCAGTTAGAGAATAGACCCCTTAGGGAGTCAATTAAAGAGGCCATTTAAAAATGTATTTCAAACAGTTTTCATTAAGTTTTGTTAATAACATTTAATATGACTTAAACCACTGTTATGACATATTAATATTCGGTTCATATTTACACATGACATTAGTACATATCAAATGTATACAATATTAAGACCTAGCATTAAACCAACAGATATTATGTAAATGGGAATAATATGCTAATTAGCTCACACAATTCTCTAAATGTAAAGACGAGAGCACAGAAGGTGCTTATGTTTGAAAAGGCACTCTGCAAGGCTCTTAACTGTCTTGAATTTCATAAAGCTGCACTTTTTTGGGACTCTTGAGTTCTGGTTGTCTTGGAGAAACCTAACCAAAACATTAACACACATACAGGGCCGGACTGGGAAAAAAATTCGGCCCGGGCATTTTTTTACCACAGCCGCCCACTAAGAAGGGGGCGTGGCAGAGAGGGTGTGTTTTGTCATCACAAATGACAAACACGCCCCCTCTCAAAGTGAGCATGTTGGTTCAATGCTCTTCCAGGGTAGACCATGCGCAGAGCTCTGCTGAAGAGCTCTAGCATGAGAAAAAAGCCCTGTATTTGTTCTGTCACAGCACAAGCAAATTTAATAACATGCTTGCACTGTGTTTCCTTGCAACTTGTCTCTGGTGTCTCTATAAATGGATACCAGGAGACAAAAATGCCAGGAAAGAGTATTGTGCATGTGTTTGGAGCCTGCTTGTGGTATTGTGTGTGTGCAGAGTGAGCTGATTGTTGTGTCGTATTGTGTTATAAGGTTGGTTTTAGGCGTGTTGTGTTTGTGGTGTATTGTAATGCATATGTGGCTAGGGGCTGTAGAGAATGTGTGTATAGGGGATGTAGCAAGAGTGTGCATGCAGGCTATAGTCTGTGTGTGTGTGTGTATAAGTGATGTAGTGTTTGTAGAGAGTGTGTGTTTAGGAGTGTAGTGTGTGTTTGCTTACAAGGAATCTAGTGTGTGTGTGTATATATATATATATATATATATATATATGTTTGGAAGTATTGTGTATGTGTGTGGTGCAGTGTGTCGGGGGGTTCTGTGTGTATGTGAGGGGTGCAGTATGTGTGTGTGAGGTGTGATGTGTGTGAGGGTGCTGTGTGTGATTGATTTGTGTGAGGTGCTGTGTGATGTGTGTGTCGGTGCTGTGGGTGATTTGTGTGTGTGGGTGCTGTGGATGATGTGTGTGTGAGAGTGCTGTGTGTGATGTGTGTGTGAGAGGGTGCTGTGTGTGATGTGTGTGTGAGAATGCTGTGTGTGAGAGTGCTGAGTGTGATGTGTGTGAGAGTGCTGTGTGTGAGTGCGCTGAGTGTGATGTGTGTGAGAGTGCTGAGTGTGATGTGTGTGGGAGTGCTGTGTGTGAGAGTGCTGTGGATGATGTGTGTGAGAGTGCTGTGGATGATGTGTGTGAGAGTGCTGAGTTTGATAGTGCTGTGGATGATGTGTGTGAGATTGCTGAGTGTGATATTGCTGGGGATGATGTGTGAGAGTGCTGAGTGTGATGTGTGTGAGAGTGCTGAGTGTGATAGTGCTGTGGATGATGTGTGTGAGTGCTGTGGATGATGTGTGTGAGAGTGCTCTGTATACATGTTAGAAGGGATTGAGTGTGTTTGTGGGGGTAAATAAAAACAAAAAAAAAGTAAGCATTATGTCCCCCCCTCCCTTCTTACCTTTTAGCCTGGGAGGGGGGGACCGGCACGCTGGTGAGTGGGAGGGGGATTCAGGCACTCTGCCATCCATCCCTGGTGGTCCAGCAGTGAGTGAACTCTAGCCTGCGGGCTAGAGTTCACTCTCGCGAGATCCGGTCGTTGCCATGGCAACGCTCCGGATCTCGTGAGAGGAACGCGGCGGAGCTGCAAGATAGAGCTCCACCGGGTTCCTCTGCTGGCAGGCTGGCTCCCTTCCTCTCTCCCCGCCGGCGGCCGCCTTTGATAGCATGTGGGCCGGTGAGGGAGATCTTTGATCTCCCCACCGGCCCTCCATGGAATACAGCGGGGCAGGCGCTAGGATCCTGTGATCTCCCTGCTGGCCTCGGCCCATGGCCACCGCGGCCCACCGGGCATTTGCCCGGTGTGCCCGATGGCCAGTCCGGGCCTGCACACATATACCTTGACCAGAACAGTGACACTTAGTAGTGGCAGCTATATTTCGAAAGTGGTCCCTCTTTGATTACGTGCACAAAGGCAGCAGCATCTATCCCAGCTAGTTGTCTATCTCAACTAATCTCCCAGCTCTTTCTGAGTTTCTCTATGCAATAGCAACTGTGTCTGAAAAATCATGTTTCAAATATAAATACATGCACAAGTGGTTGATTTAGGTAACTTCTGAGGTGATAGAAAATAACATCACCAAGTCATTATGTTCTGTTGGTAATATCACAGATGATATCAGCAGATGTGGTAATCTTATCTACCATGAAGATACGCTGAAATGTTCCATTAATCTATCATTTGCACAAGTATAATGCTTGTTCCACAACATTTTATCACGTGAGAAATAACCAATACAGAGAAAAAAGGAGGAGCAGTGAAATATCTATACTTATGTATTTAATAGATATATAAATATAGATTTTTTACTGTTTCTCCTCTTTTTCCCAATATATGATAAGTTGTCTTACTTAATCTGTGAACCAAATGGTTCACATATCAGTGAAGTGTAATATATTTATAATATATACATATATATATATATATATATATATATATATATATACACACTGATCAGAAGCAACATTAAAACCACCTGCTTAATATATGTCAAGGCATGGACTCCACAAGACCTTAGCAGTAGATCATTTAAGTCCTGCAAATTGTGAGGTGGAACCTCCATGGATCACATTTGTTGTTCCACCATGTCTCATAGATGCTCAGTCGGATTGAGATCTGGGGAATTTGGAGATATTCATAGTTTGCTTACTTTGAACTCTTTGTCATGTTCCTTAACCCATTCCTGAACAGTTTTTGCAGTGTGGTGAATTATCCTGCTGAAAGAAGCCACTGCTATTAGGGAACACCATTGCCATAAAGGGGTGTAAGGTGTGGCCTGCAACAATCTCTATGTAGGTGGTACGTGTCAATGTAACATCTACGTGAATACCAGGACCCAAGGTTTTCAAGCATAACATTGCCCAGAGCATAACACTGCCTATGCTGGCTTGCCTTTTTCCCATAGTGCATCCTGCTGCCACCTCTTCACAGGTAAACAACTCACAAGCACCCAGCCATCCACCTAAACTAAAAGAAAACATGATTCATCAAACTGGGCAGCCTTCTTCCATTGTTCCATCATCCAGTTTTGACTCTCACATCCCCATTAAAGACTCTTTCAGGGGGTGACAGGGGTCGACATGGGCATTCTGACGGGTTTGCAACAATGCAGTCCCATACGCAGCAAACTGTGATGAACTGTGTGTTCTGTCACCTATTTTATATCATGGCCATCATTTAGTTTTTCATTAATTTGAGCTAAAGTAGCTCTTCTGTGTAGATAGATAGATTAGTTCTGACTCAACTAAATTTGTACAAAATGAAATATCATATGGACGAAATTAGGCTGTCCTAAATTCTTTTTTACTTTGGACAAAGTTGTTAAGCCAAAACAATTTTTAGTTGCCATTTTGCATCTTAAGTGAGGAGAATCAGGGCATAGATTGCTATGGAAGGATTGCAAAACAAAAGGGTTCACTGTCAAGAGTGTTCTGATTTATGGTCAGGACAGATGTCTACTAGCTATTGAGGATGATCTGTCTGATATATCAGGATGATATGCCTGGTATATGTACTGTATACATACCTGAAGGAAAGTATATAATGTGATTATTAGACATGTGCAATTAGTTTCGTTCCGAATGTATATTCGGATGAATATTGGCAATTCGGACATTCAGATGCTTCTGAATGTCCAAATTAACTAATTTCCGAAGTGCAGAATTACGGAAGTACAGAACCGAATTGCCGAAGAGCCAAATTGCCAAAGTACTGACGTGCCGAATCGAAGTGCCGAAGTGCTTTGGATTTCTGAAAAGTGGCAAAACAGGCGAGGGAGGGAAAATTACTGGGAATGATGAAAGGAATCTAACCCTAACCCTAACCCTACCCCTAACCATAACCCTACCCATAACCCTACCACTAATCCTAGTCCTAACCCTACCCCTTAACCTAACCCCTACCCGTAACCCTAACACTAACCCCTAACCCTACCCCTAGATGTGTAAGTGGTTGTGATGGTTAGGGTTAAGGGTAGGGTTATGGGTAGGGGTTAAGGGTAGGGTTAGGGGTAGGGGTTAAGGGTAGGGTTAGGGGTAGGATTAGGGGTTGGGGTTAGGGTTGGGGTAGGGTTAGAGGTATGGTTAGGGGTTGGGTTAGGGGTACGGTTAGGGGTAGGGTTAGGGTTCGGGGTTAGGGTTAGGGAATTGCCGAAGTCCCGAATTGCTGAAGTGCCGAATTGCCGAAGTCCCTAATTTCAGAAGTGCCAAACCGAGCCGAAGTGCCGAAGTGCCAAATTGCCGAAGTTCCGAATTTCCGAAGTGCCGAACCGAACCAAATCTTTTGCCCATGCACATACCTAGTAATTATATATAAAAAAATAATGATCTAAACTAAACTATTTTTTTATTATTAATTTGTACTGTATTTTTTTTTTTTTTTTTGCTTATTTTTGGCTTTGTCATTTTGCAACACATTCTAAGAATAGAAATAAACTTGTTCTCAAATAAATAATGTCTTTCCAAGAACAGAAATGTTGGTATGTTTTTCTATAAATAAAAAATTAATTGTGATGCATTCTCATATTATCTAGTCTGGAAAATGTCTGAAAAGCTTCGGTTTTAGTTTAATCTCCAGCCTCAATCTACAATTTGTAGTTTGAACAACTCTATTGATTCCAGGTAACACTGAATTTCAATGATTTGATATATTTTTCATTAATATAATACATGACTTTTCCAGACCTTATCGGCTACTTTTTCCACAAAGTAACCCACCCCACCACCACCACAAAAACTCATTCAGATCTTCTTATCAATATTGCTGTGGATTGCATATTTGCAGCAATCAGATAAAGACAGTTTTAATTCCTGGATAAAAATTGCTCATGCTCCTTGTTTGCTGTTGTGATTGTATTTTTACGATCAATTAGTTTGCTTTTGTGAACTCTATTTTTATGATCAATTAGGAAAAATCTCTAAACCACGCGCTTTTTTTTAAGTCTGCACTTTAGAACCCTCACGCGTAAAAGGTATATGCATCACTTGACCATTATTTTTTTTAAACCAGTAAACAAAGCTTTTAAACAAATATGCAAGCCAAAATAAAGCAAGAAAAACTTATTTAAAACATGTTTAATAAATGTTTACAGACTTACTATTAACTTTGCAAGATTGCATTGTTGGACATGCTTCTCAGCTTAGTTGAGTTTCTTTGGCCTCCATCCCCATCTCAGTTTCAGACCAGTTTACTAATGACAAAAACAGGGTATCTTTGTAAAGCAGCAGGACTGCAAACCTGACACCAGAGACTGCTCTGCATGAATGACATTAAAGAGATCTTCCAACTGTACATGTGTAAATCTGTCAGGCATGCACAATGCACATTTCCAGCATTCCTAGGGATAGGACACTGATTGGTTAGAACAGATATTCCCATGGAGTGGGTGTGGAAAACATGAGAGAGAAGAAGCAGGTAAATATGAAGAAAAAAAATTACCTCTTTAGCCTGCAGAGTGAGGCAACTGTCTTATTTAAGATATGGGAAAACTGGTGAGTATAAGTGCTCAATATCTATAATTAGCAGCAAATCACTAACAAGGGGTTCTCTCCACCCTTGTGAAGTGGATAGTAAAGATAACAGACAGGAGGTGATCAGCGCTTGAGATTATATATACATACGATACAGATGATATTCTTAGTATATGAATCTATAAGTACAAAGCAAGAAACAGATTATGGTGAAGTACATTAGATGTTTGTGAAGGGAGTCCAAATGGGCAAAAGGGCACACTCATACATTTTAGAGCTGTCTCGGCTCTATTATGAAGGCCTGGACGGAATAATCCCCGTCTATGGTTACAAGTGGAGGTTTTTTGAAGCTTGTTTTCAGGATGGAGTAGGTATATGTGAAAAAAGCAAAATAGGAAATCTAATGGTATAGTAAATACAAACAATTGGTATTGATGGAGGAAAATATCCTACTTACGTCACCTAGTGCAATGTCCTGCTCTAGTATGAGGAACTTGAGGTGGAACTGTAACGGACCCCATGTACCCCGGTTGGGTACCTCCGCCGACGGATGCTCCTAGTGCTTACCGAGGGCTCCAAGCACTTCTCCAGAGAATGAAGCAGGAACAGCTCTTAGAAGAGCTAGTGATTATTCAAGGAAGTAAGATGAGCATAGCAATCCCTTGCAGCAGTATCCCCCAATAAGAGACATAACTCATTATTGAGGGTGAAATAAGACAGAAGGTTTAATGGGACAGGTTGGATTTATATACAATTCCTCAGGCCAGAGGCACACCCTCTGGACCTGATGCAGCACCGCATTACAAACTGTACAGACCAATAAGAACAATATAACAATGTCCGACACTCCCACATACAGCACACAATCCCTCCCCTCTGTCTGTGATATAATTAAGGTAGTTAATGCATTAACTTAATTATACACAGGCAGAAAAAAGCACACATTTTTATAAAGTCCAATAAGTACCCCAAAACACAACATATCCCCATAAATCTTACATCCCCTAATAGCCCTGCCAGGTGACCAACATATCCAAAAATCACCCAGATCAGATAAGGGGTTCAGAAATTCTATGGAAGTTATAGTTTTGCCCAGGCGAACACATGATTTTATGCACAAAACAGTTCCATGAAATTAGACTGTGCGGCCGGTCTATTTAAAACAGTCAAATTACCATTCAAATTACCGTTCGAATTACCGAACGGAATGGTGAATGGCCATAGTTAAAGTGTGTCTCTTGTTCATGGGCTTTGATTCACCGACCGTCGTTCAACTATACGAATGAATAGTCGAATTTCTCTGGAAGGTAACTGTTTGACTAAATGAGATGGCCGCCACCATGTGTTCGACTACTTCAACACTTCGACTGTATCTGAAGTGCAATTTTGCAGAAAGGGAATGGAAGGGGTTTTAGGTGAATAAATAGATGAACCAGCAAGGGAATGGAAGAGGTTTTAGGTGAACAAATAGATGAACCAGCGAGGGAATGGAAGGGATTTTTTTAGGTGAATAAACCTGAAGATAGATTTAAAACCCAGACACAGAGGATCTGTCACAATGCTCCCTTCTTGTGGAACACCCGGCATACCCGGATTAACCCTTTTCGGATTAACTTGGGGATGTCCGGACTCTGCTTAGGGGCTGAGTTCTGTTTGTCTGGATAATCCATGCATTGCCATTTTGTTTCCCGGGTCGATACTGGATTGTAAAATTGTAAGGCTGCAGGGCCATAATCACAAGGTAAAAGGCTGGCAAGAACCCTCTCCAGAACCCAGTGGTGATCCCCACCTAGGGATATATGCTGGAACCGGAAGGATGATGAGGGCTGTATAAAGGATGTATTCTACAGGTGATGGTGTATAAAATAGTAGGTTTATTAAATAAAAAAGCTGGAAACAACAGCTATATGAGTAAAAACAAATAAACAAAATGTGGATAAAATAAGTCCTCACTTTTCACCACTTTTGAGAAAGTGAGGATTTATTTTTGGTTCATCCAAATGATTCCCAGAATATTTTTTCATGGATGATATAAATGGTTAATAAATGGAAACACTTTTCATGTGTCTACCAATTAGCCTGAAGAAGTAATATGCATCCAAACAAACATGGTGGATGTGGCAACTTTGCACAACCCGTGGTTTAAGGGAAGATGCAATGATTTGCAATATCCTCATTATTTTGTCCCATAATGGCAGCACAAATGTTTATATTGGTGTTTTGCATAGGGTGGCTGTGAGTGTATGCCAGAGTATTAGAATGTATTTTTTAGTATTTATGTCCATTAACCTATTGTAGATGGTGCAATGAAAATGAGTACAGTCTTTCAACATCTGAGTTCAAGCAGGTATTCCATTTTTTCATTTTTACTATTTAAACAAGGATTTATTGTACAGATCTGGTTTAAAAAATACACACACAATTACAATCATTAAACGCCACCAAGAGGCCAGCAGATAAATATTTTCCTGTTTCATTACTAGCAAAATGTGGTAAAATGGCCATGGAAGTGTTGCATTCAAAGTTACTGATCACGAAATCATAAATGAATGAAAAATAAATTAAAAATTTATCAAAAACAGATAACATTTAAAAAAAATTGAAAGCATGCAAAAAAATCTCACATTCACTAATTATTCTGTTTTTCTCTTTTGGTCTAAAATTTTGTAATTTGCTGTGTCAATACTCCACAATTTGGGGTTTAGTTAATAACACTGTGGAGGAAATGTATCAAACGTTCTGTTAAAAAAGTCTCGAAGATCTAGCAAGCATATTTCAGAACAGAAGACTTTCATAAATCTCCACATTATGCCACATCTAGAAAGCACACACGCCTTTCATTTAAGAAACACTCTAAGCATCAAAACAACTTAACCTAATGAAGTGGTTTTGGTGTATATCAGGTCCCTGTAGTTTGGCTGCTTAATTATCTACCATTTAGGAGTTAAAGCACACTTTTCCTGGTTGTGACTCACACTGTCTCTCTACACACTTCCTGTAAAGAGAGATCTAATTTAGAAATTGTATTGCACAGTTTGTTTAATTTAGAATTTCATATCTCCTGTTCTATTAATAGCCTGCTGGAGCCTCATGTGTGTGATTAAAGTTCTATAATTAGAGATACAAACTTCTAAAGTAAACACACTGTACTGTAAGATTGGAATAAAAATTAAACCATGTCTTAATGAAGGCTGTGTAAGTCTTAATTTTCTACCATGATTTTCTGGATAGTTTTCAACTCTTCAAGATGATGGGCAGAGCATTAAAATATCTGCCCTGTATTATGTAGAATTCGTATGCTTTAAAAAGTAAATCAGTTAATTAATGAATGCAATTTCTCTGGTATTCGACCTTGGTTGATTAGGTTGTTCCCTCCTGCACTATATAAATTCCACAGATGGCACAGGATTATTTTTGATGCTCCTCTTTGCAACATTTTGATGTGGTTGCTTACCTAGCAAAACTAAACCATGCAAATACAATAGGAGTCCAGAGTTTTCGATTTTGCACAACAGTCCCTGAATTACTAAATGTAGTCCAAATTTTAACCTGTCCAAACTGAACTCTGGAAGCAAATGAAATCCAGACCAAATTATGATAATCCAGGGAAAAAAACAATATAATTCTCAGAAGTATAAAAGTCTTCCTCCCCCACTCAACATGCCACAGGTAGGAATATATCTTCTAGATAGTGTACCTCTCCCGCTTAAACGGTTGGATAGGGTATTATAATATGAGAATAAGGAGAGTCATGTTTGTGGTTCCCCATTTGCCACGCACACCATTGCCCAACAGGGGTGGGATGTGGCCTGTACTGGTTGGACCTACCTTCAGATTTGAGCACATTAGTCTAGGAGGACCAGCCACTTGTCCATCCAAAACCCCACCCATTAGCAGTGAGTGGGAGCTTGAAAAAATTGTTGATTGGTGAAACCCACCAGTAGTCTGCAAACTCCACTCATGGGCATCAAGGGGGTCATAAAAGTAATAAATGGGAGGGAGGTGACAGTGGTCCACTCCCATGTTAACACTCATGAGTGTTGAGTGGGGGCATAGAACTAATGAATAGGGAGATCTGCTATTGGTCTCTCTTATGGGCGTCTGGTCAATTAATAGTAATCACTAGACCTGCCACTGGTCACTCCTAACCCCTTCGGGTGGGTGATTCAAAACTGATGGTTGGACCTGCCAGTAAGAGTTAGACTACTACTTTTCACCCTTACCCAGTGTGATAGGGGTCCCAGTGGCAGGACCACTCTGTACCATTACAGTCCCACTGTTCATGGGATGGGGCCTTTGACTGACCTAATTCTGACCAAATCTACCTTTAGCGGATAAGTGATATGCAAATTTGGAGTTGTTATTTTACCTTAGATGGCCACTGGACGTGCTTCCTGGGTCAATGCTGCTGAAAAAGCAGCACTGACGTTCAGCGTCCCCACCCTCTGCATGGAGACGCAGAATTTTCCTCATAGAGATGCATTGATTCAATGCATTTTTATGAGGAGGTCCTGTTTGGCCAAAATGGTATTTGGCCTCACCCCATGCCTACGGGAAAGCATTGGATTGGCAAAAAATCAGCCATTTTGATGATGTCAC